>NW_019028954.1:0-589875 GCF_002102565.1 Kockovaella imperatae
AGCCGAGCTGGGAGGACGCTTCGCCCACTGTACAGAGATTCTCGAGCCGTCGATAGATCGGCCATGCCTAGTCAGATCAGTCAAGACAACGCATTCGGAATGCGGGGCCACCCACATGTCGTAATAAGCATCTTCGGCGTCATCTTCTCTACGGAATTCGACAAAAGCAAATGCTGTAAAGGACCATGAATGAGCGTTTTCGCAAGGATAAGATCGTTGTCCATCTTGACATTCCCGTCTGCTCTGTACAGCTGCTCAATGACAGCCTGGCCACCGGGACAATTGGGAGTCGCTCCGACAGTTCGGAGGACGACATGGCGAGCGAATCGTATCATGCCAATGTAACTCACGAGCAGATGTCGGGGTCTTCAAAGCAGGAATATCGCAACGTACGAGGCGTCCATATCTCTCAAACTCATACGCAAGATCTCTCGCGCGAAGGTCAGGCGAGAATCCCGACACATGTAGAACACTGAATGGGAGGCAGAGACATGGGTCAGATCCGCGACCAGCGATATAGAGGGCCGACACTCACGTTCGGTTCGCCTAGATTACACGAGCTAGTCAGCGGGATATGCAAGAGTCTTTGATACAGGCGGACTTGCCATCTTATGAGTTTGCAATGAGCAAGGTATTCGTACGAGGAGTCAAGTCAGTAGTGTTGACCCGGAATCAAAAAAGATGGATGACCAAATTGCCTCAGGTTGAAAGCCACGTGGATTGAACCCGGTCACCGCACTCCGTGCCCGTCGCTCTGTGTTTATCTTGGCAGCTTTTGCTGCGAGTCTCACCTTTTCTTCTCTCTCACCTCTTTGCAACTCTTTCTTTGTCAAGCGACGTCTTCATCAACCATAGCGCATACACTTCCCATCATCCAGTCCAACGGCATCCGAAATCTCTCTGTAGGCCGGCGAGAGAGCTCAACCTCCTCTCTCCCTGTTGCTCGGGCTCAAAGGGGGGGTTTTGACGGTACTGCCTCCTCGGCGAGCGAGAACTTTTTTCCCCTCTGACCGTCATCACCGACACTATCCACATCGTCTTCGATGTAGCTCGTCCTGACAATATCGCTAATTCCTTCCATCGACACACCACTTCCACACACTCACGACGCGACGATGCCGTCCTTTCCTACCACCCTCATTGGAGCAAGAAATTTGATCAATTCTTGGGGATCACTTGGAGTCTGGCCGAATGAGTCTGAGCCACAAACCGATAAAGAGCATCAGGAAGGATCAGCTACATCCAAGACCCCATTTTATTCGCCAGACTCACAGGTCTCGCCATCAGATCACTCACTCGCTGGACAACTACGGCCTAGTGAGACATCCAACCTATCAGCAGACTCGACTCACGCCGTCAAAATAGTGCCTCCTTTAGCACATGACAGCGGACGTGGTGCGACGGACTCGCAGGAGCGGGGATCAACAAAGGCCGGAGATCCGAGGCGTCTAAGTGTCATCAGCACCGTCACCGAGAGATCCATCGAGGGTCTTCCGCGCCGTCGCGTACCTTTAGACGTGAGCCTCATTCCTCCGCGTTGCTGATCGTTTCCTGCAGACGTATGTGATTGTCAAACCACCCTCCACGGCTGCGAAGAACCCACTCAATCTCCAGATACAGCTTGTAGTGCGACCAAGCGGGAGACCCCGAAACCCCTCCCCTAGCGCCGACTCACAAAGCCTCCTTGTCGCCAGCGACCGGGAAACATCGGCAGCGACAACGCCGGTGGGCTCTTTCGCGGAGGAAACCACCGCGACTCCCATGATGAGGTCACACTCGGACGGATCTCGGTCTGATGCGTCTCGATCAGACTTCCACTCCGGTCCTAGGACCAACAGGGCTGGGTCTATAAAGTCCACCACTAGTGCGGAGACGAATACTTCAAGCTTGACAGGAGGCGCAAAGAAACGCGTCGAGCCCATGTTCAATTTGACGATACACAATGTCATGCAACCCACGGTCGTCACTGACGCTGCGACAGACGCAAAGGTGGCAAAAGTGAGAGAACTCGGCATTCCCCGTATTCAGGCTGATCATTTCGGCACAGTTCATGAAGCGCTCGGTGGACATTCTCGGGGTAGGCACTGTGGAACCAACCGAAATTTGGTCGCCTGTCCCTCGAGAGGGACTACAACGCCCTCTATCAGCCACTGGGGGTTTGCACTCCGATATCGATTCAAGCGGATCTGCTCAGATTGCTACACTTCAGAAGCGCTCACCAGCGGCCGAACATCAAGGCGAAGCGGAGAGAGGGTCGGTCACTGCTTCGGGATCTCTCAGACAGAGTCTAGATTCCGCTTCGCTCTCCATCGATACGCGACGTCAAGAGCGCACATCGCGTAACTTTTTAGGCCGAATCTTCAAGAAGCGAGGAGGAGATCAGGAAGTCGTGACATCACCTGGTGTGGATTCCAAAAACTGCAAAGCGGAAGATATCAGTTCTAACCGCTCAGCCAAAAAACGGGCTCCTCGATCTCTGTCGCCGAATCCAGCCGTTATGATCCAGCCTACACTCAGTGATGCTTCTAAGGATGAGTCGGTTCATCTACCGGTATCCATCGGCCAGCCAACATTTGGAACGACTCCTTCTATCCAATCAGCAGATCGAGCTTGCGCGATCGTGACCGAGTCCGGAGCGGTTGGCGGTCTTACATCGTTGGCCTTGCCGCCGCCCATAGATTCTCGTGCCCCTAATGGGAAGAATGTGGGTGGTACGCAGTACTTTTCATTGTGCCAATCATCTCGGCCAGTCGGATATTCTTGGAAAATCAGCAAATGGTCCAAGAAGCGCTTGGAAAAGTGGATTCGGCAGCTGGGTGGATCAGGAGGAAATACACTCTTGCAGACTGCTGAAGGCGGAGTCGTGTTTGAATGGGTGAAACTCAGAATGCCGCAGGACGCGCTGAATGGCGCATTGAGCAGGAAGCTGGCGCAAGCTGGAGCGCAGCCGACCGTTGTCATTGGTAATCAGCCAGGCTCAAATCGCAAAACCCCTACCGCTCCCCTCACGCCTTCCTTCTCGCTAGATGCAGAGACAAGGGAGGCAGCCTCTGTTTCGCCGAGCGAAGTGGAGGATGATGCCGGCAGTCATACTTCACGGTCCAACTCTCACGTTGGATCTGCCTCAATAGATCAACCCGACGGCTCCCTCTCCGACCACACGATCGACAGTGGGGACGAGTCCGAACCAGAGGACTCTGAGACTCCATGGACGTGCTCAGTATGGATAAAGCGCACTGGTCTCAGAATCCCGTTGGCGACGTTGACTCCCGCCCCTCATCATCCCAAAGTCATTGGCGTCCTGAAAATTCCTACAGAGCTCGATCTTGTCAGATTGGGTTTTGGTGCAGACGCTGTTGAGAGACGATCCCTCGAAGCCATTGGCCTGTCTGAAGAGAATGTCAAGGATGTTGTTTGCGTGACGGCCATGTGGCTCGTTGCCAGAGAAGAGTTTGGAGGTTTGGGGAAGAAGAGGAGAGGCTCCAAGATTTGAGAGCTCTGGGGCTTTTTTGACTGCTTTGTACAAATTATTACACTCACATCACCCATAATTATTTGTATCGCATATTCTCTCATCATCACTTGTCGAATGATCATGCAGTCATGCAGAGGATCTGTGCCGCAGCTTCAAGGAGCGGCATGAGCTTGCAGAGAGCTGCTTTGGAACGCATCTTTCAAACAAGATCTCCGAAATACATGCATTCTACCGCCAGAATGAAGACACCGATTCCCGTCATAAAGACCCTGTCCGAGCTCAGACATTGGAGGCAAGCGGCGCGAATGGCAAACAACGATGTAGCGATTGTACCAACGGTACGCATGACCATCCTCAGTCAGGATAGTCTCCTGACTCTGCTCGCTAGATGGGCGCACTGCACCAAGGCCATCTCGATCTCGGTGGGCTCAAAGGTGATGGGGCAGTCTCTGATCTCAGCGTAGTCCGACACGCACTCAATCGGCACGCCTTGACTGTCATGACCCTGTTTGTGAACCCCATGCAGGTGAGAGAGGTCGCATCTTGGTCAATAGCTTGAGCAGTGTCTTTCGCAGTTTGCCCCGACCGAAGACTTGTCGAAATACCCACGTACTCTCGAACAGGATCTCGCACTTTTGGCTGAGGTGGTCACAAAGCATGCTTCCACAAGGTCCACCATAACGGGGACTCAGTGGGGTCTCGCTGAGGCTCACGTCGACTGACGCACCGTTCAGGGCAGCAGCGTATGAAATTGCCTCGGCGCAATCGCCTCTGATAGTTTTCAATCCCCATCAATACGAAATGTACCCTTTACGTGGGGAGTTGCAAGACATGAACAAGCACAGTGGTTTGCGTATTGAGATGCGGGGCATAGGCAATGTCCTTGAGGGGCAAAGCAGACGTACGTTGACATGCAAGCAACTCTCCTGCCTCCGTAATGACCACGCATATAATCTGACACGCTTCGATAGCTCAATTTTTCACAGGTGTCGCTACCGTCTGCACTAAACTCTTTAACGCTGTCGAGGTGAGCTCATGGCTCTGTCAGGCTCATCCATGACTGAAATAGACAGCCGGATCATGCGTACTTTGGTCAAAAAGACATACAGCAGGCTCTGCTTCTCAAATTGAGTGCGTGGTGGATCATCCCTAAAGCTTCTTCTCACTCGGCCCAACAGTGGTGACTGACCTACTGCTGGCGCATCCTAAACCGTCCAATCTCCACATTCTTCCAACTACCCGTGATCCCACTTCTTCTCTGGCTCTATCTAGCCGCAACGCGTATTTGTCGCCGGAAGAGTTGAAAGTTGCGCCAGTCCTGTACAAAGCGCTGACTGCTTCGCACACATTATGGAAGGAAAAGGGAGCGATAGTTACTGGCGAACAATTGGTTGAATGCTCCAAATCCATCATATCGGAGGAAATGGCCGCTGTAGCTGCATCTGGACAGGCCGTCACATTACGCCTAGACTATATAGAACTATTCGACAGAGACACCTTCACAATCATCCGAGGCCCAGTGCAGGATTGGAAGACAATGGTCCTTGCTGGAGCAGTCTTTGTAGGCAACACACGTCTGATCGATAATGTCCTGTTGGGCTGGACTGTAGATTAGAATTCTCAATGAAAAATCTGGACGCGTTCTTTGAGTCCCGACATTCGACCATCAACGTCTTCCTGCACTCATGGGCGCTCTAAGGAGCCCAGTTCGTATGGATCGGTAATGTCACTTGACATCGACTGGCAGCTACTGCTCTCGCCAGATTGTTCTCTCGCCGAGAAACTCATAGATATTCTCAACGATCATCTCATCTCCGCCTCCCGTCCGTCTTTCATTGGCCCCATTCAGGTCACCAATTTTGCTTTCGGGAGCGCTGGCCCAGACCTGGAGATCAGGGATATACGAGACGTGTGGCGCGCTTTCGAAGAAGCAGACGATGCGGGCGACCAAGATCAGGCTTCGCTGCACCGAAAGACTCCTCCCGTATCACAACTCGATGATGAGGCGTACGATATCATCTCCGCAAACGATGCGAGAGACTATTTCAGCGAAGATGACGGCACAGGATTGGACGATACATCTATATACTCTGGTCTAGCATCTCCTCGGCAGTCCGTTGGTGCTGTGGGCATCGGGATTGGGTCGTCAGCGCTGCATTTTGGCATGGGCAGAGATTATGCCTCGGCGATCATGTCTTCACTGCCTGCACAACAAAATCCTTCGTTGTTCTCGCAGCCTCATTTACGGCCTCGGAGGGGCCCCAGGGGTCTTTCGGTTCCCTCGATGGTTCAACATGCTGTCCCTCCCTCGTCTGGCAATTCGCCATCGAAGCGGTCGGGAGGCACATCAGCTTCACCGAAGAGCCCTCTTCCTTCTGTGCAATTGCATTTCAGACTCTCGCACCGGTCAAACTTGACCTTGACACTTCTCACGTCTCTTTCCATCAACTACCCGGCTCCCTCGTTCATGTCGTTGCCTCTGCGCCTTACTGTGACTGGACTCGAGCTAAATGCGGATATTGTTCTGGCATATTCGAGCGATAGGAACAGAGTCTATGTTACATTGGTGGACGAAGATGAAGCGGCAATCAATTTGCCTTTGGGTGAGCGACTCTTGCCGTCACTATCAATTGAGAGCGAGATTGGACATACGGATGCGCATGTCCTGCGCAATGTGGGCAAGGTGGAAAAGTTCATCGCGGATGTGATCCGAAAGACGCTGGTGGAGGAGCTCGCTTTTCCCAGCTTTCAGACGATTGCTTTGTAAGAGATCGTTAGTACACAGAAAGTCTCCCAATCCAAATCATGACCTTGAGAACTAAACATAATTTGCATGCAACCTCCACCCACGCATGAGGCCACAGGAGAGCTCCGGATCCACAAGTGACGAAGCAGGGCTACGGTCGTATCTTGTTCAGCCAGGCAGAATCGAAGGCAGTTTCACTCACAGCTTATGCGATGACACACATGGCAGATCCTCCAACAGGCCAGCTGGGGTCCTCGGCGTTGACTGGAGCGTCTCGGGCGATGACGCACATGGCGGATCCTCCGACAGGCCAGCTGGGGTCCTCGGCGTTGACTGGAGCGTCTCGGGCGATGACACACATGGCGGATCCTCCGACGTTCTCACTGATGTCTTCGAAGTTGACGGGAGCCATTGTAAAAGTTGGGCGGTGTTTGTGAAGAAGGCGGTCTGGTAGGAGGAGTTGGAAGACAAGGTAGTGATTTGAGAGATGGGCTTCAGCATTGCAAGGTATTTATATGTCCGCAACACCTCTTGCTGGCACCTATGGCTCCATTAGAACAATAGACACTCGCCAACTCGGTCAAGAGAACAATAGCGGCGACCATGCTGATGAGCCCATTGTTCAGCTGAGGTCACAGAAGGCGCTCTAACGCAGACCGTATGGCATGCCTGGCTGTGAGAACGGTGCTCTTATTGTATGGATCTGTAGCGCAGGTCCACAGCTCTGAAGAGTCTCTATTGTATGCATGCAACACACGATGCACAATGAAGTTCAATTCGCCGGCCGCGACCGGTGGACGGGCGTTCTTTTTTTGTTTCTTGTGTTTCTTATTGTTCACATAACTGCTGGTCTTGGCAGATCAAAAGGCATCAGGATAGTTACGATTGGAAGCGAGAAAATTTACCTGTACAGGAGAATGTAAGCCACAGACGCTTCGCCTCCTCCATTCAAGGATAGGACCTTGGCGCTGCAGGGTCAGGACCGGCTCCGAGGGAGAGCTCACCTGTCAACTGGCGTGACCTTATCATCTATGCCAGATTAGAAAGAATAAGCGACCAAGTTTAGGCTCACCGTCAAACTGGTCCCAAGTCTTCGAATCTGTCTCCTGGGAAGCATTGCGCGTCCACGCAATGTAGTGTCCCGAATCAGAAGATGCACCTTTATGCGTAATCATGCCTTGAAAGTCGAGTCAAAAAACCGCGATAACCGCAATCAACGGGGTGACTTACCACAAAGCTCATATATAGCTGTCGGGTTCGCCCCAACATCAACGCCGACATTTGACGAGATGATGCCATCGAGGCGCCTCCTCTCCTCTTCTCTTAGAGAGGTTTCCTCATCTCCGCCTGATATATTGGCATCCCGTTTCCTCAAAGCGGCTCCTCGCGCATCTCGATTCTGTATGATCTCACGGGCAGCGTGATGCACAGTTTGTATTCGGGCTCGATAGTCATCCGTAACCTTGTTTCCATGAGATGAATATCACATCTCAAGGCTTACCAAGTCAAGCAGATCTAGTCGATCAGGAAAGACTACTTTTCGCATGATTTTTGCCTTTTTGCTGATGGTAAGCAGTCGATATCCGTGTTGAGACCCACCCGATGTCTCGACGCCAGTAAAATCGGACCTAATGTTGATGAGCAAGACCTCATGCAAGCGAAGGAGACGAACAAGATGAACAGCGAGATATGCGGGCAACCTTGAAAGCTTTGTGTGTCTGTGAATTAGCTCAGCAGACGTACTAATTCCTACTGGTCGTAGAGCGCTGTCCTGCCAAGCGCAGAGCTGCGTTTTTCGATACGTTCGTCGAAATGCTGGGGAGGGACATCAAAAGTGACTCTGAGTTGGACTCACAGATTGAATCCCGGAGACCAGAAAATTCGTATCGATTGCAATATTGCATTCGAGCTTGAAAATTTTCTCAGTTGCGATTGTAGGCTCCTCTTCGGCCTCCACACATCGTTGACTACGAAGTCGTCTCGTCAGTCCTTCCGTGCAATGAATAGTCTGATCACCCACGTCTTAGTCATCTCGATTGACATGTACCTGTTGATGACAGTTGCAACATCTGTGTCCTCCATGATCCCGCTTCGCAGGGCTGTCAGGATTTGGGTGAATGCCTCGTCGGCATCTTATGGTCAGACTTTGAGTAATTAGGTCATTCACCTTGTTGCGCGAAATTGCCCCGTTCATCGCGTTCTGCAAACTGAGGGGCGATGTCCCGAAGACAGCCGAGGAGTTCGAGGGGGATGATTGGTTTTGACGATGTTTGAAGATTTTTTGAGAGCGTTCTGACGGACGAGGCGAATCGCCCCTCGGGCGTTGATCGAGAAACCTCCAGCCTATTCTATCAGCATTTCAAACATGGCAGCGTACTTCTCCAAAGCTGTCTGTAGTTCAGGAATCTGTTGTATTAATTGAATGCTGGAGTTTAGGTAGCAAGTTTGCCCTAAATTGACCAGTCCCACCGGTTCATGCGGCTGTCATCAGGAGATGCCATCGAGAGGATCTCACGGTCTGTGGAGCTGGCTCATGATCTGAATCTGAGGAAACGGTTAATATTTGGCGACCGTGTCTACACACCTTGGCGTATGACCTGTGCGGGGGCTCTGGGGATTGGATCCGCAGTACCAATAACCTGACATCAGGACGCGTCCGTGGAGAAACTAACGGTGACTGTCTGCCTCTGTCCATCCTCGTCAATCTCGTCGACCCAGAGTCCTCACATCTTTCAAGCCCGTACTTGTCAAGTGCTCCGAGTCCTGAGCATGTTGTCAGTCTGTGGGTCTCAGTGAAGCGATCATGAAGACATCACTTTCAGCAGACCGGATTTGAGCATGACCTTCATTCGCTCTGTATGTTCTGGGTCAGCACTGGAAGTCTGAGCCCGGTAATATCCACCAATGGGTACACCAGTCGCCTCGACCAAGCTCTGCTTGAGGACCAGGGAAGATTGATCGATATCCACTCGGATCTCGTGAAGGCGTCCGCCATGCTTAGCGAAGACTGTAAAATGGTGGCAGCTGGGTCAACCAGGGAGATCTCTTACCCGTGATAATGTTGGACATGATGCGTTTCGGATGTCGACAACGTCGAAACGAAGATAGACGTTCAAAATGACTGGCTCGGATCTTTTATCCCAACCGCGCTGTGCGGGCCAAACATTGCCAAAAAGACAATTTACACGCGGTGATCCTTTAATGACTACAGGCTATGCATGACTTGATACAATTGACTCGCTCAGGGCTCAACTGCAACCTTTTGCTGGTCAGCTGGTCAGAGAAGGCAAGGCAAATCTCTGATCTCCTGACGTTATGAGCATATCTGAGAACTTGGCTTTTCTCGATCGCAATCTTGATCATTGTACTGATCAAGGGTATGTCAGTAGTGTCTCTAGGATGTTCAGAATTTTGCTCACGCAAGGGGTCCCTGAAGTCTGCCACAAATGTCAACACCTTTGCGTTTGGGATAGGCCAAAGACTCACGCTTCTGGTTGTTGTGCACAAACGCTACACGTGTACGCTGGGCTTCTCGTCGCCTTGATTCATTGAAAGACCGGCCTTGCTTTTTGGCCCATTTTGCTTCACCGGCATTTCGGGCTTTGATCACCTCCAGACCTCGGCCAAACGAGCCCGCTCCTCCGGCAGTAGGGACCAGAGCCTTGTTCGAGTCTTGGAGCAGCAATTTGACGCCCTTGGCCTTCTCCGAGCGATCGGTCAAGGAGGGGAGAGGGTTGGATCTCAGCCGCTGCCGGTAATAGACTTGAAGAGCCTTGTGACCGAGGATTCGACCATTGGGCAAGGTTAAAGAGAATCCCCCCGGCGCCAATAAGAATCCATGGTGACCCTGGATGGTCAGCTCAGCCTGGTCAGCCTTACAACTCACTCGGTCCTCGGTGGCGAAGCGGTTGCTCTCATCACCATCAACGTCCTCCCAATCGGACTCTGAGCCTTCAGCGACAACTTCGTTCTTGTAGAATTCCGAGACTTCATTCCTGTCCTCCTCGGTATCGAAAGCGATCTTGCAGTGTGACTTGTCAATCATATGTCGTCTCACTGCCTCCAACGAGCCAAATTCTCGACCTCCATCCGGGCAGTATAGGCAAAGATTGCCGATGAAGACCTTTTCTCCTAAATAGGAGAGGAGGCCTTCCAGATCTTCGAGCTGCTCCTGTAGCGGTATATAAAAGCTGTGCTCGGATCTCATGTGAGCCAGGACTGCCTCTGTCGTACGTGCCCTTTCCGGGCAGAACAGACAATCGGTGGGTCGAGCACGGCGCCGGGCAGTGGCCAGTCTGTCTTCAATATCCTCCTCGGAAGACTCTGAGTCCGGCTGCACATCCGCATTCTCCCGTTCTTGTTCCACAGCCGATATTGATTTCGCCTTGGACTTGGAGGAGCGACCGGCAGGATACTGTAAGCTATTGTCCCTATGTTTCCGGGATTGGAGGTGTGATTGGTAAGAATTGTCACTGCCAAAGGTTTTGCTACAATAGGTCAGGATTTACTGCTTATTGGCCAGCCACTCACTTGCAAACTTGGCAAGATAGCTCCCTAGGGTCCAAACGGACAGCATTCTGCTCGCGCCTCTCAACGACCTTCTCGTTGAAGGCAGCTGCGTGGACGGGTGGCAAGTTGGCTACCCGTCTTTTCATATTGTATCTGTGCCAATCTGTAGCGAAGTGCGACCTCTGCTCTGCAGCGGTCTCGAAGGCCACCCGGCAGGATATACAGGTGAACATGCTTGGAGATTGCACGAAGGTAGGGATACTGATGGAGCAGATCTCAAGAAGTAATCGAGCAGGAGCTGACTTATTATAATAAGTGGGACCTCGCAAATTCTCATTTCGGATCCGAAAAAACTCAGCTTGAAAAAATTCCACAATGAATACAGTCCCTGTTTTGGTCTAACTCAACTATGGCAGACGAATCAGCATCGACGCCTGGACCATCCAAGCGTCGGACACGGCCACAGGGGGACAAGTCCATCCAGAGATGGCTTGCAGTCGGTGGGTGATAGGTTGGACGAGATCATGCCGTGCTGAAATACCTCCAAAGGCGTAAATGGACCGCTGTCGGAAGCCTTGGTCGCTCGTGGCCTCAAGCAGCCCACGCCAATCCAGCGTGCGTGTCTGCCGACTGCATTTTCTGTTCCTCACAGGGATCTGATTGGCATGAGCCGGACGGGATCGGGGAAAACGTTAGCCTACCTCATCCCGGTCATCCAGCACATCCTCAATCTACCTTCAGGCTCTCGACCTAGTCCTTCAGCCATCATCCTGTGTCCAAATCGAGAACTCGCTCTTCAGATTCTGAGAGTTGGGAAAGCCATCTGCCGTAGTGCGAACTCAGTTCTCAGAACGGCAGAAGAGAAAGTGGACGTCCAATGGACTCTAGCAATCGGAGGTGATGCCATGGAAACCCAATTCTCGGCTCTGTCAAGCAATCCAGACATGTGAGCCGCGGTCAAGAGGGCTCTGTATTGACTGATCTCTCCATCAGCATCGTCGCAACTCCAGGAAGATTCCTGCATCTTGTGGTCGAAATGGATTTCGACCTTCGTCATGTACAGCATGTTGTTTACGATGAGGCCGATCGGTGAGTGACTGCCTGTGCCCGTTGAATTGAGATCAGTCTATTCGAAATGGGCTTTAGACCGCAGCTCGACGAAATCCTGTCTCGTCTACCGAGCAGTCGTCAAAACTACCTATTCTCGGCCACTATCCCGGCCATGGTCGCCGAATTTGCTCGCGCAGGCTTGACGAATCCGATCTTCCATCAGTTGGATAGCGAAAACAAGTTGAGCCCGGACTTGACGATGTCTTTCTTTTGGACGACATTCGCCGAGAAGACGGCAGCTCTACTAGGCGTAATGCAGACTGCTCTGGGTTTAGGATCTAAGGAGCCCTCAGATGAGATTCGTCCGCAGGTGATAATATTCGTTGCAACCAAACATCACGTCGAATATCTTGCCACGTTACTGAATCTCTTGGACTATCGGGTGTCTTTCATATATGGATCGCTCCACCAAGTGGCTCGTAAAGAACAGCTGGCTGCTTTCCGTGCGAAATCGACCGACGTCTTGGTGGTGACGGATGTCGCAGCCCGAGGATTAGACATTCCAGTCATCGACTACGTCATTAATTATGATCTGCCCACTTCTTCGCAGCAATTTGTACACCGAGTGGGCAGGACAGCTCGAGCTGGACAAAAGGGAGAAGCCTTATCTTTTGTCACTAGGGAGGATCTCCCGCATCTTGTGGACCTCGACAGTTCGCTGAATCTTGGTCTGCGTCAGTGGTGCCAGCATGACATCGGCACAATCCCCCGTGACGTCCTGGAAGATCGAACTGAAGCTCTACGCAGTCTGCAGGAGGGGAATGGAGACATTGCTGGGCTGTATCAGGTGCTTTTGAAGAGTCAATCTCTCTTTGAGAAGACCAAGAATAGGGCATCAACCACCGCATATCGAATCGCTAAAGAAGAGTTCGCAACCGGAAATACTCGTCTTAGGGATCAGATCAATCCGCGCTTTGATAAGGGCCAGGAGAAATCAGATACAGAAGTCGCTAGAGACCGAGCTGTCCTGCTCCACTCTCTCGGGAGCTTTCGCCCTAGTAACGCTAGGCGTGACGCCCCCTCAAATCCCAGCTTCAAGTCTGCCAAGCGGATTACAACTTCTGCTGTTCCATCAGCCGCGGCGGAGAGAGTATCTGCATCCTCCAAGGTTCAATCTTCAACGGGCGTGAGTCTCCATGAGCCGACCGATGTTTTGCTCCCCATTCTAATGACGGATAGTTCCAGGATGCAACATTTTGGATAGGCAGCACGCCTGGTGCTGACAGGGCGTGGGTCTAGTTGTGGAAGTGCCGCACTTCGCTCACGCGAATGCCAGGTTTGACAACACTACCAGGATTGCGTCATATATCACAGCAGCCACGACCGACGAAGGTCAGCAGGCAGCTGCGCCTGGAAAGGCCAGCCAACTCAAATGGGATAGGAAACGAAAGCGTTTCACAAATGCAACAGACGGAGAGAAAGGGCAGAGCAAGAAAATTCGCACTGAGAGCGGCTCGGTTATCCCAGCTTCTTTCAAGAGCGGGAAATACCAGGCGTGGCGATCAACGCAGGGCAAACTTGGACTCTTCAGCTCTACGAGCACGAGAACACGGAATCCGAGCCAGACAGGCTCTCGTAAGGTGCGCAAATTTCCCACGCATGGCGGAACAGGAATTGACGAATTTGGCTAGGTGACAGCCCCAAGCGGGGTAATGGGTGACCATGGACGGAAAAGCGAATTACGGACTTCGTCATCCATTCTCAACGACAAACGGCGGTCGAAGAGACACAAGCGCTAAGCTAATGGGACCTCGGCGAGTTATCGTGAGCTAGACAGCAGGATTTGGTCACTCAGCCTACAGATCTGCTTCGGGGTAGCTGCCATGCTGCCGGACACGTCACGCTGCGACATTGGAATGCATGCTTGATCAGGATCAGAATGCACCGTGCGAAATCCAATGCCACCAAGCCCACCATGTAAAACCTACAACTGTCCGACCCCGCTAAATCTGCTTGAATTTGAGCAATGGAGCCAGTTCTTGCACAGTGCAAGCCATACGCAAGAAGTCGTGCTTGGAGAAGATCTATCAGCTACATGTCCGCGACACCAAGAACTCCGTACCTTCAGAAGTTCTGTGGAAGTGGCCCGAAAAGAGACATCGACGCAGAGGCAAACGCTCAGAAAGTGTTTCAGATCTTGACTCAGAGTCTCCGGAGCCTTCAAAGTGGGCGTTCCGTTTGTCGCAATCAAATATAGCGCCTTCAGAGGTTCTTCGTCCAAATAAGGAGGCTCGTTCTCGATCATCTCGATCGCCATGATACCTAGAGACCAGATGTCCACCTTTGGTCCGTAGTCCTTCTGTTTGACGACTTCGGGCGCCATCCAGTACGGGGTTCCGACCATCGTAGCTCGCTTCGATTTCTGATCGGTCAGTTTGGCACAGAAACCGAAATCCGCTGAATTCTTAGTCAGCGAGGCGCTCTAAGGATTTCATGACGATCGTGACTTGTCGCGCCAATAAACCTGGGCATGACGTACTTATCTTGACTTCGCCCTGTGTGTTCATCAAGATATTGTCTGATTTGATGTCACGATGAATTATGGACCTCGAATGGAGATGCTGGAGCCCGCGGCACGTCTGCAATCGAACGTCAGCTAATCGACAGGGAGACTCTGCCCAGCATCCTTCCACGAACCTCCAAGCAGATGGCAGAGATCTGACGTTCCTCCATTTTGTTGTTCTCGATGACGTCCGTCAAAGCTCCTCCCTCCATGTATTCCAGAATGATCCATAGCTCGGAGGAGCGTATCAGAAATGCATCGAGAAAATTGACAACATTCGGATGCTGCGATTCTTTCATGACAATGATCTCATTGACGATGAGCTCCTTCCGAGGCTGTTGCGCGAGATCCATCTGCTTGATAGCCACCTTTTTGCCTGTCGCTAGCGTTTTAGCCACGAAAACCATACCAGAAGCGCTTTAAAGATCAAGAATCGTCAGTGAGAAGCGCACGCCTATAAGCTATCTCGCCTACCCTTGTCCGACTTTCTTGATTTTGGAGTATCGCTGATTGGGATCGGTAGGACTGACAACGCTGCGAAGCTTTTCCATGATTTGCGTCTCGTTCATCGTGCTGATGCGCCGTTCCTGCCGAGTCGTACTGCTCGAGTTCTCGCCGACGCGGTCGGGCTGCCCGGCAACCCTCGAAGCTTCCGCAACGGGTTCAACGACACCTGGTTTGGGATCTCTTGTAGGCGCTGCTCTCGGAGGTGGAGGGGCCTTTCTCTCCGCCACCAGGGGCTTCGCCACCTCCCAAAAATCAGCTTGTCGTACGGCGAACGCCAGAAGGCTCACCTCATGCGGTACCACACGCGCAGTCTGGTCTGTTCTCGATGATGAGCTACCGTTCACATCTCGATTGCGTGCCGCTCTGACGGAATCGTGACTTTCATGGCCTGACAAAATCTTCTTGCCATCGGCCTGAGATCGCTGTAGCTGTCCCCCTAGTCCCACCCCGTTGAATCTGGATGCAGCACTCGTCTCGTTTAGATTACTTCTCAATTCAGCAGCAGATGACTGATCCGACAGGACTTGACTTTCTTGGCCAATCTGCTGCTGAGTATAGAATTGGAGTACATCCAGCACCGCTTCAGGATGCCTAGCAGCGTCTTCCTTGGTTATAGCCGATGAGGTCAATAACTTGCTCCATTGAGGTGGCAGACCCTGCAAGAATGACTCAGCGACTGCAGTCAAGCCGCAGACTAGTAAACGCACAGTGAATCCTCCAGATATGGGGTCAAAACCGACGTGGACTTGATGTACAAAGTTTGTGGGTTGACTGACACCCATTAGGGGTGACCGGGAGTAAATGTCCTCCATCCAAGCGTACACCTCCTCGTCGGTCCGAAACGCTAGATACACCAGCTTGTCCTTGATCTCTACTTCGATACAGAAGGGCTTCAAGTCGACTCGCTGAACATCGACCACATCTGCCAAGGGAAGCAGGGAGCTAGGAGAAGCTGAGTGCTACAATTGTGTGAGCAAGTTTGGCCAGTGGACTCCCAGCCGGCTGCGTCGGCAGGCACATGGAGGTTCACACACCTCATTTTTGAATACAGCAAGACTTTGGGAATCAAGAACTAGCCAACGCTTACTCCATAAGAAGCTGCGGAGTCCCTCTTCCTTCATACTAGTGGGACCGGTTCGCAGGACTTCATTTTGTCGGGTCTTAGGCGGTGACGGCCCCAAAGCCGCTGAGCCACCGAGTGTAGGGAAGGAAGATGAGTATGCTGTGGACGAGAAGGCCGACGCAGGCTTATCCACAGGAATTTGAGGCCTCTGAGCGTATCGCTCTGATGACTGGCCGTTGCTAGAACGCAAGGGCGGGGTAGGAGCTGGCCGGGAAGGCGTCAAGGATGAAATATCGTTGTATGACATAGCAATCGCGAAGCGTTGCAATCGTGGCAATCGTGGCACGGATGACGGCCCTTGTCGCAGAGTCTCGCTCAGATGTTGCGGTTTTGCCGAATTGACGTTTGAAGGAGATGTCGTGAGCAGGATCAGACCGGCGAACAAAGCAAAGCGAGGGAAAGGAAGTCAATGAAACGCGTACACGCGGGGCTGATGAGCGGAGATCTCCGCCGCCTTGCTGCGCAGAGGCCTTGTGGCCGCAGGCTTGTTTGATATCCAGATGGATTGCTCATGCACGAATGGACGTCCGCGGTCCTGTAGGTTGGTCTAACTTTACAACTGATACAGTCTGAAGTATTTGGTTCAAAAAATCTTGGGTGCCGGGCCTGAAACGAAAGATCAGGGGATATGATGCTCATCATGATACTTACCGCATCCGAAGAATCCTCATTATCATCTCCGAGCTGCCTACATTCTCAGGCCGCCGTCTAGCATGTTTCGCTGATTTACGCGCTCGGATGCTACCCAAATTTCTCTGTGACAGTACAGTCTTGCTTGGCTTCAATGATTTGTATTTTAATGTTGTTTGAAGTCCTCTGACGCATTCCTGATAGCATGTGGCTCAGCGATTTGAAGCAGAATGGCTCACCTCCATGAGATCATCGGTGCTCCAGTCGTAATAAAGGCTTATGCGAAGAAGCTCGTGGTATTTGTCGTTATTCAGCACAGATTCAGAAAGACCCCGTTCGTCTCCGTCCAGATGCAAGAAGTTGCGGAGAAACGTAAGCCATTTCAGGACAATTTCGAGTTCGACGGCTCTTAGCGGTCGCATCGAGGATGGTCTATCCGAAAGAGGTGGCACCACTAGTCTCTCGATCGTATCAAGAATTTGTTTCCAGAGCTTGATCATCACATTTTTGAGTGATACATCCGATAAGCTGGATGCTAGAGTATACATATTGGCCTCCAGATAGTCGAACAAGGGATGAATCGCCAATTCAATATCGCTATCCTTGAGAGCTCTGGTACGGGGGCCAGTCGCTCCAGTAAAGGCTGATGTATTCGCACTGGACTCTGAAGCACCTTGCTCCGTCAAAGGCAACGGTATCGCGTACTCATTCGCTCCGACTGCCGTTTTATACGCAGCAGACACATTACCGAGTGCTTTGTTGTAATCCACTGATTTGTACATAGCGGATAATTTGCCAAGGGTTTCGTGGTAGTCGATTGCTGCGGCATTGGACGGCTTGAGTATCATTTTTATGGACGAGCGGGACAGGGTGTGTCGCAGAACAGGCGTCATCTAAGAGGATTTTAAGCTCTTATAGTCGACCCAGGATTCACCTTGTCGACAAAAGTACGAATCATGTCGGACTCTGTCCGCCCTAAGATTCTGAAAGCCCTGCCGAAGTGGTACGGCGTGTCATCGCGCTCGCCCTCCATGCTTACACGCAGAAGCAAATGGCCACCAGTGTCTAAGGACAGAAGAAGGTCATTAGACAACATATTGGAATACTCGGCGGGATCTAGCCGGAAGTATGCTCTTCCCAACAAGTCATGGCCAATTCCAAGCTGTCTGTGCTTGATGGATGCCATGAGCCAGGTCGGCGACTGCAAAGAAACGTCGAAAGTTTCATCCCATCGCGGATCGGCCTCGTCATACACAGTCCTTGTCTTGGCAAGGCGAGCTCCGGTCTCGTTCGAAAGTATAACGAAGGCCTCAGGCGGTTTCAAGGATCCTTCGAGGACTAGTCCTTCAGCTAAGACGATCTTGATGGAGAAGAGGTATTTTGATCCAACCCCGGGTTGGTCTGTCGGATTTGAAGCCACAACTTCGGGGAGACTGTCCACCCCCAATCTCTGGTATAAATCATCGAGCCGAACCCTAGTCGCTTCGATGTTGTTGAGTTTGACACAGCTCTGCGGCGATGTGAGCTTGCAGATAAAGTCCAGCAGCGGAGCTCACTTTCGGCGAAAAATTATAAAAGACTTGCAGGCGTTTCTCGCCTTGAATGCTGGCCAGTGCTGATTTGGCCTTCTCTAACCAAACGTGCGCGCGTTCGTTCTGGACATTGCCCGGTGCAGGGTCCGCTGTTGACATGTCACCAACGAAAAGCCGCTCGATCTTTGAACAGTAGCTCTGGACGGACAGGGCAAATATCTTCCATCGATCAGCTTATGCATCAGAGAAGGCTTCACCTCACCTTCGATATTTTCAGGACAAAATATGCCTGCTGACCTTGATCCAACCAATCCAGATTCAGGACAAAATCCGAAACGCTTTGAAGAGACTCCGACAGATCAGTCACCGAGGACGATGGACCATTCTCAGATATGGCACTGAACTGATGTATGTCGTCAGTTTGCAGCCTGAATGGTGATTGAGACCTACAGTGTCGACGGCGAGGGCCTGTCTCTCATCAGCCCAGCCTAGATCTCGACGTCCTCACCTCGTCGACCCATGCTTGTGTTTTTGACGATGCTGTGTCCAGCCAAGACGACACTGCTGGAAAGAACATGAGGGCGATCTGCAGATCTACCGGTGACCTGCAAAGGATTAGTACGGAATGGGCATTCTCTTACTCTGCAAAGCTCGTTTTCAGGTCCATCATCGCCCTTGTCCTCCAATAGAGATCCAGCCAAGAATGATTCACGTCGTGATCATGAGTGTTGATTGACAATTTCTTCACATCGGCGGCCCAGAGATCGTAATACTCCTCAACGGCAATGGACAACATGTCCACAGTTCTGTGATCGCAGTGATTAGCGCTCGGCGCTGTCACAAGACTTACGGTACAAATCCATTATGGAAATTCTTGTGAAGACGTTTCACTCTCTTCTCGACCCACTTCGATAAATGTACAGCCAGCTCCATACTCATGCTTCCAGAACCCTCCAGCGAGCTGCACAGCTCAGACTTGTAGTCTCCGGCCACGATTCTTCTGATATGAGTACCGATGTCACCTAGGATTCGGCTTATCTCTGCTGATTTTACTGTATCCTCAATCCCCGCGTTCTGACAGTCTTTGACGGCCATCAATAAAGTGTCATCCCCAAGAGTTGCATTCGGATCTTCAAGCGCATTCGCCACGCGAGCGACCAGACAGAGATCCCGGTGCTGCAAGGTAAGGCGGAGACCCTCTTGCTGTACAAAATCTGTCAGATTTGATAAGATACGGACTCACGTCTGGTATTGGCCAAGTTTCCACCGGAGTCTGTTGGGTTACCTTGGCCAGCATTCCAATTGCCTCGTGAACGCACTCTGCCGGGATCATCCCAAGCTCTAAACGCTGCACCAGAGCTGCGAGGAAAGACCATGCTCTGAAAGTCTCTGGTAAACGCCAGGTCCGGGAGCATTCCAACAGGAGATGTTGATGCTCTGCGGACAGGATGCCCAGACTAACTTCTTGATCCTCGGGCAAGAGCTGAAGCTCGTCCAGGTCTCGGTCCAAGCAGATGTTTAGCAATGCTTGGTATTGATTGCGCGGATGCGGGGGAATGAATGTGAAGAGGCTAGAGAGCGAATGCCGCGACCTATCATCCAGGCCTAGACTGCTCATCTTCACTGATAGATCGCTTGCGATTCCGCGTTCGTTTGACTGCGTCAAATTTGGATTCGCTTTGAGGAGGTAGAGCATCTCATTCTGAATCGCTTCACTCTCTGCCGTCTTGTACGAGAGCCAATCGGCCGCTTCGCGGAAGTCATCGGAGGTATACACGGGCGAGACATTGGCAGCAAGCATAGTCAAAGCGAGCTGCAATTCAGGCTTGGTAAGCTGAAACGTCACTCAGGTCTCACCTTCATGTCGTTCAGCGCGGCCTGTGCGAGTCAGCCTGGAACTCATGCAGCAATGAAGAGCTTACCTCCTCAGAGCAAATTGACTTGATGGACCTCAGATATGTCTCCTTGTCTTCTGGGGAGAGGGCAAAGGTTTTGACGACAACCAGGAGGAGCGAGTCGCCCGCTGACAGATCCGATACGCCTGGTCCTGATAAGGAGCTTGTTATGTCGTCCGATGGGTGAGCTCCTTCTGCACTTGAGTATGATGTGTGGGGGGAGGCGCTATCGCGCAGATGTCGCTTATAGCCCTCAATGCGACTGACCAAATCCGCCGTGCTAGGTCCCATGTCTCGAAGCAGATCTACCAGAAGTTCCATAAATGTCGTTATCTGGCGATTGAGCTCTGCCATCAACAAGCCTTCGCCAAGGCCGTCGTCTTTCCTGAGTGTCCTTGAAGCCACCGAAACAAATTGTATGACAAGATCCTCGACCTTTCGTGACTCCTTCATCTGCTTCTGAAAGCCCCTCTCCGGCCAGGCTGAACTCCAGAAAGCTGCCACGATCCGTCGAAAACGCTGCTCGACATATCTGCGCACATCAGTGTCAAGACACCGAGAGGCGTTACTTTTTGTGTTGTCCCATAGCTATACGGGGCAATTCGCCATCTAATGCTTTGATGAGCTTCTCAGGATAGCGCGGCATTCTTGCGGAATCCCGAGACAGCAAAGACGATAAGTCTGGCGCTCTGGACACGCTCGCCTGACTCGGTTTGAGTGCATAGTTGGGACCCGTGGAAGCATCGGAGATAGGACGCTGCTTGTGACTAGCGTGTCTATAGTCAGTTAGGTAACTGTTCTTGTCAGCTACGTCGCAAAGACACGGGACCTGACACACGCTACTCGAAGGGAGTACCTATATGCGAGAGTCAGTCGGTGCCCAAAGACTTCAACTCACTCCAGGCTCAAGTCCCCTGACATATCGCATTCAGTTCATCTTAACGAGCTTTATAGGCAACTGAACATCTTGATTTAGGGCTACCATGATCAGATCAGTTGTCGTCGAAAGGTGATCCGAGGCAGATTTCAAATGACGTGGTAAATTGCAGAACGCAGATTCTGTTTGGTAGAGGGGAGTCCGGGATGGACCTTTGCTCATGGCGCTGTCATTGCTTGCAAAGTTTCCGCGATCAGGTCCGCGTCTTATCTGCATGAATGATCGAATGATCGTGCACTGCCAGGCTCCTGGCGAGATGAGCTGCTGCGGCACAAGAGGGTCATTGGGCTTGACTATCAGAGCCGTACTTCGCTCGACGCGCCACATCGTCTTGAAATTAATGTAAACAAGCTGTTAATTCGAGATCTGATATTTCAACCTCAACCTCTATGGACACCAGGATGCGAGCTCTCGCCTCAGACGGCCCCATAGGTAACTCTGGTGCTCCTCAAGCAGCACATCTCCATGTCGTCAATGACAAACAACCTCCGCCGTCGTCTATTCCATTGCCCAAACAGACGAGGGTAGGAGGAGGCAGGATGTCAATCGCGCCTGCAGCTCAGCCCTCTGCTCGGAGGACGTCTACCATGCCAGGTGCTCCCCTTGGAGGACCCGCTGGACCCTCTGTACTTCGACACTCCAATTCTCAAGAGGGATTGAGACGATCGACAATGGCCTCTGGTGGCCTGGCGAGTGGGACGCGTGGAGATGCAGGTTTTCTCAATAGACAATCTCAGACAGCGCGAAATCCTCCGGGAAGGTGGGTCATGCGGTACTCTGATTGATGAACTCACTTGCATAGCGTACGAAGAAGCTCCATCTTCCCCTCGGCTGGTCGACAATCTATGGCTCCGGGCATGTTCACTCCGGCTGTAAGGGATACGCGACCGTACAAGGACAAGACGTTTGGTTTGAATTGCATCAATAATTTGACCGAATTCTTGATCAACAACCGATGCCCTGTTCCCATCACACCACGGACGTTTGCAGTCGTCTCGACGAAGGACGTTCAAGCGATATTCAGATTCCTGGTGTCGGATTTTGTTGACCCACAGACGGCCTGGAATAAAAAGTTTGAGGACGACGCGATCCAGATCCTCAAGGATCTCCGTTACCCATCTATGGAGCATTGTGGAAAGACGGCTTTGGCTGCTCCTGGTGGAACACTGAACTGGCCAGGGGTATTGGCAATGCTGGACTGGCTCGTCGAGTTGAACAAGGTGAGCAAGAGGTGTTATAGCGATGCTAAAGCGCTGGCAGGCTGGTCAGAGATGGGATGATATTGGGTTGGTCGCGGATCCTCTGAGAATGCCGGCAAAGGATCTCCCTCTGGACTCGCCAAACATTGAGACGCGTCTCGTCTGGGACTTTTTATCAAAGACCTATCTGCAGTGGTTCGAGTTTGGATTGGAGGACTTTCCCGAGGCGGAGATGGAGGTCATGGAGGTCTACGGTGAGCAGCTGACTGCATGACAAGACTGATTTTTGTCAGACAGGATGACACAAGCTGCCTTGGAACAATGCGAAAAGGTCGAGACAGAGGTACAAAAGCGCAATGTGGAACTGCAGCAGCTCCAAGCACAAGAAGTAAGGTTCTTTGAAGGCATTGCTGATCCCCTAGCCCCCCCTCAAAGCACTCGAGGAAGAATACATCCAGTTGATGAGCGACAAGACTAAGTTTATCGACTTTATCGAGATGCACAGACAAAAGGCAGAGAAAACCAGGGGTGTCCTGCAGCGAGCAAGAGAGGCCATGGCAGTTCAAGGTAAGAGAAATGGATCGCGTCCCCCGCTAACACGCCAGACCAAGAATTAGAAGCCGCTCGAGCCGAACTGGCTCGAATCGAGGCAGCTGTGGCTGCTCAAAACCTTTCGCCGGATGAGGTCCAACGGATGAATTATGAACGAGAAACATTGACCCGTACCCTGGATGAGATGCGTATCAAGACAATGGAGGCGAGTCAATTCTCGTACGATCAGGAACTTCAAGTCACCAAATCGATGGATCGCTTCGAGCAACTCTACGCTGATTATACATCATTGGCGCACCAGATTGGACTCGTTAAACCTGGCAGTCGGCAGAGTCTGTTGGCTGGCAAGGTGGACTTTACGATTGATGTCGAGCTACAGGCCGAGGACATGGCCGATGTGCAGAAGGAGGCGAAACGACTGAGAGAGCAATTGCGACCTGAACTTTCAGCCTTTGGCGAAAAATTCAGGAAGGAGGAGCTAGAACTGGGTAATCAGGTCATCGAGCTTGAGGATCAACACGATCGCCTGACTCAAGAGGTTGAGAAGCACAAGCAGCAAGTAGAGATGTCTGAGATGCGAGTCAAGGCGCAGAATGATTCTGCCGAGGATGCGAAGAACGTGAGTCCGAGCTGTATGATGGCGCTAATGACCTCAGACTCTGCTTTCCGAAACGGCTTTGGCCAATGCCAAGATTGCAAAGCTCGAGAAGGACGTTGCTGACATGTCAAACGCGAGTCAAAAAGGTGTACTGGATGCGGAACACGAGTTGGAAATGTCGAGGATTAGGTGGGTTAGCAGGGGAGTGTTGAATGGTCAGAGCTGACGCGTTTCTTCTCCAGATTCAACGAGCTTCGTCACAAGACCAGTCTGCTCCAAGAGAATGTCACTGCGCAGTTGCTCAAGCATATTGAGATCATTGCGAACACGAGACAGCACACTGCTGACAGTCTCAAGTCTTTGAGGTTGTTCGCAGAGGGCCATGGCGTGTAACTCAAGGAACGGCTGGCGGGGATTTGGGTTCAAATGCTTGTATTTACGATGAATATTTTGCTTCCGTGGTTTTCCCCTCTTTACGTCACGCGCCGTTGTTTTCTTGGACGGTCGAAGCCACCGACCCAAAGGCCAATCGCTCAGACCAACAACAACTGAAAAGTTATGCAAAGGTCGGACTGGATCATGCTCAGGACGACGACGACGACGACACTCAACACCTCATGTGGACACTAGAATGAACAGCCATGCAGCAGCTTCTACCTCGCGGCATGGAGTGGGCACCGCCATCACATCTCCGAATCCAAGCGGCAGTCGCAAAACAACCAGTCTGAATAATAATGTCAAACGAGGATTCGATCCAACATCTTCGAATGACAGAGACATCCCCTGTGTAGAAGAGAGGGTCGCAGAGAGCTTATCAGTCTGGGCAAAGGAGCTCAGAGCATTGTTTGATCATGCGAAAGAGAGATTTGGAGATGTCACTTGGGAGAATGAGGATGATTCAAGTGGGAGGAGCCGTATCTGGGGACACAAAGGTGGGGGCATTGGGGGGTATGAAGGGACTGACGAATTGTTTAGCTGTGATCTATGCGCGAGCTCCGAGTAAGCTTGATACTACTTGTGAGGCTGATCAGGCTGACTCTTACCACAGAAGCTTTCAAAGACCGATATTTTATCTCTCGACCATTCTCTCGATCCCCGGCATCACTCAGGTCGCCCTCGCCCTCCTTTCCTTCTCAGTTCCCTGATACCCCTTCCTCCCCTCATCCATCTTCCGCTACCAACTCCTTCCATCGACCCAGCCCTGTACCTGCTCATTCCGGTCGAACGAGCACGCTCTCTGTCAATACAATAAAGAGCGAAGGAACACTACGTGCCAACGGTGATGGTGTGCTGCGTCTGACCCATGGAGACACGCCGGAACTGTTCCAAGCTCAACTTGAGTGAGTTGGGCGAGGTGTGTGTGCTTCGGAGTATCTGCTGACGTCTCGGAGATGGCTCTACACGGGTGAAGGCTTTGGTGACGTTGTCGAATGGATTTCTGCAGAGGATGACTCAGGCATCGGCGGCAGTATACGAGATTCCCTCGGACGAAGAGGCAACCTCACCGAACGTAGAGACAAGCTCGGACAAGATCTGACTTACATGTGGAGATCCAAGCTCTATGCCGATGCGCGGATACACCTCGCCCCTCCTCTACCTGGACAGGAGGATTCATCCTCTTCAGATTCAGACGATTCCTCGGACTCTCTGTCTTCTACTGCCGTCTTCACAGCACATCGGTTTATACTCGCTTCTCGCTCACCCTATTTTGCTTCTGTTCTCCTGAACGGCTCCACCTTCAAGCCGCATACGTCGGATATTCATTTACCCACCCCACCTTTCACACCTGCTGCCCTGCATTTCTGCCTCGGCTACATCTACGCAGGCCATCTCGACTTTTCAAATCGGACATTTGACCTGATCACGGCTTTCGCCATCCATCGAGCGGCTTCTTATCTTCAGCTGGATACTCTACAAGCGGAGATAGAATCCAGAATAGCACACGAGTTTTGTCATGCCTTCGATCCGGCCAAAGTGCATTGTCGTCGATGTCCGGCGCGAATCGCTCGCGTTTGGCGATTCGCCTCTTCTCCGGACGTTGGATCTGTCGACCTGCTGATGAAGTCAAGAGCGTACGTTGTCCGACGTTGGGGCGACACTTGGGGTCGAGACGTGGCGTTGGCCGAGCCACAGGACCGACAAGCGTTAGTCAAGGACGTTGTGACTTCGATCGGACCCCGCAACATTGTCGCAGCGTTTCGATCCCTGGGGATGATTCAAGATCGCATAGATCATGCGGTCCGCTCAAAAGGGCGAGCGTGGACCGCATGGGCCGAGCCGATCGAGGAGATGTTGCAGGTTATTCAGAAGCATGTCCAGACCATCCTCGTGGATCGCTTTGCGGAGGTCGCTGAGAGTCCCGAGTTTTGGCATCTAGTCTCTGGGCAAGGCTTCAGTCATGATCTGCTGGAGACCATTTCCAAGGCTCTGGTGGAATCCGTCGGTACGGCTCAAGAATGCGTGGAGGGACCTAGAATATACCAAGCACTGGTATCTTCATTGTTACTCAGGGTCGAGCCGAATACCTTGCAAACGGCTTTACCGCCTCGGTCGAGGGGTCGACTGCAGATCGAAGAAGCCAAAGAGGGAATCCTCGGGCATGTGAGACGACGATGGATGCAGATCAGGGACGGGGGCGGGTTCGATGGGTTGGAGAATTGGTCACTCAAGGAGATCAGCGATGGTGAGTGACACTTGTCAGAACGAGCTTACAATGAAGAAATCGAAGTCCCAATCGAAGATCTCCTTGCTGGTCAACCTTTTACTCCTGCGAAAGTTCCGCGTCTTCCACCGACCACTGGAGGTCGATTGCCAATCCCGAAGTCTCATTTGCCGCGAGCAGGCCCATCAATTCCAGCTAGTGAAGCCAAATCTGTCCGAAGCTTAAGCGCGCGATCGACAGCTTCACCCGTGGGCGGTCCATCCAGTATCCGTCGATCATCTCCGTCAACACCTGAAAAATCAGGACTCCGACACCTTCGATTATCGAGCGCGGCGTCGACAAACTCCGCCTCTAGTACTCCCTCCGCTGTCGCCACACCGTCCCGACGTCCAGCGATTCAGATGCTCGGACCCCAAGCCAGGAGTCCAACAGCAGCTCTACGTGGTCACACCGTTTCTGTAGGTAGTGCTGCCCGAAGAGCCGTGCAGTCTGCAAGTCCAGAAGGCTCAGCTCGTCCATCACCGCGCACGCTCGCAAAGCCCATGTCTGGTCCTCCTAAAGCTTTGGTCACGCGCGGATCCGTCAGCAACGCAAAGGACTCCGATACAAAGTCTCTCGCTCCATCACTCGCTTCCCAAAGGACGACAAGGACATCTAAGTCAACCGCAACCATCACTAAGCCGACAGATGGGTCACACAGCAAGCCTGGACCCAGTCAGTCCAAGACCACACCTCGAAGGGCTAAACCTGATAAGCCTGTTCGGACTGTTCCAACGCCAAAGAGCGCTCGGAAAGTCGAAGAGGAGTCTCGTATACGGAAGCTGAGCACCGCGTCGACAGCTTCCACGCGTGGCAAAGCATTTCGCAAAGGCGAGTCTCCGCCGCCTCTTCCTCTCCCCGTACCACACCCTGCAGATAGTAAAGTTTCAGGTCCTCGCCCGTCCGGCGTGTCCGTTGCCTCTACTCGAAGTCGAGTGCCTGCGCCTTCCATCGCTCCTTCCATTCGATCTACCGCGCCGTCCGTTAAGAGTATAGCCGCTGCATTTGACAACAGGTCCAAACCGGGAACGACAATTCCTACTCGTGCGCCGGCTAGACCCAGTATCCCTCCAAAATCTCCCAGTCGACCGCCTCTGGCGAAACAAAGCCGTTTGGACCCATCCATGATGCCAAAGTCCCGCCAGCCGCCTCTCATCCCCGATTCCCGGACACGAACCACCTCGCTCAATTCAAATGCCTCGCAGCGTGCTCTACCGAAAAATGGTGACTCGCTCGCCCCTGCTTTACCCATCGGTACTGCTCGTCCGACGATGCGATCCGCATCCTCTTCGACTGATGGGACGGAAGCTCGTACACCCCGACTATCTGAGGATGTCATGCCATCCATTGAGCCATTGATCAGACGAGATGGGTCAGACGCCTCAGATCTCATCTCTCGCGGTCCGCCATCATCCACCCACTCTTCGCCTACGAAACTGCCAAGGTTTACAGCGTCCAAGTCTTCGCCCTCCAAGTCCTCGGTGATAAGTCCTTCTCTCCATTCTCCGACCTCTCAATCCAATCTCCCTCCTCCAGTCTCCATGGCTCGTGCTGGTCGAAAAATTTCCACGTCTTCCGCCAAATCCAATCAATCATACCGTGCGCATCCGGCATCTGCGTTCGATCCGCCTCGACGACCTCTGATTGTCAACCTGCCTGAGAAACAGGCTCCAGAAGGGACGACCCCATTTCAGGGACGAGGCGTGGCTCTGCGCATGGGCATACCGTGTATCGTGTCGCTCAAATCCAAGCGAGCGAGGTTCAGAGCCATGGTCAAATACATTGGCCATATACAAGACGTGAGTGCTGCACCCTGTTACGGGCCTTCTACTGACCCCGACACAGTCTCGCGGACCTTGGCTCGGTATAGAGACGGAAGAACTGGACAGGTTCAATGTGTCTACCCTTGATAGTGGCTCTCTTGATGGGATACACTACTTTCACTTATCCTCTCAGGAGGGGAACATGGAGGACGTGGATGTCCGACTAGCAAGGCAACGACGCATCGAGGTGATTCGTGAAGGACTCGAGAGACCTGTAGGCCTTGGATTGGGTACGATTGGGCGACATCGCGCTGCTGGATTGCCTGCTCCTGGGACGTTTGGACTCGGTGTTGATAATCTTGGGACGAAAAGGAGCAAGAGTCCAACTCCATTTACAGATGGTTTCGGGACGATTGTCAACCCTCGCGTCTTATTCGTCAGGCCGAGCGAAGTGGTCTTCGTTCTTGGAGCGGAATAGAGTCAGTGGGTCGCACCCGGCCCGAATGGCGGCGAATCTTGCACCTTTTTCTTTTCGTGTATAATACACTCATATCTCGAATGATGATCTTCTCTCCTTCTTGACGACGGTTTGTAAACGACCTCTTATAACGATCACACACATGTCTGGAAACGTTTAATGTCATGCAATGAATGCCAATGCCATGATGCTTCGAGATCAAGCGCTGCAGCAACTCTGAGGTGATGCAATGCATGGTCATTATCATGTCGGAAATCAAGGACAACTAGAGCTATGTCAGACCGGTCGCCTAGGACACAATGTCAGCATCTCTCAAGGCCTCATTTACGCACCTTTTCATACAACCCTTTGACGACTTCTCCCATTTGTTTGAGTGTATCCAACGCGGTACTGTACATTGGCTTTTGGGATTGTCAGCTCATGAAGGTGTCCGGCATGCGGACTGACGTCTTCCACTGGCTCCTCGTACACCTCCAGCGTGCCGACGTTCTCGTTCAACACGCCATAAAATACTTGATCGAGAATCATCTGACTCAGTCTAGCAAAATGACATCAGCGAATATGATTCGATTTTGTCGATCTCGCTCACTTTTCCTCGACCACTTGAAGTGGTTGACCAACTTCCTGCGCGATCCATGATAGCTCGACGGATGAATACGGCTCAATGACGCGGACAAGATTTTGCTCCAGCAACGTATCGTAGAGGATGGACAGGTGAGATCGGATCAATGGATCTTGTTGCAGTTCTGAGGAATGGATCGTCAGATCACCGCCCTAGTACCATGTGTGGTGAAAACTTACGCTCCTGATACTCTTTCAGAGCGACCTTGAACAGATCCAGACTCCTCTCTTTCAGTGCCGTTCCTGTTGCTCGCATGGCATCGAGATCCTTGCCCAGGAAAGGCTGAGCACTCTTCAAGAGCAATAATGGCGGGACATCATCCGGCTGGGCGGCGTGTCAAATATGAGTCAGATTGATCGACTCACTAATCCCATCATAATCTTGCACAGCAACATGTACTTCAAGGCCCTTAATGCCCTTGGATCCTTGTCATCTGCCTGTGTGAATCCTTCAAATGCTTCGAAAAAGTATGAATAAGCCGTCTTGTAATCCTTGTCATCGGCATTGACAGCTCCTGATTGGAGATCGAGTTGAGCTTGGAGTAGAGGAGGGCAGTAGATAGAGTTGGCAGTGGTTCGAGCGGAAGTCAGGGCGGTCTGATGCGGATGCGTCAGACGATCACTTCAGACTGAGGCTCACCTTTGCACGGGGCATATTCTGGATAGCGTGAGACGCTCTTGATTCCAAGAGATACACCTCTGTCAGGATGATCTTGTCATCTAGCAATTTGAGCTCTTTCAAGAGGTTATCCGTCATGTTCAACGCTGTTCGGTACTGTTCTGTATCGATTTGTCTAGCCGTGTGTAAGCATACACAGTAGCCCTTAGATGAGCTTACAGGCCGATCAACTTGATTTCCAAGCTTTGCCGAAGGAACACTCTCTTCTCTTCTCTCGCCCACGTAATGTTATCCCGGGTCACTTGCATCTGTAATTCTCGAGCAGTCGGTGGGAAGTAATCAATGAGGGTACGGACTGAGCATGGTGAGTTTGGTTTCCAAAGCAGCTAGCTTACTCAGTTTCGCAGTCTTTGCCTTGGCGATCTGTGACATGAACGTCCTTGAGTCAGTCACGAGCTGAGCGAGTTCCTGCGATTTGCTGAACGAATCGGATAAGCTGATGTAGTGAATACACCTGACAAGTAACTCACCCATGATCTCTATATAGCCCAGCAAGCTTGACCAAGCCTGATTCCTGATCCCTCAACTCATCTTCATCCGCTATTCCAGTACCCATCGTCAGTCTCTCTCTCGCTCGCGAGTGCAGCACCGTGAGTCATCCATTGAGACCCTTCCCACTGACCTGCTTTCCGGCTCAGAATCCCCCTATACAGCTCTTCAGCCTTTGCAGGGTCGGATTTGGTCATTGAGGAAGCCTGATCCAGCGCTTCGGAAGTCGAAGCTATGGCTTGAACGCCCGCCATGATTTGGAGAAGGAATGGTGGCTATGGATGGGATTGTGTAACGATGAATGCGCTCTCGCGTCTGAGATGGAATTGACGCCGATGGGATAAATTGAATGGGGAAAATAAGGCTCGGATAAATATTCTGGAACATGTGGAGACCCCGCGGCACAAATGTTCAGCTCTGGACTACATAAAGTGTGAAGACTTCGATCAGCTTCTCTTCTCCACTTGACTCTCGATCATCCCGCACCATGTCACAGACAGATCTACCACTACCGGTCTTCTATTCTAAGACGCTATCTTCCCTGCTACCTATATTCGATGACTCGCTGTCCCTTTCGGATCCAAACGCAGTGGCGATTCTGTCGAAAGCCTTGGAGGATCTACACCTCATAGCGAGGATGATCACTTCCTTAGGTCAGTGATGGTGACTGGCTACTGGCTGCGGAGGCTTCAGCTGAGTAGGAGTTTCAGGTGTGTTCTCCGATAACGAATCAGTGGAAGAGCTGGGCAATGGCGAATTAGTCTTCATGAGTCTAGGATGGGTCATTGGTGAAGCCGAATCCAAGGGGGGTCTGGGAGGTATCCAAGATCGTCTAGCTGCCCTGAAGCGAGCGGATGTGAGTCGAAAGACATTGTGACGCGGCTAACCAGCCGTTAAGCATGCTTTCAATCTCTTTCTGAGTCTGCTGTCCACCTACTCTATCGTCACGCCCTCTGAGCAAGCGGAAAGTTCCGCAATGGGAGTGGAAGCCGGTCTTCCTAGAGATCCAGCCAAACGCAGAGAAGCAAAGATTGCACAATACAAGAGGGAGAAGCAGCTGAGGGAGCAGATCTCGGTCAGTGCATGCGTGCTGTCGTGCTGTTTCTCCTTTTTGACATTCGGTCCAGACACGATGTCCTGGCCAACCAGACTCATCATCCAATCCTCTATCCTTCATCCTTTCCCTTCTACCATCTTCCGATTCTAGACCTTCCTCTACAGCCGTCAATGCGGAAGAAGACGACCAGCGGACAGTCTCCCTGTCTGTCCTTCAGCTGCTGTACACTCTGACCTTATCGTCCCTCGCCTCCATCAAGATGGAGCTCGACATTTTGGCCTCTGCACCGCCTGAACCTACTTCTTCACAGCCTCCACAGACAGGCGAGACGGACAACACATGGCGGCTTGATCGCACGCCGGCTTCGCACGTCAAACCCCGTCAGTTGATCTCAGGTGGAGGTCGAGTCTTGCGGCCGTTTACAATCCTCCCGTCGACCATCGCCATGTCGGATAGGGAGAGGTTACGGAGTGAAGTGTTCAGGAGCGGACACAGATTACCGACCATGACTATTGACGAATACCTCGAGGAAGAGCAGGCGAGGGGGAATATCATAACGGGTGGAGGGTATGTTCCGACCATTTTCCCAGACCTCCCCTTTGCTGACTCCAAGCTCTCAGGCAAGCGTCAGCGGACGCTCCAACGGAATCTGAACTCCTCCAGCTCGCAGCCGAAGAGGACGGAACGATGGAAGGAGACGCCAAGGCGGAGCAAAAGCGCTTAAAAGATGAAAATTGGGCACAGTACGCCGAGGCGAATCCTAGGGGGGCAGGGAACAGGATGAACCGCGGATAAGGTGTTGCATTTGATAAAGCAAGCAAAGAGGCAAGATCTATACTGAGCTGGTTGATTGGGCGATTACTCACAGTCTTCATTTGCGACGGCGGGTCCTTTCTCCTTTCTCGTCATCTCCTGGAGGTGGCAGTCTGCAAAACGAGTTTCGTGCATGACACACTCAGTTCCTTTGAGTGCTCCTGGTGGTGTAGGTGGCTCACGCTGGATGCTTGTGTGTATCAACTACTCATGAGAGATCAAGGTTGAGACCGGCTTTGTCAATTCTACTTATTCGTCTGAAGACTTGACTCACTCGAGATGCCTATTACACTGACACAAGGTCCCATCTCGGCGAAGACGCCAACCGATCTCTTTGCCACCCTTGCGTTATCTCCTCCTCTTGGGTCGATTCTGCCCTCGGCAGTACCCACGATAGCATTCTCCCCCCCTACCCCGCCAACTGCGATCTCACTGACCCAGGCCCAAGCTTACCTGCTGGAACAGCATCTGGACTCTGAGGGTGTCGACGACAGGGACAAGAACGGAATGTCTGAAGATGGGGGCGATTCTATTCTCCCGAGCGCATCATTTAATCCACCACCAACCATGCCTGGGCCTGTCCATCGTCCTCTCGCGTCGAATGAAGCTCGACAATTGTCCCTGTTGCTCACTCAGCATTTCTTCCCACTCCGATCTCAACCTCGATCCATGATGAAGGAATCGATCCATTTAGCTGAAAAACTACACGAGGCAGGTATACGATGGGACACAAAGCGGCGAGTCATGGGATTGCATCTGAGAGGGATATGGGAAGAAGGACAAAAGTTGAGTTATACAAGGACTGCGATTGGAGGCCACGGGCCAATGGAGTGAGTTCGGATGGGCCTGTGACTGAAACTATGTAGCTTGACAGGTGTTTCAGGGGAGACAAGACACTTACTGATGAGTGCTTAGCCTTTACGTTCAGGGCTCATTCCTCAGTATCGCCGAGGAACCACACCCACTTGATCCTATGTACGTGAGAGTCGTTTGAGATGGCGCCCCAGCACTTCCCTTTTCGCCACTTTGATGACTGAAGCATGTTTCGCAGGCCGATTCCACTTGAACTTCACCCGGCCTCTTTCGCGGCTCTGCCCAAACTCACACTCCAAGCTGGTCTCGCAAATGCCTTGCCCGTCGCTGCTACCCACATGGACCACCATACCATGGGGGACGGTCCCCACCAAGTGATCCATAGGGATTTTGCACGTGACCCCAGTGAAATGGTCCATGCTGTCCATGGAGAAGTTGGAGATAGACACGTCGGTCTGGAAATTCAGGTGGAGATGATGCCTGATAAGGAGGCGGCGCCTGTCCATAAGAGCGTGAAGGATAAGTGGAGGGATAGGAAGGCGAAAAGTCTGAGGATCCATACAGACGGGTGCGTTGAATGCTCGCTTCGGCTCAATTCCATCCTTCTACATACATACACCACGCGTAAGAGGCAGAAATCTTTCCATTCAAAGGTCAGGCTTTCATGCTGATCCCTTGCTTTGATCTAGACACTCTCGTCTGACAACCCGAACGAAAGCTCTACAACTCTACCCTTCATCCGCCACTTTATCCGCAACGAAATATCAAGCCTGCTCACGCAATCGTCCATTTTGGGCCGCCCTGCGATTTCGCGCACGGCATCACCAGCATCATCATCAGCGCTACACACCGATCCGAGCAGGTCCTCTTTCCGCAAAGTATACCAAGAGAAGATTCTCAAAAGATGTCCAGATGCGCGTCAAGAAATGGATGGGAAATGCCCCGAAGAGCGCAGCGAGTGCACGATTGACCTTTGGAGCGTGGGAGGTGAGGTGAGGTTAGGTGAGGTGAGGTGCAAGGGCAGGGGCCAGGAACCTCAACGCCTGTCTCTAAGTCTGGTCGTTGAATGATTGGATCGCCCGTCAGTGTACTCCGTTCACGGCTTGTTCCCGATGCATGCATGCATCAAAGTGAAATCCTCCACCAATCATTCACGGCGCCTCATTCGGCGCGTGTACGATACAGTAGTCAACCCTTCAACATCATCCCATGTTCGGTACATTGTACATACATGAATATAGACGTCTCCATGTATGTGAAAAGTGTACAAGGCTTAAGGGAACTACTACACCAGCTCCGCTCACACCCATCGTGCGACCTGGACAACCTCTCCGTTCTCATCCAGTTGACCGTTCATCGACCCCTCCGCGAAATGATCGTACACGCTGTCTCCGTATCCATTCCCGTTCGTCAGAGCCGTCTGATCTGAATTCTGATACGCGACCATCTGAGCTCTCATCTCATCCGGAAGTCTCGCCGCAGCTTCCAAGGCCGCCCTTACTTCCCCTGGATCAAGGTATTCAATTGATGTTCGCAACCCTGCACTGCTTGTACTCACGGCCCATCTGACCTATTCCATCCCACATCACGCCGTAAGCCTCCAGACCCGCCACGATAACCTTGACATTTGTCAACAGCCCCTCAATCTGCTCGACCGCCTCTTTGCTCGGTGTCTGGTAGGCGTGTTCAGCTTGAACAGCCAAAGCCAAAAGGAGGAAAGCGTAGGCTCCAACGACGAGACCACAGGAGCAAAATGGCATCCATCGGGGCCTATTCCGTTAGCCGAATACTGACAACACTTCACTCACGCTCCATCGTACATGGCGATCTGGGCACTTCGATGCAGTACTTCCAAACGAATGATGGCCCGAGCAGCCGTTGCGCACCGCTCGAGCGAAACACCCGGCGGAAAGACCGTCATGGGATGGCTCTCGTATTCTGAGACCTTTTCCGGCTTATCGTCGTCATCCACTCCCCAGGGTTTGCTAGGCTTGGACGATGCGGCAGACTGAGTAGAGGGCACTGGACTGCCTCCGCTCGAGCTCCCCTTGTTGGCCACTGGTCGACCATCTTGACCAGAGTATGCGCCCGGAGGGATGATCTGTGCAGCCGGAGCGAGAGGGACAAAAGGAGCAGGGATGATGTCCACGGGGGCATATAATGCGCCTGCGCCTCCAGAGTGAGCGAACCAGGGTTCTGGAAGATGCTCCGGGAACGTCTCGGGTTGCCAAAGTGCCTCCATATCGGTGTACTCGTCCGCAACATAGTCCGATATCAAGGTATCGGATCCGGGCGTCGAGTTGACCTGCTGCACGCTATTCGAGACTGCAGGTGCCATGTTTGAAGCTGTGCCACTGGAAGAAGGCAAAGCTGACATATCGGTGGATCCTACTGGAGAATCCGAAGACACCTCCACATTTTGGTGCAATCCAGGAAGTCCACACATGATCTTGCTGAAAAGTGACACTTCAGGGAATGCCTGATGTCGATGAATGTGGATATGGACAGCGGCCATTCCAAATTTGACGGCAAGTTGGAGATTTCGGACCACTTCTTCTTCGCCACCGGGCACAAATTCCACGACGAGATCTTGCTCTGTCTTTTTGAGCATGTTGAGGATCTCGGTATCCATGTTGATCATTTGCCGACGAGTGTCGATATCTCTTTGCACTTCCTCTGCCGTGTTGAACGAGGTCATACCGTGCGTCGAGGCTTGCAGAGCTGCCCGCTGGTAGTAGACGGAGCCGACAGCTTCGAGAACCGCTTGAATTCGCCTCTGAGCATTGATCCATTGTGACCAGGATCGATCATTTATGGTACAGGCCGGGAAGTCGATCTCGAATTGAGACTCGTCAGTATAAGGCATGAAAGCTGGTAGACCGGCGGACAATGTCGTGACCATTTGCTGGGCATATGCGACCCAGAACGTCCGCCTGATCATGTCCTTTTGCCACTCGCCATCTTCCACGGCGTTGCCTGTCGGCGAGCGATTGCCATGATCTAAAAAGTTCATGCCGAGCTGAATGGAGAGGTTGATGGCTCTTTCAGCGTACGTGTTGGTGAGTCCTAGATTCAGGGTGGCTCCCCAAGTGTACATCGACAACATTGTCAAGGCCTGTACACACTCCACGTTGGCTTGACCCGCGCTGATGAGCTGGTCGACTGTCGTGATAGTTTCCTGGGCCAATTGATGCGCAGCGGCGGACCGGAGTCGCTTGGAATTCGGTGACCCTGGTGCAGGATCTTGGGTGTGTGGCGCGAGGACGAGGAGGGTTGATGAAGCGAGGAGGAAAGGCGATTTCGGTAAGAGGATACCGGAAACTTCATGTATCCATTTGCGCAAAGGCATGACGGGGAGGAAAGGGTGAAGTTCAGTGTAGTAGCACCGGAGACTTGAGGAACAAGGAGCTCAGCTGGAAGACATCTTCCTTTCACTCTGGGGCCACTCACATCTCGTCCCGTGAGGAAAAGGTTCGAACGATATTGGTCGTGTCCTCATTCTCGCTGGCTTGACCACACGGCACACCATCGCCACGATCCACCCAGAATGCGTCGAGTTTGGACAAGAACTGTCGAAGAGCAGAAGGCGGAGGCGCTGCAGAGGAGGAATTGTTGACATGACGTGAGCCTCGATCACCTCGGATCAAAAAAAAAAAAAAGGACAGCCAAAGGAGAGAGAGAGACAGAGAGAGATCCATCTACTCACGTCGTCTGACACGGGGCCCACCTCGACGAGATTTGACATACTCGCACAATAAGCCTTTCTTTGCGCACTGCCAGACATTGATCAGCGATCACTGCCACCATGGAAGAGAGACACACGCCTCTTCACTCACCGCTGCGCAAACTGGTTTGACCCCATCACATTTGGCCTTTTTGCTCCTACAGCTCAGGCACGCAGCTTTGACTGGACCTTCCTTCGGCGAGGAGTCTCCGACCCCATTAGTCGAGACCATCTTGACATTCTTCTTCTTTCCATGATCGAATCTACCAAATGGTGATTCTGATTGGTAAGGGTGGTGATGGACAGTTGGATGATGCCCATTCGTCGGATGTGAAGGTGGATCTGATGAAGCGCCTCTGACGCTTGATGGCGAAGCTGAATCTGATCCTGATATCGGATAGATGGATGCCATGATGGGAACGCGAGCGACGCAGTAGGGACTGTGAAGGAGGAGGGGAGGGGGTAGAGAGTGTCACGATCCCCTCAAGATAGATAGAGGAGATTCAGAGGTAAAAGCTGCTGAGCTACTACTCCTGCTGTGTGTATGATCTATGTGGCGATCTTCGGGGGTGAAAAAAGAAGAGTGACGGCAGCGGATGCAAATTTCGCAATGTGGGTCTGGATTGGGTTGGTCTGTTTCCGCGAGTGTCAACGAGTGTCAAGAAGAAGAAAGGCTAGGTAGCGATGCATCCAAACCCCTCCCACATCCTCCTGCTTCCTTCCCCCCTTCCTCTCTGAATCATTCAGCCTAGCTGCTCCTGCTGTTGCTGCCAATGTCTCTCATTTTTTGGACTGGAGCCATTTAAAAAAAACAGCTCCTCTCTCTCCCCCGGGTTCTTTTTCATACCCGTTTTCAAATTTTCGTTCAATTGCCACCTCGAGTAATTCATCCTTCACATGCATAAAACGGACTTATGGTGATCACAATGACGATTGTCGTTCTTGGTCAATCATCTGCTGTATCCACAAAGCCCTATGCTTGACCTCCTTGGCATGCGCTGCTCGCCTCTTGATGGCATGTCGTATCACCCCGTGCTGCTCCTTCGATGTATTATCAATGTTCTGCAGCATGTTGATCACATCATGTAATCGATCACAGTGATATCTCACGTCGATGGGTTCGTCTCCTCGTTTGACATTGGCAAAGCGGACACGATCACGGTACTGGACAGATCCAGCGTCCTCGGACGACAAAGTGAAAGATGGAGGGGCACTGAACAGTGTAGCGAGAGGCGCATCAGGATTCGAAATCGGCGTCCTGTACATGGTCATGTGGTATTGACCAGGGGTTATACGCTCCTTCAGAGGTTGCCGGCCAGTCAACAGGACATGTTCCTCTTTTAATCTCGCCAAGGCTGAACGAACCATTCGGTCAATGAACGCCAGCAATGAAGTCGGTTTATAACGCTTTGTGTGATAACGTTCCCGTGCCACCGATCGGACTTGAAGGATGTTCGCAACGACGACGGATGTCTTGGGGGGTTGAAGATCCGTAATCCAATCATAAGGATCCGTTACCGGGTCACCACCAGACTGTGTCTCTTGCTCCAGACGCTCGAGAGCCTCTTGATGTCGGATCACCACTTGTCGTACGAAAAGTGATTGATGTGACAGAGCTGCCTCCATGTAGGATCGCATGATGACTTTGATAGCCAGCAGATCGTTTGCTTCAATGGCCCAGTGGAGCATACGGCTGAACAGATGGTTCGAGAGGAGGTCTTTCGGATACAACTGACTTTCCGGTCGGATCGGAGAATCCCGGTTGAACATGGCTGCTGAGGAAGGGGGGCTGGGGTAAAAAGCCCTAAACTTCAGGGGTTTACCGCCCTTCGTTAGTTGCTGCTGTGCTTTCGACTCGTTAGTGTCGCCTGCACTATGGGAAGCCTTTCGCGAGAGCGGTTTCGCAGGCCAATGCTCGAAGCCACTGCAGTCGGCGCCAGGGCTTTGCTGAGAGACATCCACCACCTGCGGAGGTTGGACCGACGAGCTCGACTGTGGCGACACTCCTGAGTCAGACTTGAAAGACTCCTGAGTCATCTCCAGCGTATCACTCCTTCCGTCCGCGTCTGCAGGATCTCGAGCAGAGTCAGAGCGAGGGCTGCCTGATGACAAGACGCCTTTCACATATCGTCGGCGTCTCGAGAGATAGGACGGCAATTGAGGAAGAGGTTGGAATTTGCCGAAGATCTCCGACGCAGCTATCATCTTCCATGTTTCACCATTCTGCCCAAGGAGGTTACACAATGCGAGGAGAGAATCTTGGTTAAGATGGACCGCCGGGTTCACTTGAGGAGCCAGACTCTGTAGATTCAGTCCCAGTAGTCCTTGGAAGACATCCACGAGCATCTTGTCGACATCCTTTCGTTCATCTCGATGCTGGAAAACGTCTCGTATGTAATTCAGAGATTTGATGATATCGTTCACAATCTCCGGAGTGAACAGCTCTGGCTTCTCATTGACATCCCGCAGGACAGACCACAGGACTTGAAGTAGACTTCCAGCGACCGAGTCTATACGTTCGCCCCATTCTAAAGGAACCACAGGTTTGTAAAAGTCACGTCTCCTGGCCTTCTTCGCTAGGGCCAGAGGATCCTTGGCAGACCTGTCGTCTGTTCCTACTGTCCCGAAACTTCCTCCAGTGAGCTCGTTCCGCTCCATGACACTCATTTCCCAAGCAGCAGCTGTGCTTATAGGCTTTGAGCTCGCCCGATGGGCTCGACACCAAGTCTCCAAGGCTAATAAACGAGTTCGTAGGGTATGGACGAAGATTTCCGGACGCAGGGCTGATTCGGGGACCCTTTCGAGCAAAAGTGTATGAATGCGAGAGACAGCCACTATGCCACCGTAGAGTGCCACTCTGTGCATCGCAACTGCATAGTCGAGCTGAGTGATCGACATGGAGAATTCCAGGTCCGCAATGATGGCTTGGAGTCGCCTCTCGCACCTTGATGACCGGTCCATTTGAAGCGAGTATCTGTCCTCGGATTTTTGATAGGGAACAGGAGCATGAGGCGTGACGATGAAGAGGATTTTGCGTAAAATCTCGGGGTCAAGAGACCGGCGAGTAGGGATGGGAAGTTGACTGTAGAGAGACCAGACAGTGCTGGAGCGTGATGACAACCTTCGCGCCGATAATTCGATCAGGGGGAACGGCGGGTAATCTGATAATGGCGCGGATCCGACAACTTCGACTAGCTGGTCGAGAATCTCGTCTTCGGACATTTGGGTACCTTGACGGAAGACATCCTTGCCTTTGGAGTCTTGACGGGAGCTTGACAATGTCGCTTCGGCATATTGCTCGCGATCGACTGTTCTTGAAGGTCCAGCTTCGGGCGAGGCTCTCTCACTCCAGGGGATCCGGGGAGCGCTGATTCTGAGCGAGGTGGGTTGAGGTGGATGATACTCTGCGCTCGGTTCAAGCTCGACTTCGTCTACCCTTTCTGCGGTGATCGTTGCCATTTTTCGACTCAGCGATGGCCTAGTCATGAAACATCAGCCAGGTAATAGTGGCAGGACATCGGTATGAACTCACGACAGTGACCATGTCTGGCGTATGGCCAGTCGTCTCAGTCTGAGCACCCCTCGCATCGTGGAGGAAGGTCAATGATTGCGTAGAGAGTATGCGAAGTAGCTCAGAGCCGTCAAATGTCTGCTCTAGCTCGACATGATGCTGATTCACCACAACATGAGGTTATTACTCGTGGATGTGGACCTCAATCTCAAAAAATCCCAACGGGGATGGACCGACTATCAATTCAAGTCTTAAAAAAGCCCACGTCATTTTGACCCGGCCAGTGGTGCCACACTTTTATATCGCCGCGGCGAAATTTCCACTAATAACCGAGCTTTTTTCGGGTCTCCCATTTTTGCAGCAAAGCTAGGCGATAGGTGGTTCTTTAACCTTCAAGTGTGGACGATCTGAAGTAACGATGGTGAGTGTTCGGAAGGTCATGCAGGCAGTTGCGAGTCAGGAAATGGACCTGGCGTGCATGTTCGTGTGGACATTCGGTGTATGATGTGGAAGATGTCCACAGGTAAAGGAGTCAGAGCCTCGATCATCGGTCGAGGTTGGATCGCCCGTCTGGAGTGATCGTATTGGGGGCATTCGGAGGGGCATGTGCTGTTCGCAGGATCCCTAGGAGCTAGCTATCGAGGCTTTTGTTCAGAGCTAGTGGGGGACAGCATCGGAGAGAGTGACAGAAGCACGGGATCTGGGTCAACATCAGATGGATAGACGCCAACCGCCCCGATCAATATATAAATGTCCACTGACACCTTGCTTCAGCCCTCCCAAAAGACCTTCAAGATCAAGCAGAAGCTGGCCAAGGCCGCCAAGCAGAACCGACCTGTTCCTCAGTGGTTCCGTCTGAAGACAGATAGTGAGTGGAACTCTCTTCCGCTCATTCATCTCTTCTCCAACTTCCCCCCGCTTGCCCTGCCTGCCGATCGTGAACCCCGCTGACCTTCCGACTTTGCAGACAAAATCCAAGTGAGATGCCCACGCTAGCCGTCTCATGGCTTTATACTGACTCCTACATCAGTGGAACGCCAAGAGACGTCACTGGAGACGAACCAAGCTCAACCTCTAATTCTTTTTCATGCATTTGGATTGGATCAGAGACGGAGAGGAGAAGCTGTTTGAAGATGGGATGTGTGGTAGAAGCGGTTCCCTGTTGCAGGGACATGCTCTTACCGGATCAAGGTTGACACATGTTGACTGTGTACGCATAAAACCATGCTAGATGAGAACTGGATGCATTCGTCTAGTTCTCTGCCGAATCCAGCAGGGGTGTATTGGGTTTATGAGAACACCTCGGGATGACATGGGAGAGAAGTCTGATCGTAGTGATTGGCTCTTCGAGTCCACCACAGCAGGAACGCTATAGCCTTGCTGTCTTGCTCTTTATGTCCTTAACCATGCCACCTGCTTCACGCTTCTGAAACCCGCTTGCGAGCTCGAGCGCAGACGCCTCGCCCTGCATGACACCATGATTACGTCGTGCATGTCATGAGCAATGTATACAATCAATCAGCTCGTCTTTGATTCTCGACACCTCCGATCTAGTTCTCCCTAAGACACTTGATCAGCACAGCTCTCCATCCGTCAAGTCGAGACGGACCCGAACTCACGGTATTCTAAATATGGTGATCTCCTGTTGCTTAAAGTACCGCCTATTCTCTTCATCGATCAGTACCAAGTTGAGATAATACCTCGTCGAAAACTTCTTGTTCACTTCTCGGAATGTCGGAGTCAATTCGAAACCACCAAGGAATAACCTGATAGGGATGGTCTCTCCTCTCGCAGGTGCTCCATCCATGATTTCGAATTTTGTTATGGTCTCTGATTCGTTATATGCGTTGGGAGCTGATCCTGTGGTCTCTCGTCGGATAATGGAGAGCTCCATATGTTTGATTTTGATCCGTACTAGAAGAAAGTAAATCTTGCCAACGATGACATCTTTCAGGTGATATCTGAAAAGAGGAAGAATGACAGAAACATAGATTTCAGCAATGGTGTTCTGCGATGGCTCGGGGTGACCGGCCAACCGACCACTCACTTCGCCTTGTTGTACTCAAATTCAATGTGCAGACAATCTTCAATACCGACCTCCATCTTGATACTGGTGTTGGAATCCGGCGGCATCCGATACGAATGAACCCAGATCTCCCGCTCCTTGAGGACCTCGCCCATTCTTCTCGCCAAGGTCACACGGAGGTAGTATCTGCCAGCGTCGATCAGCCATTGGAGACAGCTTGCGTCTGTACATCGTTGTCGCGCTCTCTCACCTTAGCTTGACATTGATTCCCGAGTACGATTCATATTGCTTTTCCACATTTTTGAATGTAAAGTCGTACGTTTGAGCTTGCCTCAATTCACCGCCCGAAGCCAGCTCCTGAGCCATAGAGACGAACTCGTAATGGTTTCCTCGGTCATAGAACAGCTCTGCAAGGTGTCAATCCGCATCACTCATGGTCGCCAAAGGCTTGTCTAGCGACGATATCCCCCTGAAAACTTACCAATCGACCCTATCAGTTCTATCCTCACACCATCATGTTGAAACTTTTTCCCATCTTTAACTCTGACATTCACTTGACCCGTCACACTCTCTCCATCATAGTATACAGGACACATCTCCTTCTTGTCCTTTTCACCTTTGACTTCTACTTGACGTCTATCATCTTCGCCGGTGAGCTTGATCTCGACCTCTACAGGCTGAGCGGCAAAATTGAAGAAGGATGCCATCGCGAAGGGTGGAGGAAGGTGCCGAGTCGGGCTGGGAAGAGGTGCTCAAAGAGACCTGTTAGCTCCTGTCGCGGCTCGAGATGGTCTCTGTGAATGCTCAAACCACCTGCACTGGATGTGGTCGGTGCTGTCCATACGCATCTCAATGCGCCTCGCAAGCCCGTCAACGTCGCGCGATGACGAGACATCACGTGACTTGAGCTAATTTTTCCAAAACCCGGCCCGACGGTTAACAAGATAATTTTGCATCGTTGATCATTCAGGTTGCTAGGTAGCTTTGTCACGAACACAGCTGAATCGTGACGGTCGCAAAGGCCTAGGGCCAGGGCACCGAGCTTGAGTGGAGCGTCTGAAACAACCTCAATCCTCACCATGCACGCCGCTGTCCGCCGCTCAGCTCGACTCGGCTCACCACTCATCTCAACTCCTGCTCGAGCTGGACCTTCCAGACTGTCGCCTCCCAGCCGGTATGTTTCATCCTCGACATATCGTCCAGCTCCTGCGACTCAGTACTCACAAGAGGTGGACAATCATCTCCCTCCGCACCTCATTCAAGGTAACACCACCGCCGAGGCTGTGCCTTCCCAATTTGCCTGGCGTCGACCTTTGATCTACCTTCCACCTCCCATTCCCGACGATGCGTATCAAGAAGCAGACCCTCTTCAACGTGCTTTCTATCCGACTTCGAGACTCTTAGAGTCGGTATCAATGATATCAATGTGTCTGCGCCGGAAAGAACACATCCCACGAGCTTATCAGATCTTCCAGACCATTCTCAAAGACTTGGACAGTGGATCTTCAGGTATCCCAGACGCTCAAGTCTTTGGCAAGGTCGCTGAAGGTATTGGAAGCTTGGCGGAAGGGGTGGACATCGAATTATGGAAATCAAGAACAATGGCTATCGTCCGAAGATGGGAAACATTGCACGGTTCAGATCCTGATGTACCGTATCTCGGTCAAGGGGGTCTCAAAGTGTACGCCGGTTGGGTCACTGGTTGCATACGGTAGGTCGTGCGCCACAGCTCGCTTGACGGAATACTGACGACTAGCAGCTCAAACTACTCACTCGATGACTTCACACCTTATCTCGCTAGCGAAGAAATGCCAGTCGAGGACCTGATCGCCGCTGTGCCAATCGAGCACCGGGAGCAAGTCTTGATCAGACTCTTAGATCTTGCCAGGAAAAACGATCTAAGGCGTACTGCCGAGACCATGCAAGGCATCTTGGACGAGTTCCAAGGTGTATCTGACGATAAAGATCCAGTGCCAGAGTTGACACCGGTCAAACAGGCGAGTCCCGCAGCCTGAAGGGTTGCCTCATCAACTGACACTAAACTCTCATCAGAACGCTTATCGCGCTCCCGATGCGGAGCGAGAAACCCCTCGACACGAAGTCACCAGTCTCCGCAGAACCCTCAATTCGATCGACGATGTCCGTGATCCTGTCAAGCGGCAATACAGGCTCGAGTCAATGGCGTATCACAGTGTCAAAGACGACCTTCAATCGTCAGCGGACAGCATGGCGCCTTCTCTCGTGCGAGATCTCAAGCTCAAAAGCCCTCAGCTTCAATCATGGATGTACAAATGGGTAGAGTTGCTCCAGAGCCACTTGGAATCGGAGATCAAGGACATGGCAGTGCGGGTGGCAAATGGGGAGAAATCGTCAGAGAGACGGAGACCTGGTGGAGCGCATCGACGGACAGTTGCGGAGCACGAGCTGTTGCTCTATCTTCAGCTACTACCAGCTGATCGAGTGGCCCTGATCGCGGTGACGGAAGTCATGCGCCTGGTGGGGATGGGTTTCGGACCAGCCGGTACCAAAGCCATCACGCTGATGGTCGGCATTGGCAAAGGAGTCGAGGCGGAATTCCAAGCGGAAATGATCAGGTCGAATTTCGGTTCAGAGTCCAAGACTTGGCTCAACCTACAAGAGCAAATGAGGACACAGAATAGACAAGCCATCGCCAAAAAATGGGAGTTCATCGGCAAGAAGATGCAGGAAGACGGTGTAGACGGTCTCTATTCGACCTTTAAGGATATTTGGTCCCCAAAGTGGCCGGTCAAGGCTCACGTCGATCTCGGAGGATACCTCTTAAATCACGTCGTGAATATCGCCAAGGTTATGAGATCGTCAGTCGACCCTGCTACTGGCGAGGAAGTGTGAGTGACATGAGGAAGCGAACGGATGGCTGATTAATTCCACAGAATAGAGGAACAGCAGGCTTTCTCACATGGCTATGAGTACATTCGGGGACACAAATTGGGTATTATACAGACCAATCCCGTTATCATGGACCGTTTATCAACGGACAAAATCATGGCTCTGCTGCCTCCAAAGTATCTACCGATGCTCGTGCCACCTCGACCTTGGCAAGATCACTCGGAGGGAGGCTATTTGTTTCACAACAGTGAGTTCAGCATTATCTGAGCGTCAGCTTACTAATCTTGTAGCCCCCGTCATGCGCCATAAGGAGTCCGTTGAGCAAGCCGAATACCTCAAAGCAGCTATTCGGCGCCGTGATGTTGAACCTGTCCTCCAGGGCCTCGACGTCCTGTCATCAACGCCTTGGACTGTCAACAAACAGGTCTATGATGTAGTCTATCAAGTCTGGCAAAGTGGCGAGCGACTAGCTGCCATTCCACCTTCCGAAGGCGCTGGGGCAAATCAACGGCCTGAACCTCCCAAGACCAACGATCCAGCTGCCAAAGCTTCATACATGCTTGACCTACAAGCTGCGGTCCTACAAGAACGGAAGGATCACGCGGAGCGATGTCGGATCAATTACGCACTCGAAGTCGCCAGTAAATTCCAGGGCGAGACTTTCTACCTCCCTCATAACGTTGATTTCCGAGGTCGAGCGTATCCCATTCCACCACATCTCAGTCCCGTCGGCGATGATCTGAATCGTGGATTATTGAAGTTTGCAAAGAAGAAGGCTTTGGGAGAGACTGGTCTCAAGTGGCTCAGAATTCATTGTTCCAACTTGTACGGTTTCGACAAGGCCAGTTTCGCGGAACGAGTCAAATTTGCAGAGGACCACGAAGCGGATATCTTTGATTCTGCCGAGAGGCCGTTGGAGGTGAGCTCGAAGAGGAGCTTGAAATGTGCGCTGACTCAGACTCTAGGGCAAACGCTGGTGGCTGAAAGCTGAAGACCCTTGGCAATGCCTTGCGACCTGTTTCGAGCTTCATGCCGCTCTCAAGTCTCCGGACCCTACCGCCTTTGAGTCCAGCATACCTGTTCATCAAGACGGAACGTGTAATGGAATGCAACACTACGCCGCGCTCGGAGGTGATGTCCGAGGAGCCAAAGCTGTCAATCTGGAAAACGGAGATCGACCTGCAGATATCTACACTCGAGTCGTGGAAATCGTCAACCATGTCATCGATCAAGACAAAGCGGCGGGCAACAAGGTAGCGCTCCTCATCTCCGAACCGCTGTCTCGAAAGATTGTCAAGCAGACTGTCATGACAACAGTGTATGGAGTCACGTTCATTGGAGCCAGAGACCAGATCGCCAAGCAGCTCATCGAGAGAACCGACGTGGCTCGCGATAGGGTATACGACGTATCTGCGTACATTGCCAAAGTGGTAAGTGAATAGAACTGTGTCAGACAGCCGCTTACACTGCCGTTAGGTCCTGTCCTGCATCGGAGATCTATTCAGTGGCGCCAAAGACATCCAAGATTGGCTCACCAGCTCTGCACGCCTCATTTCGCGAAGTATTCCTCCGAACCGTCTCGAACAGGCCGCTAAACGACACAACTCTAGATCGAAAGACGGTCTAAATCTCCAACGCAAAGAGATGATGTCGTCTGTCATCTGGACGACTCCATTGAATCTTCCCATCGTTCAACCCTACCGAAAACCCAAAGCCAAGCAAGTCATGACAGCTCTTCAGAGTGTCTACGTGACGGATCCGACGCAAGCTATGGAGGTTTCTGCTCAAAAGCAGGCTTCGGCTTTCCCGCCAAACTTTGTTCATTCGCTCGATGCCACGCACATGTTCTTGACTGCTCTGGCTTGTGATGTGAGTTTTGACGCGAAGCGATGCGATGGCGTGCAACTTGCTGATGAATGATTCCAGCGTGCCGGGATCTCTTTTGCATCGGTACATGACTCTTATTGGACCCATGCGGCCACCGTCGAGGGAATGGCCGATTTGATTCGTGACGCCTTTATCAGTCTTCACAGTCAAGACTTGATTGGCGAGCTGAGGAAGGAAGTGAGTGCACTCGTGAAGTCTATTTGTGTACTGCAGTGGCTCACAAGGTTCTCAGTTCCTGCTGCGGTACGGAGAGAGCTACGTTCTGTTGAAAGATGCCCGAACTCTACATCAAAATGTTCTCAAACGACGCATAGAGGAAGATCGTCGACGAGCCAAAGTCCGAGCAGCTATGGAAAAGATCAACACACGATCTGACGACAAGAAAGCAGCCAGTATGTCCAAGGACGAACAGATGATCAAGGAGGTCGTTACTGCCGCTCAGGACGTCATGGAGCAGGGAGAATTGAAACTCGCTGAACCGGCCAGTGAGGTTGATCCCGATCTCTCTCATTCGGATCAAGATTCGATTGTCATAGAGGGTGTCTCAGAATGGGAACAGACCATCAAGCCTGGAATCAAAGAAATTGATGGACAAGTCTACGTTCAGTTCAAGTATCTACTTTGGGAGGCTCCTAGACGAGGACTGTTTGACGTGACGAGGATCAAGGAGTCTGCCTACTTTTTCTCATAGGCCGAAGAGTGGGAGGGAGGAAGGAAGGAGGACAATTAGAGAATCAGCATTCCTGCACACCGCCCAATCTGTACTGTTGTGTTACCATCTCTCGTAGCATCTTAGCCCTGCTCATAGGACTCATTCACTGCATTACTGCATTGCATCGCTTTGTACTCCTCCTCCCTTGAGATAGAGTGATCATCGTAAACCACAGCCATGATTTCGGTCGGACATTTCATCTGCAAATGGGATTTTATCATTTCGACGTTTCACTTCGTCCTCTGCCTCGTCTATAGGACAGCGAACAACGAGTGGGTGGCACAAGGAAGCTGTATACGACAGAGTTAAGGCTGTGACGTGATTAGGGGTTCAACCAGCTGGCTTAGCCCCTGTTCGCTTCGATCATCGCTCTGCCGAACAGAGGAGGACCATCATTCCAGTCCACCTGCCACAGGAACGTCTACGTCTTGTTATCTTGCCCCACGACGTTGTCTCCACCTCCTATCCAGCTTAGCCCTGGGAATATGGTGACCCAATCTTACAAGGTCAAATCTGCGAAGCTGGCTAATGGCGAGACTGTCTTTGTGAATGGTAGGCATTACCCGCTCGTCGTACTGAGCAGCCAGCTGATCAGAGGCCCCCAGATCACGTCTATGTCTCTCCGCCTTGGTCTGAACGTGATGGTGCGTCCCAGACTCGCTTCGCTTCGTAGAAACGAACGGAGCGGTATTGATGTTGTCCCAGGTACACCTTACAATGTCGCTCGAATCATAGAATTCATACCACCAGACTCTACGCCTCGAAAAGGGCGAGGTCCATCTCAAGAAATATCCGTCAGACTATCTCTCTACTATCGTCAAACCGATGTACGCCAGACTGTCTTTCTCTCTCTGATTTTCTTTTCGAATCCATTGCTGATAGAGCTCTGATTATAGATATCTGCTCGAAACGTTTCCGACTTTCGGCTCTTACTGGCCACTATACACACCGACGTTCATCCACTCGCCAACGTCAGAGGGAAATGTTATGTGCGACACAAGGATCGCATAGAGGATCTCATAAAGTGGAAGAGGTTGCCAGACCATTTCTACTTTGCGAAATTTTTCGATCCCTATATCAGGAAAGAGTATGAGGTGATCAGGACGGAGAATGTCAGGAACAGTGAGCTACTCTCTGAGGATCCAATTTTTGGGACGTTGCTGAGAGCCTTCATAGTTCCTCCCGAAGTCCGGGAAGTCCTGCTGTCTCGTTACGAGTACCTCGTCGCTGAACGTGAAATCGTTCCTGACCTGACCGACTCTTTCCGAGCATGTTGCGTGTGCGACAAATGGGCTGCATCGCAAGACTCGGTCCGCTGCGAGTGAGTCATTGAAACTCCGTCCCGCAGAGCACCAGTTCATTCTCTCTAGAGCGTGTAAGAATCACTATCACATGGCTTGCGTCACTCCGCCCATCACCGCCAAACCTGCAAAAGGATATTCTTGGGTCTGTCTTCCTTGCTCGCTTCAACGGCGGAAAGACGTGGAGGATCAAAAATTCCACTACGGTGCAAGCTCCGCTCCAGCTCCAAAACCCAAAGCTGGGCTCAGCAAATCAAAAGACAAAGTCCCAATGGATCTTGAGAGACCAGACGTCAGCTATCGTGGCTGGCCTTGGCGATACTTTGGGTGCGTCGTCTTGACCCCTCGACCGTCAATGATAGCTAACCTAGTCCAAGTCTCTACACGCGAGCTGAAGATACGTTAGACCCTGACGATCTGATCTTTCCGAGAGCTGCGACTCGAATCGGACGAAACTTTCAGACCCATGTTCCAACTTGGGAGGAGCAGCAAGAAGCGGAGTCACATCGGGTTTCTGGCGAGGCGGAGGCGGGTCCATCGAGGCATATCGGAGGTGAGGCAACGATGACGATGACGAGTACCGCTGAATGCGATAGTCGAACGCGGGCACGACGTCGGCGAGAGAAGACACGAATCATCCATTGACATTTGGTGTACTCCCAGTGCTGATCGTAAGCTATCCGGAAGAGCAATTCTGACCTATAGTGAACACCTACATGAATGACTTACAGTCTCTGAAGATGCCAGTGCCACCGTACAATGTGGACAGACTGAACAGGGGGGTGTTATTATACACCACACTCGGCCACGATCGAGCCCTGAAGATCATGAGAGGCATGAGACTGGACGATTTTCCGCCAAAAATGGTATGCACAAAGCATGCCTGACCACGCTGAGACCAAAACAGTTCACCCCGGAGGAGGTAGCCATCTTTGAAGCTCAATTAGAGGAGAATGGCGGTCTCGACACACATAAAACGGCTCAACTCATTAATCGCACCCCGGCGGAAGTGCTGCGTTTCTCGTACATCTGGAAGAACGGAAAGCTGAAGGAGGAGAATGAAGCACTTCGAGCCCATCATAAAGTTTCTCATTCCCACGCTAGGCAGAACAAGACGCTTGGTGCACCTTCACTGGGTCGAATCAGGGGCCACGCGAGCAGCACGCCCACGGATGATGAAGTATCGCTGTACGATGCCAGTTTCATCAGTACAAACAAGCTCCAATGCGCTGCTTGCTCCACCAAGATTTCTAGTGCTTGGTGGCGATGTCCCAGGACCGTACCTGGTAATGCTATGTGCGAGGATTGCGGGTGAGCTTCAATTGGCGAGAAGGTGTGCTCATCTGCTCAGATCTAACTACCGCAAATACGGGGTCATCTCCTTTGTCAAGGCAGACGACGTGAAGAAGTCTGACAAGGACAAGTTGAAGAAGAAAGTCGATGGAGTCAGTGGGGCGTCCACTCCAGTTCCTCCAGCACCCAAGTTGCCTCCTTGCGCCTCTTGTCGGCGGATGGAGCCAAAATCTAACATGGCGAGGTGCAAAATATGCACTTACTCTGTGCATTCTGGTGAATACAATGGCGTGGGAAGTCAGCTGAACAATCGACAGGTTGTTATGGCATCGCTCCACAGGACATAGGACTGGAATGGGTATGCGAGCTGTGCCACAATGTCGAGACAGAGATGGACCGACTGGTACGTCCTCCTTTCGCTCAAGAGAGCAAAATTGACGGTATACAGGAACCTCATTGCGTGCTGTGCCCGCGAGAACAATCTTCCGTCAAGAACATAAAGTCGAAGAAACCTTTACCCGATTTCGACCTGCTCAGCGCTCTCAAACCTACCGAGGGGAACCTATGGTGTCACATCATCTGCTCCATATTCTGGTCAGAAATCCTCTATCGCGATACCAAAACATTCAAAGAGATTGAAGGCGTGACGCTGATACCGGAAGAGTCGTGGTCTCCAGTGAGTCCGCCGTCTGTGTCTCCCGTCCTTAGTGACTCATTCCGCAGTCTTGCACTTTGTGTAATCAGGTGGACGGGGCCGTGATCGCCTGTGTGGATTGTCTGTTACCGTTCCATCCGTCTTGTGCTTGGCTCTCTGGTTACAAGATAGGTTTCGAATTTACATTGGTGAGCATGTTTTGGAGCTCTGGAAACCTTGGATCTAACGAACGGACTTGTTCAGGCCAAAGCTGGGAAGCGCGAGGTAATCACTACTGCTTTCAAGGAGCATGAAGGGGTCATGTTGCCTGGCTGTTGGTGCAAATCGCACGATCTGGAAGGGAGAACCATCTATGATCCGTTTGAGATTGATCCGGAACTCAACGAGGTGAATGGAGCAAGCTTGCGACCGAAGACAGTACTGATCCCGCTCCTCTAGACTGCTCTTCAAGTGTACGCCGCGTCATACAAGGGCGTACCGGCGGACGATTCGTTCCCGTTACTTCGGAAAGCTCGAGGGCTGGCTCACGTTCTACCTGCTGTGCCAGTGCACGAGGAGTACGAGAGCAAGTCCTGTAAGGAGTGCGGTATCGATGTCTCTCCAATATGGCATAAGGGCCATGGTGTTTCAAAGGTCGAGGCGATGGAAGTGGACCTGCAGACGGCCAATGGCAACGGAGCACACGGGCTCGCCAATGGTCATGCGCATGATCAGATGGACATCGATAGTCTTCAAAACGGAGTACAGGATAAGGGACCCTCATCTTTATGGCTCTGCCACCAGTGTTCGTTTAAATCTTGAAATGCCCTTTCAGTGATGCATCTGAAGCCACGAAACAGAATGACAACATTTAGGATTAGACCACGACTTCCTCCGTTTCATCGATCAACTCCTCGATCCATTCCTCGACCTTTTCTTCCTCCTCAACGTGTTCCACAGCCTTGTGAATCTCTTTACCTCGGCTCTTTCGAGCATCTGCCAATTTCGACACATTCCTCGAGCGCCAAGCGTCCCATTCTGCAATATCACGTTGACGTTGAGCGAGTTTCTCTGCACTTCCTCTGTTCTCCTCCGCTGCATCGTCCTCATCGAATTGCCTAGAGTATTCTTTGAGCTCTTTTCGGACTTTGCGCTGAGTGTCTTTGGAGAGAAGAGTAGGAGGTCGAGATCGCCAGAGAAATTGCTTGAATCGATCTAGTTGGTTGGCAACAAGCTCGGTACCTTTGAAGTCGAAGATTTTGAATCCAGGTTCAGGCTGCGAATGACATATCAGCAGGGGAAAAGGATTGCATCCAAGTCTCAGTCAGTGCTCACAGATTGACGCCAAGCGGAAGCAGAAGTGGCGAGATATCGACCTGATGGGTCCCAAGCAATATCTGTAATTCCGTAATGCTCTCCAGTACCCAACAAAGTCACGTTGGCACCTGGCTCAGCTTCTCTCCGTGAGGGGTTGTCATCCGTAGTCAAATCGAGGTCCCAGAATTCAATGTCGTATTTGGTCGAGGACCCAATAGTCGCAAGGACAATGTGACGACCCTTGGGGGACCAAATGAGAGTGTTGGCCATCTTGCCATCGAGATGGCGGATACAGGCGAAGTCGCCCTTTTTGGTGTCAAGTTGGTAGAAATCAATGTTGTACTTGACGACAACACCGGGAATCTGTTGGCCGTAGTTGGGGTCGTTACTGGAGACGATGGCAAAGCGGTTGCCCTGAGGTTCCCAAGCGAATTGAGGGACATAGTCTGAGGCTCAGTACAATTCCGCACTTGAAGGCCTCACCTTTGTGCTCGATGACTTCAATAGGAAAATCTTTCTCTCGGACCCGGAAGAGCTCCAAGTTGCAAAAGGTGGCCTTCTTCGACTTTGCCTTTCGAGCGTGTCGATCGACCTTGACACAGAGATAGTCTCCTTGGTTTTGCCAGTAGAATTTGCACTAGGTACAGTTAGATACGTGTGACCTGGTGACCTGCACTCACGTCTGTCACATTGAACAGATTCTTCGATCGAAGCACATTTCGAGAGGGAATGCCCATGACGCTGACACGTGCAGGCTGGTTCGCAGCTTCGGGCTGCCAGTAGACAAACATGCACTCTCTGCCCTTGCCGGCCTTCCTAGCCTCCCAGTCTTTTTCACTCATAGGGCACCATTCAAAGTCTTGTACACCTTCGATTTTGATTGTCTTCTTGTCGAGCAGTCCCATGGACGGCAACTCATATACTTGGATGGCTTGGTTGACCAAACATCTCGCGACGTACTTGTCGTCGGGGGACCACTTGAACGCGGGCCATTGCAGACGAGGAGGCTCATCGCCTTTTTGAACAGGCTTTTCCGCTGCAAACGTTCTCAGAACTCGACAAGTCTTGACGTCCCAGACGACGTATTGGCTGCCCTCATCATCGGCACTGAAAGTCTCTCGCAAAGCGGGATTGGCATGGTCCTCATAATTCTCCAGCGGCTCCTCTGCCCAGGTGACGAGATAATTCTCACAAGGAGAGAATTGAACCAATCGCACGCCAGGATGGGTAAATCGGAGCATGTGGACCCCAACGGGTCCATCGAGTTTGGGTCCGGACCATAGCGCAACTCCAACACGGTGAAGCGATGCGAGGTAGGTTCCGAGGGGTGACCATTGGAGGTAGAGTTCACCCCACTTGCTGTTCTTCACGACTTTACCATCTGTATCTCGAAGAGGCTCAGCACTTCCATTCCTGCCGTTCCACAGGATGTTGACTTCTTGATCACGGAAAGTGAGGTATTGGTCACGTCCTGCAGGGTCGGCTAGCCAGCTTCGGAGATGTTCCTGGAGATCATGTCAGCAACGACCGGTCTGTAGGGACCATATAATCACCTTCTCCACATAAGGCTTGTCGCGCCAGCCTGTTGGCAACTCGCCCTCTCCGACGGGCAAGTTCGCGTATCGCTCAATGTCTCCAAATCGGTTGGCGTAGAGGGTGTTTTTCTTTCCAAATGCCAAACCGTCGAGAGCGCGAAGAGCGTTTTCAGCTTCTTGAGCAGTGGGGTAGGTCAAGAAGAGAAAGCTGAATGCGTGTCAGCTGGGTGTGTTGACCTCAGCAGTCACCAACTGACCCTTTATTGGTCTTTGCCTCATCATCCCACGGCATCTGAATTCTGTCCTCCTCGATAGGAGCACCACTGTTGACGAACTTCTCTCGTAGACGCTTGAGCAGCAAATCCTTCTTTGAGTCGTCGACAATGGGCGTGTTGTCCACCACAATGACATTTTCAAATCCTTGTTGAGTGTCCACAGCGTACCTACTTGAGGTCAGTATCTGGACGGATGAAGAATTTCATAGATGACCCACTTGAGTTCTATGTCTGCGAATCCCGCATCGAGCTCAGCTTGAAGGTCGATCTGCTCCTCTTCATCATAGTCTGCAGTGTATCCATTGGCTTCCGAGGTCATGATGTTGTGCCGCCGCGAGGTGTCTGAAGCAGATGAGTGAAGGTAGTCAAAGCCAAACTTTCGAAACAAAGAGACCGACCACGCGGCGGCGGCGATTCATTGGGAATGTGGCACATTTTCCATCAGGTGGGGGGGCAGAAATGTTGGAGGATTTGGATTCCTTCCGTGTCGGCTGTCGCACCCAAGCATCCTTGATGAAGGTGATTGCATTGTAGCTTATGGATCTCACCAGCACCAGCTGTTCATGTCCGAGGAGCCACTCAGAAAGATGGGATGGTAACAATTCAGACCACTAAACACCCCAGGACCCACTCACTCCAAATGCCACCTCCCTCTGAACGGCTATTTTCTAGTTCCGTGTCGGTTCGGCTCTTGACCGATCGTCTATCCGATTCAATTGTTAGAAGTCACATTCGCTCATCTTGACATAGCCTGTATCGAGGACACTACCTCAACAATGCTGCTCAGACAAGTCGCATCCGCCAGCAGACTCTCAAGAAGTCTCACTGCATCAACTTCCACCGCTTCATCGCAGAGATTTGCCTCTTCTCTCGTCTTCTTAGAACACAAGGGGGGTAAACTGAATGACAGTAGTTTGAGTGCAGTCACTGCTGCTCAGGCAATAGATAGTAATGTGAGCGAGGATGAAGATGGGAACTCTGCTAATGAACAGGCGTCAGGCATCGTGATTGGATCGAAGAAGGACGTGGATGGTGTATTGGAACAGGCCAAGAAGTGTGTGACCTTGTGCATTTAGGGTGAATTCCATTGACGTTCTGCCTCATCAGGATCTCTGGCCTCAAGACCATTTACACAGCGTCTCACGACTCTTTCGATCACACACTGGCAGAGAGTGAGTTCAGCCGTGCATTTTACACCTGCTGACAGCGCCAGCCGTTGCCCCTTTCTTGGCCAAATTCCTCCCTTCCAAATCCATCACCCACCTCTTTGCGGCCCATACAGCCGTTGGCAAGAATGTTTTCCCAAGAACAGCCGGAATCTTGGACACCTCAATGGTAGGTCTTTGATCTTTGAAGCTCCAACTGACCCTAGATCGCCGATATCATCGCTGTGGAGTCTGACGGAAACACATTCACTCGACCGATATACGCCGGGAATGCCATCTTGAAGCTAAAGTGCAATGACGAGATCAAAGTCGTGACCGTCAGAACTACCGCTTTCGACAAGGCCAAACTGGAAGGATCTGCTAGTGTCGAGGAAGTTCAGCCACAGACCGAGGAAGGTGAGCCATGAATATACTTTCGATGGCTCATATGACAGCCGCGACCAAGTTCGTCTCAGAGGAACTCACTGTGTCATCTCGACCAGACTTGTCCTCGGCTCCTCGAGTCGTATCGGGTGGACGAGCGCTCAAGAGCAAAGAGACATTTGACGAAGTCATGGACCCCTTAGCTGATGCTCTCGGAGCTGGTGAGCAGATCTCTCCATTTCAAGTGGAAACCACTTATGTCGTGTTTCAGCTGTCGGTGCATCTCGGGCGGCTGTTGATGCTGGATACGCCGACAACTCGCTCCAAGTCGGACAGACCGGCAAGGTGGGCCACATCACCATTTTCATCTGAACCTGACACTCTTCTCAGGTCGTCGCGCCGGAGCTCTACGTTGCCGTCGGTATCTCCGGAGCCATCCAACATCTCGCTGGAATGAAAGAATCAAAGATGATCGTCGCCATCAACAAGGATCCGGATGCGCCAATCTTCCAAGTTGCAGATGCCGGCCTCGTCGCTGATCTGTTTACTGCGGTTCCGGAGCTAGTCCAAAAGCTGCCAAAGGCCAATGCTTAGTGAATTGAGCCTCGGATCACGGGTCACTCCCCGTCTGTATGCATACGTTCCCGCTGGACACATTGAGGCCAGTCGGGGACTGATCGGGATTGACCATTGTCTGTGAGACCTCGGACCCAAATGGTCAGAAATCTCGCTGTGCCGTGTGCTAGGATTCTGGTCGTCCATACGAGTTCGGAAAGGATTCAATCCGCTTCCGCTCCATCCAACCCTCCGTGTGTCCTCTTCGAAGACCTCGCCAAGCACTCGAATGAGCCAAGTCAGCGCCCTATACGATGGTCTGCACCTGGAGGTTGTACCAGCCTTTTAAATGCAGCCGACCGCCACTATCGATTCGGATGCCGCACGAGACCTTTAGACACGTCTGTCTGGCCAGATATCAGCTGTCATGGAGCATATACAAGAGGGGAGGCTGCACAGATCGTCTGTTGAGCACTGTTCAGGCAATCCATTGCCCTGCCTGTGCTTCCGGCAAACGGCCAGAGTCGATGTCAATCAGAAGAACAATAAAGGGACCGAGTCCCACTTTTGAATGGTCGCGCGTGTTGCCGGTTGAAAAGTCAAAAGTCAAAGAGAGCATGACATTATTAGCTTTCATTCCTCAGAGTACATTATCTTCTTTGACGGCACAAGTAGGCCTGGGTCGCATGTTGTTGCAAGAGTCTCCCGACGTGAGATGACAGCCACACTGCGACCCCATGGGTCACAAGCCCAGCATTCTCCCACTTCCCCCGCGTCCTCAGTGACCACAACGCCGACATCTCCACATTTTATGACTACTCAGGCGACCGGTATACCGCGATACGCTTCTCACCCTTTCGCAGCAGCTTCAACCGCATCCTCAGAACACACACGTACGCCTTCACGCCCTCCTTCACCTCCTCTGTTCCGCCCACCTCCGAATCAGCTCTTCTCGACGTATCTCAAGTCATGGGGACCTCAAGAAATGACCTCCTTTCTGAGTCTGTACAAGTGTGCCCATTACGCCCCAGTATTCCAACGCAATGATATCGATGGCAAGGTCCTTCTGGACCTAGACATGGCAAGTTTGAAAGAGATGGGTATATCAAAGGTCGGCGAGAGGGTAAAGCTTCTAGGTGGAATAAAGGAATTGCGCAAGAGGGCAGCGGCGACGGGACCGATCAGCCTGTCACGGATCGAGTTACGTCTCAATGGTGCTGCTACACCCCCATTAGACGACTCGACCTCTCCCCTCGCTTTGAAAGCGCCTGAAAAGTCTGGCAGAAGATTACATACTGGTCGACCACCGCCATTGGATTTGCAGCCGCATGCTGGGTCGCGACCTCTTCCACAGGCCTATCAAAACCCTCCTTCCGCTACGCGGTCCACGACACCTCGCCCAAGACCGGGTCCTCCCTCCCATGCGTCTAGCTCAAGCACGACTATTCGTCCTGTACACTCAGAGACACCTTCAAACCAAGCTAGCCAGGCAGCATCTTCCAGCTCTGTCCCTGCTCCTTCAAGGCCTAATCTAAGAGCCCCGCCTCCACGCTTCAATGCGAATCGTCGTTCACCTAGTCCAAATGCTGAGGTCGCCAACTTTGCCGGCAGACCATTGCCGCCTGCTCCGGGTCAATCTTCCGCCGCGGAATATGCTAATGCGATCACCCAACAGCGAGAAACCAGCGACGGACGGGCGACTCCGTCATGGGCTCAGACCGATGCTCAGTATGGCCTGCCGAAAGGTCCTGCCCCTCGAGCTCCACCGGCAAAGCCGGACCATCGGAAGCAAGCCAGTATGGGGACCCCTTCAAAGACATCGCCCATGAAGACAAAATTCTCTGCGATCATCGGTAGACCTAATACGAATTCAGGGCCAGTACATCCTTTTGCTGCGAACAGAGCAGCGCGTGACGAAGAGCATCCTAGACGTGCTTCGCCTCCGTCAGATGGTCTGAACTACAAACGAGCAGCGCCTGGATACGTTGTCGGCTCGGGCGGTATGACCAACACAAAGGGGACTATGGGAGATAGGACAAAGATGACTTCCAGTATGCAAGCGCAGTTGCCGTTGGAGGACATTCGGCGTCAGGTGGTCAAGTTTATCAATAAGGAAGACAATACCAGCAGGACGGTCAATGTAGCGAGCTGCAGCAGCGGTGTGGAAGTTCTGGAGAGGGTCCTAAAGAAGTTTGGCAAGTGGAACACTGGTACGAGTGTTAGCACGGACGGTGAAAGCGATGAGGATGGTGATAGACTGGAGGTGGACGGCTGGGGAGTCTATGCAGAGTCTGATCCAGATGACGATGGTGAGTCAATGATGACGGCTTCGCTAATGCCATAGCCAAACCACTTTCAGAGGCCAGTCTACTTGGTATCTGTCTGTCTCATCGGGATGGCAGCGTTATGCGGGAGAAGGGCTTGGTCCTCCGTCGTACCCGACAGCAGAAGTATCGCAAAAACATGGAGGAATTTTTTGGCGACACTCCCCCACCAGCCACTTCCCCGACTTCACCCACATATTATGGTCCACGTCTTGGAGCTGCGGAGAACGACGAGATGCTGTCGCCTTCACGGAACGCTCTCAAAAAGACGAACCGAGCGAGCACGGTCTCCGTCATGTCGGGACTGGGAGTAGCAATGTTGGACGACGTGCCGCCGTCTCCTTCCAGTCTTCGTGTGCCGCCCAGTGGCTCATTCCTCGCATCAAAGAGCAGGAGAATGTATAACTTTTTCGGTCATCGACCTCCCAGTGAACTCATCGCAAATCACCTAGGAGAGTACTTCCCAGCAGCGAAGAGGAGGGAGTTGGAAAAGTCGCGTCATTCTATGCTTCGGCTGTCTGGACCGCCTCGGAGATCGTCCGTCATGTCGAGCGAGCACCGTGATTCCCGGCGGGACACCATATCTTCAACCCCGAGACGTAGCCAGACGAGTCATCGGACAAATCTCTCCTCTCCGCCCGCAGCTTCGATACCGGAAGAAGGGGAGGAAGACAGTCTGCCTCGAGTCTCCATATCCAACGAGACAGGAGAGAACGTTCGCTTCGACTCGGACCTCGACTCAACACACTCAACAGACTCCAAGCCTCCCTTGTTACCACCTTTCGTTCCGTCAAAAGAATCCCTGTCCGATCAGCTTGGTGCCTATTCGCCCCTGCCCCAAACCAATAGAGCGAAATCAATCCATCATGTTCGACGAGGCTCGGGAGGATCCACCAAATCTCGCATGTCCACGCTGTCTCAACTGCGTCGCAATCGAGATCGATCCGATACGGCTTCTATGCTCACTGTCGATGAGATCACTGCGGAGGTGGAAAACCGTCGTGCGAGTACGATCACATTCGATGAGAGCGATGAGGATATTCCTGCGCCGCCGCCCGTTATTGATCCAGGGGTGATCCCGAGCAGTGAAGCAGAAGACGATAGCACAGCGGATGAGGAGAGTGAGGAAGAGAGTTTCAGCGAAGACGATGAAGATGAAGACGAGGAAGACGATGATGATGATGACGAAGCGGATCAACATGGTAAAGCATTCACTTCGACGGGCTCCAAGCGGATCATCAAATGGATCAAAGGGGCTTTGATTGGAGCTGGTTCATTCGGATCAGTGTTCCTCGGGATGGATGCGCACTCTGGGTTGTTGATGGCCGTCAAGCAAGTCGAGTTGCCGACTGGATCAGCGAGGAACGAGGAGCGTAAGAGATCCATGGTGGACGCCCTGGAAAGAGAAATTGAGTTGCTCAAAGAGCTGCAGCATGAGAATATCGTGCAGTATCTAGGTACGCGACTTTTCTGCTATGGCCAGGACTGATCGATGTCAGACTCATCCGCCGATGCGAATCATCTCAACATTTTCCTCGAATACGTCCCGGGAGGCTCTGTGGCGGCTCTACTGAACAATTATGGAGCGTTTGAAGAAGCCTTGGTTCGAAATTTTGTCAGGCAGATCCTCGAGGGTCTGAACTATCTGCATCAGCGAGAAATCATCCATCGCGATATTAAGGGTGCAAATATTCTCGTAGACAACAAAGGGGGGATCAAGATATCCGATTTCGGTATCTCGAAGAAAGTCGAGAACAGTGGGCTGAATCTCTCAATGGCTTCCAAAGCTGACACCTGCAGACCTTTTGACGGGAATACGGACACATAGACCGTCACTTCAAGGTTCAGTCTTCTGGATGGCGCCTGAGATTGTCAAGCAGACTTCTTATACTTCCAAAGCGGATATATGGAGTGTCGGTTGTTTGGTCGTGGAGATGTTGACGGGGACCCATCCATGGGCCGAATTGACTCAGATGCAGGCCATCTTCAGGGTGAGTGGAGCGAATGTATGTGGTATCGCGGTGATTAAATCTGTCTCTTAGATCGGCTCATCGGCTCGACCCGCCATGCCAAATGACATTTCGTCCGAGGCATCTGATTTCCTCAACAAGTCTTTCGAGGTTGATCATGCTGCTCGACCCACAGCTGCTCATTTACTTGAACACGCATTTATAGCTCCCAAGATTGGCACGGGCGCAGGTACCATCTCAGCCGCGCAAGCTAGGTCCGCAATGGCAGCTGCGAATAAGACGAGGGAAGCGATGATGGGCGGGATGCAGAGTCTGAGCGCTTTTGCAGAAGTGCGATAGAGAAACGTACCATCGGTCGAAGTGTTACGAGGGTCTTCAAGCTTTAATTTGATCAAGGGATCCTCAGACAAAATTATGAATGACGATCATCATGCATCTTAGATTTGTACAACAAGAGACATCCGAATCACAGAGTTTTGCTCAGTGTGGTCATACCTCGATCATCATCTCGTCTGCCTTGTCTCCCTCTCCAGCTTGAGTTTTGTAGTCCTCCGACCATTTGGGATACTGCCGCTTGTACAGATTCATACAGATGGTGTCCATTTGATTGATGGGACCATCGAAATGTGCTTTGAAATATCCGTGGGTGCCCAGTGGTTCTGTAATGTGACCTACGCGACCGAATTTGGTATGAAGCTCGACAGACTGGAAATACTCCACATCGGGCCGGTTGAAAAACATGTATCGGATCGTAGCGGTCTTTTTGTGGATCTTGAGCGGATGACCTGTGAGGATGATTCGCTTGGCGATGATCCTCCTCGGGTCCGGAGGAAGCGTGCTCCCCATTGCCACTAGACTCGGGACTGAAAATGTCAGCTCGTGATGAAAGTTGGAGACTCACCTTTACCCTCCCCTTCATTCTTCAGAAGCAGACACGGCACTTTGCCGAACGATACTGGTCCATAGAACGTAGCAACGGCAGCAGCGCCAGATCGCAAAAACTTCTCCGACTTGTGCACATTGTTGACGCCCTTGCCTCCGCCCTTGACGTGCTGCGAGAACAACGGATGAATGGTATAGCGACGAGGTCCGACACTCAGAATCAACGGATCCTGCGGGTCTTAGCAAAGTCATTAGCGCTGGCTTCTCACCTTGGCTTTGACAGGTTCAGAGTATTCCGTGTTCCGTTGGACGACAAGGTGAGAAACAGTCTGCTTGTGCTCGTGCTGCAAGAGTCCGTGGACAATGAAGGGGAGGGGCGAGTCGCGGGTGACGTCGGCCGGGACGTTCCTTATGACGAGCACGACACGCGTGCCGGGCTGAGGCTTAGCAATGTTCTCGCTGCTATGCTCACCTTTACACCTTGTCTCGCTTCTTTTTCTATACGCTTGCTGGTCGCTCCAAAGTTTTCGAATTGAAAGATTCTGGCGTAGTCCTCCGGCAGATTCTCGTAAGGGTCCCATGGACTCGTACGGAAGGATTTTAAACCTCGATACCTCTGGAATCGAGTTCGAGCTGGAATGTGCCGCGGAGTGTCGATCTCATCGGGGAACATCATGTCCTCCGCTTGCGCATTCTCTCTTTGTTTCAGGTATTCCTCATACCTGCTCAGGTCAGCAGAATAACCCAGAGAAAGACTCACTCTCTATCCTCCTCCTCTGGGTCAAGGTCATCATGGGCTCGGTCGTCATGTGTTGTGATTTCCTCCGTATCGTCGGCAAGAACAAGATCCGGTACGGAATCATTGTCATCCTCGTCATCTTCCATGTCCATCTCGTCATCCTCCTCATCTTCGTCATCGTCATCTTCATCCTCATCATCATCCTCGTCCACTATCCATGCGGCCTGATAAGCGCTCGTTCCCTTTGGGACCCTCTTGGTCGATCTCAGAGCTTGCTCATGCGGTGCATCCGCGATATCGTCCTCTGTCGGCCAGGTCTGATCATTAGCCATAGGATCAATCTCGTTAGTCGCTGTGAGATCGTCTGCTTGTTCCGTCGGGGTGGATAACGGATCCGAGGCGATATCCACGGACATGCCATTTTGAAGCGGCCGACTTGCTCGACCGATTGACGAAGGACCAGCGGCTAGAATCTGGGGGATCAGATATGCGGACTCGGTCAATACTTACAGAATCAATTTCGAAATCTCCTACACCGGGTATGTGCACCAGCCGGTCCGCGCTGAGATGCCCTCCGCGGACTGTCCCTTCCACTCTCAATGTCCCTAGACCACCTTCTTGCTCCGTCCAGTGGACCGCGTTGCTACCCTCTGCTACAACGAATCCCCGAGCGTCGCCCTTCCTGTCCGTCTTCGGTGCAGCCTCACAAATGGCGCGTGCCAGCAATGCCGCATCGTTGGGCGACTCCGATGAATAGATTTTGGAGATTGATGGGAAAAAGTATCTCGAGAAAGACAGGAGGGATTTATGAATGAGCTGTTTAGTATTCGGGACAATAGGTTTATCCTCAGGAGCCTGTATTGAGTGAGATGGCATCAGACGTACGGTTCTCACCTGAACAGCTACGACCATTTCGACACCTCCAGCTTGACCCTGCAGACATCGCAGGACGGCTTCACCTTCGAGCTGGACTTCGTCCACTGAGCTCAGCAGCAGAACGACATAGTCGCTGACGAGGGCTGCGTCGAGGGCAGGAAAGACAGAGAGAGAGGGGAGGAGGTTGATCTGGAGCGAAGTCTTGTACTTTGGTGCGCGAACGAGGTACGAGCCCGTCTCGTTAAGGGATTCGATGGTCGATTGTTGTTCATCCTCAGGTAGACCGAGCGAAGGGATCAAGTCGGCCAAGAAGCGACGAGGCGACAAGGACGGCAACAGAGGTACGATAGACACTATCCGCGGCGCTTGACCTTCACAATTTTAGTTCATCTTCCTGGTACATGGCTCACCTCCACCAGAGGATGTCGAGAAGAACTTGACATCCTCCACTACGTGTTGCCTTTTGAGCTCTCTTTTTTGAGCGTTGGCATTGAGTCGAGCTTTCTTGGATGAGACAGACACTTTGGCATGATTTGAAGTCGAAGGTGCCGTCTTGCCTAAGGAGGAGAGTTGAGTTACATTAACCCACAACGATCTGGCCGACCGCACCTTTTGCCTGAGCTTTCAGCGATCCTTTACTTGCGTGCTTGGATTTGAATGGTTTGTTCGACTGAACAGACGATGTCAGCCGCGGAAGAAACGCTGCATGCTGCATGGCTCACCTGCTTGAGCGTAGCTCTGTGGTGATGCTGAGTCGTCCCAGCCATGATACAGCGAGCTAGATAGGGATAGGTTACAGAACTGTACAGACACTTCGCAACAGCCGGTTCAAACTTTTGTATGGATTACGGCATAGCCACGTGATTATTCCTGCGGTTCGGATCCGAACGCAGCCAGTTGAGCGGCGCCGAATTCTTCGTTCTTCGCTGGATAGCAGCTTTTCTCGAGGATACTTCGACGGCACAGACTACTAGATCGCACGATGGACGAGGCCTTGTTCCTCTTCTCATTGTTTTGTGGAGCTCTCTTGTAAGTCAGCACCCGCACCTTCGAGCCATTAGCGTGCTAAGGTCAACAGATTCTTCGCGGTCATCTGGTGTTTCCTCTCCACATGCCTCGGTATAAAGATCCGTCGATCAGATATATGGGAAGCATTCTCACTACCATCGATGGAGAAGATCAAAGAGCGCGATAGGCAAAGAAGAGCGAGAGCCGCTAGAATGCACGAAGCAGGAGAATATGAGCTGGATACGCTGGACGGAGGGGGTATAGGACCAGGTATGGGACCAAGGGCCGGATTGAGCATGGGAGGTTTAGGGACAAACGAGGATCTGGAATTCTTACGGCGACCTGGATCAAGGTACTATTGAACGATTGAAAGTACGAGCGTGGGGCGTGAGGGACGTGCATGAAATGTGTATATGCCATGTACAAACAGCCAAAAACGGACAGAGCGATCAAAATTAGGGAAGTGAAAGATGCGTTGAAATTTCTCTATGACACGGAGATCGCCAACCTTCTCACGAGAGGAACGTTCAGCCATGCAGGGACGTCTAGACATTAGAAAGTATACCATGGGGACAGACTCACATGTCTCGAGTCCGACCACTTCTCTCGGCGGCGGTAGCTGATATGGCCCCACATCATCGGTCTCTGGAGTAAGCAGCAAGTGATCAGACTTGTCTTCGGGTCTGACTCTCGCCGCAACCGCTTTGAGAATGTCGGAAGATATGGGGTTCTCGTAATCGGCAGTATGGTACTGCGAGATGAGTTTCTGGATCTGCGTTGGTGACAAAATCCAGCAAACGTCAAATAGGATCTCGATATCGCCCATTGTTGCCTGGTATCAGCAGCGTCTCGACTCAATGCTCACCTTCTTGAGCTGCAAGAGTTTGGTAGCTTGCATGAGATGTTCAAGCTGCAGGAGACCCTCAGGCATGTCGTGAGATTTGCACCATTCTGTTCGTCAGCACATATCTCCCGAATCCGACTCACCCTCGATACGTGTAACGTTGTATTGTATTTGCATGGCTATTGATCAGCTTTGATGCCGTGAATTTTCGCTCACCTCTCTTCCACGAACAGAAGTTTCTCCTCATAATGAGATCGTTGAACGCCACTTGACCGACAAGCTTGAGCAGCTCTGTAATGACTTGCTGAATGACGCTCTCCTCCATGTAATAGCTCTTCAAGCACTTCCAGACCTTGTTCAACAAGTTCAAAATGTCGTCCATTGAAAATTCGGGACCGGCTGTGTTACCCATGCCCAACACCCGCGAAAACATTCGACCACTGACATCGGATGTCACAAAGCCAGGGAGGGACTGAGATTCGATCAAAGCGGGAATGACAAGCTTGGCGAGCCTCTTCTTTGTTTCCAACATCCATGTGTGATACACGTTGTATTCTAACGAGTCGAGATCGTGTTTAACGACACTGACCAGACGTTCGTATGCCTCCCAATCGAGTTCGCGACCGCCATCTTCAGGTCCAGGTGCAATGCCTTGAGAGGCATCTGACTCAGCGAGGCAGACGAATGACAGAATCTCCTGAACGTTGGATAGCCAAAAGATGCCAGGAACAATGACGTCTTCTCCTTTGAATGACTATGAGGTGTAAGAGGCGGATCCGTACGGAGACTCACCATGACGTAAGATTGGATGTTCTGCATGACATTGGCGAGGAAAGTCTCGGATTCCGGGATCATGCCCAACTTCCACATCTCGTTGGAGACTAAGCTGATGAGATGGGCAGGGAAGATGACTTCCTTGACCAATGGCGGATTGTGTAGGCTCGCCGGGGGGATCTTGAGCTCCTTGATCAGGCCTCTCAGAACATCGTCGTTGAGACCCTGCTCGTCTTCCAACAGCCGCATCACCTCGTCGTAGCCACCATCGCTGAGTGTCGGCAGACCATTCGAGTCGCGAGGACGGTCCTTGCCGTTTTGAGGCAGCATGACCGAAACAGCGCGGTGATTGGCCTTCCCTGCCAAGATATCCTCCTGAGAAAGGTTTCGAGCGTGTTGTTGTGGTCCACTGTGTCTCCTATTCCGACGACGAGGCGCTGTACTAGGACCTTGCGAATTGTTGACATGATCGCCAAACGATTTGAGACCGTTGACCATGGTCGGAGACGGTGGCTCGACCGGACGAGAGCCCTTGGTTAGGGCTTGCAAGGCATTAGCTCGACTGACTTGCTCCTTCAGGCTCTGCAGTTCGGCGCGGAGCGAAGCGATTGTTGAAGTGTCCTCCACTCCCTTGGCGACGGCTGTGTCGATGGTGAATTGGTGCTGTTCAATCTCGCTAGTATGCGTGGTCAATTCTGCGGTCAAACGCTCAATCTCCCGCTCTTGCTCTTGAACGCGTTTCGTCGCCTCGGCCATCTTGCGTTCAGTCTCCTGTCGCAAGGCGACGGCCTCTTCATACTGCTTGGCAGGTACCGTAGGTTTCGCCAACTCCAATTCCATACTTTGCGCTTTGGCATGAGCCTCGTCATGCTTGCCTTGCCAGGTCAATAAGGAAGCCTCAAGCGAAGTGACACGAGCCTCGAGCTCCCGATTCTGAGCGCTCCGCTTTTGCAGTGTCTGAGTGAGCTCGACCACCTTGTTCTCAAGTTGATAAGAGATCTCCTTGAATTTCGTAGCGGATTTCGCTTCGGCTCGAAGGCCACGCAGCTCGCGGATGGCAAGTTTGCGTCGCCATTGAGATTGCAAAACGACCACTTTGCGAATCTCGGTTTGAGCGCGACGACGAGCGGCCCTAAGCTTTAGCAGAATCTCCTTGCGCCAACTCACAGTCCACGGAACAAGCTTTGCAAGGTAATTACCGCAGTCGCCTTGCGCTCCTCTCGAGCCCGAGCGCGAGCTTGATGTCCTCGAATAACTGCAGATCAGCGGCGTCAATACATCCGACTCACCCGACTGGATCTTGATGACCGCCTGCCGTGTTTCGGTGTACTTCTTCCTCGCAAGATACCCCCTTGCTACCCGTTGAATCTTGGTCGCCGCAGTTTGTCGTCGGAGATCCTCAGTATACCGAACAGCCAGGATTCCACGCCACCAGGATTGGATCTTGATAGACTTTCGGCGCTTGTCCTGATATTCTTTGTACGCAAGGTATCGCCTGACATTCTTCTGAACCAAGGTAACCAACTCATTGAGTCGATTCGAGCGTAGCGATTCGAGGTACGCCAGCATTCCGGCTCGGAAGAAGATCTTGGTGAGACCAATCTGGTACTTGTCTTCGTCCTTGATCGTCTTTGCCAGGATTGACGAGCAAAGATTCTTGACATCGTCTGTCCATTCCGTCGAGCGCACGAGAGGATAGTACCTGATTCTCAGTGGCATCTCGTGCGGGACTCACCTTTCGGCAAACTCTGCAAAGGTCCATCTCGAGGGATATCCTGCACAAGAGATTCGAATAGTCTCAAGAACACCACAAGCTCTGAGTTGGGACAGGACGTGCTGCTGATCAAGCACCCAAGCTTTCTTCGCCTCGTTTGGCTTGATGCATCGGATGTAATGCACGTTCGTCGAGTTGATAGTATCCATCAGGCTGATAAGGGACACCTTGAATATGGATCCAAGCGTAGGCTTTTTCGCACTCGCGCCTGGGCGCTTTCCAGGCGCTGCCGCAGCTTTGCCATCACCGTTGGCTTTATTGCTCGCCGCAACCAGAGCGGCATCCAACACTTCTTTGAGGAACTCATTGGAAGAATCCTGGAGCAAGGCAAGCTGCTCATCCGGCACAGTATCGCGATTCTTCTCAATGAATCCGTCGACGTCATAGGTGACATCGTGGGCATAATGAGCAATGGTGAACGCATTTTGATTGAATCGAGGCTTCTTGAAAACATCCTTGTGCTCTGGCTTGGCGAGCTGCTGATGAAGCTTGCTGGCGAAGGATGCGTCCGCACCGGCGGGTAGACGTGACTCTTCATCCAATAAGGTGAGGACACCCATCTTGCCTTCAATGACATCGATACACGCTTGATTGTCCGCAAAGTCGATGAACGTCCAATTGATCTGCTCCCGAACGTACTCCTCTTGTTCGAGCTACTTGTCAGCCGGGTCCATCTCAATGCTCACCTTGAAGACGTGCGCGTTGAATTCCTGCTGCAGCTTCTCGTTGGCCCAATTGATACAGAATTGTTCGAAAGAGTTCTATTTGTCAGCAGAGCAGCGTTCTCTACGAACCTTTTTGAAGTGTTCAAAGCCATACTGGCTGTCAGCGATGATTTCTGAGGCGCACCCACGATATCCAGCACACCGATGAACTTGGTAGCTTTTTGTGCCCCAGCTCCACCCTCCCCTCCGAGACTCTCGTTGACAACACCGACAAGCCACTGCAGGTCAGCCAAGGCTACAATACCTTACTCACGTCAAACAGACACGAGTAGACGAACTTGGCGACCGAGTCCCGGACCACCAGGGCCTGAGCCGAGTTCAGGGCAGTGATAATCTTTTCGCTCCGCGTCACGAGTTGCTTCTTGATGAGCCACTTTTTGAAATCGGCAGGAGCTAGACCAAGCAGATTTGTCGCGAGCGCGAGAGCCGGATCGTCATCCGCCAAGACAGCATCCGTGCGCGACTGAGTGATCTTGATGTTTCCAAGGTGCAATAGACCTGCCAGGAGCTTGAAGACGTGCCACTGTCGCTCGACGGCGATACCGACGGTCGAGAGGGCGTTCTGAGTCTCTCGGAATTCCTTCGCGTCATCCACGCCGGATATAGGGGTCGAAGATGGGCCACCTCCAGCGAGGTACGCGAAGGCTCCAGGATCAGACGTTATAGAGAAATCTTTTCTCTCCTTTGACGGAGCCCCGGCAAGAAGCTGGTAGAAAATATGGTAATTTCGCTCCGATTCAGGCTGGAAGACCAATCGAGATCGCTCCAAGAGGTACGTGCGTATGCGAGCGCCGACGATTTCGTTGGAATTGTCGAAGAGGACCTGAGATTAGCTTTGACAAGAATCGATGCCTACCTCGATGTACTTCCCGAAACGTGACGAGTTGTCATTCCTCGTAGTCTTTGCATTGCCAAACGCTTCCATGATCGGATTGCTGGCCAATATCTGCTTCTCCACCTCACTCATCTCCTCTGACGCATTTTCTTTCCGTCGCGCTGGGTTTGGCCGGGAAGGGTCCTCCACAGACGCAAAATATCGAAGGATGAATTTGGCAGACACAGTCTTACCAGCACCACTGCGAGGGTCAACGGGGTCGACCTCTCCCGACTTGCCTTTCTCCGCTGACGACGATAGTCTGATCACCGGCACCAGTTGGGTCCGTCCCTCCCGTCCCTGAGCCTCTCCTCATGCAATCAAGGGCTTCCTCAGCGATGGCAAACAGGTGGGGCTCCAGTTCTCCCTTCTTGCGACCTGAATAGGCCTGAATGATTTCGGGACCGTCTGAACCTATCAGCAGGGGTAGGAGATTCCGGCTCACAGATTGATATTGGGCTGAAAGGATTCAAGGCGACCTACATGAAATGTCAGGCTGCAACTCCTCATACCGATGGGCTACTCACAAGGACGATACCCGAGTAAGTGTAAGGGAGATGAAGGGCGTAACGAGTGGCGATTGCATGCAAGACTGCCATGTGTCAGAACAGGAACCAACTTTGACGGTATTTCAGACTCACCACTGGGCTCATTCAAGTTACTCAGACTCGCAAGATCCTCTGAACTCTCCAACAATGGAGGGTTTCTCAGCGGTGGCGGAGCGTCTTGTCCAGCGGCAGGTGCACTGGACAGTGCATCGCCAGCAGTCTCGAGAGCAGAAAGTGGGAACTTCAATGTCCTCGTCTCATCCTCTCCGTCCAACTGGACGACTACCACGACCTCAGAGGTCGAATTGCCATCGGACGGCAAGGTGATGGAGGAGACTGTACCTGCTACCCAGCCAGTAGCGTCGTCCGGGAGCCAGACTCGAGTACCCTTGGAGTAAGTCGAAGACATGGTGGAAATGGAGGCGAATCTGGACTATGCAGTGCGTTGAAGACCGAACGAGTCAGGCTCGATAGAAAGACGAGGATCGGACCTGAACTGAAGCAGGAATGTGTTATATACCGAGAGGTGACAATAGGGGAATTCGTAGCAAGCAAGGCCTTAGGACGTCTAAAGGTGGGAGCGCCACGCCTCCAGCGCCTTCTACAGCTGACTTTGCGCTTCCCTAAGCAGCTTTTCCACAGCCTTGTAAGGTTGTCTGGTCCAATATCATGTACAGCTCGCAGGTTTAGAAAATCAATGGGCTCACACAGTCCCCAAAACGCGCGACGCAGCAAACGCGCTCGGGAACACTTTGATAGCGTGCCAATGTCAAGCTTGTAATGACACGTCATTGAATCATGTGATAAGCGGCTAACCTGAAACCAGGACCAGGAATGGGCAATGCATCTACAGCTGGGAGTTGCCATACGATATATGGCGAGATGATCAGCAACGGAGATCTTTGGCGCAGAGGCGACAGCAAGAAGGGCTTGAGAATATGGCTCACCGCTGATCACAGATGGTCTACACAGATACATTCCTATAGCCAGATTGGAAAGCGTTCGTTTCAGATTCAAACGCGGCCAGTGCCGATGATGGCGGCGGCTAATTGAGCGCGCGTCACAGTTCAACCACTCATTTCCACTCTGCTCATATACAGAGATGCCAACCATACTACAATTTCAACCTCTATCATCTCAGCCATCGCCTGCATTCTGGTCTGCGTTGAACAATTTCAAGCTTGAAAAGCTCAAATTGGATGACACGCGGCAACCTATCACTGCTTGGTTGGAGGAAGGCAGAGAGATTGCCGACAGAGAAGCGAAGGGTGGTGAGGGGTTGATAGGGGTCGATGGGTCCGTCGGGTTAGGCTCAGCAGCTTTCGGCGAGGAGGGTGAGAGGTCAGCCTTGAAATCCTCGGAAGAGAAGAGGTTCTCATTCGTTTAGACCTCCGCTGGGCTCAACATCGCTTAAAGGGGTATTCAAGAATTTCAATACAGTAGAAGAATTCAAAGCGACTGATCCGAAGAAGGACCTTTTCAACTCGATAGTAGACGAGGTGGGCGGCTCAGCATCCTCTTCTTCATAAATTGATGGCCCTAGATGCTTGACTCATTCGCAACGGACTCGCCAAACCTCAATCCTTTCCTACTCGTCACATTCGCCGACCTAAAGAAATATGTCTACCATTATTGGTTCGCATTTCCTGCACTCGTCTCCAAGCCAGCTTGGGAGATGGAGGATCGAGGGCTTCAAGCGGCGGAACAAGTAGTGAGAGATACGTTCGGACTCTCCTGACGCTTCAGGACGTCGCGGAGATCCGAGCGCTCGCGAAGAACATGTCGTTCAGTGACGGCGCGTACCTTATCAAGGGGCCTCGGGGTCAGCGCTCAGCTGGCCCTTTGAGCTCCGCCAAAAGCTTCTTCGAGGGAGTCATAGACGAGGAGGTGTGTTTTGAGATAAGAAAGATGACGCTGAGGTACAGCGTACGGTGGCATTCCACGACCCTTCCTCTATTGTATCCGCTCCGGGTTGGCCTCTGCGTAATATCCTGGTCTACCTCCACCGAGTCCATTCCATCTCATCTATCACGGTATTCTGTCTACGAGCCGGTTCAAGCCGCGTCTGTCGAGCCAGCCTACCCAGTCCGGAAACAAGTGACAAGCCTTCAGCAGTGGGGTGGGAGAGGAACAAGGTGGGCAAGCTGGCCAGTAGAGTGGCGGATCTTGGACCTATGATGGATCCAATGAGGTATGTCCGAGGTATGGTGACCATCTGACTGTAACAGACTCGCGGATCAAGCTGTGGATTTGAATCTCAAGCTGATGCGATGGCGAATCATGCCGACACTGGAACTTGACAAGGTCGCGTCTACCAAGTGTCTCTTGCTTGGAGCAGGCACTCTGGGATGCTACGTCGCAAGGGCTTTAATGGTTGGTCGTCTGTTGTACTGTCTCTGCTGATGACCAGGGCTGGGGCGTCAGAAACATAACATTTGTCGATTCTGCTCGGGTTTCATATTCCAACCCCGTTCGTCAACCGCTCTTCGAGTTTGAGGACTGCTTGGACGGCGGCAAACCCAAAGCACAATGTGCCGCAGATCACCTCAAGAGGATCTTCCCCGGTGTCGTGAGTGCTCTTCTTCAGACCACACCGCTGATTCCATAGAACGCCAACGCTCACTCCTTCCTTATTCCTATGCCTGGCCATCCAATCCCATCTGCCTCTATCGCCGAAACCAAAGCAAGCGTCGCCCAGCTCGAGTCTCTAATCTCCTCTCATGATGCGATCTTCCTTTTGATGGACTCACGCGAGTCCAGATGGCTGCCTACCGTCATTTCTTCCAGTCAGAACAAGATTGTCATCAATGCTGCATTGGGCTTCGACTCGTACCTTGTCATGAGGCACGGAGCTTCGCCAAGCTCTCAGGGCAAGCGATTAGGCTGTTATTACTGCAACGACATCGTTGCACCGACGGATGTGAGCCCTACCCAAGTCCAGACTTTGTCGCGGAGCTCATTTTCCTGCAGTCCTTGAGCGACCGAACGCTTGATCAAATGTGCACAGTCACCCGGCCTGGTATAGCACCGATCGCCTCGGCGACCGCGGTCGAGCTCTTGACATCGCTTGTGCAGCATCCGCTTGGGTGAGAGCTCGAAACAAAGGATATGCTGACGTTAGAATCAACGCTCCTGCCGAAGTCACCGATGCTTATCGCGACGAAGAAGCAGGCTCGCCTCTCGGTATCGTCCCACATCAACTGCGCGGCCAGCTCAGTCAATGGAAGACGCATTTGATCGAAGGTGCGGCATATGACAGATGTACGGGATGTTCAAACATTGTAGGTCTGGAGATTCTAGCTCCAGCTGATGGGCCTTTCAGGTCGTCGACGCTTATAGAAAAGACGCATTCGACATGCTGATACGGGCTTTCAATGAAGTTGATTATTTGGAAAAGCTCACGGGTCTCGATGAGCTCCACAAAGACAGCGAAGCAATGATGGAGAATTTGGATTGGGAGGAGGGTAGTGAGGAGGACTTTTAGGTTGGCTATTCTTATCGTGTACCACCATAGTGGGCACCTTTGTATGATGACGATTAGTCCATGTACATCACATAATACAAGTCGCCGGACGTGCCGCGAATGCTACAACGTTATTGAAGGGGGGGGTAATGCTGGATCGCGAAAAGTCTTGCAAGTGATAGACTCAGAGCTGGCTTTCGATCACACTTTGGCGTTGATCCACCAATACAAGAGTAAGGCCAGATGAACAGCGTCCGAGACCATCTCGGACGACCATGAACCCGTATGAAATGTCAAGATATCGAAACAGAGGAGCGAATTTGTCCAAAACCAGTGGGTGCTCGCTGGATAGAGTCCGTACTTGAATGACAGCATCTGCAAGAGTACAAGGTAAGGATGGGTCGTTCCATTCTCTACACCAAGCTCACCTTGATGACAAACAAGTAAATGTACGCGAATCGTCGCAGATCGTAAAGTTTATCGACAAAGAACGGAGAGACCCTGTTCGAGCTCTCCAGAGGTGGACTGGGTAACGCCAACATGGATCTGACGGGGGATACCGTCTCCCATTTCTGATCACATCCACGTCAGTTCGAATTTTCCGAATGGTACTGGAATCTCACCCGGTCTGTCGAATCTTCCCTCTGCATCGTTTCAGATTCGGAACGTCGGGGTCCCTTGAACCTCGTCACCAGGCCCCCTAGCCTGCTTGACAAGGACGATGACGATGTCTGAGGTGTCAGTGCAGGTCGTGAAGTGTCACTGACTAGGCCCTGTATCCCGGCTCGGACCTTTTCCGCTGACGGCCTGGATTCAGGTAGAGTATTCAGCAGACTGGACAACACGAGGAGCAGATCCCGCGGAAGATGTCGCCTCCTGCATGAATCGATCAATTCGGCGGAGGGCATAAAGCTGGAGGTATCAGACCATGGCGATAGGCAGCTATTTACCCTTGGTAGGCTAGGATCTCCTCTTGGAGTTGTTCAAAATCATCTGTATCGGAATACGGAAGATGCAAGAATAGCAGCTTGTGGAGGATCATTCCTGGGGCGTCAGGGGATCACACGCTTTAGAAAGACCTACCAAGCGACCACATGTCTGCGTGAGAGTCGGAAGGACGATATGACCCTTTACCATCGATCATCAAAGTTTCAGGAGCCTGGAGTAAGCTTGGATTTATGGTCCACGCTCACCATATACTCCATTGTACCCGTGTGACCCGTTCGTTCCCTCTTCCCGCGCAGCATCTCCTCGGAGGTGCCGAAATCAGACAGCATGGCTTTTGGTCTGGAGGTGAATTGATGCCCCGATATGTCTGCTCACATCAATCTCCCATCGTCCCAGTGAAGGAGAACATTGCTGCACTTGAGATCGAGGTGCAGGATAGAGCTGCCATGCTGCAGGGGTGAGCAAGGTCGGGTGTGTGCTTGACTCACCAAAAACGCCAGACCATTGACGATATCCCCAAATAGCGTGAGGATCTCTTCGAGACCTAGGAGCAAGACTCCTCGGGTCTCCTCCTTTTTGCGATTATTACCACTCTGGCGACGCTTTTTAAACGCTTTGATTCGCTCCGCTCGAGGCAGCTGTCCTGAAGATATCAACGAAAGTCCGCCAAGTGCGCCTTACCAATAGACTCGGAGTCGGCAATGTCACCCGCAGTCAAATCAGGTCGAGATGGTTGCGAAGAGTGAGATCGTGTGATGAGGAACGAGTCGAGATTCCCAGCCGTGGCATACATCATCAAGACGTGCAGGGCGTTTATTGGGGGTCCGAATCTGTTCATCAGAACAAAATGTTCATGATAACTCACGAGGAGAATCTGGTGTGCTCTATCCAGGCATGATGGTATGGTATGATATTCGGGTGCCTTAGTGTCTCGAGAAGCCGGACCTCTCTCAACATTCTGACGAGGTAAGACTTGCTGGTCCCTACGGCAATCTTTTTCACTGCATATGTTCCTATCACGTCAACAAGCGCCTCGCCGCAGGACGCACCGAGAACGTTCCCGCCGATGACATGAGTAGCCAAGTAAACGCTTCCTTCAGCACCTATGCCTAGCCTTGACTCTTCTCTAAAGAACCTTTCATAGTATCCCTTTCCCGGTAAGTCCTCCAGCTCATCACTGTCTGAAACTTCTGGCTGTGGCGTGACACTGGGGCTCTTCTCTCGCAACCGTGGAGATGGTGGTCTTGAACCTTCATGTGCTCTTTCCAGAATTTGAAAGTATCCCCCAGTCACTGTATTTCCTTCGCCGCCAGGAAAAGTGCTAGACGATCCAGCTGAATCACTCCGCAAATGCTGGAACCTCGAATGGTTGAAAAGAGCAGCAGTTGGCTCGGGCAGCGTCTGCTGGCAGTACGGGCACGTCGCTCGGATAGTCTCGATGGGGTCATCGCTTTCTGTATCAGCCCTATAGGGAAGAAGTAGGGGCCGCGGACGGGATGAGGATGCTGCTGAAGAGGTTGGATGAGGTTGCACGGACAAGGCATGTGAAGGCGGATGGTATAGGATCAACTGGTTGGAAGTTTGGCTAAACACCGAGTGAATCAGCATTCAGTCACGCGCAGATGCTCTCTTACCCTATAGGATGCCATTCGATGCCTCCAAGCACCATCCGCTGCTCCATTGCCGAACATTGAGTCACGTCTGACGAGATCTGTAGTTAAGGAGTTGCGCCGGTATTTCGGACAGTCCGGGTTAGGGCGTGTTGCTGGATTTACGTAAAGACCGGAGCTCAGGTCGCATCGTCGAAGGGGGACGGACGTCTCGGCTAGACTTCCACGAGCACGAGTTGGAGAATCTCAAGACAGCATGGCATCGGATACGTTCAGCAGGCTGGAGTCTGCATCGACTCAGGATGAAACATTGCGACAGCTGAAGGAGTTGAAGAATGCCATTATCGGCAATACTTGGAGAAAGGTCGAAGTTGCACAGGATGAGCATCTGATCCAGTTGTAAGCGGGTCGGCAGACAGAGACAGAGGCATCAATCTGACGTAGTCAGTCTTCTAGGACTCATTGGAGTTCCATCCATCGGTGCTGGGAAACCGCAGCTGGACATCATCAACGAGACGGTCGTTATTTTCGCTTCATTAGCAAATGGTGAGCAGCTCATGTCTGGTTCCTCGTCCCTCATACTGATTCCCTTCAAGTCGGCCCTCTGACACTACGACCGCTACTCGCCGCAGAGGTTCCGGCTCACCTGCTGAATCTGGTCAATTCTATCAATCGTCGATCTGTTGGCTCTCCAACAAGTTCCGGTACTCGCTTACTCGCTCCTGTCCTCCGAGCCTTGCGGAATATCCTTGTTTCGACTGCAGATACTATCTGGGGCCAGCCATGGGGAGTGGGAGTGGAGAGAAAGGTCGTGGATACCGGCTTGATGAGAGAGGAAGATGAACAGAGTGTCCAGAGTCGGAAAGGGAAGGGTGTGGCCAGCAGCAAAGGTCCAGAATGGAGCGATATGGTGTCTCAGACTCTACCTCTGATCTTTGAGGTGAGCTCGTCCAAATGCTGTTCTGACCTCTTTCAGCCGGATAATCTTGATTCTTTACTGTCACTGATCTATATTGACGGAGATCCTCAAACCCTGCTTCCCCTCTTTCAACTTCTCGCCAGACTCATCGCGCTGCCATATCATCGCAGGATTCTGGCCTCATGGACTCCCCCAGAATATATTCTCGACGGTGAGACTTGCCCTGGCGTTTCGCCAGGCTCTTGTCCTGTCGTTGTGGATTATCTTTTACAGAGTCTGACCACGACGACTGCCGTCCCTGGACGGAAATCTAATGCAAAATACCTCGAAGCGATCCTCGACCTAGTCGCTGCGACTGTCAAAGGCCAGCCTAAGCTTGCAAACCTGGTCCGGAAATGGAGTCCGAGTGGTACGCGAACGCCAGACTCAGGGGACCAACATGAATCAGCAGAAAAGGATCAAAGTGGAACTGTACCCATCCTGGTGGACCTCCTGCGCTCAAACTTTACGTCCGTCCGGATCGCAGCTGCAGCTTGCCTTACCAATCTTGTAAAGGCTGAAAAAGGCTCCAGATCTGTCGAGAGGATTCGATCAGCCGTGATGACGCTTCAGATCCTGGTGGGGGTTGTCGGACTTTTGAGATCAGAGGGACTGGAAGAGAAAGTGAAGCTATGTTTCATCCTGGGTGAGCTCAGAGGATCGGCAGCTGCCTGCTGATAACCAGCTGCTCTCGTATCCGACGACGCACGTCTTCAGAAGAGCGCCGCGGATCAGGGTTGCTCGACACTGATTATGGAATTCTACTTTGACGTGGACAAAGGCCTTGAAAGGGGAGATTTTGGCATAGACGTAGCGTCAAGAGGCAAAGAGGTGTGTCGGGTATGGTGCTCCGCTCACTGTAGGCCGCTTTGCTGGCTCTAGCTGCTCTGTCATTCCAGCACGAGCCGACCAGAGCCATGATTGCCGAAGCTGTTCCAGCCTTCTTACCCCAAATACTCAAATGTCTGTCTCACCCTTCCTATGGTGTCCGAGCTGCCGCCTGTCAACTCACTCGAGCTCTATCAAGGACAGTCGCTATCCTGCGGACGAGTCTGGTCGATAGCGGCGTGGGTGAAGAAGTCATCATGACGCTCAAAAGGGAAGTAGAAAATCATTCGAAGTTGGCCAAGGATCCGAGTTCCATTGGAGAAGACGATGCGGAGGGTAGCCAGGACCATACCGTTGAAGTCGCCGCTACTGCGACCCTGTGCAATCTCATAGCTGATTATTCTCCTCTCAAAATGGTGAGCTGGGGTGCAAACAGCGGCCGCTGATATTTATTAGGCACTTCTTCGAGAGGGCGGTTTGGAACTACTGTGCAGCCTCACACATTCACCCTCGGAACCACTGGCATTGAACGCTCTGTGGGCTCTGAAGAACCTTGTCTTCCACGGGCTTGAGAGTCTGAAGAGCCAAGTGATGTCTGTTCTCACCTGGTCCTCGCTGAGAGAGTAAGCTGGTTCAAGTCTATCAAGGCTAATCATTGGCAGTTTCATCGATTCGACCACTTCTCTGCCACTCCGCGTACAAGCAATGGAGATTCTGCAGAATATCCTCGCTGATGCAACACCTGCCGAGATATCTAAAGCCGTAGATCATCTCGGCGAGGAAGACACCATTCATCTCCTCAAGGAAGCGGTTGGGACTGGCAGCAACACCGAATTGAGAGTATCGGTGAGTGGGACTTTTCCGCGGGACGTTATTGACGGCAACATAGGCTCTGTTCGTGTTCTCGAATCTCGCATTAGGAAATGACAAGGCTAGGGCAATGATGACTTCTCGGCCAGAGATTTTGAATCTCCTATCTGAGGCTTTGGTACGCTCAGTGACCCCTGTCCGGTGAGGATAATATGCTGACATGAAACACAGAATGCAAAGGAGAATGCCGTCAAGATCCCCGCACTGCGATGCCTAAGACATCTCGTCGAGACCAATGCCAAATCCCGTCGACCTCGTCAAGCTGTCGTAGACCTTCTCGGTCCTTATGGTCTTAAAGGGAGACTAAAGAATCTAGCCGATCATAATCCATCTCTTGATGTGTGTCACGCAGCTACGAACCTGTTGGAAGTGTTAGAGCGGAGCAGAGAGAGTGGGGTCACCTCGCCGACCGGTACACCTACCCGAGCCATAGATGTCAGATGAGCGCGCGAATACGCTTGTGTCCCATTCTCACCTCGCTGCTCAATTCGGATTCGTCCAGAATGTTATACATGCGCTTTTTGTCCACCGCATCTAGCAGTGTGACCGGTATCTCCAGGTAAAGATATGGATCTTTTATAAACGAGACGACAAAAGGGTTGTAGAGGATCGATTATACTATTCACAGTTGCCCTATCCCATCATTCGAGCCCAAGAAAAGATGTCCTCTGATTGTCCTTGCACGAAACATCACTCTCCGTATTCTACGGAACAAAGACGCAAAACAAGCCTAAGGTCATTGCAGCCTTTCAGCGAGAAGGAGCATGGCCAAAAGACCAGCTCCGAGAGCACGGCCTTGAAGGTTGCCAGACATCTCCAGTGCATCCACGAGCGACGACGGTGCCGCAGATGTCAGAGGGTACAGAAGCAGAGCGAAGCGGAACAGGGCGAAGGTGAATGGGTCGGGTCGAGGAAGGCCAGATTGAGATGCTGGAAGGGTGTCAGTCGAGCAAAAGCAGGGTCTAGCTCACTCGTTCCTCGACCGGCGTGACTTGAGCGCGCCTTGTGGGTCTTTCCAAAGGTGATCACCGTAGAACCAGCCAAAGCGGGAAGGACGGTGGTGCTGAACCTGAAGATGTGTAAGCCGGGTCAAAGTTCTCCTTCCCTACACGCACCACCAAGAGACTGCTGGCCAGATTTCAGCCCTGTAGCCGAGACCGATGGCATCAGGGATTCGCATGTCCAAATGGAATTTCGGCATCCAGAAGAATAAGCTATGGAAGAGCGAGGGGAATGTTCCCGAGGCCCCGCCAGGAGGAGGAAAGAAGATGGTGTGGTCGTAAAATTGCAACACATGAGCGAAGAGGAAAGCGAGCTCGACTGCGAGGGCTGAAGCGACAATGTGCTCAGGATTAGAGAGATACTAGTGGTGAGCGGGATAAGTCAAGGATTGCTCACCTCCCGCAAGAGACTGACACCCTTGTCTACTCGACTCTGGGAATCCCGGCCAATCTTGACGAGTTTATTCGAAACTTGTCGAGCGCGCACAGAGACGTCCTTGGGCAGTCCGTTCGAGGGGACGAGTGCCTTGGAGAGTTGTTGAGCTTCGTGCTGGATTTTGGAGCTGACACAAGCATCAGTCATGACCTGAGTCCTCCAACGCACACGTTGATAGGACTTTCTGGCAGGGCAATGTTGGCAGGATCAATAGCATCCGCAATTCTGTCCAAAGCTTTGTTCATGGATTTTCGAGGTTTCTTGACAGTCCCTTCGACGGTTTTGACAACCTCCGGCGCAGGCGTCTCAGTGTCGTGATGGCGGCTGAGGGTACTGTAAGCTTGACATGTCACGGAGCCACGAGCACTACTCGCCCTTTCCTGACGTAGAGGCCCTTGTACTTTGGCGTTGACATCAAGTCCTTCTCATTCTTCTCGAGATGATCTTGAATCGTCTTGATCAATTCTGTCATCTTTGCATCTGGATCTGCAAGCCCTAGACTCGATGCAATCTCGGAGAGCTCAGCCTTGCGCTTGTTCAGCAGCGAGCCACTGTACTGGGTATCACTGTGGCGACAAAGTCAGTACGTGGCTTTTGTAATGTTGAGGAAATCCCACTGACGACATGGTGTATCCGAAGCGAATTCGTGAAAACGGGCAGGAGGGACGACAAAGTCACAGACTTCTGCGGGGCTTTGAGCTGGTGTCAAGTGGGTCACACTGTATACCGAGAGACTGAAAGGCCAAAGACGGACAGGAAGACACAGGAGTTGGAGGAATGAAAGGGAGAACGGCAAGCAATATCGGAGAGAGATGGCTTGTTTGTTATTGCCAGTCGCGTTGAAAAGATCAATCATTGATTTTTGCCACTTTACGTTATTGCCACGTGTATTCTGAGCTTACGTCAGCAGATTCCCTGCCGTTCAAGTCTTGCTGGCAATCTGAAATACCTGGGACACTCACCGTCGAATCCTACGCTACAAAGGCCCTTCACGATGGCCCAAGTACCTCCCATGCCGATGCCTATGCGGCCGCTCATGCCAGGCCAAGGTATGCCACCTCAAGCTATGCAAGTTCGACCTGGCATGATGCCACCCGGTATGGGTCCACCCATGCAGATTCCCGTCAACCCCGCCATGCAAACCTTACTCGACTCTTTACCGCATCATCCTGTACCCATTTTCCTCGCCAATGTTCAGATTCCCAACTCTCAGCCGCCTCAGATCAACACTATTGCCGTGTGTCCGGAGCATAAGCAATCGATCTGTGAAGCCTGTGGAGTCGACTTTAACGGTTTGAATTATATGCATCAATTTCTGCGAGGTGCTCCAGATGAAGCTATCCCTCCCCCGCCCAATGTCCAACCTCCTCCTCAACGAGCGGAGATGATCAAAAACATGAAGGAACAGGGAAACGTGAGTCACTATTCGAGTCCATGCTGATAGCCTCTTCAGACCGCGTTCAAAGAGGGCAAATTCCCGATCGCCATCCAGCACTATTCCAAATCGGCAGACATGGCGTTGTCAAGAGCGCCGTGGGAGCTAGCTGCCGTATCGAGAGAGGAAACAGCTATTGCTTTATGTAATCGCTCGGCTGCCTTTGCCATCGCCGGTGCATGGTGGGCATCGCGAGATCAGAGATGGGCCGATCACATGCTGACAGACTCTAGGCAAAACGCTTTGGCGGACGCGGAAGCCGTTGTTGCCCTCAAGAGACCTTGGGGCAAAGGTCATTTCAGGTGAGGTCAATATTTTCATCGCTCCCGCCTCTTTTCTTACTAGGCTCGCAGGAAAGCTCGTGCTTTGCTCGGTCTGGAACGTCTGGAGGACGCTCGACAAGCCATCATTGACGGTCTGCAATTTGAACCGAATGACGATGTAAGTCCACATTTTCTGCATTCCAGCGGTTCTCGCTGATCTTGTCCACAGGAGCTCAACAAAGTCTTGAAGGAGATTGACGAAAAGATATTAGAAGCTGACGAAGCCTGAGTTACCCCTTGCGCAATGTTGTTCTGTTGTATATCTCGCATGAATATATACCCAGCAGTGGGTCAGCTCATCAACGTCCCAACTCGTTGGTAGAATCCGCATCGTAAGGCAGTACATGAGATACATAATCATGACAGTCAGCGTTAAGCAGACCGGAGCCACTATCGACAGGAGCCCGCGATAGGTATCACGCTAATTCATCACCATCTGACTTTTTCTCGGTTACAATCATTCCGCAGTGTGTTGCACATTGCCGCTACCGAGAGAAGGCGAGGCGGCTGCAGTGGGGCTGGAAGCTGAGGATGCAGAGGCATGAGCAGTGGGAGGTGTCTTTAACGAGGATCCAGTGTTGCTAATGAACAATGGCTTGAAGACCATGTTGTGCAGTTTCAATGCTCCCTGTGTTTTGGGGTGCAACAAGTACGCGAGGAAGACGAGCTTGAGTGTGTAGTATTGAGCTATCTTTTGAGTAAGCGGCAAAGTCTAGTGAGTGGATTTGTCTGGCTCACGAATCTTGCTGTAAAGTATTCCCGCAGCGAGGGATTCAAGGAACTGGATGAAACCCAACGCCACAAAGTAGCTCAGTAGGGCTCTGGTGGCGGCTTCATTGGCGGCCGAGGTCTTCTCTTCCAGGATACCGAAAGCAATGAAGCTGGGAGGGACGAGAGCCAGGAGGGTCGTGACGGGGAGAGCTAGGCCCAAGAAATTGAAAGGGATGACGAGGATGTATCTGAGGCGAACAGTATCAGACTCCTCCCTTTGTCTCTACGTTGGTCATCTTGCTGAACTCACGCTAAGATACCTCCTACGACGAGAATGACCCGGTCGACACCAGTGCTTCGCTCCAGATTGACGAGAGGAGGTGACCTTCCCAAGACCTCTCTGAGTTTTGAGACCTGCTTCTGCGCTGTCACTTTGACATTCTTGACAGCGGGATGATCGGTGGCTGCATCGAGCTGATCACCAAGAGCGTGTACTCGCTGTCTGACACCCGTGGCGGTTGGAGTGGATCGTGAGGATGATTTCGCTCCGGCACCACCCGAAGTCGTCGAGGCCCCAGTTTGAGGAGTAACGCCTGCGTGAAGCGAAGGGATCCCACCGGTTCCCGTGGCAGGTTCTTGGTGGAGCGAAGTTGGCTCGAGATGAGCATTGATAGCGTCTTCTGCCATGATTGGGAGGGAGATGAGATTGAGTTGAGCCCGATAAGAGAAGATGGATATGCTGTTGAGCAGGATAGCTTGTGCTATGTGTCAGCTGTGAGAAGGCAGAGTCAGGACTTTTGTTCCGCCAGTTCACCCGCCAAATGTCAGCGTCAAACGCGTCATATTGCCCTTCGGGGTTACGTCACCCCAGTGAGTTTCTCTGGAATCACTGTGGCAGAGTGGCGCCTTCGAACAACGGATAGAGGGTCCATCATGACACAAAGGATAGAGGGCGGTCCATCATGACTGCGCTGGGTCTGTCCTGCTCCACCGTATCCCCACAGGACGACAGTCTCTCTCCTTCACATCACACAAAGCAGCCCTCGCTGATCGCCTGAACAGAAGCTTTTCTTGACGTTGATACGATGGGCAGAGACGAAGATTCCACTGCATCCGCGATAGAGGCGATGAGCCATCTGTCCGTTCGAAGCGATACGCATGGCAAGAATGCTCCTTCCAACAGCCCCGCCGAATTCGCTGTCGGGGACGGTACAGTCGTTCACGCGCGAATCAGTCATTCAGTCGAGGCCTGCCCAGTGATCCCAGCAGCGAATCTTCCAGTGACATCTGGAGCGATTTCGCAAGCAGGATTGCAAGAGTTTCTCAGTCCTAGAATCTCAAAAGACCGGAGGTGGCCGGGATATAGCTCTCATAGCACAAGGAAGGGAGTAGATCACGATAAGCGATGGGAAGAGGAATGTCACACGGTGTCCGGATGAATTTGATAGAGTTCAATTCAGGATGCATGTGTCGAGGTGATGATGCAGAAGTGAGAGCTCGGATCAAAGAGTTTTGCCCCGCTATCGACATGCTAATGGGTCTAAGCATGCCTTCGCCACCGAGTCTGTGCGAATCATTGATGAGAGCTGACAACGACGTTTGACGCTGCCACTGACTGCTATGCGACGCAATTCGCCAGCAGAAGACCAATCCATTCTGAGAGACATGATTGAAAGGATCCTGCACCATCCTTTCAGCTGTTAGCGACTTCGGTGACCGATTCTCCCATTGCAGTGACACAGAAGAAATCGGGGTTGTTTGATACAAGCTCGCCGCCAGCTGGCTGATGCTCGATCCTGTTGATCAGCATACGTTTGGTCAGACATCATCATGTCGACTGTCTCAGAGGACTCTACTCCCGATGGGCAGTCCCATAGCTCGACGACCCACGCTCAAGAAGAAGAGATTCCTCAGCCTCCTCCTGAAGACGTCTGGAACCCTCCAGATTCAGAAGAAGAATGGGATTCCCGTTCCCGAGCTGCATCGGATGACGATGGCGAAGATGAATCTTCCGTCAGATCTCAGGAAGAGGATGAATCAAACACCAAGACAGGCTCGGTGGAAGCCACGCATCCAACCCTCGAACAAGCCAGATCCAATCTGCGGACTCTCAGTTATGTCGAAATGGCTGATGAGGAGTTAGGAGACGGTCAAGCTCGGAGCTTTGATTCAAGGCGGCCTCGAGGCCGTCTCGCCAGCCTCGACCTACCCACCATACCTGAGGATGAGGTCTCTCGCGAATCCTCCGTAGTTCGATCAGTCCAGTGCAATGAAAGCGACTCGGGCTGAGGCGGCGCGAGACGGACCCGTAGCAGGCATAGTATGTTGGCTTTCTTCCGTATGATCCCATGCATGGCATCTCAACCCACACGAGATTGATTCACACTCGCCCAAGTGCCTTAGTACGCAGCGGCGACACCATGCTTCCTTGAATCACTAGCAGCCCATAAAGTTCCATTGTCCAGGATGACTCCTTGCACTATCGGCGACGTCAGTCTCAGCTCCATGAAACGGAGGCCACTTACCTTCTGCGATACCCAGATTGACGTCGAACAGCAACAACTCGTGACCTTTCGCTCTGAGTGACTTCGACAACCCCTTGTCTTCCCCCTCTGGTCCTACTTCGATCGTAGTGATCTGAGGGACGATTTGATTATGTATTCTCGGTCTCTCGATCGCTGCCGAGATGTCGTATCCGCATTCAAGGTTTAGAATGACTTGAACAATGGAAGGGAAGATGCGTGATCCGCCGGAGCCGCCCAAAACCGCGTGCAGTGAGCCATCGTCGTTGAGTATAATAGTGGCAGCGGTGGACGAGAGAGGTCTTAGCAGTATGGCACGGTCAGACTTGCTTCTCAGGATGGATCTTGGCTCACTTCTTCCCCGGTGCCGGGTAGTTCCAAGGGCTGGGCTGGAGGCCAAACTGATCCGCTGCACCAGGAATTGCAAAGTCGTCTGCATCTCCGTCAGCCTCCGTGATGACGTTGGGTGAATCACACCCACCCTGCTCATTGTTGAAGATGATACCCGTCTCAGGATCCATGACCTTGCTTCCCCATATTCCGTTGACCTGACACCATCAGCCCCGGCCTGCGGTCTCATGACTCACCGTGCTGGTCACACTGGCTGCCCCGCCCCACTGGTCAACGACACTGAGATGCGTAGTTCCTTTATCAATTGGTGTGTCATGAACGAGACCATAGTATTTGTAGTCGTGTGTCGTGTTCTAAAAGCTCAGCAAGAAGGTCTAGGTTGGTTCAGACAACTAACATCGGTGATCAAGGGTCGGATAGCGTCTGCCCATTCCTTCGAGTAAAATTCATCGAATCTTGAGGCGTTTTGCGCAAAGGCAGGATCACAGACTTCCGATCGGGCCCCAAATCCAAATTTCATGGCCTCTACCAGGCGATGCTGATTGATGTGAGAATCCAGGCAAGATGACTCTTGGAAGTTGTACGGTTCGAGAAGGTTCAAGATTCCAAGCATGACACCTCCACTGAATAGAGGAATCAGCACCGAAGCCCTTATCGCCGTGGTGCTCACGATGTTGGCGCCGAGGTTGTATAGATCGTCTTCCCATGGTATGTCTGATGAATGGCAGGGTATCGACGAGCTTTGAAGCTCTTGAGCTGCGAACCGTCAGCTCCGTCTGATACTATCGGACCAACATCTTCCTCATCCATTATTCCATCGTATCCTTGGATGGTCCTAACGCTCTTCTTGGCTATTTCACCCTCGTAGAAGGCAGAAGCGCCGTGCCTGGCAATTGTCTCGAGGGTCTTTCCATAATTCTTCCGTGCGATCCAATCGCCCTCGACGACGAATTGACCATCCGGTGCATAGACTTGTTTCCACGCGTCAAAGTTCTTCATCCAGGATTCACTGCTTGAGTTGTCAGACAGGCCAGAATGTCAGCGTTACAATTACATACCCCATGGACTACATTTGTCAGCATCACGCATGGCAGGGACTCAGCTTACCCTTATACGCTTCGCTAGGATTCTACTAACTTGATATCGTTTAGCTAGCTCAGCGACAGGCATGACCAGCTCCTCCCAAGGCAAGGTCCCGTACATCTCGTGTGCTAGCTCGTAAGCAACAGTCCAGAGAGGCTGACTACGTACCCATTTCCAGACCTCTGAGCTCTCCAGGCACGCCAATGGCTAATCCGCCATTCTGAGCAGCCACTCTTCCTGCCTTTTTCTCCCCGTACATCTCCTTCTGACTTTTGGCCGGACTCGTCTCCCTAAAGTCAACGGCCCAGATCCCGGCCTCTCGAGCTTTGTGGTGAGGTAGCGGGGAATGTTCTGGGATTCGAATGACCATGAAACCTCCACCTCCGATACCAGATGCAAAGGCGTTCAGGAGTCCGACGCATAGAGCCGTAGTGACAGCGGCATCTACAGCCGTGCCGTTTTTATCTTTAAGAATGGATAGACCAAGGTTCGAACAGGTCACCTCTTCGGAAGCGACTGCGCCGTGTGTCCCATTGACAAGGTATGCGGGAGGTCTCGGAAGACCGCTCGGCTAGTGGATCTTCAGCTTATTTTCCCAACGTTCCGACTCACAGGAGGTATCTTGGGATATCCTGCTTCTGTGGGGAATCCGTTGCCTCGAGACGCCTTGATCTCTCTGTGCATCTTTGACGCCACGAGACCCAGGAAAATTCCAGTGACGAGGATAACAAGGTAAGTCGAGGATTGGATCCAGAATTTGCTGCTTGATCGCTTTGGATAGCGTGATGGTACACCATCCTCTTCGTCCTCCTCTACCGAATTCGGATCGTTGCACCCGGAAAACATTCGAGGAGTCCACCACGAGCTTGGGGTTCGTTGATTGTCGGGACCATTGCGCTCGTTCTCGTTCGGCAGCAGTCTCTCCCTCTCTGCTCTATCCTGAGCCTCACGAGAGGATGAGGAAGGCATTCTTGCTGTCCCGTCTGCACTTCACGAGCGTAGAGACAAGAGGAACGGTAGGATGTCACAAGGACTGATTCGGGCTTCCCCTATAATGCTAGATCCGAACACGGCGGCTACCGCCGACAGACCGACCGCCGGGCCGAATGCGAGTTGAATGACGTTTGAGATGGGATGTCGAATAGCTCTGAACGGTAAACACGATGTCGAGAGCTCTGGCAAGGTGTTCACGAGCTCTGTTACGGCCTCAGAGGCAGTCTAAAGTGATCGTCAACAGCTCTTGTCCGGTCAAGGGGTCAAGCAGTCTCGTTGCCCTGTCAAAAGTTGGACCTCTCACCTGGCACACCGGGCATAATGTCGTCGTCTCGCAGAGAAGATACGCTTCGAACGTGCCCAAGACTAGCAGCAAGAATCCAGTAGGTGCCATAAAGCTTCAAAGAGGCATGCCGTCTTTTAATACTGACGCTGCTTCTCCCCAGCTTGGCCTAGACGACCCGACATTGCTCATTACACATGGAGTCATTGGCGGCAAGTCCGCCAAGGCCGAGGATGGTTCGACGTTTGACGTTGAAGGTGAGTGTCACTTGAAAACGATCGATATGTTAAGCAACATAGATCCTGCTACTGGGAAGACTATCGGTACCTGCCCCGATATGACCCGTAACGACACCGAACAAGCCATCAAAGTCGCTCACGACACATTCCAAACGTTCAAGACGACTACTCCGAACGACCGACACGGGTACCTCTTGAAGCTCTACCAGCTCATCCTTGACAATCGGAAGGACCTTACACGACTGATTGTATGGGAGAATGGCAAATCTTGGACCGACGCAGATGCTGAAGTGACCTACGCGGCGGGATATATTGGCTGGTTCGCGGGTGAAGCACTGAGAACGAATGGAGAGACGATACCGTGCAGTATGCCGGGAACTAGGAACTTTACCATCAAGCAGCCCATTGGAGTCTGCTCTTTGCTTGTGCCGTGGGTCTCTGACTCGTCGTTGTAGCTGGCTAACGCGGACTAGGTGGAACTTTCCAGCTGGAATGATAGCGAGGAAGATGGGTCCCGTGATTGCTACAGGGTGTACGGCCGTCATAAAGACACCGGCCGAAACGCCATATACAAATCTCGCCCTAGTCGAGGTACGCTTGCAGCTCTGAAAGGCTCACTAAGACCCTCGCTCTCAGCTTGCCAGTCGAGCCGGCGTCCCTGATGGAGTCCTGAATGTCGTCACGACACACAAACATATTCAAGAGGTCGGAGAGGAGCTCACCACGAATCCACTAGTCAAAAAGGTCTCGTTTACTGGATCTACAAAGGTCGGCAAGATGCTCGCGAAGAACGCCACCGATACGCTCAAAAAGCTCTCCTTGGAGTTAGGCGGGTGAGCGATTGACGTGGAGGTCTGGCTCATTTGGATCTTAGGAACGCGCCGTTGATCGTCTTTGAGGATGCTCATTTACCAACTGCGGTGGCGGGAACTATCGCCAGTAAATTCAGAGGATCAGGACAGACCTGCGTCTGTGGTGGGTCTTCAACCAGATCGGACCAGACTGATCGAATCTAGCAAATAGAATATACGTTCAGTGAGTCGCTGTGCTTCGGTTCATTTACTGACCCTGAAGTGAGGCGATATACGATGAATTCGCCTCGGCCTTGGCTGAAAAGGTCAAAGCTTTCAAAGTAGGATCTGGATTCGAAGACGGCGTGTGAGGCTGCTCTCTGAGGCACCATTGGGGGCCCGCGCTCATGTGTCTCTCTTCCCAGGACTCATGGACCACTCATACATTCCCGTCAAGTCGACAAGGTCCAACAGGTACGCCGGGTGAAGTCAGCTTGTCCAGCAAATGGTCTCACTGTCTTGATATAGCATCTGGATGATGCCCTATCAAAGGGAGCCAAAGTACTCGCTGGAGGCAAAAAGCTCTCTGGAAACATGTTCCAACCTACTGTCCTGGCGAATGTCCCTCAGGACTGTGTGAGTGAACAAGTCACCTTCGGCCACTGGCTCATAAACACTATTCTCATCACAGTTGATCACTGCCGAAGAGACTTTTGGCCCATTAGCAGCTTTGATCAAGTTCTCTTCAGAGGAAGAAGTCATCGTGAGAATTGCCGGACATAAGCGCCGCTCGCCCTCGTCCTCGCCCTCCTCCGTACACGCATCTCTAACGTCGCCCATGCTCTAGCGACTCGCCAATAATGCCGAAGTGGGACTTTCAGGCTACTTTTTCTCTCAAGATACCGATAGAATATGGAGAGTCGCAGAGGCATTACAAGTAGGCATAGTAGGTGCCAATACTGGCGCCATATCGCAGCCCGTCATGTGAGTGCTTGAGGATTCCTGAGGACTTCTTCTTGTCTGACCGTGTCCTAGACCCTTTGGAGGTGTCAAAGAATCTGGGTACGGTAAAGAAGGTGGACATCAAGGAACGGAAGAGTACCTTGTGACGAAGTACATTGCCGTCGGGTCAAAGCAGGAATGAACCCAGGCGATTTCTAGGCACTCATGAGAGCCAAAAAGAAAGATTGTATCTATGCGACTAGTCGGACACGAGAATCAGATTGTAGCATTGTGACCTTGCATATGTTCATGCAGACATCTATGACAGGTCGGTAGTGCTTTTTCTTCTCATGAATGCCTGGCTCAAGGTGAGGCATCACATTGCAGCCGGCAGCTATGCTCCATTCAGTGCTCCCCACTCTCATCAGTTTTCCTTGGCTTCGAAATGCAGTGTCCAAGTAGACAACAATTTTCTCGCACTGACTTGAGTCTCCGTAAGGCTATCCAGCGTCTCAGCGTAAGTTCTATCTCAGGATACCAAGTTAAAGGACTCACGTCAAGCCATACGTGAAAGGCGCAGTGTATGCCCATATACCCACGACGGTAAATAACAGACCCATCAATACCGCCAAAGCCTTGTCATTCAATTTGGCCCTGACCATGGGTCTCAGTCGAGTTGCTTGACCCGCCACGGAAATGGGGTAATTGACAGTCTCGACAAGGATAAAGTTGAGGACCGATCCTGCGATGAGGGCAGAAGCGAGATGAGCAGGGAGGTAGTGATGTAAGAATCGTTGACGAGCCATGAGGTAGAAGGGAAAGTAATGGAACGCCCAGGTTCCGCAGAAGAAACCAGTATTGCGGTACATCCTGTTGCGGATGCCTAAAGGACAGAGGGTGTGAGCAATTAGCTGAACGCAAGATGCGAGGACAGGTAGCCTCGCGGTGCATCCACCTCACTCACCATCCTCAATGGGATCCAACCCTCTTCTTCTCGCCAACATATCAGCTCCCAAGATCCCGATGAAAACCGAGACAGACACGGCACAGATCCACCATCCTATCAGATTCCCAATCATGTAAATCTGTTGATTGGTCTTCCCATCCGTCCAGAAACTGATTCCACTGAGACAGAAAGGCCATTCGACCGGACTAGAGGCGTAGGGATGTTCGCTGGTCAATCCTGCGTTGTGCTGTAACATGAGGATCTGAAGCTCGACGAATTTCTTGATAAAAGATCGAGTTTTGATCTGTTTCTGTTCGACTACGGCCGTTCTGTTCTTGAAGTCTCTGCCGGTACCATCCGAGATGATATCGTTGACGAACCATGCGTTGGATTTGTCGTTTGGACTCTTGTTTCCATTGACTTCTTGCTGTCCAAAGGCCCATTCTGGCAGGTGGGTAGGATGAGTCCAAAGATTGACTTTTGTAGGGATGTGAACGAGTTTGAAGTGGCCAGCCAAAGATTTCCAAGCTTCCCCCTCGTGGGCATCAATAATCTGGACTTGGAACAAGGTATCGTTGTGGCGATTCGGTTCGTCCTCTTTCGAGACGGTCGTGAACTCCTGGTTTGTGGGCATGAGGGGTGAAGCGACGTCGTGAGTCAACAGAATGGTATTACTGCCGACATGCAAGAGCTGAATCACGTCGTTTTGTCGGACGACACGACCTCGGCCAGTTTCTGGGATCTCCCTCGTTGGCAGGATCTGCCAGTGATTGTTGGTGTCGTTGTGAGGGTAGCATGTGACTTGTTGGCCTGACGACTGTCAGTTCGACGCATTCGCTAGAGACTTACCTTGAGAACTGATTCGACCGTCATCATACCGCAAGGGGTAGTTTGCTTCATGCGAGTGCAGGAAGGCCTTGGTATCCTTGTGCTTGATAGTGACAGTGTCAAAGTATCGGATCTCTGTGCCGAAGTCAGTGAGTGCTGCCGCTATGGCAACTCGCCCTGTGCATTGAGCAGCAACTCGTTGCCTTGCAGAGTCTCTTGGAATGCCGGACTCATGAATGTGTCACCAGGACCAGAGTAGATGAGGATCTTGAAATGGATCCAGAAGAAGGATAGGTAGATGATGAACGGGATGACGACGAGACCAACGACACGATACCAAAAGTGCTTCCAGACGTACGACTGGTGATGTCGAAATGAGCTACTGCCGCAGCAGAAAGGCCACTCACCATCGGATGTCCCTTCTTGATATCCATGATCATCCACAAGTCCCAGAGGACAGCCACGCCGATACTTGCAAATGTGAACAAACCGACCATCTTACATCCGAGGGTACAGGCAAGACTTGCACCAGTTGCGACGAGCCAGAACCACCATGAAGTGGAGAACTCGCGGTATCGCTGTTGATGGAATTTGACGTAACAGTAGAGGGAGAGAGCCATGAAGAGGACGAGAGCGGCATCAAGGAGGATCAATCGGGTTTGAGTAATGTGTCCGTTGTCTGCTCCGGCCGTCAGCCAGTCGCAAACGACTGGACTGTGCCTGTTCAAAGACTTACCGAACATGACGAGCCAGGCGGAGAACAAAGCGATACCGATGGGGTATCCTGATTCCCTCATGATGGCGTAAACGATAGGAACAGTGATACTGCCCATGATGGCGCAAAAGGATCTCATGCCAATATATGGGACCTGATGAAGTGGTTAACAAGTCCCCACTCCATGTCCTTTTTGAGCATCCCTGCGGACCTTACCTCCTCACCTTGTGATCTGTATAACTGTCTCCGATCGAATCAAATCCAAATTCTCCATCAAATCCTACGAGGTATCCCGCAAGTCCATTCAACATCTTTGCAAGTGGAGGATGGACGTCAAAGTAATACTCTCGACGAAGGTATTGACCTGCAAAAGCTCCAAAGTGAACTTCGTCAAAGACTACTTGATCAGGATGAGAGATTCGCCAGAATCGAAGTGCGAACGCTCCAACGAACAAGGCAGTCGCAGTGATGAGAGATTGAAAACGCTCGGCCCGCAGGGAAGGAGGTGGTGGGAGAGGTTTGAATGGTCGTCGCTGGAGTCGGAACAACAGCAAAGAGCAGAGCGAGTGGGTTGGGGGAGGGGGACGACGGTGAGGACGAGAGCAATGATCGGGTTCAAGCCAGCACGTCAGCGAGGAAGATCATGGTAAAGACATCTTCTCTCTACGACTCACCTTTTCATCTTCCGAGCTCTGTTGCGTATGAGCAGGCAAAGGCGAACTCTCAGTCCTCTCGGTCTTGCGCTTCCTCGCAAGTGACATGGTGGAGCTAAAGGGCAGGGAAAGTGACCAAGTATCTATTGCAGCTGTCCAGCGAGCGGAATTCTTGCGTCGTGATGTGAGGAAGAGAGGGAGGTGAGAAAAGCAGTAACCCCTGATATGTTATGCCTTGAGTTGCTCGCTCCTCCTTACAGGTCCAAAAGGCAATCAACCAACTGAAGACAATCAATAAATAAATGACGGGTCGAGCGAGGTATAATCGCGCGTCCTTTTTGCTGTTCAGGTATTTTGGACGTGGCGCTTTTTCGGATCCTGTTCGGTATCTACTCCAAGCAGCGTGTCTGTCAATTCGTTACATGGTCAACATGCATAGACAAGAACAAGAGAAACAGAGCAAGATGGTGCACACACAGAGTCACACTGTTCAAGCTCGTCGTCAAAAAGACATCACACGCACACTCGATCGTATTAAATATGAAGACAAAGACTTCGAGGCTTCCTTTCTTTCCCCTTTCGAGCCTCGGTGAGATCGACCACAACTGTCCACCCTTCTCAAGCGACGATACCTGCACTTCCACTCCCTTCCCATAGACCCTCCTTCGCCTTGACATTGATATCGCCGAATGGCTTCGGTTGCTTGAGCTGAATCATATCTTTCGTCCCGAGGACCAAGAGCTCAAAGAAGAATGCAGAAGCGGCGCGTCGATTCGCCTGAAAAGTGTCAGTCAGTCGGTGGACCGCTAGCAGGACACGAAACTCACCCCTTGGGCGATCTCCTTGAAGTTGACCACTTTTGGCTCCTCGTCCTCTGCTTCGATCGCCTCGAGCTCACGCCTCAGTAGTCCCATGGCCATGCCTGTATTCCTGGATACACCTCGGTTTCCGTCATCCCTGGGTGCGCCCACAACGCTCTTTGTCGGCGTGTCGGGGATGCTTTGCGACTCTGTACGTGAAGAGGAGGCGAACATAGCCAAAGGATAATCCCCAGAATCACCAAATTGGATCTCTCGAGCTAAACTCTCGGCTCGAGACGGGGCGAGCGATTGACCACGCGGAGGCGTTCGTACCTCCACTTGATCGAATGCACCAAGATCCATCTCCCCTCCTCCTATGTCCATTGTATGATCCTCGAAACCACTTGGCCCGACGTCAAACGCTTGTTCAGATAGGCGAAGAGAGTCTCGTCGCGCAGCCTCGACATCTTGCTCGAGTCGTGGTCGCTTGTTCGCACTTGGGTCCGTTGTCTCCTCCTCACGATTCCGGCGAAGGATATTGGCGGGGAACGTGAAGAGGGAAGCGAGATCCGGAGCAAGGCCTGGTGGTCCGGCGTAGATCATTGGGACATTGTCGACCAAGATCTTTGGCAAAAAATAGTCGTCAGGTCTTGAGATCATCTCGGCGTATCTGATAGAGTCGAGGTCCGATGCGATGAATCGTTCAGTCGTCAAAATGTCGGAATCTTCACCAGGGAGGGCAAATGCATCTTCGGGCAATTCGAGCTCTTGATCGGCCGTTAAGAACCGAGCTCGCTTGGGTTTGGGTGCAGCATCTTTCTGTACTCGAGCAGCGGTACGAGGCGTCACATCGAGCTGTGCTTGAGATGGAGAAGCAGGTGGAGGAGTAGAAAGGGCGGAGGCTACATGATCAGGGTCTGGCAATGTGCGATACCACTCACATTCCCTACGAGATCGTTCTTCGAGTCTCGGTAGTTCAAGCGAGTCATCTCCAAAGTTGAGATCCAAGTCGACGGGTCCAAACGAGTCGTCCATACCCTGCAGACCGACAGATCCGAGGCGACTTCCTCGCATGGATGGTTCTTTCGAGAACGCTCGTTGGCTCGGCTCAACGCTGACGTGTCTTCCTTGCTCCATCGACACGTCCATATCGTCCAATTGAAGTCCCAAGTCCACGCCTGAGAAGTCGCCTGAATCAATGTGAGACGAAGTCTCCCCGTCGTGCGAGGCGTGTCGAGATGACTGGGATCCACCGTAGATGGAGGGAGCTCTGGGTCGCCCAAAGTTGTAGGCTCCGAATTCGCGAGTGGTTGGGCGCAAGTTGGGCAGAGGAGGTGCGGGGAGGTCGACGTTTGGCGCTGTCCAGTTCCTATGACCGATGAGCTCGTGTCTGGGTCTGGTCAGACCTACCAGTCCATGACGTTGAAATCTGTTGGCAGATCAGAGAACGTGATGGCATTCTTGTTGGCTCGGATCTGGTCCTCGGGCAGATCAACAATACCAGGTCGGAAGGCCTAGAGAAAGGGTCTGAGCACTGCCTCACGCGCGTCAAGCGTACTATTGAAATCTTCTCCCGCGTCTCTTTACAATCATCCAACAGGTATTGAACTTTTCGCGAATAGATCCTCGTCACCCCCAGCATTAATTGACCTGATAATCTGAGTGTTGTGGGTCCTTCGTCTTGTTCAAGGATGGCATCTGGTACCCGACCTCTAATCAGCATGGCACTGTGAGTGAGAAGTAGCCGACTGACCACACGATTCCTCCACGTCTACACCGAGGGCTTGTTGCTTGCTCAGTTTACGTTCTTGATGGGCTGATAACCAGACTTTGGCCAGGGGTCCACGCTTGGACAGGATGAGTTCGGTGAGGAGCATGGTGGATAGCGAGGTGCAAGGCGAGGTGACAAGGAATCAGACACAGCGGATTTCGTTGATGCAAGAAAGACAAATGATGGCGGTCGGTCGTCGCGCCAGAAATGTCTAAGAGGTCGTCTCGTTGTAATGGTCAAAAATCTCGTCCGTTTCGTCCAGCGAGCGTGTCGAGGCGTTTATCTATCAATCGCAGAACACAGAGGAAGAGCGAGACAGTCAGGTCGATCTGTCGTTGACTTTCTGGATCAGACTGACAGGAGAATGGTCATGAAATGAACAGAAAGAGACTTTTTCCCAAAATGTGACGAACATTGAAAAAAGCAGACGCGAGTCCAATCAACCCTGCACACAACGACGCCTCCAAAAGAGGTAAGAGGCAGCCACGCGACGTGAAGCTGACGTAAGGCAGCAAATCTGACGTAAGATATATTGAGCAGGTTGGAGCGTGGGAGAGCACGGTTTATGAGGTATTGCAGTTGGTATGGACCTGAGAAGTATCAAGTATATGGTACAGAGGCGAGGCGAGGCGAGGCGAGGCGAGCGCCTAGACATAGACATGAATCTGAGGACTAACAACTATGCAACTTGTGTATCCAGGTCTCTCTACCCCTTAGCCGTCGAAGCGGGCGAGGCGAGCGAATCTACAAGGAGGAGATGGGTCCCACGTTTGGCCACCCGCTTCGAAACGGATTGAGGTTGGACACATCAAAGCGCAGTCTGTACCGTCACTCAAAGTGACAAGTCCACTGACGCTTACCCCACACCGCCCCTTCTTTTGGAGTCTTACGGTGAACGGTGAAACTGCCGGGTCAGTCAATCGGTATTGAAGGCGTGGCGACGGAGAACTTTTCATACTCCATTGGCCGCGATTATCCTTCATTCGTGCAGTGCTGGCAAATGAGCCAATAGCCAATACATTGGCATCCCACGTTTCATTCTCCGTTCCACGCACCACCTGGGTCTAGACTCACCACACACATGTCCAGACCCAGGCACTCGTTCATTAAGCTGATCCACAACTCCATGACGTTTCAGGTCCAAAAGCCGAAACGCCAGATTGAGATTTTGGGGTCCGTCTCGGATGAATGTTCTTACTCGGATCAATAGTGAATATTCACCCCCCCGTGGCCGTGGCTTTCGTTTCATTTCATTTTGGTCATGAAAGCCCCCCCCCCCCCCGAGGTATGAGCTCCACGACTGTGCTTTCAAACTGTGCACCATGCTCGTATTCACCGGCAGACCCGACGATCAATCTCCAGGATAGACTTTCTTTTATTAGACTTTTTTTCTCCTTCGGCAGAGAAGATCGGCACAAATCCCAAGTCGCTGCGGAGTGACATTCTCCGGGTGCGAAGCTGCTTTCAAGAAATACCTCAGTTCACTGAAGATGATGATGTCGGTAGCCCTGGCCCCCAAGTGCTACATACCCTGATGCATGGTCTATACCCACACGTCCCATCTCTCATGTCCCACCGTTTCCCCCTTCTCTGTGTGTGTGTGTGCGTTGCAACCACACAGTCCCCCCTCCCCCCGCCACAGTGCCTCACACACGAGACGCGGTAAAATTGAAACATAACCCCGCCCACCCGCTGTTTATTTGGTGTCTTACCACTTTGGGTAATCCTGGCTCATTTGCACCGCTTTGACCTTTTCCAACCCCCCCCTCGTCCCCTCGAATTCTGTCATCTCACTCTTCATCTCTCTTCTCTCCACTTTCAATCGATTTGACGACGGTCTGGACTCTTTTTGTTTCTGTGGTACGTGGTAGTAGGAACACAGCATCTGCCAACAGAACCCAGCAACGACTTCGACAGCTTCGACCTTGGGATTGCGCGTCTAGCTCTCTCAGCTCGCCAGGCGAAAACAGAACGGATCAAAAATAGCAACAACTCCCCCTTCTCCCACGCTCTGCCCCTTCACCCTGTAACAACTCGCCGCCCATCTCTATCAAATCATACATATAACACGCAGTTCATCGACCTACTTACCCTCGTATCTCATCGACTTGATTGATCGTCGATACCTAGTGACTGGGCTCTGTATCACACAGAGTGACCCCTTTGTTAGAAACCTCTCCTTTCACCGTAGAAAGAGCAGAAAGTGTTTGGGACCTTTTCGGGCGCCAAATCCACTCATTTTCCCTTCACCCCCCACCCCTTTTCCTCGTCGACTCGCTACCACATCTCACGTCGGCGATCCAATGGCTACCATTGCCAACGCCGCGCCTCTCTCCTTCCTCTCCTCCCTCGACAAGATCCATCCTGCTCCTCCCCCTGCCTACACCACATTCCCATCACCCCCAGACAGCGACGTCGAATTTGATATCGAGTCTTTTACCCACTGTTCACCCGAAGCGCCATCCATCACCGCGTCGTCTTCGACCTCCATCGAGACATCTCCTAGATCATCTACCACTCTAGGCACGCCTCCAGCTTTCTCATATCCTTTCGGAGCAGGCAGTCTCGAGCTAGACGTCAACGAACCCTCCACCACAGACGCCATCGCTCTCAGTAATCACCACTTTCAACGCTACCTTCACTACAAGGCTCTCGCCGCTCAAGCCGAGGAACAAGCAGCCGCCGCCGCCTCGTTACAAAACGAACAGATTGAAGCTTTCCTCGCATCCATTTCCATGCCCGAGAAAGAAGACATGTCTACCAACATGATGTCTTCCTACCAAGCGTTCGCCCCCTCTTTCCAACCCTATTCCTTTTCAGCGCCTCAACCCGCTGCCACTGGCACCATGCCTATTGTCGCGCCTGCCGCTTCCGCCACGGCCGCAATGGCTCACGCTCAAGCTCAGGCCCACATGCAGGCTCATGATGCCGTGCTTGCTCGTGCTCAACATCAACGATCTCTCTCGATGCATTCCACTGCATCTATGCAAGCTCCCGCCATGTGGTCCAGGACGTCGACCTCAACTCAATCGACTACGTCGCCCACCTTTCCAACTACACCGAGCTTCTCTGCTCCCATTCAAATGGTTCCTGCCGCACCTATGCCCAATGTTGAGATCATCACCGCGGCGCCGCTCCAACCCATTCCTGTTAAGGTTCAGCCCACGGTGGCCACCGCCTTAGCCAGTAGCGTCGAAGGGGAGAATGAACTCGACTCGGAAGCAGATACCGATATGGGCGACTCGGACGTCAAGCCAGCGCTCACCGGTCTTACCAACCTTCACGGCGGCGGTCGAGGCTATGTACCTGGCAAGACTCCTGATGACCCCAAGAAGAGACATAAGTGCCAGATCTGTGGGCGAGGCTTTGCACGCGCCTTCAACCTCAAAGTGAGTAGCATCTTCATACATTTTAGACCCTTCTCGCTAACCCTCCTCCTCAGTCCCACGTTCAAACACATAACCCCATGAGATCGAAACCCCATCAATGCCCCCACGCCTCTTGCAAGCGAGGTTTCTCTCGACTCCACGACCTCGAGCGTCATCGCCAGGGTATCCACTCTGACGGACCTCTGGTCGATGCAAAGCGACACGGCGTCGCGCCTGCTGTTGCCCGTGCACAAGGTCGAATCCAGTCCCGAGCGGAGAATGGAAGTCTCGTCTAAGCCCCGGTCATCCGCGGCACTCAATAAACAAGGGGTCGCTTTGCGCTTCCCCCGAGACTTTTCCACCGCTAGTCTGGATTCCGATCCACGTCTAACATCTCAACTTTCTCCTTTCCGACTCACCTCCCCCACCATCCGATCATACCGAGTCTACAATCCGACATGAATGAAAAACAACTCCAAAACGCAGCGCCGCCGCCTTCCCTGCGGCGCAGCTCAAAATCCTGGAGGTTTTGTTTTCCAAATCAGTTCTTTGTCCACGACAAATGGATTAGCCTGTTCTTCGAACAGGTATAGATACGGGGTATGAACGGCTTTGATAGTCGGCCCTAAAAACACAACCATCAACACATTACCACCATCCCTTGTTTCCCCCCAAACCTCGTCCGAATTTTGTTCTCTCTCTCACCCTTTTTCACCTCGACCGCCTCATCCATCCCGCGAACCCTCGAGTCAACATGTACCTGTTCCTCTACCTTTCCAACCTCTTTCCCTTCACAACACGCAAGGGGTACATGTTCTCGTTTGGGTGAGCCTAGCGATAGGATCTTTGGACCGTCGATGGAGATGATTTTTTCTTTGTTTTGCTTTCTTCCACGATACACGAGGGGAAGATGATTGCAAGCGTTTTGTCAGAGTATGTAGCGTTGTCTGGTTTGTCTTTATGTAGTATAGAGTTGAGAAAAAACACACACGAAAAACACCCTTTTACTCGGGGCATGCATAGTGTCTCGAGACGTGGTCAAGTTTGTTCATAGCATCGCAGTCGCGGTCACGTCATGGCTTGGCGAATTGGATTGACATCCAATATAAATAGCTCTTCGCTGATGAAACGTGATTGTGTTCACGACCGGCCAGCAGTCAATTCTAGCCGCGGACATGAGGCTCTGAGGCTAGAGTTCTGGTCTCGATGGACTAAACGATCACCCAATGCAATGCTTAAAAAAATGGCAGGTATAAGATGATGGACGCTACTACAACAATGACTGCTCGGGTGGGCGTCGACCTCCCGACATGAGTCCCGGAAAACACGTCTCAGTACCTCTCCCGATCCCAAGTGGTCAGATCCTCATCCCACGGTACCCAACCTCTAAAGATTTCGAAACCTTCGACGACGGCTCCACCATCTTTCAGGTCCCACCCTTCTTGTTCCGCCGCAGGAAGATCTACAGATCTCGTCGGAGGGCACCATTCGAAGAGATCTGAAAGTTCCGGTACGGAAGTGTGGTACGGATGATATCGTATGAATGGGTTTCTGAGTAATCGCTTGGTGGATAGTGGTGGGTGACAGCCTGAAGGATTATGAACAAATGGACCGAAACCGTATTGCAGCTGTAGCGTAGGAAGAGATCATCAGCCAAACAACTCAGAGAGCGGAAAGACGCCGTCGGCTCACCTCGCCAGCATAGTGCTCTGTCGTATCTCCCTCATCGTCGATCCCAACATAGTCAAAGTGTTCGAGAGGGAATCGTATAGCAGCACGATGAAGTTGTTCGAATCTGTTCCTCGTGTGATCAGTTCACTTCGTGTATCTGGACGATCCCTACACCCACCTTCTCCTCTTCATGCCGTACCCTACCACAGTGATTTTAACTGGCCATCGGCCAGTGAACTCTTTGAACCGCGCAAGGGCAAACAATAAATTCTCATACGAATCCAACGCGTACTCTTCAGTGGTCGTCCGAGCATTCAAAGGGAGAGGATCGTGATTGGATGCGGTTGAATGTGGTGGGAATGGAGTGGAAGGGATGAGAGACAGTGTTTGCGCGAGAGATAAATACGTTTGAGATTCCGTCAATAATGGTGATGGTGGAGGTCGAGTAGCACCACTGAGAAGCACAACGCGAGAGCTGTCAGCATGCTTCCCCCAAGGAGAGTAACCTCGTGACGACAAGGACTCACCCCGAAAACACCAACAAAGCCTTTTCATCCTCTTTCAACTGCTTCACACCTTCTCTCACGTGCTGTATGTACGTCTTGACACTTCCTCCCTTCTGTATCGGCTCCAAGATCCAATCTTCATCATCTTCCACCGAGACTGCGTCATGTCCGATCCACAAGGCGTGACCTGGCACTAGAATCAAATGGTCCAACAGACCAAGTTTTGGATCTCGATCAATCGTCGCTTCTATACTTGCTGGAACGTGAGTTTTCGCGTCTTCCACTCCATCATATCCATATCCATATCCCATCGATGAGCTCCTCATACGTCTCTCTGATCCAGCCAAGTATCCCGAGACGTTGAACAAGAGGGAGATGATCAACGTGAGGCATAAAATGAACACGGCCAAATTTGTCAATCGTGTTCGGGTTCGAAGAAGGTTGATGAGGGAAGTCGTAGAGGGAGATTGAGGAGGATAAGGATAAGAAGGCCGCGCTCGTCTCTTCGAAGAACCTGGAAGAGGGAGCATCGTGAAGAAGAGCCCCTCTAAGCCCAGAGGACGGAGCTCGAAGGTCGTGATATGAAGGGTTTGGACAGATCCAGAAAAGATGAGATAGCAGTTGAGCAATTTTGGCATTTCGGACGGGAAATATGCCGGCATCACTCGGGACACAAAAGCTCAGCGGCGGCAGGGGTGGACGGGGGAATTGGGGGGCTGTTACGAGGTTGATGAATGAGTAAGGCTCGACAGCCATACAAGCCAAGCGGAATGGGCTTGGTCAATTGAGAGAAGGAGAGGATATACATGGTCCATGTATGAACCCCCGGCCTCTCGCACTTTTAATGGAGTGAGGGAATTGTGCCAGGATCGAGATCGAGACAAGCAAAGGTTGGCAATGCGAACGTGACGGATCGGTCCCGGGTCCTTGCAGACTCAATGACCTCTCCCGCGCTCCACCCATAGTCGCCTGGCATCCTCTTCGCATGGCTGCCCTTAGTCCAAGCTCGTACGCCCATCCCCAGCACTAGGGCCACGCCTCGCCCGATCGACCGCCAAGTGCCACACTTTTTTTTTGGGTGACGAACTCGTTAGCAACCATTGTTCATTCCAAAGGTGTACCTTGAGTGTCCCTTGTTGAGCATGACCATCTCGGGCTTATAGTCTATCCTATATACTATGGTGGCCGATCCTCCTCATGGTGCAGGCGATGAGCGATCGCAGCATACTCGAGTTCCTAGCGATAAATCATCCCCATCCCAACTTTCTACCGGTACAACCTCGTCTCTTCTCCATCAGGCCCTGGAAACATTGACATTCCATGATTCACCTCCGCCTTCACTAGCTGCTCGATCAGCATTCCAGCGAACCAAGATTCCAGATTTTCGAAGTGGAAGTTTGACGCCTGAGCTGGGTTCCCTAGACGCTGCGAGTCACGATGAAGAATATGAAAGGGAGAGGGTGGCCCTGGTATGTGGTGGTGGTGGTGGTGGTCTTCGAGCTGCCCGTCCAATCAAATTAGTCAAGCACTGACTCCCCAGCTCATCAGCTCATTAAACACTTGACACATACCGATCGAGATGATTCTGAAGCGCATCTCCTAGCTATAGGATACGAGCTCGAAGCGCTTGTATCGATCTATTCTTCCGACGCTATCAAGCTCGCAGCCGTGACCTCTCGTCCAGCATCCATCATTGAATCTCGAGACGAACATGAGGACGCGTCTTTCAACTTGGTCAACGGACTCAACACTGCGTCTAGTCGGCATAGTCAATCTCATCCGTCTGAAGCTTGGACCGATGCTGTACTACATGAAAACCTTGGCATTTCCCCGATTGATCGCATACGGTATGAACTGTCAATTCCATTATGGGAACCAAACGATACATTGGAAGGCGTAAAGTCTGAGGACATGCCAACATCTGCACCGCTCATGCGGATCTTGGTCAGTCTTGGACCTAGTTATCCAACACGAGGCCCGCCTCAGCTCCAATTATTGGGCAGATACCTCGGATCTTTCCCCATCGATTCTGGACTGTGTGAGTCTAGAGGGACATGACAACGAGTCAAATGAAATGCTTATTCCGGTTCTCACGCAGTCGGAGACATCACCCGCACCTATATCTCCTCCTCCGGCGTCCCCTTTACCCCTGGTGACGTGTGCGTGTTCGAAGGCCTGACCCATGTTCAGATTCTCTGCCGAAAATGGTACGCTGCACACCTAGCAGCAAGTGCCAAGCGAGAAGAAGAGCGACAATCAAAGCCTATTCCGACGACGAGGGAAGAGGAAGAAGAAGAAGACGTCGACGATGGAAATCACCTCTCTCGTCCTTCACCATCCCGACCTACGTTCTCGTACACTGCCACTCATCCCAATGGATCGACAGAGGCTCAAGGTGAACCTTCAGCTGGACTCAAGATACATCATTCGGAGCCTATCGTCGATCGAAAATCTACGTTCGTAGGACACGCAGTCAGGATTACAGATGAACGAGAAGTCCCTTTGATCATTCACGAATTGCTGAGCGACAAAAAGATCGCGAGGGCTGCCCATCCCGCTATCTTTGCGTATCGCGTAGTCAGGGACGTAGGTGGGGCAGCTGGTAAAGTGACCACAACGGGTGAGGGAACATTGGTATGATCAGAGGGCCTCGGCTGACATTCATCCGACGACGACAGACCATGATGACGATGGCGAGACACAAGCTGGATCACGACTTAAACATCTCCTGGAGATCCTTGAGCTCGATAACGTCCTGGTCGTCGTAACGCGGTGGTATGGCGGCACACTCCTCGGTGCAGACCGTTTCAAGCATATCAACCAAGCTGCACGGGACGCCTTACAGGTTGGCGGTTTCCTCGATGAGGTGTCAAAGGATAAAGACAAGGATAAGAAAAAGCGAAAGTAGAACCGACAGGTGACGATGATGACTATGATGATGATGCTGAGACGAATAAGTGCTCGCTCTTATACTGTTGATGATGACTGCTGTGACGAGTTGCCCATGTGTCTCCTGCATGATATTATGCTACTTGTACCACACCTCTCGTGTTACGCCTTGCCTCTGGCTCTACGCTTCCCAAAATACTTTCTCCGTCCACCGAATGACTTCCATGGCTTCCCTCGCGCATTAGAACTTGAGGCGTTTGCACGTCGCTTCGTGTTCCCTCTATCTGGGCTGTCCATCTGCATAGCCTTGGACGAGTCTGCTCCCCGCCTCCAATGTTCCCTGAAGAAATCCGCGTACTCCTCGGGAAGCTCGTGAATCAGCACAATGGGACTGACGACTCCCCCAGTCTTGGACAGAGGCTCAACTTCACTAGGTCCAGTCATACCTAAGAGGCCGAAATCGTCGTCATCATCAAACAAATCCACTCCACTCAGATCGTACTGTGTAAGAGGGAGAATCGAATTTTCATCCTCCAAGCCATCGGGGATGCTCGGGTCGTCATCTGGGGTTACTGCTTTGGAGAGACTCGGTCCCGAGGACGACGTGAATGAATCCGGGTCAACGTCCATGAAAGCAGAATCGAAGTCGTCCTGACCCTCGAATTGCGAATGTCCGTTCAACTCATCGAGTCGTCTTCGATCAGCCGTGTCTCCGTCATCATTCTGGAATAAGTCGGCAAGAGACGCCTCTTTGCCTTTGCCTTTGCCTTTGTCTAACTTCGGCGATGGTGGATGTGCCACCTCCTCTGACTCCGTTATTGACGCGTTCGATATGTCAGGTGGAGGGGACTGGAGAACAAGCTCGCGTCTCGCCGACATCATTCCTTCCATCCCTTCTCCAGATGGTTTCGGGATGCCGTGCTTGATATCCCGAGGAGAGCCAACAGGACTTGGCGACCATTCCAATTCAGCGCCACTGTCCGCTACCTCATTCCCCAGGGCAAAGTCAACACGGTCGTATGGGGTCGTCGGCTGAGTGATACTGTCGGAAGTTTGCGGTACTGAAGATCCTAACTCATCTGCCATGGGACCAGGGGATGCCGATGGCGATGGCGATAGAAAGACTTTACGCCGTTTCGCTTGCAGTTCAGCTACAGAAACGCAGATCAGACTAGACTCAGGAGATCGGCCACGCGGAGAATCCCACCTAATCGAGACTGTCTGGTATCATCTCGTTTCCTCCTTTCAGACATCCTCGTATCTGCTCCGATCCACCTCTTCGCCGTGTCCTGCAACTCCAGAACACTTTGCTTCCTGCCCCCGCCCCCTATGTCTCCCATGTCTAGCGCTTCTGACAATGGAGGTATTCTATCTTCGTCCGAATCATCCATCTCCTCTCTATGCTTTCCCTTTCCTTTCATACTATGTGCCGAGGTTGAGTCCGACCCCAGTCGACTAGATTTGACAGGCGAGGACAAGCAGACGATACTCTCCGATCGCTCGCGTCTAGTTTTTAGAGGAGATTCGGGATTTGGGGGAAGCTCCATAGGTCTATGCCGAGGAGATGACGATGAAGACGACGCGTGAGGTAAAGAGTCAGCACCGGCAGCAACTCTTGTTGACGAGGGGGCTTCCACTGTCGTCGTCGTTGTACTAGCTGTCGCCGCTGCCACCGCCGCCACCGCCGTCGCGCGAGACCATGGAGAAATGGGTAAATCCAGATGTGGATGCGTTGGGGTCCTTCTGGGATCTTTTCGAGATACAAAGGTAGATGGAGGATCAGATGTGATCTTGATGATGCGCCTTGGTGGTGTCAAGGCAGAACATGACATGGAGACCAAAGTATCGACACTGAACAGAAGGTTGCATGTACGCCAAAAAGTCCAAGGCTTCGCGCACAGACCACCGCGTTTGATTACGTCAGCTGTATCAAACTGAGCTGGGAAACCATCTTTCGTAGCTCGCCTTACTAGTCGGTCCTTCCTCAACGCATCGTCCCCGATCTCTGCATCATGGGCTGGTATAGTGGTGTCTGGACCACGGGAAGGAGGGACGAGTGTCGTCTCGTTTCTAAAGACATCTGGCGCTGCGATGAGTGCAACAGCGCCTCAAGGCTAGGACACGTAGTCAAGGAAAGATGGTCGTCATGGAGAAGTTCCTCATGCTGTTCGACGCATTTTGGGTCAATATGAATGCCTTGTCCTCTACGACCTCTGGTCGCTACTCATTTGATCTCATCTCTTCATTCAGGTCTAGCTCCTCTGAACCTCATATCATGCCATCCTCACTCGCCGCGAGGCTCTCCCGAGTTCCCAAACGAATGCTCCGAGGCTCCAATGTGTCCTTCGAAGCGATGCCAGTCCCACTGATGATGAACAACTTGTCCAATTCGACTCTCGATAGCCACGTCCTAGAGCGCCGACCGACCCTCGACTCGGGGAAGAGCATCGACTTCGTGGAACCGGACAGATCCGTGAGGGAGGGACCGACCTTCTTGAATAGAAACAAGACGGAAAAGGTTCGTCTGCAGGGTCTTACTCATACCATGTCGAATCTCAAAGAGGAGACAGAGACTGTTAATGGTCCTGCCAAAAACGGGATGACCATAGCTGGACGGGTGTCCGTATGGATTGTGAATGAAGGTAAGTCGCGCGTGTGGGAAAGGCCATCTAATCTCGATACAGGGGCTAAGCACTTCTTCATGGCGACATGGACGATCCTCAACTTGGTCGGCTTTGCCTTTGCTCTCGTCAATTACAGTCTCAAGGACAATTTCGTTGGCGCTAGAGCCATCTTCGGGTCAACCTATGGTGAGGAAGGTCCCATGCCTCTTTGTCCCCCTCTGACGACACCTCCCACAGTCATTGCTCGTGGTGCTGCTCAGATCCTTCACATCGACGTCGCTTTCATTCTTTTGCCCGTATGTCGGAACTTCATCTCGTTACTCCGAAGGACCCCTCTGAACGATATCATACCGTTCGACAGGAGCATTTCGTTTCATAGTGGGTTTGTACAACTCGAGGTTGGCTCACATGCCCAGAACAAGTGGGATGGGCGATCGTCGTCTACAGCTTGGTTCACATCATTGCGCACATGGTCAACTTTGTGAGTTCATGTCTCTGGCTTATCTGATAACTTTCAGGCAAAGCTGGCCATTGCTTCAAAGTCGTGAGCACGCTTGAAAAGGCTTCTCTGGCTGAGATCCCAGCGGCTTTACCGGTTTCCTCATGTACAACTTTGCGACCGGACCCGGCGTCACAGGCTGGGTAATGACTGCGATCCTAGGCATCATGGTCTTCTTCGCCACGGAGAAGAACAGACGATCTCACTTTGAGAGATTTTGGTACTCGCATCATGTACGTGGCGTAGAAAAGGTCGTCTGCTGAACGCGACGCTGGGCAGCTCTTTGTCCTATTCTTCATTGGCTGGCAGCTACACGGCATGTTTTGTGAGCGATTCAAGGGAAGACTGCCCTAATTGGCAGGTATGATTCAACCTGATCGTCCCCCTTTCTGCTCTGCCGGTCAGATTGGAGTTTTCTGGGTATGCTCACGATCCTTGTTCAGGCTGACAAATGCAGAAATACTTCATCCCTGGAGGCGTTGTCTGGATCATTGAGCGGATCCTACGTGAGGTCAGAGGTGAGCGTGCGAGATGCAGAGACCATTCTGACCTATGAGCTCGACACATCACCTACATCTCAAAGGTCATTCAACATCCATCAAAGGTCATTGAAGTCCAAATCAAGAAAGATCACACGACTCGTCGCGCCGGCCAATACATATTTGTGAGAACGAACGTCAGACTATAAGTCCGGACTGATGTTCTACAGATCAATTGCCCCGAGATCAGCTACTTTCAGTATCACCCGTTCACTCTCACTTCCGCTCCAGAGGAAGACTACATCTCCGTGCATATCCGAGTGGTGGGCGATTGGACCACAGCCTTTGCGAAAGCTCTCGGGGCCGATCTCGGGGACTCGCAGCAGAAGAAGATTGAGGAGACGGGAGGGGCACGAGAGCTCGTGCTTTCGCCTTCTGTGGGCAAAGTGTTACCTCGGATCATGATCGATGGGTGAGCTCGACGCTGGATTATGTCTGATGCGATGCAGACCGTTTGGATCGGCAAGCGAAGACTTCACCAAATTTGAGACAGTTCTGCTGGTTGGAGGTGGGCAACCATATCATGAAGTATGCTGACGGTACGGTCAGCTGGTATCGGCGTCACACCGTTCGCTTCCATCCTCAAGTCGATCTGGTGAGCTCGGTGCTGCGTTCATTGCTCATCGGCATCAGGTACCGCTTGAATAAGTTTGGCAAGGACAAAAAGACGCGCCTGAGCAAAGTCTACTTTGTCTGGGTCATCCGGGACTTTGGCTCAGCAGAGTGTGAGGGATCAAGCCGATCGACATTCGCCGATCGACGTTCTGACCTGGACTGTAGGGTTTCATTCCCTTCTTCAGGCCGTCGAAGCCGAGGATGAAGGGCACAAGATCGAGATTCACATCTATCTAACTGCTCGCATTGAGTAAGCGGGTTCAAGACCGACACAACTGACGAGTTCCTCAAGTGAAAACAAGATGAACAATCTCTTGATCCAAGATGTCGGTGCAGACAAAGACTCTATCACCAATCTTCGAGCACCAACCCATTTCGGCAGGCCCAACGTGAGTCTGTGGCTGGAGGTCTTAAAGCATGCTGAGAACTACGCAGTGGGATCGAGTGTTTGAGTCTATCGCCAACAAACACCCTGACACTGACTGTGGGGTGTTCTTTTGTGGTCCACCCATGCTGTCCAAGACTTTGCACCAGATGAGTAACAAGTATACTTCGCCCATGGGATGCCGCTTCATCTTTGGCAAAGAAGTCAGTGTGGCAGAAAACGTTCCACTGCTGATCCCCTATAGAACTTCTGAACGGCTCTCGGCGTCCTGAGCGCAACGCGACCTGCGTCTCTCACTTCACCTGTATGACTCATAGTCGAAATCGCTGTACAGCTATGCATGATCAGTGACTGTCAGGCTCCCCTGGACCCCTCGATTACATCCATCATATCGGGTGGCAAAACTCCCCCGGTTATCCAAAGTTGAATCAACCTCCACTTCGCATCTCTCAAAAGTTTGCGTTTGTGCGCATTATCTCGTCTCTTCTCATACTTGACACAAGAAGGGTGCTGGGTGGCTTCTAGCTCGAGTGAGCTCGATATAGCGCTCGCTTGGGCCTGCTTGCATGGCTTGACCAGTCAGCAGTGTAAGCCATGTCAGTCCTCCCTTCCCAAAGCTCGGTCGTCTACGAGCTCGATCACCACCGGTATGATCTTCGTCAGCTAGAGAAGGCTGTGAGGGATACTTTGAGGATTCGCACAGCCTTAGGGGCTCCCCCGCGTAAGCATGAGATCATATCCCCTTATCCGATCTGCTGATCTTCCTTGATAGCTACTGCATCCACTTCGAGCTTGGACACTTCCCTGTTCCACTTGTCGACACTCAACCTCGACTTTGCGCTCCGACCTCCAGAACCCTGGGAACAGAGGTACAATGCCCCTCCGCGAGCCAACCCAGCCCACGAGATGTTCGACCTCATGCGGACGTCCCTCTCGACGGCGATTGATCCCATGACACCTCTAACGCTACAGCCACCCACGCGTGGTCTTATTGATGCGGGCAAAAACGAGGGATACTACTCTTATCAACGAGGGCTCGTCAATGTCCTCCTTCACCCCTTGTACCAGCCCAGGCCCATTTTGAGAATCAAGGATCTACCTGTCCAAGCCGCAAAAGAGTGGATGCCGCATTCGTCAGCCCAGGACATGCAACATTGGCTGACTGCCATTCTCGCTTTGGACCCAGACCTATCCCCGTCGAGAAAAGTCAAATACAGGGACTCTCTGAAGAGGTTCTTCATGGAGACGGAGGTCAAGATCTGCTGGGTTCCAGATGGAGAAGGTGCAGGATCCGGCATAGAAATCAAGATCCTCGTTACAGTCGAGGTCTTTGCGGATTGGAAAGCTATCACGACGCCACTCCCCGAGATTGGGAGAGACATGCTAGGCTTGATCTTACACTCCCTGATCCCTAGTCCCACACCATCGAGACAGCTTTCCGAGTCTAAAGCCCGAGCTCAAGCCCTCCAATATTTCTTCACGTGCCTTCAGCCCGCTCCAGATCACCCACTGCATTTTAATGCCAGCAGTCTTCAACCGGCAGAAATGAAGTCTTCCCTTCTGCCTTTTCAGGCCCGCACACTCCGTCTACTGTTGCAGAGAGAGGGCTCAAATATCGTTCCTCCACTCCCTCAGCAAGCAAACCAAGATCCGAGAGGATTTTGGGAAACCTACGATATTGAAGGACATGGTCAGATTGCTTTCAGAAGAACCACTGGCGATATTGTGCACACCGCTCGAGACGAATCAGACCAGGGCAAAGGGAAGGCGGTCGACAAGAACATCATTCAATCTGCCAAATTGCCTTGCGTGGTAGATCTGTCTAATGTTCAGGGGACCATGCTCTGTGAGGAGATGGGTACGTCTAGCGTTCGCTTCGACTGATAGATTGCTGATGACCATCATCAGGACTCGGCAAAACCATCGAAGCCATGGCTTTGGTGATGCTCCACGCACATCCTCGGTCGATTCCACGAACAACCAATTCTCACCTCTCGATCGCCAATGCTGTCAAGGTTGAGATTCCGGCGGGGCATGAGATGGTTGATGACCAAGCCGGAATTGTGCCTGTGATCGACCTCTTGAGAGGCGCTCCGCTGCCAGAGGACAGGGACAGCGCCATGGAGTATGCTGAATGGTTAGCAGCTGAGAAGGAGGCTTTTGAAGGCGCCACAGCTTGGGACGAGGAGGCAAAGCTCAGTGTCACCGAGGTTGGCGTGAGTGGAGGATGCTCCACGCAGTGCTCACCTCACCGTCCAGGCCACCTTGATTGTCACCCCTCCTTCGCTGCTCAAACAATGGGTATCAGAAATGCGGCGACATGCTCCTGAACTCCGGGTGTGTGTTTACGAGGGATGGAAGTCGTTGCAGAAGGGTATAGGCAAAACTCGAGCCGCCAGGATCAAGGCCAGAGAAGCTAAATCTGCCAAGCGGAAGCTTGCAGAGTATATGAAAGTCAAGGCAAAATACAGGAAGTCAAACAGGGGATCCCGAGTCAAGAAGGATCCTGATGAAGAGACGTCCGAAGACGAAGAGGAAGAGCAGGACGATGACGAGGAGACCTCGCTGCATTTCTGTCAGCGCAAGTTCGTCGAATACGTCAGAGCTCACGATGTGGTGGTGACAACATATAAGTGAGCGACCTGTAGCGGGACTGATTGAAGAAAGCTGACATCCCTGTAGTGATTGTGAGGTGTCTTGGTATTGATACACTGACTTTGCAAGTATCTTCCGATCTCAAGGTGGCTCTGCCGGCGCCTCCGCGCGCTCGACGAACGAATGCCGCGTATGGACTAGAAGAGAGACCTAGGAGCCCGCTAGTCATGGTCGAGTGAGTCATCCAATTCTATACTCAGCTGACCACGCAGGTGGTGGAGGGTCATCATGGACGAGGTCCAGCTACATGGTGATTCATCGGATGCTGCGTGAGTCTTCCACAAGAATTCGGTGATTCTGACATCTCACAGCAACATGGTATCTCTCATTCCCCGACGGCACTCCCTCGCTGTCTCCGGAACCCCAGCGAGAAATGACATTAAAGATCTCATGGGATCGCTCAAATTCTTGCGTGTACCAGTCATTCCCAAAGATAATCGCCTGTGGCATCGACTTCAGCAACCCTCCATGCGCTTCTCTTTCGAAGGCTTGTTCCAGTCTCTAGCTGTTCGAACAACCAAGAAAGCGGTGAGTGCAAGCGCTGTCCAGGCAACACACTAAATAGAGCAGGTGGCTGGCGAGTTTAATCTGCCCCGTCAATCTCGATACGTCGTTCCAATCGAGCTTTCACCTGTCGAGGTGGCCTATTACAATGACACACTCGACCGTCAGCGCGAGCTTCTTCACTTACCTCACGATGATATAGCGGTCCGAGATCCGGACTGGGTATTAGACAGAGCTTTGTTTCGCTCCTGTCTCGTTCATCTGAGGCAAATTTGCACCCATTTGCAGGTTGGTCAACTCAACGCAGGACCTGGAATCCGCGCCGAACGTCTCAATTTGGGTCGTCAGCTCATGACCATGACGGAAGCGCTTGACAAGATGAAGAATGATCATTCTCAGGAATTCATCAGCGAATCCAGAGCTCAGGTGGGTGCATCATCGTACTGGGACATGCTGATGCTTGGCAGATGCGTCTGATGATCAGGAAGGCCCAATTGATGATGCTGAAAGAGGATGACGATACCCGATTCGACAACGCATGTTTGGTGAGCATGAGGGATGGCACAGGCTGATTAGGTTAAGCAATACACTAAAGTACGGGAGAGAATCAATGCGCAGATTGGACCAATGCGGCAGCATCTTGTGCAGCTTCTAGCGAATCGTCGCGCTGGACGGGACGAAGGCGGCTCCTCGGTGGATAGTGATGACGAGGATGTCCGAGATCGAGGGCTTTCGCAGCATCAGCGTGAGGCTGTCGCAACTATTAATGCGGCAAGGCAGAGGTTCGTCGTAACCAATAGCCTTGTGGGCTGACAGGAATTAGTGTTCGTGAGACCCTCTTGATCGAGCACCAGTGTTGGTTCTTTGAGGGCGACGTGCATCATATCCGAAAAGAGGTTGAGGCAGAGAGTGAGTCAAGTGAAGTCTGAGCTCCGCTGACCGTGTAGCCGATTGCTATGAGAAGGCGGAAGCTGTACGACGGGAACTGTTGAGCAACCCTCTGCGGGTTGCCAATTCTTCTGTCGACCGGCTCGAGAAGCAATTGAGCAAAGAGAAAGCAATCAGGCACGCTTCGGATTTGCAGGACAAGAACACCTCGATGCCGAGTGGCATCTTCTCACAGGACGCCGTGTCCCAGGCGAATTCTTTGGTCAAGATTCTCAATGGACAGTAAGGCTTTGCGTCCTTTCAGTGCTGAATCTCAGGGCTGAGCTTGTCTATGCTTGGCGAAACAAAATCATTGCTGCCCTCTCTGCGAAGATCGAATCTGAAGCCACGGACCCGCAAAGTGGACCAGATGTCGAAGATCCAGAAAAGGAGTATTACGCTGAAGCTCTCAACGCTCAGGGAGAGAGTGAGCCTTCAAACAATGTGCGAGCTGACCATGTCGCAGTCGAGGCACTACTTAACGCGTACGCTGCAGTCATAGCAGATCGAAGAGGTAGGTGCGCCAGCCTTCACTCTGGCCTGATGAAAAGAATTCCTGCTTGAGGAGAGAAGTCTGCTAGCAGAGCACGATGACCGAGGCAAGAAGACAGTGAGATTCTGGCATCATCTCCCCGCTCACTTTCCAGCGGACGACGGTCGCCGCGAAGCAAGCTCAGGAGGATGTCGAAGAGGAAGCTCAAGGGGAGATCGAAGAGCAGACTGCTGCTCTCATGCAGGAGAGACAGGTAAAACTCAAACATTGATACTAGCTAATCTTGCAGGCGTTTCGAAAGGCAAGAGATATCAAGCAATGCAAAAGGCCCATGAAAGGCCTGCTGATCGACTTGAATGGTGAGTATTTGTCGAAGGCTTGAGCTTACTTGCCAGCCATCGCTCGGGGAGACTATCGAGCAGAGGAATTGGCAATAGCCCGATCTGCCGCGACTCATATCAAGAATTACATTGAACGACAAGGTGAGTTCAAGGTCATGAATGATGCCGAGCTAACAGTTGTGCAGTGCTTTACGTCAAATCGCTTAGTTCCGAGCTTGATTCTTTCCGAGAGCTGTTCAACCGCCGAGTGTTGTACTTCAAGGCTTTGCAAGAGATCTCCGATCTGGTAACCGCGCCAGAGACCAAGGATGTGAACAGAGACATCCTCGATTGCACGAAGGACATTGCCGATTTGGAGGTGAAGCTTGGTCGAATGGTCGTCAAGGGCCGTTATCTGCAGTATCTGGGAACAAAGACCGGTGATCAGGATGATGAACTGAGAGATGACTGTATCATCTGCATGGGGTCGTCTGATGACTCTAAGGGAGTCTTGCTGGAGTGTGGACACTTCTTCTGTCAAGTGAGCAGATGGCTTTCAATAAGTATGCTCATAATTAGTCGTGCTTCAAAGAATATAGGAAGTCGATGATGGGCCGCAAGTGTCCTTCCTGTCGTGCAGAGAGTGAGTCGAATTCACTGTTGTCGCTTACTGTCCTCAGTCGACACAAGGGCCATTAAAAATGTCAAATTGGCCGGTGCCGCCCCAATGAAGTCACAAGAAGGAAATCCAGCTCTTGGAGCGACTTCTTCCATGGACGATATCCCGGCAAGTCAAGAAGCTGAGCAATCCGTTGGAGTCTCTGATGCGGAGACCGAACGTCAACGACGTCAAGACGATTTGGCGCAGCTGAAATACGTTGATCTGTCGCTTCTGCGGGAGGTAAACTCCATTGATATGATGGGAGAGTATGGCTCCAAGGTGAGAACCCCAGTGCACATGCAAGTCTGACAAACAGATCAATTTTCTGGTCAAGCATTTGATGTGGTTTCTTGCCCGCGAGCCAGAAAGTGAGTCTGCTTCGGGGTGCAAGTATGCTGAGAGTATAGCTCGTCATGTCATCTTCTCCAATTGGTCAGACTCTATGAGGAGTCAGTGAGATCCGTCGGCATTTGTTGACAGATCGCAGTCGTTGAGAGAGCTCTGCGCGAGAATCGAATCTCGTACACCTCTTTTGACCAAGGTACCAAGACGAAAGACGTGGTCGATCAATTCATCCGGCATGCTGATATCTCCGTGTTCCTCCTCCACGCGGAGCGAGAGAGGTGAGCCGCAACTCACAGTTGCAGAGCTGATTCCCACAGTTCTGGTCTGACTTTGACTTCTTGTCGGGTTGTGCATTTGCTTGAACCTGTTCTACAACACTCCTTTGAGCTTCAAGGTGAGCTTCCTGCGGGGCGCGACAAATTTGCGGTGCTGATACGCACAAAAGCTATTGGAAGGGTCGATCGGTGAGCTATCGCCTCGATGCGTATGGTCAGCTGAAACGGTTTCTAGCCTTGGCCAGAAGAGAGAGACGGAAGTGTATTGGTGGGTACTCATGCTTTGTAGTTGAGCTTGCAAAACCTGATCTCGCGTAGTTACGCCACCCTTGAGACTGTCGAATCTCGAATCCTCTCTCAAGGTGTTCGTAACGGGACCAGCATTTACCTGAAGGACGAAGACGCCGACACTGTGGTAGCGAGTATGCCCAATGTCGTCAGCTCGGCCCACAAGGGCGGCGACTTGTTTACCGGGAACGAAGAAGAATTGTTGAAATTGATATTGTGATATAATCCTAGACCCAGCCCTCCTTGTTGTACATCCTCATTTGAACCCAGTTGGAGACCCATGATAGCATGACTCGGAGCTCCCATGTTGTGTCATATGCAGATTGCATGGTAGATATGCGTACAATCGATATCTTTTTTGGCTCCATCTTATACAGGACGTGATTCAAGAACCCTACTCGACGACTTCAGCCAGGACTCCACCAGACTTGACCTGAACAAGGAGTCAGCCGGAATCTGCATGAGAGGGTGTTCTACTCACCTTGCCCCATCCGATCAGACGCCAATGCTTGTCGATACGTCTACTGAGGGCGATCTTTTCGCCCTTCTCTGTGCATGCCGGGGTGGTCAAGGCGATAGTGACGTCTCCTCCCTTGAGAGCCACGATACGTCCTCCAGTCTGGGAAGCACCAATGTTGACGAACAAGTTCTCCCCGACGACCAATTTGGTGACTTTGGCTTTTTTGCTATCGTCCGTTTTGACTCCCAACAATCGTCGAAGCAGGAATACTGAAAAAGGGTTTAGGTAATGTCAAAGTGAAAGATCGTCAAGACTCACCCTCTGCCTTGACCTCAGTATATATAGAGGGTCCTTTCCCAACTGCAGACATGACCATACCCAACAAACGATCCGCTCGACAAAGAGCAGGGTCAACCAATGTTCCCACTCCGATCAGACCTCCCGGGACCGCGAATTGAAGATGGTTTTGCTCGGCGAGAAGGGAAACGATCCGTGATCTCAGGGGTCGGCAAGTGCACACGCCATTGGCATCCCTAGTGATCAACCCAGGTCGAATCTCGACCTCCATGCCGACCTGGCAAAGGTCAACAAAGCGACAAGCCAAAAAAATGAGCATTTCTCACCTTGAACACTCCCTGCAGGATACTTCCTCCCGCTACACCTCCCTTGAGCTCATCGACCTCTGCTCCTGGCTTGTTGACATCGAATGATCGAATGACGACCATACGGGGATCAGCCGTAAAATCGTAATTCGGCGGAGCGACTTTGCACAGGGCCTCGACCACAGCATCGATGTTGAATTTGAGCTGAGCAGAAACGGGAATGATCGGTGCGAGTCGGGCAGTGGTACCTGAAGCCCAACATGAGTATCCTGCACTTCGGCGCGCGAATCAGACCCACCCTCCACGAATTTCTTTATGCTCTCATAGTGCTCGTTCGCTTCGCTCTGCCTGACCAAATCCATCTTGTTTTGTAGGATGACAATGTTTTTCGGATCAACTCCGATGATTTCCAACGCTGCCAGATGTTCTCCGGTCTGAGGTTGTGGGCAAGATTCGTTTCCAGCGATCAAAAGCAAAGCTCCGTTCACTAAAACAGGTCTCAGTGAGGACTTGATGAAAAAGGTCGCGTGACTTACTAACGGCGGCGCCAGTCAACATGGTAGCCATGAGAATGTCGTGTCCGGGACAGTCGACGAAAGAGACATGCCTTTGGGCTGTGAGCTTATGAAATCATGTGCCTTCTGAGATCCGAAACCCACCGTTGCAACTCCATGGTACCTCCACACCCTGGCCTCTCGCATTTTGGGTCGGAATCTTTACTTGATGGGAAGGATTTGTAGTTACCCGGAGGGGGACACGCAGGGTTGTTGCATTTGAAGATCTGACGTGGCATCAGCAGTTCGAAAGACTGCGAGTTGTGCATGACGGACCTTGGCGTTGGCGTAACCAAGCTTGATGGTGATATTTCTTTCCAATTCATTCTTGAATCGGACAGTCTGGACACCAGAGATGGCTCGGACAGTGGACGATTTGCCATGAGCGACATGACCGATGGTACCTGCGAGAAGATCTGATCAACCATGGACTCTCAATCATCAGCAGACTTCTTCCAACCCACCGATGTTAATCTGTGAATCGATAGTCAGCAAGAATTCTTTTGACATGGCTCTTCGCACTCACAGTTGCCTGCTTTGAGATGACTTCGGGAGACAACGCGTTGAGCTTTGTCAGATCCACTTTGACCTCCTCAGTGGGTACGACCATGGAGGCCGAGGCCGCGGCGGCAGCGGGATCGTTGATCGCGTCCGCCATGATGTAGGAACTCAAAAGTAGCCACTAAGCGGTCTATTTGCCCCTTTCAGTGGGTGTCAAACGTCGGTGTCGAGGGCTTTCCAATGCGTTATAGCCTGCTCTGTCAATGCCAAGAAGATCTCTGAGACTGGGCTATTCGGCGCTCGCTGCTGAAGATGAGGAAGGACAGATGAACGGATAGAGTGTGGTCTTTGGACAATGAATTTTTGGCATTCATGCCAGACTCGAAGGTCTCTCTTGTCCCATTCACATTTATATAACGTGGCAATGACAAATAACACGTCATGCATCTTATAGTTCATTATCAATCGCGAGCTCATACCCTTTGTTCTTCCGTCCAGTCCATCAACTCCATCCCAGTCACAGCGTTCATGATGGGAGGTGAGTCGCAAGCATCCGATCCTCGATTTTGTAATGCTTATCGTTCTTGACAGCCCGACCACTGCTACCCCCTGCTCCTCTCTTCCACAGAGTGCTCGCTAAGGGAATGGGAGCGACAATGTGGTTCTTTGTATTTTACCGTGCAAGGTGAGCACTACAACAAGTCCCGAGCTGGACCTAGACTGACGGTGTGTTCTTCTCACAGGCAAGATGGTGCTGTCATGCTGGTTTGTGACTGTTTGACTTGGAGGACAAGAAAATACTGACGCTCTTATCAGGGCTGGAGACATCCTTGGGAGGGGCATGGACATGACGATGATCACCATTAAATTCAGCAAAGAGTACAAGAGACGGCATGTATCAACAGCGCTATCGGGCATGACGATGTGCTATGGCGTGGTGAGAGGTTAACGGGAGGTTTAACGAGGTGCTTGCCTCCCGGACCGAGTATTTGGTGCTCAAGACCTCAATAATCTGATCTAACGTGCAACTGAAGTGGACTCAGGCTGATCCCCGGATTTACTCCATCTTCTTGTCAAAACACTCGACTTTTGCAGCAATCCACTCTATCTACTCCTTTGAGAACAGCTTCCCTTTTTAACCCCGCCGGAAGGGTGCCCTCACGTTCGCACTGAAGCTCAACTTACGATCAGCTATGAGTGGGGTCGCAGGCTTGACCCCAAAAATGCCGTTCGAGAAATGATCTATCACGAATCCGAAGATAGATGGATTTGAAGGTGCTCAAGGCGACACGAACGGATATTGGCTTCGAGGCGTGTATGCTACCGCTGCGCGGCTGGCTCCGATCCGTCCATCTGAGGGCTGTCGTCCGGCGAGGCTTTGGATGCGGCTTCACTCCTTTCTGGCCTTCAAGCCTGTTCGCATCAAAGGAAATATACAGTTTGTGACTGTGTTATACGGCTTGATGCTTGCACTTTGCGGTTACCACCGGATACAGATCGAAGCCCATCATCACTTTTGATCAGCATTCTTCGTTCACCTCCTGAAAATGGACTCTGACTACTGGACATGTGAGCAGTATGACCATGACTTCTGACCCGTGTGCTCATCAGCCTCTAGATGGCATCGCAGCAGGCATCACAGTCACCACACTCTCGTCAATTTTCGGTCATTATGGCATTGTGGACGACTGCCTGGAGGTGTATATCGTGTCTCTTGTAGACTCAGACCAAAGGGCAGGTTCGAGTACGTCGTTCCGCGGAGAAATTGGTTCGGCCCTCGGGGTGTCACAAGTGCGGAAGGCCAGGGGATGGGTCTCTCATGAGAGCAGAAGCTCATGGAGGCGCCGCAACGGACTTTTTACGATTATTACAATAAGGACGGGCCGGATGAGTGAGACTATCGAAGAGAGTGCACCTCCCTGTTGCTCCGAAGAAGATCCTTGGTCTGTGCGATCGCGGAGTTCAGGCAACAAGGCTGGCGGGCAACGTCGGCTGTGTCTACCGTAGGCCCGACTTAATGGAGGATGCCCAACCACCCATATAGACCCGATCCGTTGATGGGAGCACACCCTGCCACTTCTAAAAGGGAGCCTAATCATGCCTTTTCGCTATGCAGGACTTAGGTTCTGACTCATGACTTCATTTGCGCGGGCCTGGGGCCCGGACTGCCTGGCGGTCTCTTGAACCACTCTCCGTTGTTTTCAATCACCTGGACGACTTCCATTCATGCAGATGGAAAAAGGATGCAATGTTTGAGATAGAGCCATGGGAGTTCTTGCGTGTACGTGTACGTCTCAGTTCGACTCTTGAGCTGCAGAGATGGTCGTACACCAGGGACATTTAGGGTACGACAAGTACTGCGATCCGGATTCGCTGTGGTATGATCCATCAAGATGTCATCGGTCAAAGATGACTCCGCTTCAAGCGGGTAAGTCTCATACCAGCTTGCATGCTTCACAATGCTCATGTCTAAGTCTCAAGGTCTTATTGTTGGTTCGGTGTTTGCGTTACTCTTCGTTGCTCTCCTGTTCCGAAGTTGGAAAAATCAGTCATGGCCATTCAAACGGAAGTGTACGAAGTGTGGAGAGAAAGGCAAGGCTGCTGATGGCTTCGAGTTCGGCTCGCCGGAGATGAGAACGTTCAGAGCCGGTGAGGGCTGCTGTACAACGAGACGCATCGTAACATGCCCTGCCTGTCGTGGGAAGTTTGGAACATCGGAAGAGACGGCGTGACACGGTTCAGAGCCATGCATCGCGTCTTCCACCTCGGAGATGACCGTGAACGGGGGCGGACAGCGCCTATGCTGATGCGGCGATGTCTGCGAGGGTAAGAAATAGTATCCTTGATCTGTCCCTGGAGCCTTTGTCGCTAAGCCTCAGGAGCCCATGTCATAACAAAATAAAGCCTGATTTCCATCATTCTCCGCCGGGACTGAGTGGGGCTCACCGGTCAACCGGAACTCGGTGCGGCAGGGATGTCTCTCCTACGACCGCACAGCTAGACCGAGCATTATTAGAGTTGTACAGACGTTTCGCAGTGGGGCATCGATGCTTTGTCCGCTCCACGCCATGCCCCCATCCGCCCGATCAGACTGAATACAGTGAGGCGTAAGATCACCACTAGAAATGGTTCGGTCATGGAACTTTTTACATAGAGTTGGAGCTAGCGGAGATTCGATTCGGCGCACAAGTGGCCACTGAGATCTGTCTTGACGGGAATTTCTGAACAGTAAGGGCGAAGTTGGGGCGGGGTAGGGATGCTATATAAGATGAGTAAGCTGGTGGGTCTGCTAGGCCTTGAAACCATATCATCATCAACATGTCCCCCATTCTTCCTTATGCCGCCTCGCTCGTTGCTCGATGGACTGCCGCAGACTACATTTCCAACGCGCAAGCTGGATTTCAAGGCCTGCAAGGATGGTACAACGAGGCTACGGGTCTTTATGACACGTGCGGCTGGTGGAACGGTGCCAATGACCTCACTGCCATCGGAGATCTCGCCAAGGTGGATTCAAGCATCGTTGACCAGGTCACGACCATCTTTGCCAACAGTTATTCAGTCACTCCTGCCCAGAACCCTCAGCCACTGAGCCCTGGTGATCACAATTCTGCTGATCCAATCGCGTGGTGTGATCACTGTTACGATGACAATGGTTGGTGGGCACTGGCTTGGATCAATGCGTATGATATCACAAACAATCAAGACTACTTGACCCTCGCGCAAGGTATCTTTGATCAGAACATGGTCAAGGGTGGACCTTCCAATTGCTCCAATGGTGGTATCGTATGGTGCGACTACAACCCTTACGTCAACGCCATTGCCAATGAGCTCTACTTGTCTGTCTCGGCTCATCTTGCCAACCGAGTCGCCGAGTCTGACAGAGCACACTACACCACTATTGCTCAGGATCAGTGGACTTGGTTCCAGAAATCCGGTCTCATCAACCCTCAAAATCTTATCAACGACGGTCTGGAGGCAAACTGCACCAACACCTACAAGCGGACCATCTGGAGCTACAATCAGGGAGGTGAGCTCGAATGCTTCGCGAACAAGCTATACTCCGACTGACAATCCCAAGTCATACTCGGAGGCCTTGTGGAGCTAAACAAAGCTGCACCTGACTCGTCGCTCTTGGACAGCGCCAACACTCTCGCCAAGGCCTCCATCGGCTACCTCGCTGATTCGAATCAAATCATTCACGATGTCTGTGAACCAGATTGCGCCCCAGATGCTACACAATTCAAGGGTATTTACATCCGAAATCTCGCAGCACTGTACCAGGCCTCACCTTCCTCGCTTCTCCAAAGCGTACTCACTGCTAACGCCAACAGCATCTGGAACAATGACAGGATCACATCCAATAATACGTTCGGTGTTGACTGGGCGGTTTTGGAGGAAGGAACCGTCGTCCGGAATGGCATTGTCAAGGGAGAGACCGACGCCAGTACATCGGGATCAGCGTTGGACGGTCTCGTTGGAGGCATCATTGCCAGCAGCTAAAAGAGCCACATTCTGTATCACAAACCAAAAAGTGTTCTCGAGGGACGAGAATTAATGCATACAAACTTTCGTCACTTTCCCTGTCGCTTGCCGTCCCCACTTCTGAACGCGCCTAGTCGGATTCGTCCACCGATACTAGACCCGTCTTTCAGCGATTCAGATGTCGAGCCTTCTCGTCCTCGGAACAGTCGTCCCTTGAGGTCATCGGCTCGATTCAGAGGCCGTAAGTCAGGTCCGGTCGTAGGGAACGCATCAACGTCCTGCTGAGATAGGCTGGGCGAATCTTCACGAGATCCCCAGTGGATACCACGATCCCAACCGAGCCAGCCGCTCGACGGAGGCGGCAGCAGATCGGCAGTCTTGGGAGGTGAAATGGACTCCTCTGGACTCAGACCGAGGGCTGATACGTCCGATGACGCTTCGTTCTCGCGTATAGTCTTGAGAGAAGCGTTGCCCATTCGATTGGTAGTCGTACTGATATTCAGAGGGTTGATGGAGGGACGGCCGGTCGCGCGGGAGGGCATCGGATTCGGTTGAATCACCGGTTGCACACTGACCGACGCAATGGTCACGCCACCGTCAGCAACGCACTCGCACAGGCACGCGGGACATTTTGTGGTTCGGGCGTTCGTCCCAAAGTGTTTCTTGTAGCAACTGTGGTGCGTGCGGTGAGCACAGAGAGCACAGCATGTCGATAAGCCTGTAGGAACGTCAGGCTGAGCGCGATCAAGTCTACTCACCTTTGATGGGCAAATGACAATAGGTGCAAACCGGTCTTATAGGCTGACGCGCACAAGCAGGACATTTGTGGCTCTTCGCAACGCAAGAGGCGCAAACTCCAACGTCAGCGATGAAACAAACCATCCGCTCACCTGTTATGGGTTTCTGGTCGGATGGTAGCCGCACTTTTGGCGTAAACGACGTTGGGAGATCTCCAGATGCGGCCCGAGTTCCTGGAGTTTCTTGCTCGAGGAACTTGAATTGAAGCAGAGAGGCACGAAGGGTGTATAGCTCTGCGCGCAGCAGAAAGTCCGCATATGCGAGCTTGAAGCCTTCGAATTGAAGCCGCATTTCAGGCGTCATTAATCCGGGGACAGAGCTGAACACCACGGTAAGTACGCGGGGAGGTTTCAGTACCGCTCACTGATCGCTCAAAAACTCCATTTTTACATTACACGCTGGGCGCCTGATTGATTTGACAGGTTCCTCTGAAGGAGTGCGACCGGAATGCTTCATAGGCGATGCAGATGACAAATTCTTCACGCTACCATGTGATTGGCCATGCGACGAGACGGAAGCATGTTGAGGGTTCAGATCGGGTCGAAGCTCGTCAGAACTCCGATTACCTGCGCTCTTGCCCGCCGATCGCAGGGGTGTGTATTGCGGACTTGCCGAGACAATCCCAGTTCCAGATCTAGTCCGCTCTCTCGCTCTCGGACTCTGGCTATCGCTGATGCGGAAGGGGACGGGGATCGACCTGCCATGAGATCCAGCAGTATCGGGGAATGTGGGCTCGATTGGTGTCGTGATATCTACAGAGGTTCTCTGACCCGGGGTGTGGAGAGACACGCTGGATCCGTTGAGGATCTGAGACCAGCCAGAAGTGGAGGCACCAGTCAAAGACTTGCGGGGTCGACGACGAGACGGAGTCATTTCGATGGACCCGCCCGACAATCGAGGAAGAGCGAAATAATCCTGTTCTGGGGATTTGAGAAGGAGTGGCTGAGGCGTAGAGGGATCAGGATTCTTCTGGACGTGTTGCAGAATGCAACAGCCAACGAGAGCAAGCAGTTGAATGTCGCGAACGGCGATGAGATCGGTAAGTCTGGCCGAGGATTAGTCAATTCATAAACGAATGACTCACATTTGGTTCAAGACAGACTGCTTTCGAGCCATGCTGCGCTCCCATTCGACTCGTTCCGCACGCCTGTCGAGGAAGTCGGGACGCGGAGGATGAACAGAATAAGGCGGTGGGGGGTCACTGAGCAGACCCTCAAGCGTGGACCATAATTGCGCATGATCCAGTCGCTTGGCATCGAATGCGATATGCAAATTGCGACGCAACGAAGTAGATGTCCCGTAAGCCTTTGCGAGAGCCAGATCGGGATGACCTAAGCGGAAGACGTTGTGGATCGTGAGGGTAGAAGCAGACTGTATAGCGACGGGCAGGGCTTCGACAGCGCGAATTCTCGCCTGTCAAAAGTCAGCAGTGATATGGATCTCTGACTTGCCTTGACCCGATGGATGTTACGCTGACGTGGGTTTTCCAGACGGCTCAACGCGTTGATGGCTCTAGACAGTGGGGACTTGGGATCGTTGTAACCGGCCGGGGAACGAGAGATATGCCTGACTCGAGGCAAGACGGTCTGTTTGGGGAAGAAGCAAACGAGTTGACCTAGACAGGTCAGATTTTTCCGCTGGGAGATCCTCACCATTCGGTCCAAAGGTAGCACCGGTTGTGCGTATCAACATCGGCACATTGGCCAATTTGACCTCCTTTTCTGACTCTGAATCGCTTTCTTCGTCTGGCATTCGCCTTCCAATCCGCTCATCGGACCCAAGCAGGAAAGCAGACGTTGTCAGAAGGCATTGCCTGTTGGCAGCTCTCATCTCTTTTATAGTCTTTACGAGCTTAGACCGCGTGGGGATGGAGACAGTCGGATTCCGCTCGAGCTCAAACGTCGGCGGCTCCGGTGTGTATGGGTAAGTCGCGGGGAAAGACCAATGGATCCGGAGGAAAGCCATCCTGTCACCGTTCGCCCACGGACCATTCATAGATATCGTGAGCTTGCGATGGTGCAGATCAATCTGACTGTCAGCGAGATGTCGTAGCAAACGAATCATACCTTCTCGAAGTTGATGCGAGGTCTTGGGAAAATTCGATTGACTAGTAAGACCTCTTCTTTGAGACTGATGTAATCACCCCTGCCCTCAATGCTCTCTCCATTGCTACCCTTACGGACCTTTGACCCTGACCGACTCTGCATGGCCGAGGAGTCAGGCGAATCTAAGACCGATCGATTCTTGACGACTTTGCTGAGCCACTCTAGCTGGTCGACGGCTCTCGTTCTCCCACCTCCGCGAGTCATACCCGTTTCAGCTTGAGCCAACTTTTGCCTCGCTATTCCGCTCGGATTGACGACTGGTGGAGGAAGGTGCGACTGGGCTTTGATATCAGGTAGTCGGGTGTAGGTGATATCGGCTGCACCTTGTCGGGTCATCAAGACTCGAATCGGTCGGCCATATTGATAGCCCACTCTTTCCGTCACTTGTCGGCTGACGGGCCAAATCCGCAATGTGCGATCTTTGGACCACGAGACAAGCTGGAACTCGCGATCATCGAACTCAGAGTTTAAACCGCCTCGATTCCTCCAGACGAATTCCTTGACCACGTCGTCATGCCCTTCGAACCGCTCGACTGGTCTGAAGCCATCTCCGTCGAGGCCAAACATCTCGAGGGCTTGTTCTCCGCGTTGGGGAAGCGCAAGTACACCTCGACCGAAAGGTAGATTTCTAGCTCGCCAGACAGGATAATTCGTGGTGATTGTATGCGTGGGCGAAGCAGGCGGATTCGGAATGCTGTAAAAGTCCGCAAGAGCAGATCGAGACGTCGCTAGCTCGGGAATTGTCCAGAATTTGATGGACTTGTCTAGCGAGCAAGTCACAAATTTGTCCCTATACTGTCTATCCCAATCCAGGCCGTAAATCTTGGAATCATGAGCTTGGACCGACACCAGAGGGACACTGCCTTTCCTGGTGTCCCAGATGATAGCCTGTTTTCCGTTTGCCGTAGCTAGGATGTACTCGTGCTGTCGATTCCATTTCACTTGCGTTCCCGCTTGACCCCAAGCTGCCATCCGCATGAATGGCTTATCCCCCGTCCTGAGATCCCAACCGCGAATACCAGAGTCCATGGAGATGGTTGCCATTAGGTTTGGGTTTAGAGCGTGCCACTGGATATCTGTGATAGCTCGAGCATGCGCGTCAATGCTGGAATGCAAGGACTTGGGGGCTGCCAGATCCCAGACCAAGAGCTTTTGGGAGGAGGTCGAGAGGATGAGATTGGATGTAACGGGATGAGGCGACCATTGACAACTTGTAGCATCAGGAAAGAGATCCCAGCACCGACTTACTCAGCAATCTGCCATGTCCCTCCCTGTGGAATGAACCTCGGTGCATTGTTGAGATTAGCTAAGTCGAGGATATACAGACCCTTTCGTGAGGCCAGGCAGACGTCCCTGTTACTCGGACTGATACTCAAGGATCCCACAGGTTGATTTACAGAGATGGTCGAGCCTTCCAAGAATGGATCTGTGGGGCCATTCTGTCGGACAGTAGCTGACGTCTCCTGCCGGTCAAAGTGAGGGCGAATAGGTTGGATAGGCGATATCAGCGAAGTTGATACCCAGGAATGAGAGGAGAGGGAGGATCGTTGTGAAGAGCCGGATCGAGGAGAGTGAGGAAGGGGAATCCGGGATGGTGATACCTCCATCTCGATCAGAGGTCGTGAAATCTACATGACTCTCGTTGTAGCTGCCGTCCTTATCATTGCGAGAATCAAGTCTTCACAGGAAGAGAACGAGGTGCCGGTGGACCGCTCTCGGTCGTCGCGGAGTTACGTAAATTGTCATGTCGATGGTTCTTTGAGTAGCTCATGCATATGCAACTCTGCTTGGAGTCTATACAGCAAGGCCTACAAAGGGAGAAGCTAAGGGAAGAGATCCAAGACTCGCCGTCGCGCAGTGGAAGCGTCCAGTCAGTACTTGCGAAAAACGTGCACCATCTTGAAATGGCTCGAGATCCATATGTTGACGTCAAGAAGTCAGTGTCGCGGCTGGTCTTGAGTATCTGGGCTAAGACTTGATCACAGGGAGGTCGAGCAGAACCTGAGGGCTACGCATACTCTACTCGAGTCATACGACAGGCTATCGGACACATCGACCTCATCAACGTTTGCTGAAGCGCAGGAAGAGCTCCGAGGAACATTGGCTCTTCTGGAAGCGGATTTGGAGGATCTCGAGGAATCCGTCAGAGTTGTCGAAGCGACGGGCGATAGATGGGGGATAGAAGAATCAGAAGTAAAGCGTCGGCGGGGTTTTGTAGAGAGAGTCAAGGCAGAAGTCAGAGTGAGTTACGTCTGATTCCTTCGCAAATCGGGGCGCGACTGACTGAGCTGCCTTCAGGACCTAAGGGGGAAGATACATGGAAATGGCCAGGGAAACGCACACAGTCGCAGCAAAGGCAAGGGAAAAGAAAGGGGACCTTATAGAGATCTACCGGACGATCTGGAGGCCGGACCAGAGGATGATGCAGAAGAAGCGAGGAGGTGGGAGATGGAGGAGCAGCAGGTGCGTTCAAGAGGTGGAGGATTCGGGCTGAAATCTTCGACAGACCTTGATACGGCAACAAGACGATACGCTCGGGTTCATTTCAGGGACGTTGACTACGCTGGCGTCGCAGGCTGGACTGATAGGGCAGGAAGTGGGCGAACAGACTGAGTGAGCGGGCCTCCAGGAGACCGATCATACCAGTCTCTGAGAGTCTTTCCGATAGGATGCTTGACGATTTAGGGAGCCGAGTGGATACCACAACCTCGCGATTGAAACGAGTACAACGCCAGATGAACGACTTTATTCGGCGGAACGAAGGTGCGTCCTGGTTTTGCGCTATTGCTCACCATTCACTGAAGAAACGAAGAGCGGCTGGTGCATTTGTATACTGATCTTCGTTCTCATAGCTTTGCTCATAGCTGTAATCATTACATAGGCTAGCAGACATCATGCATAGAGTTCAATGCCGTGTTTCTCGCATCAGAATCGCACACCGATTCCATGGAAAGGCACAACCAGATATCATTCCGCCAACCCGGAATATCGGTCGCGTCCAACACCAACATTGCTTCATTGGACTTCAACCTCTTCGCATCTCCAATATGGCTATTCAACCGTCGCCTGAAGCTGGACCATCGACCCCTCCCAATGGCAGACTCCCCAATTACAAGCTGTGTCATTCTCTAAGCGGGCATTCCCGTGCGGTCACGGCATGTTGCTTCTCAGCCGACGGCTCGGAACTGATATCTGCGGGTATGACCACAGTCAACTCGAGACAAGAAGCTAACGTAGAGCCATAGGTGCTGACGGGACTGTCAATATCTGGTGAGGCCACTTAGAGTCGGAGATTCACCGCCGAACTGACCTGCCGTCGTTAGGGACCCTAAGGTCGGCGCTCACAAGAGCTCTTTTCAAGCTCATCGTGCTGGTCAGTGTTCCATTTCGATTCGGCCCGTTCTGGTCACCCACAGCTGACTTTTGCGTCAAGGCATTAACGACATTTCCCTCTCGCCTGACTCGCTCTATCTCGCGACAGCCTCGGATGATAATACAATCCTAGTCTTTCACACTACGTCCACATCCACAGCTAGGCACCCGACGCCACTCCGGCGACTTGTCGGGCATACAGCCCCAGTCCTCAGCGTCGCCTTTAGTCCCAAGTCCAACTTGGTAGTCAGCGGATCTATCGATGAAAGCGCAATCATCTGGGACGTCAGGGGTGGTCGAGTGCTCCGGACTCTACCGGCGCACTCGGACATGGTGTGGACTGTAGGCTGGGACAACGAAGGCGGGATGGTCATAACGGGCAGTGCGGATGGCCTCATGTGAGTTCAGGCTGCCGCTTACGCGCGGGACTCATTATTTGAAAGACGTCTATGGGACGCGAGTACGGGACAATGTCTGAAAACCTTGGACAATGAGTCGAATTCTCCATTGTGAGCCAGGCCATTACTCACACTTGCGCTCACCCGCACAGTTCATATGCCGCGTTCACACCTTCATCAACGTTTCTGCTCTCTTCCACCTTGTCCTCTACAATAAGGATCCACAACATATACACTTCGAAAGTGCTCAAGACACTTCGAGCGCCGGGGACATTAGTCTCGGAGCGATTCCCCTGTCCTGTGGTCATTATACCGGCTCTTGAAGGGTCGACACCTCTCGATCGACCAGATAAGCCTGATGCTCCAAGACTAGGGTATAGCGTCGACTCGCGGGCAGCGTGGATAGGGAGCGGATCTGAGAATGGCAAGTTTGTCATATGGGAGCTGTCATCACGGCGCGTGATCCAAGTCCTGGAGACTCCCGAACCTAGCACTATCCCCAGTCCCATCGTTGCGGTTGCAGCGAGTCCAGACGGTCGGACGATAGTGACTGGACATCTCGAGCCGGAAAAGGTCATTCGCATATGGCGTGACGATGCATGATGACCTGTTCCAATGCCCAAATGCTCAGATCATGGACCCTTCTTTCCTCCCCCTTTTCCTCTGACGCCTTTCCACACATTATCCACCCACTCCTTTTCTTCTCTTTCAACCATGACAAAGTCGCCTCCTCCTGTTGAGCTAGGTACAGAGACTACATTCTGTGACGGCTGATCCTGGGCTCGATCGGCGCTTCCAGACTGCGCAATTTTTGACGGGGAAGCTCTGGCATCTGTTTCGTAGAATAGCCCTGTACGCGACGGTGTGCCTGTTCTGGGAGTGCCAAAGGGAAGGGACAGAGGCGACGGCTGAGAGGGCGTGCTATTGAGTCGAGATGGTGTTGTTGTTAATTGGTGGGAAGGAGTGCTGGGTCCAGCTTTGCTCGGGGATGAGGCGTATGCGCGAGTCTGAAGGCGTCAGTTGAGGGTATCTCGATAAACGGGACGCTCTCACCAGCGGCGATGATCGCGCTATGGGTGTAAAGGTCTTCCCAGCTGGCACACTAGGTGTCTTGGGGACTGGAGCTGGAAAGTGTAGACAATATGCAGCTTCTGCCGAGTTCCACACAAAGATTGCGGTCAGAGCAGTCTCTAATGAAGCCTCACATGAGCACTGAGCTAGCTACACATCAAAGTCGCACGAGCGGACTCACCCAAAAGCCATAACGTGTAACTAGCTCTCTTTGAGCCCATTGGTTCACTCAACAGCCATAGTGTCGCTCTCCTGAGTGCTAGATACGGCGTGAAGACCGTCCGAAAGATCAGAGAGAGCAGGAGAAGGAATAAGTTGGACTTGAGCCTGCTCAGAGCGAGATGCCGCGGAAGCGCCTTGAAGAGACCCATGACATTGACGCGTCAGAACGATCTCGAGCCCAAAGGCGGCTCTTCTGCGATCCTGAGATAGAACGAGATGGTTGTTCAGCGTTTCAACGATTCAAGGGATATAGTGTGATGTGCTGTTGACCTCGACATTTCGGGATGGACGGGATCAATATTGTTAGCAAGTGGCATCGCCACCTTGACCATTCGTGTCCTGCATGCCCTATTTGGCGACCACAGATGTCTCTCAATGCAGCACAGACAGTCCCGACCCTACATCTTATCAAAGGTATCCCAGGTGATCATAGCCATATCATCGCTCCTGCGCTGTTCATGGAAATCGTCGTAATTGTCAGAAGGTGGCAGAGACGCAAGTGCTTCGGAAAGGGTAACTCATTTGGGCACAACTGTCCGGCGAATCTCTAGACTTTGATATCAAGCTCTTCATTGAACTGCTGATCATCCAAGAAGCCCGGTCCGATACATCCAACGTCAAGATCTGGGTTCAAAGGAGCTGCACCGTCAGAGATTGCTCCTTTCATGCCAGTGTTATGGAGGTTGTCTTCGGAGGGGCTCGCATAGACATAGAGAGTGACACCGGCTGAAGTGGGTCCGGACGAGTGCATCGAGGCGGGATAGACTCCTGACGCCCAATCACCTCCGATCTTCTTGCATGACATGCTGTCCGTAGCCCCAGGCAGTACTGCAACATATACTGTATGGTGCTGCGGTCGGTATGACGCGAGGGCACAATGCCACTTGTGCAAAGGGCATGTGCCAGAGATTGCCTGTGGATCATATATGCAAGTGATTTGTATTGCAAGGTGATTGTTATGAATGTCGTAACTCGCTGCCTACGTCACTGCTGGTCCAAGTTCAGCCATAGGCGAACTGTTGTCTCAGGCTGTCATACCGTCGGCTTCTTCGTCGGTATCTGGCTTCGCTCTACTGCACCTTTGCCTCCTTGTCCAGCTTCTTCGAAGCGCTTACCCGCTGGGTTCTCAGACCCTCGACCCGGCGGCGACACTCCCATCTTCTCGAAATTGTTTGCTAGAGCATCTACCAATTCGCCGCCATTCTTTGCGGTGGGATCGTCACCGCTTGGCGGTAAAGCTTTCGTCTCCTGTGGTGGAGATAGTAGCGTACTCGGTGAGATGTACGATGCTGGCTCTCCGTTAAGCGGTTGAAGGAGACTCTTGCGATTGTCCGGCGACCAAGGTGCGAATGCTGGAGGAGGGGATGTTCCTAGTTCGGAGCCGACAGGCGCAGGCAAGCCAGCCGAACCAGGAGCGGCTGATGATCCTGAACGGTTCGGAGCCGAGCGGGATGACCCAGAACCGATCGCAGGATTGACAGGCAGACCTGTACTACTGTGTGATCTTGGGTCGTAACCTACAGAGGTGGACCAATTCGGCTGCCCAGGCAAAGGGCCTTTACCCATTTCCAGTTGAGCGTATAAGCGATGAGGGCTGAGCGGAGCTGAGATGGACCCAGAGCCAGCACCGTCATTGGGCTCGTACGCGGAGACTGCCCTTCTTTGTCCCCTGTAACCAGGTGTCTCGTGCCCGCCTCGCTGTACGTTATCCCTCCCACGAGAGTCGGTGTGATCCAATCCAAACCCAAGGGTAGACATGCCTCCAAGATTGGGGCCTTGACTGGCAAGCCATTGCTCCTGAGCAGTGTACGAGTCCACATCGCCCTCGCTCTGACGGCCTCTTCTAGGTCCAGAGCCAAATGGGTCCGTGAGGCCTGTGGGTGCCATCCGGTCATAGGGCGCCAAAGACTGACTACGCCAAGGTCCGTTCTGCATCGGCGCAGTGAAGGCTCCTCCCCCACGATTGTTGGACAGTGACCTCGCTGCAGGTGATGATGAGCGTCCCCCGCGATGGACATCTTCTTCGCGTTCTTGACACAGCTCGGCAAGTGCAAGTACGGCCCGATCGGGCCGCTGGGTAAGAATCTGAGATAATGTCAGCCCTAGTTTGAGGCAGCAATGACCTCGCTCACCCTGGTCGCCCGCATGAATTCCCCTCGTATCTTCGTGAAAGTTAGCGATGTTTCCCAGGCCTTCAAAGCACTCACAGTATATAAGCCGTCCTTCGTGACGGTTCTAGCAACGTTGTATGTGATTTCAAATGGATCCTGCGAGGTCAGCAGCAGTGATGATCCAAGGACCTACTTCTATGCACAGTCTATTTCTATCTCTTGCCATTTCGTTCAGACCACCGACATCGATCTGGCTCGTGTCAGTATGCTATCAGCGTCAACTCTCACATCGTTGACCCATCCCTTGCTTTCTTTCGTTAAGGGTCCTGCACGTATGGATAAGACTGAATTGTTGAATTGGAAGTCGTGCGAGAAGAATCGGAAAAAGTCGATGAGCCTTTAGTCAGTCGATAGCCGGAGTCAGGCTCTCACAGTTCACCGACGGTCTCGAAGTTGATGGAAGACCACTCTTGGCGTAATGTCTCGACGTCATCAAAAAAGTAGACATTCCGCCCTTGCAGCATGACTTGCTCTTCGGTTAGTGGGCGGACCGGAGCGATTCGTTGGAGATTGGGGAGGACGGGCGGTTGTTTGACGTGTACAAGGTAGTAGAGAACCATGAGTGTGAAGCCATCTGAGCGCATTGAGCTCTCTAATGTTCTGGTAGAGGAGACTTACAGGAAGACAAAGTGCCACGGTAAGGCGAATTTATCCGCCGTCGCTTAGCCCAAACTTTCACTGTTGCAATGTCAGGCTGCACGATCGTTCGGGAACTTACAAAACAAAACAAGCGTTCTGACACGGGCGGGGTCGATGGTAGCATAAGTCAACAGCAGCCGAGTATTCTCAATTGCCAATCGGTTTTCAATACCAATATCACAAGCGATGCCTGAATATATAAGTCAGTCGATGCTGGGGAAAGATGGCCGACGCACCGAAGGGGAGAGCGGGAGATGGAGCAAGAGTAAGCTTGAGGATGGGAATACGGGCTTTGGGCAGGGGTTTGACCTATGCGGCGAGACGAAATCAGCGGCGGCCGTACAGCAGGCGACCGGACGCACGTCAAAATTTGTCTCTCTTTCGAGCAGGTCGCCCATCATGGCCACCAGGTGGGACGACTCCAGTCCGGCATCTGGGTCATCGATAAGGACAACGAGGTCCATGTCTGGTCAGAGCAGTCTGTCAACGTCTATTCCGGAGAGGAGCCGTAAAAGCACATGCCTGAATTCCTCAGTCCAAACGAATTGCAGCTGCTGCCAAAACTCAACAGTCTTGCAGAAGGCTCAATGGTTTTTATGAGCTTCTCGATCAGTCCCCGGACTCTGTAGACGGTGTCAGACGATGTAGAGACTGACAATAAGGATACTCACTCCTCCTTGACTGTGAGCTCTTCATTGGTCGGCAAGAGGGGAAGGACGAATGAGAAGAGGGATGACGACAAGTCGTTGAGGAAGCGGCGGTGATGAGTTCCCGGATGCATTGCGGAGGACGTGTGAAGCGCTGCAGAGACTTTTAGGATTGTATCCCGTGCGATGCGCGAGTTCGAACAGGGTATGGAGAATTGATTCCACTTGCTGACGGCGACGGATTTGAGAGCCTCCTTTGGACCGTCTGTTTCCTGCTCAAGTGACCAAGACGACGACGAAGAAGAGGTCTGAGGCGGAGTCAGTGTAAACTTATGACAGCTCGTAATCGATACAAGAGGACGAGAGTCATGGACTCGAAATTTGCGCCCGTCAAGACAAGAAAACCTGGATCTGTGCTAGATGACGCAGTGTAGCATTATGCTCGAGCTGTCCGGGCCGATTCTGAATCAACCGGAGGGGAGTTGCAGGGGAGCAGGCCACAATGCGACCCAAGATGAATAAACTGAGCTCACTTCAGGTGTATCCACTGATCGATCTCAAGCACAGATCGAGTCCTCGCAAAGTAAGACCAGCAGGCGAACTTTTCGTCGAGAGGGTCGTGCAGAAAAGCAAGCTGCAGGTGTCGAACGAAGGAAGAGGGTGAGGCAACGGGTTTGAGCTCGCGGGTTGACACGAGAAGCTTTTCTCGAGATGTTCCCTTACTATTTGGGAGCTTTCAGACGAGTGCGCTGTGTCCCGACCCTCTCACACAATAGGTTTATCAACGTGATGAAGTCAGGACCATGGAACCGTCGCGGCGAAACTTGTCGAAAAGTGGTTCGGATCCGAAAAACTGATAAAGTGACACGTGGGAATGGACCTGCCCCTATAACCGGAGTACTGATCTTGCACAGTGCCCACAACGATCCGCTATGTGACTCAGGCGGCTGGACAGTGAGCGCAGACGTGCACGACGAGTGCATGCAATGGTAGAAAATGGATGATTCCTAGAAACAAATTTTGCCCATTAAAATCAAGTTTTACAGTCTATGTGAGCCGCCAAAGAGTCGCATGGCTGGCAGAGGGCGGAAAAACAGACACCATGATCATTTGTTGTTGCGATACAGTCTTCTCTCCTTCGTTCTTGCGGACCGAAATCGATTCTTCATCAACGGTTCGTGCTTCGATCACTTCCAGCCAATAACGACTCGAACAATCCCGCTGCCGAGTTTTCGTTTCGTAATTGGATCATGTAAATGATCCCTGTGCGTTTTCCCTTGTCGCTGATTTCCACTGCAACCCCCGTCTTGGCCACTCGCTCCACTCCGTCAGTCAGCACGATGGTCGAGATAAGCATGGCTTTGCTACTTGAATCGCTTTCTACGACCAACTGCTTGACGTTTCCATGGGCTTGTGCGTACAGCTTCAATCTGCCAGACCCAAGGGCTTTCCACTGTTGGTGGGATTGCTTCAGGAACACTTTGCACTTCATCTGAGCAGAGATGATGGCCGGGCCAGTCAGAGTTGCCGCTTCTTCCTCGACGGGTGACATGGGCGGCGAGTCGTCATCGTCATCTTGCAGAGGACTGGCGAAACTACCGTAGCGAGCAGAGGGAGGCGGAGCGTTCAGCGGTCGTAATGGCTCTGCAGATTTGGATCGAGACGGCGGTGCGTGACCTTGCCATGAAGCTCCACTGCCGTCAGAGTAGTGGGATCCAGGTCCACGCATGATGGGCAGCGGTGGCGCAGGATCAATCTCCAGAGGCCGTGGAGCCGATTGGACCGATCTTCCGGACGCAGACCTAGGAATAGTGGCACCAGGCACGACTTGCCCCGGTTGGAAACCATAGCTATTATTGTCGGGCATAGAAGGAACTCGGGTCCTGCCACTCAGACTAGCTCCTCGGGGCGGCGGAGAAGCGACATCTCCGAGGGGTGATGGACCTCTTCCAGGCGCGATCTCGCCCGGTTCCAGAGATAGCTGGTGCATCTGGGACACCAGGGCATTGCCTTGCATCGTTGGAGGCGGAATATGCGGTACGTCACTGGGCCGAGGACTAACACTAGGTGACGAGTCGGCAGAGAAAGGGCTTGGCTGTCGGAATGGCGGCATGTGACCATCTGCGGACCGGTGATCCGAGAAAGACGACGGAGATCGCGCATCGACAGGGGATGGTAGGCCTCGGCGGGCAGCTGCGCAAGTCAGTCGCTCGTGTCACCGGTGATATGCTCACCAGTACTAGCCGCAAAGTCGATGCATTCGTACAGATCGTGCAAGATCTTGTCCCGGGCGACTTCGGATTCAGCGTGAATGACAAATGTCTCCTTTTTCATGATGGTAACGGTGAGGATGTTGGCTGAGGCTCAGCCGGACTCTTCCACAACCACTCACGTTGATGACCCTCCGCCACACTGAGATGCTTGCCGGCTAGAGGAGGGTAGCTCAGCCACATTTCAGGCATCGGCCCTCCTTGTCCAACCCTCTCAGGTTGCTCCTGGGCGACTTCCTGAGCCTTTGCAGCTTTATCCAATGCGTCCATCCATTCGGCCATGAGGAAGAGATCAGAGAGAATGAAAACGTGTGCACGTTGATGCACGACTTGTTGACCCGTACAGCGTGGCGTGAAATAGACGGAAACATCATGAGACGAGCGGAGGAAGCGAGTGAAGGGGAGATTCGGCGGGTTCATTTGCAGTTTGCATTTCTGAAACGTCAGCTACAACCCTGGACTCTCCATACTCACTTTCAGCTTCATCGTGAACAAGTCTATGGTACGCTCGGGATCGATTCTGAGCTCCAAATCTGTCAAAGGGGATCCAGATGATGGGGTAGATATGGTTGGTCGAGGTACGACAGACATTTTGGGGATCTGTACGGCTGGCGGTGGGCGCTTGGTTGGCGATTCCTTATAACTCGTAGCTGCAGATTCCCCAGAGTTACGACCGTCATCGCGACTGAAAGGCGAGACGCTGAATCAGTGAGACAATGTCGTAAGGGTGAGAATCGACTCACTTGGAGTGTCCGTCGCCCGAGCTCTCCCTGACGGAGCTTGTCCGACTGGCCCTCCCATTGACAGGCCAACTGCCTTCACGGGATTGATGTTCGTTGTCAGCGCTCTCTGCTCCGTCGGACTCGGCGACGTCCACATCCAGCCTGGACTCGACCTCGCTGACCAACGCTTCCAGACGCTGATTTGCGGTGACGAGCAATTTGTGATCGCTCCTGCCTTCTTTGGTGGAGCGAAGAAGTCTGGCGTATAGTTTACGATAGTACCGCAGCCGGGCATATGGAAGAATGAACAAGGCATCCAGCGACCATGTAGATAGGGGAGGGGTCGGGGTGGAGATGGTGGAAATGTCGGTGAGAATATTTGGTAGAAGGACGTTGCGCGTCACAGCCTCGTAGGAGTCAAAACCGCTCATGAAGGTGGAGCAGTATTTAGAATAGGATGGTTCGAGGTCGTCGATCTTTGTCATTAGTCGACAATTTGTACCGAAAGCTCACCCAGCGCATCAGCAAGTCGCCCAGGGCTTTCGGGCTGGATGGATTCGGACCGATCTCTTTCAGTTTCTGACGAGATGGTCAGCGGCAAGCTGTATTGGCGGACTCACGTTTCCAAACGCCCTGTTCGCTCTGTAGACCGCTTCCACCGCTCTAAACATTGTGTCCAGCTTTGGCGGTGGGAAATCTTTCCGGGACCACGCAGCAGCGACTCGCTTGAGGTCAAAATCAGCATTGACCTCCAGCCAAGGATGGAAGACTCACCCGGATGACCAGACCTAGTTGCTCCACGTAGGTTTTCTCACTATCTATCAAGTCGACCAATGGGTTTCGCCTGCTTGCAGAGTCATGATTGTCGGCCCCTGACGAAGGTCTGGGAATCTCGCCTCCACCGTTTGGCCAAGCACCGTGCATATGCCCGTCGTTATCCGCCTGAGAACTCAATCCATTGCGAAACGAATTGGACGGGGATGTCGATTTGGGAGGTAGAGCAGGTGGAGACTGATCAAAGTGACGCGATGGACCTGCATTGGACAGGTATTCGTCCGTTACCGACGCCATGGTGGACTTTCGAGGCGAGCACAATAGCGTTGTTGCGACGCGCTCTTGCTGAAAGGGGCTTACAAGTGGTGACGAGAAGGCATGAAGTTGTAGGCGGTGATGGCAAGCTCACTGAGATAGAGGAGTCGATAAATGATCGATATTGTGAAAGTTTAAAGACCAAGGCGACTTCTTGGTCAAGTGTTCCAGACAAAGGTTGTTCCAAAGGCAGGCACAGTGTACCAAGGGGCTCGAAGCGTTTGAGCTAGCAACAGGGAGCTCTCAAGGTTGGTCGAGGTATTCGTGCTTTGAAGAATAAAGCACCGGGCGTTACGTGGACGTGTCGGGATAGTTCCCCCTCCTCCAGCGAATGTCAGCAGCGGTTCAAAGTTGATGATATGGATAGCGATTAGTGACCCCCGACGCTAAAAGACCAGGCGATCCGTGTGTTGGTGTCGCGGAAGAACTTGAAACCACGTGGCTGCCTGATTTTTGATTCCAGTCGCGAACGACCTACGCCACATATGCAATCACATTCTCGCGAGGGGGGCCGGCGAGTTGACACGGAATGTACGATGTACAGCTGTGCGGGAGGGCTGCACTGATGGAGACATGCGAGGATGAGCATAAGGGCCTCGACGCTGTGTGAAACGTATGCGAAGCGCGGCAACACTACTGCCACAACACTTCTCTCCTCTTAGTCATGGCTGAATCTGCCACTCCGCTGCCAAATCTCCGCTGCTTGGCCGATGCATGGCCCGTATCGGGGGAAGAGGGCCATTGATTGCATAGGGGTCGAGCTCTGATGCCAGACGGGCGTGTTCCGCCAGGCCTTGGACCTCGATCAGAAGGTAGAGAGATCAATCGATTGACTGTTTCTTCTGGGCGATCGCCATGCTAGAGATCAACAGGCTCCGAGCTGCTCGCATTCTGTGATCTGACTCCCCCCAAGACGGCCCTCAGTCGGGTAGAAGTAAGCCTCAAGATGCTTGTATTGCAAAACCGTCGGCTCTACAAGGCATTAGGACTTACCCAAAGCAGCCGGCCCATGAGAAGGATACAGATCCCATTAGGCCGCAGACAGTCGGGTCGCTTTTCCTGCAGTCTCAGTTCTGAATTGTATGGTGCTTGACTGTACCGTCAGCGTCTCCTTGCCACTGCAGCCTTCAGCAGCCACTGATACAATCCATCCCAGCTCACGATGCCACCTTCTTCCTGACGTGTTAATTGATATGTTGATTCGATCCCATCACTGATAAGATTACGCTCAGATCCCAGAAGGGTTGTACGTAAGCAACTTCCGTAGATTGCAGCTCGTCTCACCCGGTGACCTTTGAGAGCGGCCCTTTGCTCTTCGTTTGCTTTCTGTACCTTCAGAGCGATTCGACCACTGACTCTACTACCACTTTTACTGTCTTTAACTCGGTTCTTTCCCTTACGCCTGGCTCCAAAGCACTCCACCTTCGATTTGCAGGTAAGGTTCCATTGATTGTCCATCTCACGTTTCCCAATTATCTGACCCCCCGGCTCAGAACTTTTGCTCGCGCATCTCTTTTGTCGATTTCCACCGGGAATCATTTGGCTCATATGAAGTCACTGTGAATAAAGGAATTCAGCCAAGATGGAATTGCGAAAGAGCTCCGGCAGTCCAAGCTCATCGGGGGCTGGTGCAATGGCTAACGGTACCTCGCCCCGGCCTCGTTTGTCCACACCTCCGAAGCCTCCCAATGGGATTGCCAGCGGCGGCGGTCTTGGCCGAACTGCTTCAAAGACCCAAAGGTCCAATAGAGCCGATCGTCAGAGAGCCAAGCCACTCGTCACTCGAAGTATGGCATTCCCTGAAGCTCTGCCAACACCACTGTTCAGCCAGGGGGATGCGGAACTGGACCGCAGCAAGAGGAGGTCAAAGGTCGAAGCCATCTCCAAGTTGGATAAAGCTGGTACTCCTGTGTCGACCTCTGGTCCGGCAGGGACATCCTTCATACCCACCGCCACGACCAGTTCTGCTGGACAATCTGGACCATCTTCGTCTCGAAACCCATTGCACCGACCTCCCGTTGTCAATCCGCCATTTGATATCAACAGTGTCAAGACGGAAGCTCCACGCCACCCTCCATCTCGATCTGGTTCAAGGCTGTTCGGCCTCGAAGAATGTCCAGTCTTCTATCCCACTGCCGAAGAGTTCTTAGATCCGATGCGATACATCGACTCGATCGGTGAGGCTGCAAAACCCTACGGCATATGCAAAGTAATCCCACCGGAAGGGTGGAGGATGCCTTTTGCACTCGAGACCGACACCTTCCAGTTCCACACCCGTCTACAACGGCTCAATTCGCTCGAAGCTGCATCCAGAGCAAGGATTAACTTCCTGGATCAGCTCAGCATGTTTCACTGGCAAAGGGATGACAAGCCTATCTCTGTTCCAACGATCAATCGTCGACCCGTCGATCTTTGGAGTCTCCGAAAAGAGGTCAACAAGCTCGGTGGACATCTCGAAATCGACCGGACAAGAAGCTGGTCCGCCGTGGCCGAGCTTTTAGGTTATGATGCGTCTTATGACACCGAGCTACGAGACGCCTACATCACCATTGTCCTACCATTTGACAACTTCGCCGTCCGGGCAAGATCGGTTTCCGCTTCCCCGGTGACTCCGCTTCAGAGTGCCGCGGGTCCCCGAGCGGTCCCGCCAGGATTCAAGAATGAAAGTCCAGCGTCTCCAAGCGCACCGAGAACCCGAATGTCTGGCGCTCCACCATCACGCATGCGAGGCTTCCCATCTGCAGTATTCGCATCGGAGCATCCTTCATCGTCATTCACACCGCCCTCTGCTGAACACACGTGGGCCTCGGGACCAGCAGGATTACCTTCAGTCCAGATCAATGTTCCTGGATTCTCGAACCGTGATGGCAGTGAAAGCGAACTGAGCGAGGAAGAGTCACCGATCAAGCGGCGCGCAGAGGAAAAGCCAGAGTATCAGAAGGGCGAGGTGAGGTCCAGCTTTGCGGATCCAGCTGACAATAAGGTCTGTGAGGTGTGTCGACGCGGAGATGGCGCAGACAAGATCCTTCTTTGTGATCAGTGCGATAGAGGTGAGCACGAGATGCGGGGAAAAGTCCCTAATTCTTAGGTTTCCACACATACTGTTTGGACCCACCACTATCACACGTTCCATCCTGGGAATGGTTCTGTACGCCCTGTGTCCTGAGTCAAGGCGATGACTATGGATTTGGCGAGGGAGAAGATCACTCGATCCCATCGTTCCAAGCTCGAGATGCTGCATTCGCCTATGCATGGTTCAACACCCGCTGGGAGGGATGCTCGAGGCGGCGAGCCAGATCGACTTCTGATTCTACTAGCTCGATTCCCGCAGCTCCGCCAACTGCACCGCAGAATCGTCATTTCGGTCGAGCCGTCGTTTCAGAGGACGATGTGGAGAAAGAATTCTGGCGCTTGACAGAGAGCGACATTGACACGGTTGAGATCGAGTACGGCGCGGATATCCATTCAACCACTCATGGCAGGTGAGTCGAGGCGTTGCTGAGCTTCGCTGATACATCAGCGCCTCCCCAACAACCGAAACGCACCCGATGGACAAGTATGCTAGGGATGGGTGGAACCTCAACAACATGCCGATCGTACCGGACTCATTGCTGAGATATATCAAATCCGATATATCTGGCATGACAGTCCCTTGGATCTATATCGGGATGCTGTTTTCGACATTTTGCTGGCATAACGAGGATCACTACACATATTCCATCAATTACAGTAGGTCCGATGTGCCTGTGCATCACTGATCTCTAGTGCATTGGGGCGAGACAAAGACATGGTACGGTATACCGGGATGCGATGCCGACAAGTTTGAGGCAGCCATCAAGTCTGAAGCTCCCGAATTGTTCGAACAACAACCGACGCTCATGTATCAATTGGTCACCATGATGAATCCGGGCAAAGTACGAGAGGCCGGGGTCCGAGTGGTGGCCTGTGATCAACGACCCAACGAGTTTGTGATTACTTTCCCCAAAGCTTATCACTGTGGCTTCAATCACGGCGTGAGTGACTCTCTGTGTGAAGTCATCCATGTTCTTACGAGGGACATAGATCAATGTGAACGAGGCGGTGAATTTCGCGCTTCCTGACTGGCTGCCGGATGGCAAGGAGTGCGTGACTCGATACAAGGAACACAGCAAGCAGCCAGTTTTTTCGCACAATGAGCTACTCATCACCATCACGTTGTTCTCAGATACCATCAAGACTGCTCTATGGTGAGTTCTGCCAGATAGGATCGTGCTGATTTGCTAGGGTTCAAGATAGTCTAGCCCAAATGGTCACGGAGGAAACGGATCGTCGGGAAAAATTGCGCTCAGCTATTCCTTTGCTCAATGAAGTGCTGGTCGAGGAAGACACGCCAGAATCTCAATACCAATGCTGCCAGTGCAAGGGCTTCTGCTATTTGTCTCAGATAACCTGCAAATGTACAAAGCTGGTCACCTGTCTCGATCACGCCGACCTGCTGTGCGGCTGTCCGCCGTCGAAACGCACCCTTCGACTTCGATACTCCGAGGCTCAATTAGAGGAGATTCTCGCTGCTGTGCAGATGAGGGCACAGCTGCCAGGAGCCTGGCGATCGCGCTTCCATGCCCTTCTCAACGAGTCTCCAAGACCTCCTTTGAAGACTATGCGAGCTCTGCTGGCGGATGGAGAGCGGATATCCTACCCTTTGCCCGAGTTGAGTCCCCTGAGGTCCTTGGTCGATCGGGCGAATTCATGGGTGGATCGTGCAACTGCACTGACGACTCGAAAGTCGACTGGCCGTCGCCGCAAAGGCCGTCAGGCGACAGAGGAGGAAGAAGAGAGTCGGACTCCGGAAGCCATAACCCGCTTGCTTGACGAGGTCAATTTGCTCGCTTTCGATTCTCCAGAAATACACCAACTCCGACAAATCCAGATGGCCATCGATGGCTTTCGATCAGAGGCAGCCATCATTCTGTCAACACCTGAGAATGAGCTGGATCGCGAAAAGTGCAAGACCGCTTTGGTCCTCGGGGAAGGAATTGGAATCGACCTCGACGACGTGCAAAAAATTCGCATTCTGGTCAATCGCCTCGACTGGATCCGAAAAGTCGGCTGGGAAGTGGATGATCGTGAGATTCAGTACCCGGAAGTGGTCGAGCTCTTGGAGGAAGCCAAAGCATGCGAGATTCCTCCGGATAATCAGTTCCTTGTGGATCTGCAGAAGCTTGAGACGAAGGGCAGGGCATGGAGAGATTCTGCCGATAATTTGTTGTCATCAACAATCATTGAGCTGGACGAGATTACTTCTCTGGTGGAGGGTCAAGAATACACGCCGACGATATTGGACACCATGACTCTGTTGGAGACAATTCGAAAGACGGCTCTCAATTGGCAAGCCTCGGCGAGACAGCAGCTCGAAGGCCAAGGTTCAGCCACTTCAGCACAGAGATTGTGCAAAGCTGTCAACGCCGCACAAGGTCCACAGGGCAGAATACGCATCCCAGAGATTGCACGAATCCAAGGCGAATTGGATGATCAGACAAATTGGCTCAAAAAGGTCGCCGAAGTCCTCAAGGTGCCTGCCAAGCAGGTCTCCAATACCCTGGAAGACATCCATCTCTCTCTACAGCAACAGCTTCAGCCGGAAGACGATCGACCCAACGATCGGCACAGTTGTTTCTGCCGCACAGAGCCTTTGGACCCGATGGTCAAGTGCGGGGTGTGCCGTGGTCTCTATCACGCTAAATGCGTCAGTGTGCCTCTGAAGAACATCGGTCAGCCGTTCAAATGTGCCATGTGTGAGGGTCAGCCGTATGACGATCGACCTTCGTTGCACCATCTTGCCGAGTTCGAGGACAAGCATCACTTCAACTTTTTGTTCCCGACGCCAGAGATAGAGACCATTTCCAAAATTGTCGACCTGGCTATCCAATTCGCACGGACCGTCCAGCCTTATCTCGACCCGTTAGGGTTGGCTGTCGCTTGTCGAGATACCGAGCTTCTGTCGCATTTCGCGAGGAAGCTGTACAATTTGCCTATCTCTTTCGACACATACAATCCCGTCACGAATCAGCGGATTGTATTTGAAGATTGGCTCTACAAGCGAATTCATGATGCCCGTAATCCTGCAAAAGCACGGACTCGACCTAGGAAACCGAGGTTGATCCTCAAGGAAGCGAACGAACGGCAGTTCTCGTGTATCTGCACAGTTCCACCAGTGGATGAACTGGTCCGAGTGACATGTGGTAAATGCGCTCAAGAGTACCATGCTACATGCGTGTATGCTCCTGAGGAGTGTATTGGGACTGAGGGCAAGATGTGGAGATGCCCTTGCTGTACGGTCAAAGAGGGCAAGCACTATCACAAAGGGGCAGAAGTAAGGGTGCAAATGACGGGTGAGTGAGGTGTGAAAAGACTACAATCTTCGTAAACTCACATGTCCGCTAGATCGCCTGGGAACTGACCTGTATGTTGACTACCGGACCACCATCAACGCCTTTTCACTAGGTGTTCTCGAGTACAAACTTCCTCCGAATCGGGATCAGGTCATCACTCTCGAGTGCACCAAGTTCGTGCCGCCAGTCATCCCCGACGACTATGAACCTCCTGTACTTCCACCAGAGGACGACGATCTCGAGAACGGGGATGGACCGCAGAAGAAAAAGCGAAGAACGAAGACTGCAGTGTCCAAACTCGTCGCGCCCCTCGCAAATGGCCATCTAGTCACCGCGTCGGATGAGCATTCCCTACCACCAATGCCCGTCACTGCTACCATGGACCAAGTCATTCACCGTCACCACGGTCCAATCCTCACTACGCAAACCGTCACACCAGTGACTCCACCTCAATCGCACCGTCTTCCACTTCCTGTTCCATCTTCGGGCTCGCCTCGAAGGCCTGAATCATCCAAAGCTCCTCATCCGTCGACACCACGGAGCATTCTAGATACTCAACCCATTCACCGCGCGCAAAACCATCCGTTCGGTTCACCCACCATGCATTCGCTGTCTCCCAACCGGCCCAGCTTTGCATATGGATCTCAATCGACAATTCCCGCCTACTCGAACGGCGATCCATCGTCTCATGCGTCGAGTCTGCCCATTTCATCAGGGACTGGCTTGATGGATCGCCAATTGCCCTTGATGGACTCCAAGGGACACCATAGACCGCTCTCGACAGATCGAGATAGGGTGTCTCAGCCAAGATCCTACGACACGCTTCAAGATGCCTTCTCAGCGGATTCGACCGCGAGACCAAACGCAATGGCGACGGGGGCCACATCGCAAGTCAATGGGTCTCATTAGTCTGCCGATGTAGGCTTTGGGCCAGTTGTTTCGTGTAGGCCCTGTGGCTCACAGTTTTCAGAACGTGTATGACTTGTTGTAAGATATAGTCTCAGCAGTGTACATCTATGTACAGACTGATGCAATCTAGTTCTTTGCAGTTTCGTTGCATCCTTGGGCCTGGAGAGAACCCGCGATGTGCATGTGACCTCCATTAACATCTCTCTGTCTTGAAGGCTCCCATTCGAGCTCATCGCCTGAGCCGGACGACTGGCTCGCCATACGTCCTCGGCCTGGCCCCAGCTACCCAGATGGTGGGCGTAGCAGCTATGAAATGGACCTCCCATGTCCCGCTATCTTTTCTCCTACTTGATCTTCTCGATTCCACTTCCATATCCCTTCTACGCCTTCTATCCCTACGTCTGGCTCTCATTCGTTCGTCGCGCCTTACCTCCCTTTCCCTTCGGGGAAGATAAGCATCATCTCGTCTAGCTCGAGATTCCTCTTCCGCCCAATCGCTTTCGTCCTCTTCATCCGAGAGACCATCTTCATCACTCCATTCATCGGGTCGTGAATATCCTCTTTTTGTACTGCTCGGATCGATAGGTAGAGGGATCACCCGCTTGCCGTCTTGTGCCGCATAGACTCGAATACCTCTAGGCGCGAAGAATGCCACAGCCCAGCTTGCGAGAAGAGAATGCACCGCGTCAGAGAGGACCGGAGCTGGTCCTCGACCCAAGGTCCCTTCGTTTCGTCCGCCTCGAGCCCAGTTGTGCGGGGCATTCTGAAGCGCTTCTCGTGCCAGATCGTTGACAAACTTCTCCCTGCGAGTCTGTTTGTAAGTGCCAACGACGTCATGTGCCACCTCTCAGGCTCACCAATCCTCTTCGCTGACATCGTGCCCGACAAATTCACGGGACAGATGCAGCTCCCATATATGATTCAGTGACGAGGCAGGTAATGAGAACGGCTCGAAATCAGCGTAACGGAAGTATGAATCAGCAGGAGCCGGTGGCCGATCAAAGCAGGAAGGTCTGCTCCCACTTCAGTTGAGGATCCAACAGTGCCATCCCTGAGTGCTCACTGATCTGGTCTCCCTGTCCCAGTGGAACTCGAGGTCGACTGAGTGACGGTGAATGGAGCATCTCGTGTATTGGTCGGTGCGAAACCAGGTTGAGCTTCGCCAGCGCCTTGAGGTTGAGGTTGGACACCGCCAGCAGGTGGAATGTTGGGCGGTTGAGCGCCACCAGGTTGAGCGTTTGCTCCGACCAGTGGTCGACCCCAACCGTCCCATCCTGAGCGCTGTAAGCTTCAACCGTCTCGTCGACAGCAGCGTAAGCTCTCACCTTCAGGTAGCTCTGGCGGGACTTATGCCGTCATCAGTCACGTCCCTCAGGCCCGCCAGCACTGCTCACTCATTCGTCCATATTGGTCGAAACCCTCTTGTCCAGGCCGGGCTATGAAAGGTAGCCCGAACGGCATGGGTCTGAGTCCAGGTATCAGCGGCCACGATTATTCCCCCCTTGTGAGACTCACGGTAGAGCAGCAGGATCAGGCGGTCGATACGGTTGACTGCGAAGCTGTCAGAGTTGCATCCCTCTCTCCCAGAGTTTTGAAATGTTTGTCACCTCGAACCGACTCCACCGGGTCCAGCAAAGTCTGCCTCGATTAGTAGACGGTCCGATGTGCTCGATGGGATGCTGCTCACCCCGCCCAAGCATGTCACGTCCAAACCGCCCAGGCAAGGAATTATAAAACCCCATTCCTGGCATACCGGGGATCACACCTGGCGTAGGCATCATCATGGGCATAGGCATACCCATCATGGGCATCCCCATCCCCATCCCCATTCCCATGCCGAAAGGGCTGAACATGAGCCTAGTTGATGCGATGAGCAGTCCGGTCCCCAATGACTGAGTAGTCGCAAAGGGTATCGATCCAGAGATCAAAACGAGGCAAATGAGCTATCAGCACGATCTGAAGCGAGCGTTGGCACCAGTCTAGACAGCAAGAGAATGGTCTGGACATTCTCTCAATTAACTCCTGAGGCAGGAAAGGAGATCATATGCCCGCATGCGGTATGGTTAATGTGTCCCAAAGGGTGACCTTGATGACAGCGCGTCGAAAGGGCCCCTTTTCCATGAGCAGGTGGAGCATCGCTCAAAGGGAGGGTCAGTGTGCGGATCAGTGTGTCCATCGACGTCAGCCACGCGAGCGGGCGATCTTGATGATCGTGAGCACCAGCCTAATGATCTCTCGAGTAGGAGCATGGCACTGCGGCATGAAAGTGGCCAGATAGTAGTGTAGTGCAGCGGATTGCCGGGAGGATGAGGGGTCTGAGGATGCTCTGGCGCCAAAGTGGCACACTTTGGATAGCAGATACGAGTATAATGCAAGATAGTATTTGAACGACTGCCTCCGCCCTACGTATCAGAACCTCCCCCCATATCCAGGCATCATCCCGTATCCCATTCCAGCAACGGGAGCATAGGGCATTCCCATCCGGGGCATCGGCATGCCCATGAGGCCCATCGCTCCGCCCATTCCACCCATCCCATGTCCTCCGCCTTCACCCGTCCCCATGCCCATGAGCATAGGGTTCATCATGGGCGGTCCGAACATTGGTGGCCGGGATCCCATGAGAGGCGTCGGTGCAGGCATGGTCATGGGACCAGGGGTAGGATATGGAGCTAGCGGGGGATATGCTGGGCTGGAACTGTCAGAAGGGAAATGGGACTTATGAACATACCCTCCATAGCCTCCTATTGCTGGCCCTCCTGGTCCTGGCATTGGTGGATCAGGCCGTTGTCCTCCCATACCGAATCGGTTCCAGAATCGCTCTTTCGCGTTCTTGGCGATGTCTGTCGGTGCGGGTGGGTAGGCGTATCCTGGAAGGCTTGAGCTTCGACAGACTGCCACGAAATGGATGTACTCACGCTCGGACTTTGGAGGTGGCGCCGCATCCGATAGCGGACGATAGACTGGTCTCCGATGCTTCTTCTTATCTCCTCTGGTTTGACTTGGAGTGTCATCGTCTTCTTCTCGATCTCGCCCATCCACGATCTCCTCTACGATCTTATACCTTTTGCCCGTCTTGTGAGCCGTGTCCATCTCTTCGATGATCTTGTACTTGCCAGCCCCTCTTGTCTTCCAAGATTGGCTTGGTGAGAACACCTTATCCTCCGGAATCTCTTCAATGATACGATATCGTCGGCCTTTGGAACTTGTATAGTGCGTTGGGGCGGCAGTCATCTCCTCGACGTCTTTGACGACTCCAGTATGGTCTCTCAGTCTCGCGTGAAGATGTTCGTTACCCCGACTATCTACGTCGAGGTGCGCTGACATGGTAGCGACAGTCTGAGGTACTCGAGGAGGGTCTGGAAGGGCCGGCAGAGGGACAGGCTCTGGTGCAGGGAGTGAGAGTGCTTTCTTCCGAGACACAGGAGATGCGCGGAGAATCTCGTCATGGTCGACTGCAACGCCAGTCGACTAGTCAGCTCAAGACCGACAAGTGCCACAATAACTCACCTAACGAGATCGGCTTGAGACCAGCCTTCGTTCCCGTCCTGCCACCGCTGGTCGTAGTGAGCAATGCTGACCTCGCCGCTCCAAGTCCCTTCGTCGTGGCATTCCCCAATGTCGTCGCCGAAGTATCCACGTGGATGGGGTACGACACGGTCTCCACAGTAGTCGTCTCCACAAACCGCTGTGGAGAGCCTCGAGGAGGGCTGAGTTCGGGTGCTGGTGGAGTTGGAGGCGCCGGAGGAGGGGGCGGAGCTACGGAACCTGCCTTTGGAGGGGTGTACTTCCAGCTTGGATCATTCTCCACGATACCTTTACTCGGATCCATGACCATCGGAATGGCGATTTCTTCGGGCGGAGTCGCTGGTCGACGTGTAGTTGTAGTTGTAGTGATGACCTTGGTCACGACTTCATCTCCCGGTGCCACTTCCATAACGTTCTCCTCTTCAGCCTCTGGAATAGGCTGAACAAGTAGGGGTGCAGCAGTACCTCCTTTCGAAAAGATCGTCTTGGGCAGTCGCATGCTTCTTACAGAGGCGGTAGGTGACGATGGTACGACTGTAGGTGCCCGAGAAGCTGGCAGCGGGATATTGTGAGGTTCGAAAAGAGGTGCGACAGGAGCGACCGCGGGCGCTGCGTTGACGTTGACGATGATCTCTGGATGATGGTGGTGAGATCGATGAGACCGATCAGAATGATGGGTATGATGAGATCGGTGAGAGTGAGTTGGAGATCCAGGTACGACGGTAGTAGGAACAGCCACAGCCTCTTCGACGGCCTTTTCAGCTTCTGCAGCAGCGACAAGAGCAGCAGCAGCAGCCTCCCTTGCCTTCTTATTGGCCTTCTTTCGCTGAGTCTTGGAGAGACCGGCCCCGGCACCGGCACCTCCTTTCTCTTCCTGTGACGATGGATCGTGTCCTTCTTCACCGGCTGGAGTCTCTTTGATTTCTTCGGTGATGGTCTTCTCAATCACTGTGCCGTCCGGTTGGACCTCTCGCTCGTAGTGTGAATGGGTATGATGATGCTCATGATCGTGATGATGGTGTTGCGAAGGAGGCGAATTAGAGAGATGAGAGTGCACAGAGACTGTGTCCTTGTCCACTACGACGGCTGGCTTTGGTTTGGCCATCGTGGGATAGACGGGCGGAGCACCGGTAGGCTTTGGGACAACAACAAGGGAATAACTTGGAGGATAGGATGGCGAGAAAGTCGGATATGAATGTCTTATCAGGTTCGAAATTGACAATGGAGTCCAGGGGAATCAGGGGCAAGTCGATCCTTTGGGCTCTACGCTAAAAGGTCTGGTCTGAACGATTCCGGTCGATGTTGATTTCGCAGGTACCCTTCTGCCAAAGCTGGGACTTGTATAGTAAGGAAGCCAGACGACATAGCGGTGGCAAGAGTAGAAGTACACACCGATCGATGGTGCCCTTTCCCTGTGTGTAGAGTCTTTGACCTCGGACGAGCCTCGAGGTTCCAGCCAGCGTAAGCCATCACACTCCTTTGGCTCAACCCCTCATCCTTCGCTTGAAATATCCGAGGCGACTGCGCGGCATCGTCGACCAAGGCCGCGTCGGGCGCAGTAGCTGGGGTATTCCAAGATCAACGTCTCGTGGGCCTCAAGCTGTCGATATAGAGGACTGTAGATCATGCTGTGTGTAGACTAACGAAAGCGAGTCAGAGCCACCGGGCGAATTTCATCTTTGTGCAGAATACTGAAACGAGTGACGAATGTGGCACAGCGTTTCATCAGGCATCCACTGTACAGATGATGTCTATCTTTGATCATGTACAGAGGTTCATCGACGTCTCCTCGCTCCCTGAGGATCGCCAGTAAAGTAAGTTATACCCTGAGATGATGGTTAAGCTGCTATTCACTCGTAACAGCGTATACACACGACCACGCTCACCTGTAAATCAAGAAATCTCGCCAATTGACCTTTCCACCCGACCGCTTCGATCCCTCTCCGAATAGCCTTCGCGACGAGTTCGTCAAAGCTCATGGGCTGGAACGATCAGTGAGAATTCTTTCAAAATTGGGACTCACCTCGTATCTCAGTATCCTCACGTACATCTCTTCGTCCTCCAAGATCATCGTTTTGAACGCCTTTTCCAGATCCTTCTCAACGAACATGGGATAAATCAAAGCTCGCGCCCGATCCTGTGGCGTGATCTCTGGAACATTCGTCGAGCTCTCAGCCCTTTTTCTCCTGACAGTGGTCCCGCCGGACCTTTTAGATCTCGAGGACTTTCCTTGAACCATCGCCAATGGGATATCCTCAGACGATTCGGCAGATTCCCCCGACTCGGACAAATGCGTCATGATCCGTCTATGACGCGCTTTGGCGGTCGGCGAGGATCCCGGATGATGGATAGCAGTCCAGCAGTCCTCAGCAACGCGAACAAGAGTGTCTTTCTTGTTGAATATTTTGTATCCATAAGACTCGACAAGGGCCTGGAGTCAATCAGCATAGGAGGACCGTAAGACAGGCTCACTTTGAGCTCCTTCAGCTTCCACTTTTTGAAGTCTGGCATAGTCTCGCTGGTTGAGGAATGATCACTCGCATTTCCACCGCTGACTCGTTCTACATCAAAGCCGTTGCCTTCAGCGGGAAAGAGGGCTGGGATGTCAGGGTCGAACTCGAGTATCGCGTCTGCTCCCCAATCGTCCTCAGAGCCGACCATATCCGAAGCACTGTCGACCGAGGACGAGGTGGCAGACTCGTCAAAGACAGTGTAGGCACCACATGCAGCCTCGACGCGAGTGGCTGTGGCTCGACGCGGGCTCTTTGAGGCCGATTTCGATGCCGCTCTCCCTTTGCCTTTGTCGACAATGGGCGTGATGGATACGTCGGAACTGGGTGATCTGGCTTTCCGAGAGGTCTTCTTGACCGTGGCCGGCTCGTCTGACGATATCGGCGAGGCGATGACGTTCAGAGGGGCAGATTTGGTTGTCGATTTGCGAACTCGCGGTGTCTTGGGCGTCGGTGTAGCAGAGTCTACATCCCGCAACCGAGTACCAGCCTTCCGAGCAAGAGGCGAGGTGCTATTTACAGACACCGTAGAAGAAGGCGACACTACGGTGATAGGTGATGAAGCGATGACGGGCTCCGAAGTGCGATATTCGACGACCTCTATCTCTTCATCACTCCCAGAGCCGCTTGATTCCTTCATTGACGACTCGACCGTCCCAGCCTTTTTCCGCGTTATCCGTGCCTTTCTCGACTTAGATCCTGATTCGTTTGGCTGATCCCCAGTTTCCGTATCTCCCTCCTTGTCTAAACTCTTGCTCCGCCGAATTGACTTTCTCGGAGAGATACCCTTCGGCCTGCGTACCTCTCCTCCATTGAAAGGGCTGTATGCTGTCTTCCTCCTGATCTGACCTGATGGTCGGAGATCCAGCAGAGTCTGCCGAGGGCGATCGAGTACGCTTTTGAGCTGAAGGCGGTAGAGAGGGTTGATCGTCGTTCGTAATGTCGAGGGAGGAGATCCAGTCTTTCGGAGATGAGCTGGGTGCGATATCGTCTGCAGACGCGAGGGAAGAGCCAGCGTCAGAAGCAGAATCAAGGTTTGACGACGGAGACCGGCGGTATCTAGCTGCGAGAGATGACTCGCCCATCGGCTGAGTGGAGGGGAATTGACTGGAGAAAGCAGGAGTCGGCGTAGGATCCTCTGGCTGCCCTGTTGTTGAGGAGGGGCTCGATAGCCCAATGAGTTCTTTCACGCGGTCTCCCACTTGGTCGTCCCACCCATCTCCACGATCCTGAGCAGCTTGTACAGTGGTGATGTTGAGACCCAAGCTTGGTCCATTCTTTGTCTTGGATTTTGCTTTCGTGGCCTTTGTGGGGTTACCCCATCCCGGTAAGGAGGAGATGGTGACGTTTTCACCAGGTATGATCCTCCTGTCATCGACATTTTCAGGCAAAGCGTTGACATGTAGATCGAGCAATGACGGTGTATCGCGTATACCATCAACGTTGTGTAGAACGTCATGTATGAGCCGAGGGAGATCAGGAGGGGCGTTGGGGGGTCGATACAGTGGTGGAAGGCAGGTCGATATGTGTCTCTAAGCACGCACGAGCTCTTATTCAGCTACACCCAACGCTTCTTGCACATTCGTGAACCGTCGTGACACTCACCCACCGCGCTGCTCCACTGTCAGACTTTTTAAACTCCTTTGTACACAACGGACAATCCCGGACTTTTAGCAAGACCGCAGTCTTGCCCAACCACGAGGGAACAGGTAAAGGTTCTTTCGTGGGTGATGGCGCTCGCAAGACCAATCTCTTTGTCGAGCTCTCTGTGGAGGCTGAAGGCGGCAAAGCCGAATTCTCAGGCGCTGATTTCCCAGCTACCCTTGACGTTGTCGACAATGAACGGAAAGCAAATTTGTTTGCCAAGTTGGTAGCTGCTGTCCCGCCTAAGAAGATCGGCTCATCATCCGATCCATCCGCGATAGGAGCAGCTACGGTCTTTCCTTTTTTGGGCGAGATGCCGGTAGCTCGGGAGGCAGAGGCAGCAGAAACACTTCGTATGGCTGCTCTAGCACTCGCAAAAGGCCTCATACTGGCCATATTCGGTCGACTGATGAGGATCGGTTCGTCCGATGAAGAAGAAGAAGAGGAGGAGGACGAAGCGGTAGGCTCTAGCGCGGCCATGGAGCTGACAGAGCTGGTCTCGAAGGAGCTTCAAGAGAACTTGCGTCCTTTCATCTCTGCGTAACGACCTTGCTGGAGGTGCCCTGATGCCCGATGAGCTGTCGTGCAAATGTACCGTGATGTAGGTGGTAGGATATGCTGAATTTCAAGCCAAAGAGTCGCGTCAACGCGGAAAATTATTAAATCTCAGCCGGCCATCGTCAAACTCACTGCAATAAGAAGCGATTGCTCTTGAGGACTCAAAACCAGATATGCTACGAGGAGACGGATGATGGCTCGGCTCACACGCTGATAGCCTTGCCATGGGACTGACTCCTACTCCTCGTCATGCCGTCCGTGTGGACACTGCCCTGTCCAGTTATCCCTCACCGTTCATCACCCGATGCGTCTTTCGCCACTTTGCCACTTTTGGCTTGGCGTGTATATGTGTCGGAGACGAGCCTTCAAGCGACGTCTCTCTCGAATCATCGAAGCTCGCTGGCATCTTCGCTCGTCTTTTCAAAGGTCTTTGACTCACCATGTCAACAGGTCCACCACCATACGCTCCTAGGGAACATGCTCAAGGTGAGATCATACTCACTACAATCTACATACACCATCAGTAATGCACCGCGCGGCTGATCCTCCCCTGACGCAGTACAACCTCCGGCACCGTCCTCTTCTACATCCGGAGCGCAAGCGACCACCTCTTCGACCCCATTAGAATTCTCGGAGACGACGTCTGTATGTCTTGAATGGCGTCTGAGTGGCCTCAAAGCCATGTACGATAGTACAAAAGGTGAAGCGAAATCGTGAGTGTACTTGCTGCCTGTCGTCATCTCGGGTTTGATCATTGATCGCTGACACTGAGTTTGCCATGAAAGCAAATGTATCAAGTCGGCAGTGTTTGGCGATGCGGACAACCTCTGGGAGGTACTCTGGTATCCGAACTCTGGGGCTGCAGGAGGAGAATTCGCCAGTCTGTATCTGTCCTGCGTGGTGGGTGGTCTCATCTTCTGTTGCTCCTCTGTTCCGTGAACTCCGTCCCGTCTGACGGTGTCTACAGCCCACGGCGCAGGAACGAGAATCCAGTATCGGCTCCAAATGGACACGTAAAGGTCTTTGGTGGTTCCGATTCGAGATTCGCTCCACTGTTCCCGATGAGAGAGTCAACAAGATCGTTACACTCGCCACGAAGGACGCATCAGATCACACATTTGCAGTCAAGACTGCCAATTGGGGATGGCAACAGTTCGCAAAGAGAGATTCACTGTTCATTCATCCTACTGTCCAACTTTCAGACTCCTTCTTGATCGTATGCACGATTCAAGCCCAACCTCAACCTCCGGCTGGATACTGGCTCGGGATGGGTCTACCTCCCCCTGCACCTTATACAACGGCAAATACCACCGTCAATGGACGTAATGTTGGTAGTGGCGGTGGTCTGAGTGCTTGGGCCGGTGGTCAAGGAGCCAGTGGAGGTGTGGCTGGGGGTACAACAGCCGCTGGAGGAGTTAAACGGGTTGTTCCTCGGGATCTGCTGTCCTCTGTTGGTGCTCTGCTAGACGATCCTCGTGAGTGCAAACTTTATCCTCCGGAGGGCCTCCGTTTGCTGACACGCTCATAGTTTACTGTGACATTGAATTCATCATCCCTCCTTCGACATCAAATAAACGGGGCATGGTCATCGAGCCAGAAGTGACGTCGGAACCCAAGCGGATCTACGCCAGCAAGAAGCTTCTTGTCCGATGCGAGTACTTTGAAGCCATGTTCAATGGCGGTTTCCGGGATACTGAGGGTGCCATGGAAGATGTGGGTGACTGGTTTGCTCCCTTTTTGGTCTCAGACGGGATGTGAACTGACCTGACACTGTAGGAGGAGATGGACGACGATCTCGACATGCTGTCAGACTCTGATGTCGAAGATGAAGCTATCGAAGCGTCCTCGTCGTCTGGGCTTCACTTGACAACCACGATGAGCCGGCAGTCCGATGCTCGCGTCTCGCCTCATAATTCCTCTCCTCCCGCTGTGAACTCTCACGAGCAAGAGACGGAGCATGGTCCAGGCGATGACAGCATTATGGAGGAACAAGGTCCAAATCAAGGAGGAGGAGCGGGAGGTGGTGGTGGAGCAGGCGGCGGCGAAGGACATGCCGATTCAGCGATGGAAGAGGAGGTGCCTGTTGTACCTGATGAGGTCATCCAATCGAAGAGAGATCCCACCATGTCCAGTGGAACGACGCCGACTCCAGGTAGTCAGCTCGGCATTGGTCCGATATCGGGACCGAGGAAGACAAAGGTCATGATTAGAGATGCAGCTTGGAGCACATGGTGGGCTGTCTTGTACTGGGTGAGTGCGCCGACCGATCAGTCTGTATCAAAACTGATCTTCCCCGCCCAGCTCTATACCGACATCATCTACTTTGCCCCTCTGACCTCTTCATTCCCCAAATCCTCATCCTCCACACCATCCCACCATCGATCTCTATCCCAATCAGCCATCGTTCAAGTCGATGCGCAGACTCGACGTGAATGGATTCGACAATGGATGGAGGAAAGAGGCATGAAGTCTCCATCGAATCCCAGCGGCCCACTTGGCCCTCGACCCGTCAGCGCCAAAGCAGTCTACAGGCTAGCAGACAAATTGGTCTTACCTGCTCTGAAACTCAGAGCATTCCAGCACATCTGTGGGCAATTGTCCTCACAGAATATACCCGCAGAGGTGTTTTCAAGATTCTCCTCGACATTCGAGGATGTTCGAAAGGTCGGCTCGCTTTGAAGTTGACCTCGTATGGGGATGTTGAGCTGACTTTTCTGGCCCAGGTTCAAGTAGCATTCTTCCTCGCTCATTGGCAAGAGATCAAGAAGTCAGAGACCATGACTCAGATCTGGCAACAGATCCGTCTGGGCAAACATATTGGATTCGAGGAGGGTGAGTTGACAGGAGCAGGCAGAAGAGGGAGGACGATTGCTGATGTCCGGCGCGCCGACTCAGTGTGGCCGCTCATCGTTTCTCAGTTGGAATTCAGGCAGTCATAAGGGGGGCCAAAGTGATCGGCATGTACAGATAAGAAAGTCACGGACATGCAGTAGATCTTGTAGGCTGACACCGAGAGTCGTTCGCCGAATATGATGAGATATATATATTCATAGTGACAAACACACACATATATTGATCTGAGTCTGCGGCCGATCGCCGGATTTTGATTGACGAATTGAATGGAGGCTTGTACTCAACTAATTTCTTGACATCAGCGCGTATTCATCCATCGCAGAGCTGCTATTCCCCTTCCAAAACCCACAATCAACCCTCTAGCATACAATGATCCTCGCCAGCTCGTCCAGAATCACACTCGATCATTTGGCTCGATGGTCGACTCGACCTACCCTCCAGCAATGTCGAACTCTCGCATCCGATGCGTACTTCAAACGTCCCCCGCAGACGTCAACGACACCTGGTCCTGCTTCCTCGACGTCTTCGTCTACGGTCCCTGATGAGGCTACGAACGACACGCCTTCGAACCTCACACCCGCTCAGAAAGAGCTGATAGACCGGATCATCCGAGTAGATCAAGCGGGTGAAGTGGGAGCCAATTGGATATACAGGGGACAAAAGTTGGCTATGCAATTAAAGGGGGATAATAAGTCTGCAGCTCAGATCGAGGTTCGTACCTCGTCTCTTTCTCTGATTCTTTTACTTCTATCTCTCCTCTCTATCAATACTTCCGCTCTAAATCGAATCGCTGACGCATTTTCCCCTCCCTTTCTGCCCCCTTCTAGGCGATGTGGGAAACTGAACGACATCATCTCGCCACGATGGATCTCTTGCGAAAACAACACAATGTCAGACCTACTGCCCTGTACCCATTATGGCAAGCAATGGCGTTGGCACTAGGCACAAGTACAGGGTTAATGGGTCGAGAGGCAGCCATGGCATGTACCGAGGCTGTAGAAACGGTCATAGGGGAGCATTATGATGAGTGAGTGAGGACAAGATTGTCTACTGTTCAACATCCCTGTGCTAGATCTCCACGTTGGTCTTGTCGATATGATGCTGACAAAAATTTGTTGATACCCTCAGCCAATTGAAAGCCCTCAAACCACTCATCGAGACGCTATCCATTTCAGACCCTGCTCATCCTTCACTCCCTCTTCTCCGAGACATCCTCACGGAATTCAGGGACGATGAATTGGAACATCTAGATACAGCAGTGGAAGAAGGAGCTCAAAAGGCTCCAGGCCATGCGTTGCTCAGTGCCGTCATTGAATTGGGGTGCAAAGCAGCCATAAAAGTATGCGAGAGAATCTAGCTCAATTCTAGTCAGTGATTCAGATCTCCATTGTAGCCATAGCGAAACCTCCGTGCATTGTGATACATTGGATATAAACACTTCTATGATCTCTTCAAGTCGCACAAACTTCCATCACTCTAATAGACGAGGATGGGGGACTGCCTCTGTCTGATCTCCGTTTTTATTGAGCCCGCGACCGTCTCTACCCTAAACATCGACCTTGACCTTCTTGTTTGGCGAATCTCTCGTTGGCGAGCCTTCTCGGGATGGCATGTGCTATTCATGATCTCAGCAGTGATTTCTATGCGGGCCCCGCTGCGTACTCACCTTCTGCAACAACTTGTCAAGCACAGCGGATTGTCCGACCTTGAGATCTCCAGAGTGTATACCAGTGTGGTAGATACGTAGAATCATATCGACATCTTCCATAGACTGGGTTCGAACGTCGGCAAGCTCCTTGATCTTGGCAGTGGCGTCCTTGATCTGTAATGACAAGTCAGGCATACCTCTGCAAAACGATAGAAAGATCATCTACCTGCTCGTCTGTCATGTTGAGATTTAGTTGCTCCACACGGCTCTTGACGGCATTCCATCCTGTCAATCGATGTCTGGTTTAGACGAGGATCAGCTTTGCACTGCCAGTCGACAGGACTCTGGGACTCACCCAATGGAAACGTATCGGGTCATACCGAAATCAGCCGGGTTCAAGATCTCATATGTCGAAGGGTTGGCAAGAATTGCCTTGGCATGAATACCGGCCTTGTGAGTGAAAGCGCAGAATCCAGTGATGTAATTGTTGCTTGCGTCAAATGAGCAAACATATCTCGCGAGATCTGCTGGGAGACTGCCTCACAATGGCACGGAGATCTCGACAGCCTCGGCAACCAAGTTTTCAATTTCTCTCAGCATTGGCAAGTTGTACTTGCTCTTGACGTATTCAGGATCGGCGACCATCATTCGAGCGATCAGTCCTCCGAGCGGTGTGATTCCATTACGCTCTCCGATACCGAGCTGAGAAGGGCATCAGAACGTTTTTGTGTCGCCGCAAGGTGCATCACTCACGACCGATGTATCGACGTGAGTTGCTCCAGCTTCTAGCGCAGCATAAGCGTTCGCAATGGCTATTAATTGTCGGTCAATCTGATTCTCTCTGAAGCGCTTGGTCACTTACCGCATCCCGTGTCATTGTGGAAATGAGTCTCAATATCACAACTGACAACTCCTCTCAATGTTCTGACAAGGTCGTAGACCTGTCTTGAATCTGCGCATCCGACGGTATCCGCAACTCCGACTCGATTGACTCCAATCTTGTCGACTGTGCGGTAGATAGATAGCAGGTCGACCAATTCAGATCGGAACGAGTCTTCAGATGAGAATCGAATCTCGATGCCCTTCGACTTGACGAATTCGATGACTTCGATGGCACTAGATACGAGAAGTCAGTAAGGGGAAAGTTGCGCCACGGCATACTCACGTCTTGGTGATCCAAGTCATGTCCTTGCCGTGAGAATGATCTCTCAAGAAGGACGAAGTCCCAATGACGACATCCACACCATCGACACCTGACCCAAGCATCAGTCACACGACCAGAATCCTGGGACGCCAGAAATCGGACTTGCCCGTCTCAACGGCCAACCTAGCATCATCCATGTGACATCTGATATGGGTCAGAATCTTGGTCCTCTTGAGTCCGAGCTTGCAAATGGCCTCGCAGTGGGCTCTTGATTCGGGCGAAGCGGCAGGTGAGGTGAGTTCAATGTACTCGACTCCGAATTCGTCGAGCCTGTAAGCGAGGTGTCAGCGGAAGCCACCAACCGAGGTCAGAGATGCAGCGCACATCTGAGCAATCTTGATCTTGGTCTCAAGCGTGAAAAAGGCATTTGCGAACTGTTCTCCCTCTGATGGACGAAAACGTCAGCTCTGGCATGGCGCCGGTTCCACCATCTCGCTTCTTCTACTCGCCTCTAAGGGTAGACTCGATGATCTGGTGCAGAGCCATTGGCGTTAGCAGTGCAAGCAGACGTATGGGACGCGCATTTGACCTTCGCGGCTCTTGATACGCCGACTCACCTTCCAATTGCTCGTGTTACTCAAGAAATCACTCGCTCTCCCGTACATATCTTTGTGGCTCTTGACCTTGGGTGGGGCGCTGTGATGATTCGTATCGACGCCATTGGATTGATGTCCATTCGGTTGAGTACCATTCGTTCCGGCAGGTACGGGTGGTGGGATATGAGGTTGAGAAGAGGTGTTGATGGGTACCATCTCTTCCCCGTTGGGATTGGATTGGTCGGGGACGTGAGGGCACATGATGGAGGAGGCGAGGTGGGGTGCAAGTCTTTCAAAAACGGTGTCACTTGATTTGAAGTCCTTCCAAGATCAGTTTGGGATGTTTAGATGCTTTCCAATCGTATGCTGTCCAAAGATCAAAAGTCCAATAGAATGGTTGATTGGCTTGCAAACAGTAGTTGGTCGGTGTCAAGCTGCTGCTCCCAAAGTTTGAACGAACGGCTGGAAATTTCAAACCCGAGAGTCATCCGCCAATTCGAGTCAAAATTAAAAATGGACCAATCACGAGACGCTATAATGAATCATTCCCGATATCGGAGAGAGGAGCGTTTGGGTGAGGGCGGGCAGCCATCAGTAAACGGGGGACATGATAAATAATATATACACGGGAATACTTGGTAATGAACCTCATGTACTAGACGTCGACCATGCCATGCTTGCGACCATAGCTCTCGAGCTACTCATCACTTCTTCCCCTTCTTCTTCGCACCTCCCTTGTCCTTCTCGACCGCTCCACCTTTACGCTTATCTCCAGCCTTTTTCCCATTCGCTTCTGGCTCTTTCGGTTTGACCGTGAAGAATCCATCGAGTCGCCCTTGCTGTTTCGCAGTGATCATCTTGGCCAATTTCGCAGCTCCAGCGCGGACACGATCCTCACTGATGACAAGGTCAGGTATATCCAAGAGATGCAACGGTATCACGGCTCAAGGGTTCGACTCACTTGAATCCCTTGTCGCGACAGAGGAAGTCCACCAATCCATCCGTGTCAGGGACTTTCCAATCGAGCTGAAGCACACGTCAGGGCTGATGCCACCATTCATGACGCCGCACTCACCTCGAGATCCTCTCCCTTGACCACATCAGGTTTCAAAAACACCTTTTTGGCCTCCTCCCAAGGCCAGAATTCCGGAATTTGCATCCCTGCACTCGTGACTTTCTTCTTTTTCGGGCTCTTGGCAGGCGCCGCTGGCTTCTTCTTCATTGGACTTGAGGAAGGTCCACCACTCTCCTCTCCCCAGTCTCCACCACCGCCTTCTTCGCTCTCTCGATCAGAGTGAATGGGCTCGTCCTCGGATTCAGATTGTTGAGCTATCGCTTCCGCATTGTCATGCGCTTTTTCAGCCATCTTGCCACGGACAAAGTCTACCACATTGCCTAGTCCACCGTGTTCTCTCAACAGTTTGAGCGCGGTCTTCGGGCCGATCCCTTTACATGGTTCTAGGTAATCACATCCGAGGAGAATACACAGCTCGATGAACTGAGCTGAGGGTCATTTCTTTTGCCATCAGAGGGTATGTGTCTCCACACCCACCTGGTCCATAGTCATCTTCAGATCCTCCAGGGCCGTCTGCAAGTGGATCTCAGAGATGGGCATCTTTTTCGCCTCGCTAAAGGTGAGATGTCGAAGGAGGATGGGAGAGTTGAATGTCAATGTATCCATATCTTCAGAACCAGCCGCATAGACTTTCCCGGCTCGAGCTAGTTCAGCGCACTGTGCTTCTGCTTCACCGGGAGCCTTGAAAGGGATGTGAGCTTTGAGCCTTTTTCACGGATGGGATATAGCTCACGGTGACGACTGGAATGCCCATGAGTGCCAAAAGCTTCTTACACTCGTCATTGTGCTCTTTGGTAACTCTGACTTGTCGTCGAGCCAGTCGATCAATGTCCTCGGCGGTACCTATCCAGAGTGAGCTATACTCAACAACAAAATGGATAAGGCAGCGCACCAGTCTCCTTTGCCTCTTCTTCTCCAGCTTTGGCCTCTTCCCGTCTTTCGAATCGTTTTGCGAGCTAAGGCGAAGCATCAGATCCTGCTTTTTCTACCGTCGAAGGCTCGCAACACACCGTCCTGCTCTTCAAATCTGGAGGCTTGCCATCGAAGATATAGCACGGTTTGATCCCATGTTCAACCATTCGAATGGTACGGTAGAAAAATCCCATCAGATGACTGGCAAAGGGTCAGCTCATCCTTATCGAGGAACGACGCACCTCGTCACGTCACCTGATTCATTCATCAACATTTGACCATCTTGCTGTCTGACAGCGATGAGGAATTGATAGATGGACCTAGTAATTTCACCAGATCAGTCACTCCCGTGTATTTCTATAGGTTTGGCAGCCTACATAGATGCGTCAATGGCGACTTTGCGGCCAAAGAGCTGTCGAGGGAAGATTCGATTCAGCCAAGATCCATGTCACTGTTCATCTCAGACCCTCACCGTCTTCATCTCGTGATCCCTCATGGCTCGAGGTGCATGCTCACTGAGCAAGCCCGTAAGACCTAGAGGAAGCATTCAGCAGACGTCATGGCTCGCGTCATGCAGTGGTGAGAAGCCGCAAGAGTTCTGTTGGCTTAGGAATCGTAAGTCATACTCACCCTTGATACCCATTTTGCGCGAGATGGGCTAGCGTCTTGAAACCAGCTCCAAGGTCGCGATAGCTATCTGAACATTGAGCATCTCGTCGGGTTACTCGATCGGAAAAAGGTCAAAAATCCATGACGCGTCTGATCCACCGTGAGAAAGCCTTCAAGAGGATTACAAGTACTGGCAGAGTCTGTGTAGATGAAGGATGAGAAGATGCAATAGACATTTTGCAGAATGAGCCCAGCGTTCAGAAGTCATGGCCCTACTGCTGAGAACACCAGGAGCTCGCCTTGAAAGACTTTCATTCATACTTGACCGCAACTACCAACTTTTGACTGGACTCGACTGGGCTTCGCACTTATCCTTTACGTTTCATCCCTTAGATAGCACTCGGCTCATCGTGCACCTTTCTGAGCCTAATTGGCGATACCACTGGGGAGAAGATCAGTCAATGAGCTTTGGTGCTTATACCATTCGTCACTCACATGACTCCACAGGCGGCTCGACCACCAGCATTTCCAGTCTTGAGCGAGTCGGCGTGCCCGCCCTTTCCGAGATCATCGGTACCTTCGTGAACGACGACGGATCGACCGATAATCGAATGGGCGCCAAAGAGGGAGATGTGTTTGTCTGTTGAAATCGTGTCAGAGAGCTTCAGCAAGCAGAAGGTGAGAGATAAAGTAGCGATCGAAGCGGGTGATTTGGGGTGGTACAGACGGGATTAATCCCAAGGATGTACGATACCCACCAGTGATGTTGACGCTGGCGTTACCAGATCCATCAGTCTTGACATTTCCTGAAGTGCGATTTCATCAGCCCAGCATCACCGCACAAGACATTGGTTGACTTGCCGAGGTCTCCGACGTGTCTCTCTTCATCGTCTGGACCTCCGTGGTTCTTCTTGTTAGGGTTGAAGTGGGATCCAGCAGAGGTGCAGCCGTTACTGTGTGAGACATAATCAGCTTCAGGTGGCGTCAAGTGACCGTATTAAGCTGACGTGTTGTCACCGAATTCGCTAGGTTGAGAGTCAGTCTCGATTTTTGCATTCCGGAGACCACGAGTGATTCTCAAGGCCACTCACTGGATGTGGAATCCCCTTTCGGCGTTCGCAGAGAGGTTCTTGATCTGCCCATCGATGTGTCAGTGATCTGATTTATCCAATTTTCCACACGGTTCACTTACGTCTCCAGATACAGTCACTGGGGAACCCTCGGCATCTTGAGTAAAGGTAATGACTCCAGAAACGGAAGAGTCTCCCTTGAGGACAGCGACGGCCTAGAGTGGTACAAGTTATACACATTGTGCGGTGGATGTACAGATCGATCAAACAGAGAGGCAGATCAGGTTGGACGGGACAAGGATACGATGGAGGGTATTATGGAGTGAGTTGTCGTGATCGAAAGGAAAGCCAAACGAGGTACAGCAGTGATCAACTCCTGGTACTTGATCAACGAGACAACGCCTCACCTTGACCATGGTTGCAAATAGCTACGATAAGAAGTGTTGATAGATCCCGTTGAGATGAGAGAGATGAGGCAAGAAAGTAGAGAAGCGAATGGCGAGGATGAGGCCTTTTCAACCCAACCCCGCTGGACCTCCACCGGCTCGGGTGACGTGACCCGAAAGGCGCAGTCGGTGTTTTAATCCATTGTGGCAGCTCATTTTGAAGTCTGTCTACTCTATATATGTCTATACTGCATGCTGATACGGGCGTGCACCTCACACACCCACACGACAATTATCCAAAGCGAATATCAAGACATCCTCCGCGCCTACAGTCTCCAACTCGTCCATCACCTCTGCCATTTTCTTCCTCTCCACCATGGCGCTCACCGCCACCCAACCTTCTTCATCTAAAGGACTGACCGTGGGAGCTCTTCGGCCAGGCGTGATGCTGAGCGCAGCATCCAATTTTGCCCGTTGAATATTATACGAAGCGTAGACGAATTTTTTAGCTGCGAGGACACCGGCGAAACGTGATTTGATGAGAGGGATGATGGGTGCCAAGGCCGGCGTGATGGATTCGTGAGGGACACGTTGGGTGATGAGGACAGCTTCAGAAGTTATGAGGGTATGGATGGCGTGAAGACCAGCAGCTCGCATCGTGTCGCCGGATTCTGTACAGCGTCAGCGAATCATTGGAGGTGGCAGGGGCGAGCGTCAAGCTTCCCTACTCACCGACTAGATCCACTGAGATATCGCATCAGCATTCATTCTACGGCGTGTTCGACACCACTCACCGATACCATCTGCCATACCTAAAGCACAAGCAGCCTCAACGCTTCCACCGACATACTCGACTTTTGTAGTCTGCTGGCCGCCAAGTTTAGCGTCTACATCCTTGAAAAAAGCCCCTGCGAGGACCTCGAAACTCGTCGCTATACGACCTCCGCTGAGACCCTCAACACTCTGTATAGGACCACTGACGGGCACTTGAACCTGAAGAGCGCATTTACCGAAACCCAATGGCAACAGTTGAGTGATATCCTCTGCATGAGTTGATTCGGCAATCACATCTTGGCCTGTGATACCGAGGGCGACGGATCCAAGGGCTACAAATCGTGGAATATCGGAGGCGGGCAAAAAGACTCTGCGACAAGGCATAAGCTCAGAAGCCTCAAAAGCTGAAAAGCTCACAAAGCGATTGGGAGGTTCTGGACCAAAGCGACATCTAATCGGTGTGCTCGGTTGTATTTGATGTCGGCGCCTGGGAAGCAGATATCAGTAGACTCACACTAATACAATGACATCTGCGCTATCCCATGACGGCAGTGACCACATGAAGTGGTAGATTGGGTCACATTGAAAGCATGGCCAACTCCCGCAGGATCTCTCCCTCACCGCAGTGCCTCCTGGCGCACTCCCCCTACTCACCAGACAACAGCTCCAAACACTTTTCGTGCAGTCTCCCTTTCTTCGGAACAGCCATCAAGAGTCTGTCTTTCAAACTATCCACCAGCAGACTCATCGTACTGTCCACCCCAAATCTTGATTTCTGACCTTGCGCCGACGGTCCTGTCGTTGCGGAGAACGGTACGGATATGGATCCAGAGGATGAGTGCTGGGTAGACATGGGCCTCGATCCTTCACCAGTACCGTTAGGGCTGGATACAGGCAGGAAAGTTGTTGGCGGATTGCTTGACATGGCGTGCGGACCGGATGTGGTGGGCCTATAAGTAAACGTGCGAGATTGGTGATGACGACTCTGACGTTGATGAGCTGAGACGTTGTCAGGCCAAAAAATAGGAATGTAGAGCTTGGTGATGTGACCTTGCGATGACAAGATGATATAGTAGCTAGAGAACCCAAGACTTCCGTTGACGATCTATTGATGCTGTTGTTGTTATGAGTCATGGAATTGACTCGACAGCATGTAGTCGGTCCGAAAAGTTGGGAAATCTTGCCACGTGGTGAAATAGGCTTCTGTTGCTGTTCAAGCTGTCGAGCCACAAGCCTATCTGATGAACGCGTGCACGCGGAGCACAAAGCCTGGACCCGCTCAGAGTTGCGAGGGGGTTGATAGGATTCTATTGGTAACATACCAACCTTGCAATTCGCTCCATTTGCAGAAGATTCGAGGGCAGACGGCTCAAGAGACAGACTTCGGACTGCAGGAGTCTTGTATCCTGAAATCTTCGCGCTTCGGATTGTAAGTGACATTCATCCACTCAACGCTCTCCTTGCAGAACACGGTGATGCCCGACAGAATCGCCCAAGCTGACTCGGCCCTCCAGGCGACCTTTGGGATATCGCTACATTTTGGCAATAGCAGTGGGATCAGACTTTGGACCCCCTTGATCAAAAACTATCACATCATGAGCTCCGAATTAGACGGACGGGCTAAGCTTCCGAATGAGATCCATTCGCCAAGCTCTCCGACTTCACTTCAGAGGTCAAAAGATGCGTCGGACAGTGAGTGTCTTTGTACCGTGATCCTGTGTGAGAGACTGAGATGCGCCTGAACTCTGCCGTCGCTGACGTCGTCTCCTCGCAAGGTAATAATCCTACACCGACGAGACCTTCGCCTTCTCTGAATACATCTCAATCCAGCACACCATCCTCCATGACGCCTTCCAACTCTATTCCATCTGGTTTGAAAGTCAATCAACAAGGTACCGTCGACTTATCCCAATCGGAGACTTCGTTACCGTCCCACACTGGTCCCATTCATTCTACGAGCCCTATTGCTCGCCGTGTTTCGGTCTCTGAAGCCAGTACCAATCCGGTCCACCGTGTACCTAAACCCAGGTCAAATTCCGCTCTTCAGTCATCTCGACCTGCACCTCCTTCCCCCGCTTCCTCCAGACCAGCTTCAGGTATCTTCTCACTCGATGGCAAATCTTCACCTGTTCCCAGCTCTCCAGGGCTCGACACGGTCCACCCACCAAGAGACAGATCGAGCAGTACCTCTTCTTCTCGAGCTAGCGCAGCAGCAGCGGCAGTCATGGGCGCAGTGGGTCGAAGATCAAGTCTCGGGACAGGTCGAGTGTCCTCCAAATCTCGTCCAAAGAGTGCACTGGGAGCATCCTTTATCGCTCAGGCTGACGCTCCTTATTTGCCTGAAAGCGGAGCTAGTACAGTTTTTTCAACCTCACATTCTGCTCCTTCTGCTGCGATCTCTGGACTGCCTTCGACGACCCCCAGCACCAATCTACCTGACTCTTCTTTGACCACTACTGCCATTCCCGAATATCCTTCTCCACGTTCATCTACCACCCAGGCTCCTCCTCAGGGATCAATCATCGCTTTAGGTTCTCCTGACCCCACTAGCCCTGGTTCGACTGCCAACCCTACTCCAACACCAACTTCGCCCACTACTGCCGTCGGAAGCACGCCCACCACACCGCCCCTTCCAGCGGTTATCATCCGAGACTACGCCTTTCCGCCCACTGATCCCCGTTTTCAAGGACCTGGCCTGCCGTTATCCGGCCCAGGAGGGTCCTCAGCACGCCGTTCATCGAGCAGGTGGTTTGGCCTTGGTTCAGACGACAACAGCCATGGGAATGGTGGAAGTGGACCGTCGAAGAAGTCTTGGGGCGGTTTCGGATTCATGTCGTTTCGGAACCTTATCCGTCGAAAGGATTCGTCCGATTCAAATGCGAGTGGCTTGAGCGGGATGGGAACGACAGAAGGTGATGAGGAGTATCGCCTACCAGTGCCTGAACCAGATCACGACGAGGATGACTATGCCTTCTCATCAGATTCTGGTTTGGAAGAAGATGAACCTTGGGGTTTGTACCGCGCAGTGTACCCTTTCGAAGCGGTTGGAGAGCATGAGATTGGAATGGAAGAAGGTGATTTGGTAGATGTTCGAGGAAGAGGAGGTGGAGAAGGATGGGTCGTAGGCGTGAGGAAAATTCTAAGTTCAGATGGGAGAGTCGTCTCTCCATTGGGACGTGGAGAAGAGGAGAAAGAAGGACTGGTTCCCGAGAGTTATCTCGAAAAAGTTGATCTGAAAGCCTTGGAGGGGAAACGAGAGAAAATCAGGAGGTCGGGCGAGAAGGACATTGCGAATCCCTCGAGCAGCACTTCCGGCAGTACAGATGATTTCGGAAGAGCTAGACAGGCTGAGGACACAATCATGGAGGAGGGGGAGGAGGCTTCGATCCCGACGGGAACCACTACCTTCTCAAAACTCCAGGCCGGCGGGGCAACTACGCAGGGATAGGGCTACCCTGCGGCATGAGAGCAGGCCGGAGACGAGATCGAGGGACGTAGGGCTCGGAAAGGACCTGAGCCAACAGGATACGAAATTCAATTAGCTGGGCACAGATTGTATCATTCGACATGTCCAGAGGGCGCAAGATAGGCTTTAGCCATTAGGGGTGGGAAAAGCACACCCAAAAACCAGGCAATGTATCGATCTCATGTTGCTCGTTGAGCCGGAACGACACAATGTGCATGCAGATCTCATCGCGAATTCTGCAATGCCCCATCTTTTCGCTTATCCCCGCGCTTCCCACATTGTATGACCTGATCTCTAGAAGTTGATGGGCTGATCGTAACTAGACAAAGCAGCCTCTTTGAAGGCTAAACGGGGGTAGACGGTCAGTACTTGAAGATCGATCAGTCATCACGGACGTACCCTCTGACAATGTAGGGTGAGCATGGCATGTCCTGGCAATGTCTTCCGCAGACGCCCTGTATTCAATGGCAAGAGTGGCAGAAGCGATCATTTCACCAGCGTTGGGGCCTGATCAAATGTGAGCCTGAATACGCAAGAGTAAGCTCTCGGGCTTACCGATAATATGACATCCGAGGACCTGGTCAGTATCCTTCTCGACGATCTAGAATGCCTTGTAAGCTATTATATGAACCAGATAATTAGGTCAGCTTACAAATTTGACGAAACCGCTAGGGGCATCGTCAGCAAGCTTGCTAGTCGAAATGCGGCTCGTCACTCACTCGGCATCCTGATTGGTCTTGGCTCGAGAGTTGGCAGCGAAGGGGAATTTGCCAATCTTGTAGTTGACTCCAGCGGCCTTGAGCTCTTCCTCATTCTTTCCAACCCAGGCGACTTCAGGGTGGGTGTAGACGACAGAGGGGATAGCGTCGTAGTTGACGTGTCCGTGTCCGTGCTTGATGATCTCGACGGCGGCGATACCTGGATCAAAGTGAGCTGAGTCCAGAGTGCCAAGGTATCGACTACGCACCCTCCTCCTCTGCCTTGTGAGCAAGCATGGGTCCGAAAGTGACGTCTCCAACGGCCTTGACTCCCTTAGCAGACGTGTTGAATTGATCGTCGATGACGATTCGGCCTCGTTTGTCGAGCTCGACCCCAATGGCCTCGAGGTTCAGGCCCTGAGTGACGGGTCGTCGACCAATAGCGACGAGGACGACGTCGCAATCGAGCTGAATGAATGTGAGCTCTTCTTGACCTCTGAGAGACTTTTAGCTCACAGTCTCCTCTTTGCCTCCCTTTGCAGCTTCAACCTTGAGCTTGATGTTGTCTCCGTCCTTCTCAGCTCCCATGACTTTGGTGTTGAGCTTGAACTTGAGACCCTGCTTGGCGAGGATCTTCTGGAACTGCTTTCTGGGCGAGAGTCAGCACGAGCTCAGGCCCTGATAGTACCAGCACTTACCCGACCTCGCCGTCCATTCCAGCTCCTACAGCTCCGAGGTACTCGACAACGGTGACCTCTGCACCGAGACGAGACCAGACGGATCCGAGCTCGAGTCCGATGATACCTCCGCCGATGACGACCATCTACAGACACGAAAATCAGCGAGTGATTCAACTGATCTTGTCTTTTCTCACCTTCTTTGGCACCTCTGTGAGGTCCAAGGCACCTGTACTCGAGACGATCTTCTTCTCATCGATTTCTATTCCAGGGAAAGGAGTGACTTCACTTCCCGTCGCAATGATGACATTCTTCGCTTCGACTTGTGTGTCTCCTCCCTCAGTCAGAGACACGTCAATCTTGGAAGGCGAGGCGAACGATGCGGCTCCCTTAATGTAGTCGACACCGTATTTCTTGAACAGGTAAGTCTCGATACCTCCGGTTAAAGTCTTGACAGAGGATTCTTTAGCAGCCAACATGGCTGGCAAGTTGAGTTTGACATCTCCGACATCTATTCCCCGCTTCTTCAAGTCGTGTTGAGTTTGGTGGTAGATGTGGGAGTTGTTGAGCCTGCATTGAGAATGAAACTCATCAACCGACCGCACCCTTTCTGATAAATGCCGTAATCCCAACTCACATGGCTTTCGATGGGATGCATCCGACGTTGAGACACGTTCCACCCAAGCTACCTCGCTTCTCAACACAAACGGTCTGGACAGACAGACGTCAGGATCTCGTTGTACCCTTGAGTGGGAATTGCACTCACCTTTAATCCCAGCTGGGCGCTCTTGATCGCCGCTACGTATCCTGCGGGACCACCTCCAATGATAGCCACATCGTATGGCTCATTCGCAGTGGCAAGTCCACGCGACGAGCCAAGTGGGACAGTCCGTATCAGGCCGCGGGAGAGAGAGTGGGAGGATGAAGGATTTGTAAGGGGACGGAGGAGGTTTGAGGACTGATAAAGGCGATCAGTCAGCAAGGCTTCTTTCGGGGCTAGACGTGCGGGATACAAAGCGATGAGATACTAAGATTCAAAGTCGTCGATCTTCTGTAAATTCTGCCCACGCATTGCGCGAGCACCTCGCATCCGCTTAAACACTCACCATTGGGGTTCTGGTGAACATGGTGATATGTACCGATCAGGTGTGCAGATTTGCTATCCGAAACAAAGCGATGCCCCCTGAGCTTGAGTTTGAGATAGAGCGCTTCGAAGTCAGTCGACAAGCTCGTGGCTGTACTGAATGTACACCTTCGATAGCAGAGAAGCAGATCAACAAGGATGTTGGTAGGACGGCAAAAAAAGGAGAAGGAAATGCGAATTGTTCCCAAAATCGACCTTGTTCCGGTCCACCCGAAGAATTCCGCTGGGGGCGACATTTTCCAATAGATACATATGAAGGCAAGATCATGTTGGGGCCCTTGGGTCATCACAGCGAGCATTGCTGAGTGATCAACTCAGTCTCAGACTTGTACGGATGATCTGGGTCGGGAGATCAAGCACATCTACTATACAATCATGCATATGATTCGCTCTGACCCATATGGGGCACCCTTTTGAACTGTTCCACCTCGGGAGGTGATCAAACTTGGACTGGAGAATAGATTCAGCATGGGATGTATAGCATGCTGTGGCTCTTGACTCACTGGGCTTGATCTTGAAATGAAGGGATACCAGGGAGAAGATGAAGCACTGCATTGAAAGTTGAGCGAATGTCGGACGCGAAAGCACAGTATGGTCGCTCACCTTCAAGTCCTGGACCAAATAGTAGAACACCCGCAAGCCTTCCGCATCAGAGCTCTCATTGACATCTGCCAGAGACCCAATCTTGGCGGTCTACAGTGGAAGAAGTCAGCGCTTGAGACTCGAGCCAGTGTAATCTCCAAGTAATGATGTGTTCCGGGACCATTCATTCGTACGGAACCCACCTCGAACGATATGTGATCCTTGTCGACTCGCACTTCCAGCTCTTGCCTTCCTACGATGTTCTTCTTCGGCCAAGAAGCGTCGTCTTCCCTACAGAGCGAAACGATTCAGTGTGCCTTGCTTGCAACAGTGATGGACATTTTCCCACTTTGTTATCTCGCTCTCCCGGATGATTCTCTTCAACTCCTCAGCAACGGTCGCAGAGACATACACTACGTGGATTCAGCACAATATGTCAGGTCACGGTGAGGCTCTGCCGTGGATGTTGGAGGTAACCAGGAACAAGTCGACTCACTCTCTTTCCTGATCAGCGAGTCGTTCCTGTAATTTGAGTTGTTGGCGTATCTGATACGGCCTGTTTCATTCAGCACAGCTCCCCACACCGATGACAGTCTTGCGCCTCACCATGAGCGTATTCGAATTCCAGAAACTCGTGGCCATGCATTCCTTGATGCCCGGTGCTGTGGTCAAATCAGTAAGGATGGCTGCATAGACTTGGGGGCTTGTCAAACTGACTAGTATCTGCGGAAGACGAGTCAGTAAGGTCTGATGATGCCAAGTCCAGCGACCTAGGTGATTTAAACTGCAAGACTATCGACTCACCGGACATAGAATGGATCTCTCTCCAAGTCTGTGGACGCCATGTTGGACTGAGGTGTAAGGAAAATGGGTCGTGTCAGAGCCTTTTTTCGACGCTCGCTGGTCTTTCCCTGAAGCGGATATCACAACTTGCTCTGAAGCCTTTCGATAATACAGTACGTGGGCGAGTGAGGTAGTTCTAGATTCGACTCTAAGCTTGGATAGACTAGCGAAGACAGCTTGTCAATAGATTTCTGAGCGGAGCAGCAGGGCTCGGGGGAGTCAAAGAGGTCCACGTCATGTTCTTTGATAAGCAGATTCCAATGAAAATGTAATGAGCTTTTATCCCGTCACAGCGGGATCAAAAACCACCCTTTTCGGGGTCACAGATAGTTGCTTCGGAGTCCCGGGCATCAAATGCCCATCATTTGCGAGATCCCGATCAAAACTCGGAGCCTCGCTCCATTCCGACGACACTCACCTCTTCTCAACATCTGGCCTGACAAACATGGGCAGCCTATATCCTATTCCAGCAGGCATATCTCTCCTTCTGGCTGTACATGGTCTACGTAAAGGCTCACTCTCCGAATCAGGGGCCATCTCCGCGTTCCTCGTTGGATACGGACACTTGGCAAACCCGACCAAGGCTTTCGGCGTAGCTCTCATCGTGTTCTACTTCATAGGCTCCAGAGCGACGAAGGTGGGTGGCCTCTGAATCATCTCGCTAGAAACACCCACTGGAACTGATCTCTCTCTCTCGCGACCCAAGGTCAAAGCAGAGATCAAGGCGAAACTTGAAGATGGGCCGGATCCCTCTAAACCTGGAGGCAACAGAAATGCCATGCAGGTGGGGGGGAAAAGCCTTTTTCCCTCCAGTCAGGAGACTTACCCATCAGTTTCATAGGTCATCTCGAATTGTATCCCTTCGCTCTTAGCTGCGCTTTACTTTAGATTCGGTCCACTATCACCAGTGAGCCAAATCCGCCTTCTTCCAAGGATCCAAACCCAGCTGACCCTTGCTGGCCATCATGGCAGAGTGAACGCCTCACGCAATGCCCAGTCGACGGTTTACAGAAACAGCTCATATACCTCGCGTTAGGGTACGTCCATGCCTTGAATATCTGTTCTCGACTGATATATCAGCCAACTCGCGACCAACTTTGGCGACACGCTCGCTTCGGAACTTGGTATACTATCACCCGTCCGGCCGCGATACATCCTCACCGCACGATCAGTCCCACCAGGGACAAACGGGGCCGTATCGACTTTGGGCCTGCTCATGTCTGCCCTAGGAGGAGCCATCACCAGCCTAGTGATGATCTTGACGCTGGTCATTGAACGAAGGGCATGTAAGAATGATTTGAGTTGGGCTTGGGAGATGCTACTTTTCGGTATGGGAGCAGGATTCTTCGGGAGCCTCGTGAGCGCGTCTTCCACTTTGCCCTCTCATCCTCAATCTCCAATTTACCACCCCATCCGTAGCTCGACACAGTCCTTGGAGCGACCTTACAAGAAACAATGTACTCGACAAAGGACAAGCGCGTGCTCACTGACCATTCGAGTCGGTCGACGAAAGAAGCTGGTCTCAAAAAACTGGGTTTCGGTCTAAACGTCCTCAGCAATTCTGGAGTCAACTTTGTCAGCGGAACCATCATGGCGGGTCTGGGATGGCTTTACGCCGCTTGAGGTAGATGAATGCAAAACCAAGACAAGCATGACAGTTGGCGCTCATAACAATGCAGTCATTTAATGCAGCGGACCCTTGCCATCGTTCGTCATGAACATTTCCGCTCTCCAATCTCGCTGCGCCAAACGTTTTGAGATACATTTCAGTTCACATGAGCACCATCACGATCACCATCTCCCGATGACTGCCTTTGCCCGATTCATCATCTCTTTCGTCCTTCGTTTCCTATCGTCCATTTGAGCAGCTTGTGTTCGGAGCAGATATGCCGAGACGAACCTCTCCACCTAATTTTTAATGCGAATGAGCCTCGTCTCATGCTAACAGCCTGCTTGCACCACTCACCTCGGCTAAATGTATAGAATCTCTTTCGTGAACCCAGAGATCAGCCAAGACTCCGGCCTCTTCAGCGTAAAATTCTCGCTCTTCGTCCGTCTCGGCCTGAGGGCATATTCACATCAGCCGAGTCAAACGCAGGGAAGATGGGTCAGACCCACCTGATCGTGAGAGATCATGACAACTTCCCAGCACTCCCTCATTGGCACACCACCTTCCAACATGGCTCGTGTTATCCATCCCTCTTCAGCCGATGATCCCAGTAGCAAGGCTTCGCTGTACACTACACCGATGACAATGTCTTCTCATCTTCAGCATGATCCCTTAGGAACAACAGCAAGTAGCTCACCCAGTGGCGCCGCCTCAGACGGGAAGTATCGCCTAAATAGCTCCACTACCTTTTCACCCATCGCAGCGTGCGGCGTCGGACCAATCGCGGCGTTCTGCAACAGTTGTCTCCAAACCGCTTCGCATACGTCGTCAACTCGCGTATCTGCCGTCTTGAGAATCAAGAGGATCGGCTCGTATAATCGAAAAGGTCTCGCAAAGTTTTGATACAGCTACAAAACGCAAATCAACGTAGACCCTAGCCTCGGGTTCGTCAGACTCACCTCGTCTAATCCAAGAAGATTGGTGTTGAGCTTTGCAAGCACCTCATCCTTTTCCACTCTGGTCATATCGGGATGCCCTTCGATACCCCGGCCGACCTCCTGCTGCACTTGAGCGACTTCCAAACGTTCTTGCACAGAGCTGATGAATTCAACATCGTCCGCTCCAACCGAAGCGGCAGATTTAGCAGAAGTGAGTGATTGAGCGAGGTAGTACACGCGGTCCGTCAAGGTCATAGGGCTGGTCCGGTAAGCTTCCTGGTCATCGGAGATATCGCGAAACGCACCTCTGTCGTACGGCCAGCTCGTGCAGTGCTTTCGCCGCAAGCAAATACTCCCCACTTCGCGCGTAGAATTTCCAAAGCAGATCTCTGCGATCCTCTATATCGCTGCTGGTTTCTTGCAGGTATTTCTCGATGAATGGTGTGGCATACTGTTTATGGTGAGTCGACCATCAGAATGCGGATGCTCTACTCACCTCGAGAAGCTGTTCTTGGCGGTTGGTAGCGACCTGCCAGTCATAAAGGTAAAAGTGGAACAGCTCGTCGTCGGAATTAATGGCCAAAGAGTACGCGTCGTCCCGTTTCGCCTCAGCAGCGTCGACTATGAAGAGGTACCCGTCAGTTTCGGGATAGCTCCTGAGACTGCTACGCCAGCCTTACCATATCCCTGACCATCGTTGATAGCCTGGTTTAGAGCTTCGTCGTACATCGCCAATGTCTCAATGACACAAGCGTAGCACTCCATCCGTTGCTCAAAGAATTGCTTCCGGGCATCTTGAGGATGTCTGCCATCGTGGACGTAGTCGAGAGCGCGATCTTGAGGGTCCAAATTCGACGCACAATTTAGTCCGAGTTCGATAGCGCCAGGCGCATACTGCAAGGAACGCATGCGCTTGGTGATCTCGCCGATGCGCGGGAATATGGCTGACCCAGCACGAGATAAGAGTCTGCGACGGGGTGATGAGTCTTAGATGACGGCGAATTTGCAACTCGGCTCACCGAACGGCTTCTCCTAAGGAGTCTGACCGCTCCGATGGATCCCTGGATCCCTCAGCACGACGCATGCTCTCTTCCGCCTGACAGCCAGGTCAACAAATCGCAGCTGCACTGCCCCTACACCATCAACTCACCTTGTATAGCACCACATCGCCGGGCTGGACAAATGTCCCGCATCGCTGTTGCAAGATCTCACTCAACGTGTCGATCTAGGCCGCTTTGTCAGCCTCCCGGGTCATTTTCAACGACCTTTCGCTCACGCCAAGCTCTTGACCAATCTGTTGCTCGATCAAAGCAGTCACCAATTTCTTCGCAATGTCCTTTCCGTTGATACTGCAGACCAAGTCTCTCCAAAGGAGATTGCTAAGAGACGACTGCAAAGGTCCATCACACCTGCACTGCGGTCAGTACAGTTCTCATTGGACCCCGCATGACCACTCGCCTCGCTATGATTTCTGATATCCTGTAATCGTTCAACAATAGGATGAATGAAATGGCCTCTATGGCCTGGTTGAGCAGTTTTTTGAGCGCTTCCACAGATGACTCTTCCTGATCCCAAGCGAGTTTGATATCACCTTCAGCCTGCATACGGGGAAACGGGTTGCTATGGGCGGGAGGCGGTGAGTGTACGCCAGCGAGATTCGCCCAAGCCGACTCACTCGTTAGTGTATTGACGTAATTGCTCCAACTTTGCTTGAACGTCCAGAAGCACTGACTCCCCGCATCCTAGAACCTGACGACTAGGCGCAGAAGCAGTCGCGGCAGTCGAGAGCGTCACTTTGGAGTCCCAGATCGGTCGCAGAAATCTTGCCAACGTCAGAGCCAGTCCATCATGTCGTGGAGAGTAGAGGATCGATTTGCCATTCGCTCCGTTGATAACTTGAGGAGCTTGAGCGTTGTGCATGATATGTGAAAGGGCCGAGGTGAGATCCTGGTTCTTGATGCTTGTCTTGGCGCCGAGCGTGATGCTCATAGCGGCTAGCTGGACTCGACCAAAGCTGCGTCGAAGTAAGCGTGCGGTCACCGGACAGCTGTCAGAACATGGACTCACTTTGCGCCGACTACTTCCGCTGCGTCTCGTTCCGTCTCCAACCCCGCCGACAACATGTCTAGTGGTCTACTTTGTACCGCAAAGAATATGCCCCCAGTAGACAGGATGATAAAGCTTCTAGACTCTACGTTGGCTTGCCGAGCCAGAGGGGCCAGCGCGAGACTGTTGGACTTTCTCAGTGTCGAGGGCAGATTCGCAGGGTCTGTCTTTGGAGTCTCCGCGATGGTCCATATAGAGCTTGCAACTTGTTCCGAGGTATGCCATTCGGCCATATTGGCAGCCGATGGATCCTGGAAACCGTTCTCTTTCGCAGCTGCCAGACGGCCAGTATGAGGCGTGATCATGTGGAGAATACTGGTTGGAGTTGGCTGAGATGTATCCGTTTGGACAGCAAAGACCGTCCCGGACGAGTAGAATGTCGATTGCTCTAATTTCAAATTCTGAACAGGAGGAGGTCTGCGCAGAATTGGCGTGCTTCCGAAGTATTGTAGGTTGAAATACGCACGCCAGCCTGAGAGATGATCAGCGGAATCGCACCATTAGCCGACTCACCGTTCGAAGCGAAGACTACTAGTCCCAACCTTGGACTCTCGTGTATGCCGACCGGAGCCATCGAGATGACTTTGAACACAGTGGAATCAGGACGAGAATTCGAATTGAGTCGCGCGTATTCGGCTTGGAAGTCGGCGAGTAGGCGGTTGTACCTGCCCCGGGTGATATAGTCTGTACCGCTAACGTCTATCCACTCTATCTCCCCTTTGGTATGGTATGTGAACAGCCGGTTGGCGACAGGATCGAGAGCAAAGTTCTCTACGCCTTCTTTGCCTGAGTAGGACAATCAGCGTGGAACACGGTACCACTCGCACATGACTCACCTCCTGATCCAAATACCGATGGCAAGATGTAACCCATGCCCGTCGCAGTCTTGTTGGTTACTCGAACCTTGGCTCCACTACCGAAGAGCCATGAAGAATCTGTGGTATAGTCCAGCTCGTACAGGTCCTTGTTCTCCCCTCTCAAGAACACTCTGCCATGGTTTGTCCCGCTGATCTGAAGCATGGCGGTAGGCAGGTCTGCGGTCAAATTCGTAGCATAAAGATTGAGCTCGCGAGAAGAAGGTCGTGAGACGCCGATCAGTGTGACTTTGGAGGCTGTGCAGATAATGAGGACGTGTGTGATGTCGTCAACGAAGACATCTGCGGAGAGCGGTCAGCGCAGGCGGCGATGTTCCACACTCTCACCCTTTCTCGCTTTGACCAATCCGACGGAGACGATGGTATCCGCTTGCTCATCATATCGATTGAAGTCCCGTCTGAGGGCGAGGCGAACGAGCGTCAGTGCTAAATTGAGGTGTCAAGCTGCCCGACTCACCCATCGGTGTAGTCCCAGAGAAACAAGCGGTTATCGATTGCGAACCATGCTCGGTCGATTTCCTCAAATAGGCCCATCCGGGCGGTTAGATGCTTGTCTGGCCAGGTAGTTAGCGTACAGCTTCTACTTCCTGCAACAAGTTTGACCCACAGTTGAGCTCCTGATGGAGTGCATCGGGGAGGGGAATGTTTCGAGTGATCTTCATGGGACGGAACGCAGCAGCCGGACTGGGAAGATCCACATAGGGTCTTTCGTCTGTGGTTGAGTCAGCTCATCCGATTTCCTAATGCCCTATGGGACAGCTGAACTCACTTGGCTGTGTAATAATGTCCATCAAGTCTGGACTGATCTCGGAATCTGCAGTATACCCTCTCTCTACCTTTGTCCTCGCCTTGGACAAAGGTCCATAGATGGGATCATCACCAGCTCTATATTCGTCCAGAGGCTGAGGTCCCAGACTCGTACCGAGCAGATTGGATGATGACGAATACGAGTTGTATCCAACAGTCCCATATGACCTTTGACCGTTCTGAACGCCCCAAGATCCTTGACCCTGCGTGTGCTGCATCATCATCGACTGCGAAGGCTGTTGAGGTTGATTCTGCTGGGCTCCAGACCAAGACTGCATCGTCCCTCTTGACCCACTGCCAGGTTGACTCTGATAATACGGTTGCATCTGTTGATCCTGATGTTGACCTTGATAGGGAGGTCCTGATGAACCTTGAGCTGGTGGATTGTATCCTTGTTGTTGTTGGCCATACGGATTTTGTTGAGGATACTGATTGTTTGATGAACCACCATACTGATGCGAGCTTGAAGATTGTTGCATTCCCCAGCCTTGTGATGGATTCCCACCAGCCTGGTTCGGATTACTCGAGAACTGAGAGTTCATCCCGTTCTGCTGTGGCTGTGAAGAACGGCTGATGGAGGAGGAAAGGGACGACAACATGATCTATCGGTGTCGTTGAAAGTTGACGAGAAAAGCCTTCTGTCTGCCTCCTATGTGAATCCAGCCATACGATTGTACAGATCTCTACCTCACGCTACCCAGCGCGGATGGCAAGAAGCTGCTGCGAGTCTGGATTGCAGAGCACAGTACAGCCGGTCTGACCAGCGATGCTTGCTTGATGATGCGCTCGCCATTGAATTTTGGGCTGGTGTTCATTGTGGAACGCGCATGATTTTGACTGACGAGTGTGGCACTTTGGGGGAACCCAGAGAGCTCGCTCCTGGTAGACCGCTTGCGTTGGAGATGGTGCATGCTGCGGTATCTACGGCAGCGGGCCTCGTAAGCAATACGTATGCGCGCTGGACAAATCATGGATCGATACTACTGATGCGAGTGAGATATCGAGTGCCATTGTGATGATTTTGGCTGAAGTACACCAATAATGACTGATACTTCAAACTCCACCCGGCTGAATGTCTCTCAAAGCTGCCTGTCGCGAACCAAGGTGCCCAGCCGTCCAGCCTCTCCTAATCGTGTCATGTCACTAAGTGACGCATAAATCGCTATCAAATCCCAAGTGCAACTGCCCAAACCTATACACATTGTGGAATCCTCGCCTTCGCCTTGAGTATGATGATGACGCGGGACCGGACTGACGGTCCGCTGAATTCTCCAGCTTGCCTTGCTATACTTCTCACGCCCGCCTGAGACTCCACCTGCTCACCTGTGCATCTCGGGCGAAACGAATCCACCATTCAGATGACAGACACATGTGCAAGGTAGAAGGGAGGAGGAAAACGGAAGAATCTCGGAGGAAATGACCCTTCTCTCAACTCCAGCCGGTCCGGTCCGATTCTCCCGCTCCGAAGACATGTTTTCCCAACAGCAGCCAAAAAGTTGGTTAGGTGTACTACTCACTGCGTCGATTGTAAGAACGTGTCCACAGAAAGGTCAATGAGGCTTGCCTGGATCTTGTCTTGGACGTTCTTACTCTGGACGAAAGTCATTTCAGCTTCCATACAAGAGCCATTCAAGATGTCCTCGTCCACTCCATTCGTCCTGGCTTCAAGCTCATCCGCTCTCCCGATCTTGCTCGATTCGACCGACTCCAAAGCCGTACATATTGCCGCCAACAACTTTGCGAGCGATATTCATCGTGTCACTGGAGCCAAGCCAGATGTTCATGTTGACGCTCTCCCATCAGGGTCTAAGCAAGCCATCATCGTCTGCACCGCGGGTTCAAAGCTCGCTTCCAAGCTGCGAGCAGAGGCGTTGGTCCAGAAAGTCGAGGGCAAATGGGAGTCATTCCAAGGAGCAGTATTACAGAGCCCTGTAGACGGTGTGGAGGAATCTCTGGTACTGATAGGATCAGACAGGGTGAGTTTTACTCGTGACATTGAGCTCCGGTGCTGACGCGACACATCAGCGGGGGGCAATTTTTGCCATGTACACTCTTTCGGAACAATTTGGAGTCTCACCTTTCCATTGGTGGGCAGACGTGCCTGTACGTCATCGTGACACCCTGTCGATCGACAAGTCATTCACTGTCGGTCACGGTGAACCGACTGTCAAGTACAGAGGTTTCTTCCTGAACGATGAGCATCCTGTCCTGTTCAATTGGGCACGACAACGCTTCGGAATCGCCGAGGGGCCACCATTCCAGGTTGGACTCTATGAGAAGGTGTTTGAGCTACTGTTGAGATTGAAAGGAAACTACCTATGGCCCGCGAGTGAGCGAACGCTGACTCCAAGAGGCAAAGCCTTTATACTGACATTTTTGCAAAGTGTGGCACAGCTCATTCGCTGTGGACGGTCTGGAGAATTTACCCCATCCTGCTAGACCTGGACCGAATCAAGAGCTGGCAGAGGAGCATGGTGTGGTGATGGGAACTTCACACCACGAGCCGATGAGTAGGAACCAGAAGGAGTATCATGATTTCGGGCATGGAGATTGGGACTTTGATACCAACAGAGAGTTCTTGGAGGAGTTCTGGACTTATGGTGCGGACCGAGCAAAGAACTGCGAGACGCTATACACTGTCGGTATGAGAGGGTAAGTCTGGCTGCGCCTATTCTCCGCGTATAAAAGCCGTCGCTGATCAGCCCATCCAAGTGACGGCGATCTTGCCCTGCCTGGGGCCGATATTGAACGACTACAAACCATCGTCAAGGCTCAACAGTCGATACTTAAATCATCTCTCGACACCTCCAACCTCGACTCTGTCCCTCAAATGTGGGCAATGTACAAAGAAGTCATGTCGTACTTTGCGACGGGTCTTCAAGTCCCCGAAAACGTTACACCTTTGCTCAGTGATGACAACTGGGGAAATCTCATGGCCATCATGCCAGAAGGCGATCACAAAGCCGGAGGAGGAATCTACTATCATGCAGATTACGTTGGTGATCCGAGAAACTACAAATGGCTCAGTACAGTCTCCTTGGCCAAGAGTGAGTGCAAGGTCCCTCTGCTGAACGCCGCAGACATGCTCATTGAAACGCTTCAGTGTGGGAACAGCTCAATCTCGCTCGATCATTCAACACCAAGAACATTTGGATCCTCAACGTTGGAGATCTCAAAATGCTCGAAATCCCTCTCGAATGGTTTATGAGTCTTGGATATGACTTTGACCGAGCGACCTCAACCGGTCTCCAAGGTCATCTCACTCAATGGGCCCAACGGGAATTTGCCCTCGATCAGAAAGCCGCGGCGGAAGTGGCGAACATTATGGCACAATACTCGGTGAGTAGTGCTGCGGAGAGGCGACGCTGACTATGATAGATGTACGCTTCCCGACGGAAGGCCGAGCTCGTTGACAGCGACACTTATTCGTTGGCCACCTTCAATGAGTAGGTCGACCTCACAATTGACGACACGCTGACGTGCGACAGAGCGGAGAGGGTGCTTGCCGAGTGGAACGCGCTGGAGGGACGCACAGAGCAGATATTAATGAGCCTCGATCAATCCACACAACTTGCTTTTGAGCAGCTTGTTCGGACACCCATCAGACTGCAGACCAATCTCCAGCGGATCTACATTTCAGGTCAGTCTGAAAGATCAGGAACATCGCTGAAGGATCCCTGGTAGCCGCCAAATCCATCCTTTACGCCTCTCAGGGACGAACGGCCGCCAACTTCTTTGCTCAAGATGCCATTGATTGCTTCCGAAAAGATCACGAGATCACTCAAGCTTTCCACAAGCTGAACGATGGCAAGTGGAACTTGTAAGTTGACCCCTGTATCCCGTGTGTAAAAAGTTCCCCCTCATTTATCTCTCTTCAGCACACTTTGTCAATCTCACATTGGTTACCAATACTGGCAATCACCCACGCGTAATGCCCTCCCGCCAATCTCCTTCGTCCAACCCTCGCCGTCTTATATCAATATTCTGGGCCCGATTCATACTAGATTCACCGTCGAGGGATCACTCGGTGCCTGGCCAGGAGATAACAAACACAATTGCCCACTCGGCTACAACTGCCCTGATCCCGTCTTCCCCCCTGTCGACCCATACAGTCAAAAACGATGGGTCGATGTCGGCGCGGCAGGGACAGAGGATATCGAATTCACGGCCAAAGCTGTTGAAGATTGGGTCGTGGCTCATCCCTCGAACGGGACCGTCAAATCGGACGGAAGTGGTGATGTGCGCGTTTGGATCAGCGTCGATTGGTCAAAATACCCTGGGAAAACGAATGACAAGATGGATGGGCACGTCGATTTCACTTCGTCCGACGGCACCAAGATGACCGTGACTTTGCCAGCTGTGCGAGGTATTGACATCCCATCGGACTTCAAGGGTGCTATCCAAGGGGACGATTACATCGTCATGGAAGCCATGAGGGGAGTCTCAGAGTCTGTCAAAGGCGCCAGTGGGATCGAGCATGCTTGGAAAGAGATCCCATTCTATGGCAAGACGTACTCTGGTATGACCATCCTACCACCTACCCTTGAGCACTTTTCATCCAGTGCGGGTCCAGCAATCCACTATGATTTCTTTGTCACTCATCTGGATGACCTTGCCAACGGTAGCGATGTCAGCGTGACCTTGCTCTTTGGACCAACTCTCAATTACATCCTCGGATCGAGATTAGAAATCAGTGTACAAATGGATGACGGATCTGTCCAATCGGTCAGGCCTGTACCTGAATCTAAACCTGGAACCGTTCCGGACGATTGGGAGCAAGTCGTAGCGAGTGAAGTCAGGCAAGTCAGAATCCCCATGGAGCTTGGCAATAAGGGTAGTAGCGCCATTGGATCGCACCGCCTGATAATCAGAGGTGTCAGAGGTGGACTGGTCCTAGAGAGGGTATTGATCGATCTCGGAGGTATCTCAAGTAGGGCTGCTACGTACCTTGGACCTCCGGAGAGTCATATCGTTGTGTAGGAGGCAGTCAGCTATAACATATGCGAATATCGACGTTGCACTCCCTTCGTTACGACATGAAAATACATAATCAGTCTCCTGGCGGGATTCACTTAGGACCAGCATGCGATGAAGTTTATGGTACACACAAAGTCCAATGCTGATATCTACAACGAAACGTTTCAATCAAGAGGCGTTTATCGTACAACTTCTTCGTTCTCTCTATCTCAATTCCCCATTATATACACCTGAGTCAGACGTTGGAAAGCCGGAATACACTGGGGCACGACAAGTGTCGGTCAATTCAGACACACGCTAGACAATCACTCACCCCGTTCGAGGCCATCTACTACTCATCCCTTGCACCAACTTGCTCCGGCACGCACCTCCGACCCTTGAGCACGTAAAAGAGTCTGTAGAACATCAGCGTCTCTCCATCTGTCACCCGGCCCTCGACACGCACCTCCACCTGATAGCTGCAGCGGTTCGAAGCTTGTACCCGCGAGCCTGGAGCTCAGCCACGCAGGCCTCAAGGGAGTGCTTGCTCCCCTGTCCATCTTCATAATAACGAAGAATAATCTCATCCTGCGATAAGTCAGTGAAAAATCCATCTCAAAGGGGATATGTACTCGCCTCATCCTTCGTATACCCGACTCTGGTATGTGCTACTATATCACGCGCCACTTGAGCTCGACCTGATGTGCCGAAAGCGCGCAGTGAGGCGATAGTTTTCGCTCGGCCAGACTGATGTGCGGCTATCGTGGGAATATCTCGAGACTTTTCTTCTTGCGGAAGGTTCGTGACCTCAGACTTCATTGATGGCTGTGCTGTGGCAGTCCTGCGCCTCTTGAAGCTCCTTAACATGGGCGGAGTCTCAATCTGCCTCGAGCTCACACTGCTTCGCGTGCGCTCCCACGGTCCATGGTAGAATTGATCTGAGAGGATAGCGGGCCGGGTAATCTCTGGCTCCATAGCTGCGATGGGGTCAGGCGATCCTTCAGCATCTCGATTGGTGAAGACGCCTTCAAATAGAGCCGAGACTGAGGGGTCCCGAGATAACATGTTTGTTTTGGAGGGTCCGGCGGTAGGTGTCGGTGAGCGCAGGCATGGCTCCGCGCCGTCTTCCACGAGATCGTCGACTGGGTGGTAGTCCCCAGGAGAAGAGGCTTTGAGTGTGGACCGCTTTCGCTTGCGGCCCCGAGACTGCATAGCAGGGTCAGCATGACGGCCGGCAGGCAACGCTACACACCTTCCCTGCTGTCAATGTGGCACTTTGATTCTTCGACGTGCCACTTCGAGCTCGACCGGTCGGTGAATGATTGTTCGCACTTTTCGAAGTTCCAGACACCGCGAATGGCTTCAAAGCAGGTTTCTGCTTGAACTTGGACTTTTTCTCCGCTTGAGATGAGGAACGCTGGTTGGATGATGCAAGTCAGCGCAAACACCTCCATCAAGACTCGGTACCGACTCACCAATTTGGCAAGAGAAGCTTCTCTGTCAAGTGAATCGAGTCGCTCTCGTTTGATTTCACGTTCCTCTTGATCGGTCAAACGCCCTTTTTCTGTCATATCCTCATCCTTCGATGCAGTGATATGCATCTCCGTGTCGCCTTCTCCCTGTGAATCACCGATAGATTCCTCGAATCGAGTCTCAGCGACCTCATTCCATAGGATCAGACCATTCTCAGCAGAGATCGAGCCTAGAGAGACTTTAACATCATCGCCCTTGCCCACCTCTGGCTCTGCTAAAGGATCTTCCATGACTTCTGGAGTGGCACTAACACAAGGATACGGAGTGGCTACCCTGGGCACCTTTCGTGTCTTGTGATCTGGCGTAGAAGGAGCTTTGACCGGGGACGGACTTTCAGCTTGAGATGATCGCCTCACACAGGGAGTCGCCGCCTGGTCAACCTCACCCGCCGCATGAGATCTGGATGCCTTTGATCCTGGCGAGCCGCTTCTGTCGTATAGTGGAGTGTGAGGTGAGGATGTGTTGAGAAGAGCTTGCACCGGAATCGCTGGGCGAATGAGCCTCGTCAGGTCCGACGAGAAGTGAGGGCTTGATTCAGTCTGGATCTTGAAGTCCGCGGAGACAGACTCATCGTCGATGGCCGAGGTCACCATGTCCTCCTCCTCCCCGCGAGGCGTCTGAGGCATCCAATCGGCAATCGACTCAGGAGACGTCGCCGCATCATCTACTGCATCGAATACCTGAGCCGCTGAGGGAATAGAGATGGGGCGAGTGGGACCTTGGTCCGACCTGGAAGAGTCGATCCGTTGGCCCCTTGCGGGCGACGGACTTGACGGTGGGGAGGACTCTTGGGTAGGCCGGTTCCTTGCAGTGCTAGCCGTTATCTCATCGTTCAAGACGGTCTCAGCGGTCTGGAGCTGTCAGCGGGCAGATATGACGACTCGATGTTCACCTCTTGTGCCAGCTTGACTTCCATCTCGGCATGTACCTCTGGTTGCGAACTTGCGAGCCATGATCCCAAACGAAGCGAATGGGCGGCTGCGAGTTCGATGCCAAGGGGTGTCATGGAAGTAAGGGGCAGAGGCTGCGATGTGGTTCCATACATGTGCTCTTGACGAGTTTGCTCCGGGATATCGCAGCAAATGAGAGGTTCATTCTGGACGGTATTTTGGCTCGATGCCAAGATAGCGACAGCGGTCTGAAGTTGAAGTGGTCGGTCAGCGATGTGAAGGAGGGAGTTCCGCTCCCGGCCCGACTCACTGGTTCTACCTCTTCGCCTTCATTATTCGACTGCTCTGGATGCTTCGCTTCCAACTCCTTAACTTCTTCCAGCCTCGCAAAAATGTCATCGATACCCGCTTGAAACTCGAAAGACTCGTCGATGTAGATCCCGAGTTGGCCATCAGGTATCATACGAGGTCGACACAGAACGGCGTTCGCAAATCGATCCTGTCGCATCTCGACGGGTAGAGAAAGTGATGGATCGAGCTGCCATGAGAGGGTATGACTGCATCCTTCGAGGGGACAATTCTCGAGTGGGCAAGGGGAAACATTGGCCAAATCCAAGTCTAGAGGTAGAGGCGTGGAACTTGTGTCAAAGTCAGCGAGAGGGGTATGAAGGTAGGATGGGTGGATAGTGGTCTCGCTCAGGGAGGCACCTCGAGCGCTGCTGATAGTTGCAGACATGGCGGGTGGTCGAGTCGGATCCAACAGACCGAGGATCGGCGAAAGCGAGGTATGGCCCTGAGTGGTCGACTGCAGGGTGCTTGTGCCAGTCTGAGACGACTTCATCTTCGCCCGACCGGCTACTACACCTCGGCTTGCTGGTCAGCCTAACACACACTACAGTGAGCTATAGAAAGTCATGGTCATAAGGAAGAATGTCAAGTGGAAGTCGAACACCACGAATCCTAACTCTCTAAGCGAGTTTCCCGAAATTTCCAAACACACATACACACATACACACATACACACACACACACACACACACACACACACACACACACACACACACACACACACACACACACACACACACACACACACACACACACACACACACACACACACACACACACACACACACACACACACACACACACACACACACACATACACACACACACACACACACACACACACACACACACACACACACACACACACACACACACACACACACACACACACACACACACACACACACACACACACACACACACACACACACACACACACACACACACACACACACACACACACACACACACACACACACACACACACACACACACACACACACACATACACATCATCAACATGTCAACACATGGCAAATGGCGATCAGTGCGTAGTGGATATGGCCACCGTTGAACGCGTTCATTCGCGTGACGCGTGAGAGACATCTTTTGTGGTGAGTACAGGTCATCAGTGACCTTGGACGGCGAGTAGCTGAGGCCGTATGCATATATCCAGTAGCACCGGCAATGGCACCTCATACCATGCTCCAGTGAGATGACACGTCCCTTGTAGGGTGGTGTTGCTCCAACCTTCACTGTTCAAGCTGGGCGAGGAAGCATTGCAGCCTGATAGACGAACAGATTCCTCAGGGCACGAATCCTCTGTGAGCTTCACCTAGTCATAATGCCAGAGTCCAACGTGTCCGTCCATAGTGCCCGTAAGTCATGCAGCCTCTTGGACTGGGCGTCTGCGTCTGGATTCTCGGTCAATTCCGATTTCGAGGCTGGCACAGTATTTATCCAGAGTTTATCCAGAGTGGAGTCGGGGTTCAAAAAGATCTCGGGTTTTGCGACTAGGCATCCTCTTGAGCATTGTATGTTCGAAAGGGGCCAAAGTAAGAGCCAAGACGCTGGAACACACTCGTGTGGTATGAGTGAAATGGTAGGCAGTACGAGCGAGCGAGTGAGCCAGCCAGTCAGCCAATAGTCCAATCGACCAAACCACCTCGAGCTGACCTGAAGCGATCTTCCGCGCATTCCGCACCTGAAAAAAAGAAGCGCGCCCTCAGATTTCCAATCAGATTCTCTCGGGGCATCTTTCTTCTCTTGGCTTTCGGATAAACTGTGGAAAAGACGGAGTGAGTAGACGAGTCCATCGGGGCTTCTCCAACTCTTCTCGCTGACTTGAGAAGACCCAATCAGGATCGTACTGCTGGAAGGCGGTAGTGTGGAAGAAGGTATATATGGGAGAAGAGCTGAGAATTCCATCGGCAAAGGGTATACATCATCATCTTGAGGCTCGCCATCCAAATTAACATCTTGGAACCACATTCCTTCTCATCTCATCTCAACACATCATCTCTCCCCTCAGCATGCCATCAATAGAAAAGGATACGCCGATAGGTAGCCCGAGTGATCCTCCACTCCCCTCACCTTCCCAGCTCGAAATGCCTTCCTCTGCTCCCATCGAAGCGCATACAGCTTCAGGACCATCGTTGATCATTGCGACCGAACATGACCCGCATACCAGGTCACTCGTCTTCAAGCGTCTACGCAAGGTCCTGCCGTTACCATCACCGTTCATGGCCAATTGCATGTTGTGAATCATTATCATGTGTCGGTCTCTCACACACCTTTTGCTGATCTCTTTTTTCCAGAGCCACACTCTTCTGGGTCATGATTCTCGCTGGATGGAACGACGCAAGTCAAGGACCACTCCTCCCCTCACTTCAAGACTACTACAACGTCAACTACCTTGTCATCTCCATCATCTGGATCGGAAACTTTACAGGATTCATGACGAGTGGTATATCGAATGTCTTTCTCACAGACCGATTCGGATTCGGGATCGTCGCTCCGTTCGGTTCAGCCATGCAAGGTGTCGCCTATATCCTCATGGCAACAGGTGGACCATACCCTTTGTTCGTAGTGGCCTACGTGATCAACGGATTCGGTCTTGGTCTCCAGGACGCACAATGCAACTCGCTAGTGTCGAGATTGGACAATGCAAATACGAAAATGTTCCTCCTTCACGCTTTCTACGGTCTAGGAGCTACCATCTCACCCTTGGTATCGACAGAGTTTGTCAAGCGTTTCCAGAGTCAGGTCTACCTATACTTCTGGGTCTCACTGGGCATGGCAGCGTTGACGGTCACCTCGCTGGTGCTAGTCTTCCGCTTAAGAACAGAAGACCAGGTCGTCGGAAGGCGGAAAGATCCCTTGGCAGTCGGCACAGAAACGGTCGCTCAGTCCGGTGGTACTTCCGCGGAGATCGAGTCTGATGTCGAGCTCAAAGCGAGACCCACGGGTGATGTCTCGGCCCACCTCCCCACGCCCGACTCCACCTCTGCTAAGGAATCCAAACAGAGAGGTGGCAGTAGTGGCAAGATGAAGCGGATCATGACGACACCTGCTGTCCATTACATGGCATTTTACATCTGTATCTATGTTGGGGTGGAGGTCACGTTGGGCGGATGGATCGTGAATACCGCGGCTCAAAGCTCTTGCTGACCTGTCCAGACTGAATTCCTGTTGAGCCAGCGCGGAGGCAACGATAATGCCGGATACGTTACCACGGGCTACTTTGCTGGCTTGACCCTGGGTCGAGTCATCTTGATACCCGTTACTGGATGGATAGGCAAGCACAACGCCATTTATGTCTAGTGAGTAGAGTAGATGCCTGCATTACCGGCTAGGCATGGCCCTGACTCTACGTACAGTACCATCCTCGCCATCGCCCTAGAGATCATGGTCTGGACGATTCCAAATCTCGTAGCCAATGGCGTGTTCTTCTCCCTCATCGGTGTAGTCCTCGGACCAATGTACCCCGTCGTCATGATGGTCGTCATTGAGGTTTTGCCAGGCGAGCTTCAAGCTGGTAGTATAGGTTGGATCGCATCGTTAGGTCAAGCGGGCAGCGCCATGATGCCATTGTGAGTCGACAACATGGGGTCTTCTTTGTCCACTGCTGACATCGAGAATAGCATCACGGGAGGTATAGCCAACAAGGTGAGTCTTTCACTATCTCTCACAGAAGGGGAAAAACCTGACCTTGCTCGCTTCAGCACGGTGTGTGGATCTTACAGCCGCTCGTCATTGCTTTCATGGGCTTCTCTCTCGTGTTGTGGTGGTTGGTCCCGAGACCGAAGGGTTTGAGAGTGTAGCATAGCAATGGTGACAGTGTAGATTTCTATAAGATGTCTCTTTTCTCTCTCTGTGTGTGTTGTGTGTGTATAGGCATCTTGATCCATTTCGGGGGAGAAACATTTTCGGACCATTCATCGTCTGACCCACACGCTTGGGAAAGAGTCGTGGACGTTTCGCTCCTTTGCAGCGTCGTGTTATCCTCCATCAACCTACCGAGGATGCGCCACTGGACACGTTTGAATCGGTCACTTAGCCGAATCTCTTTGATGATTATTTTATTTCCGGAAAGGATGTCCCCCCCCCCCCCCCGCGCGGGTCACGCGCCGCTCATCCCTTCCCTCGTGGCCAATCCCCCCCAGTCTAATTTTATTAACCAGGTCTCTAGAAACAAAATCGAAAAAGAAAAAGAAAAAAAGAGAGATCTCGGAAATATGGCAGGTTAGTATCTTATCGATCTGACCCATCAGATCTCCGGATGAGACACAAAGGACTCAACCGCATCTCATTATTCTCAGGACACACACACAGAGACACACATCCGTACTAATCTAATCGTATCGGATCAACGGGAAAGGGATGTCTGGCGACGTCATGGAGACCCTTTCCCAATCTCAATCACCATCATCATCATCATCATCACCAGATCCATCCGGTTCAGCGAACCCACACAGTGGACCTATCCGTCAAAAGTTTTCAAGGTCAAAGATCTCATGTCTAAAGGTGGGTCCGATCAGACGACCCCGGGTCGGCGGCATCTACAGAAGACAGAGTCCATCGTATTTGAACTGACTGATTCACTCTGCTGCGCTTCCAGTGCCGATCTCGTAAAGCAAAGTGCGGCTCTTTACCCCCTGGAGCCTGTGACAATTGTGCTAAACGCGGTTGGGAATGTATCTGGCCAGAAGAAGATGGGAGGACAGCACGTTTCAGACCAGGGTATATCAAACGAAATGACTCGTTACCGTCCGCTAGGAATTCTATGGATGGTCCACCTGGGACTGCGGAGACGACAACCGCGCCGCCTAGGTCAACAGGTTTCAATGAAGCGGGACCTTCAAGGTCGTCTTTGGGCCAAGCTGAGACATCTCTCATGACGGATTGGAATCGGTCCACCCATATGCGCGCCACGTCTCCGGGCATTGCCCCCCCTCCGACCACGAGCACGAGCCACGATCATGCTCTCACTCGCGTGCCTTCTGGCCCTACCCCTGCTCCCCCTCCCCCTCCTCCTCCTCCTATCAGTGCCATTCCTCCCCACTTTCAACATCAGCCCATCGACCTCGATCAATTCGATCAACAGTGGCGTGATTGGATCGTCCCTACACCGGGCCAATCGCCTCGGAAAGATTTACCTTCATTAGGTCTCTCATTATCCGATACCGATGCTTTCCTTCAAAGTTTACTCCAAGCCGAGAGGAGTGATCTTCACGTCCAGGTCATGATTGATGGATTGGCGGAATCGTCTCGTGGAGTCGAGGTGGCAAGAAAGACGGGTGTCATGCGTATAAAGTATAGGAGACCACATGGACGGACAGCCTTCGTACCAGGTGAGTTGGGTAAACCCCATTGGAGTTGCTCTCGCTCGCCCAGATTGACGAATGCCTCAAGGCACGCTCGCGATACCTATCAAAGTGGTTTTACAGCCAAATCAGAATATTCAATCCCCAGCCACTACTTCAAGTTACAGTGGTTCAAGTCAATTCGACCCGGACTTGCTCAAAAATCTTGTATCGACATTCGCCAGTCATTTGGGGACCCAGTACCCTTGTATAGATTGTCATGAGCTGACATTGGCCATCGATCGGGATCCAGCTCCAAGCTTCCTCTTATGCTGCGTAGCAGCGATGGCCGCGAGGTGAGTCTGTGAAGCCAATGTGAAACTGAATCTGTCACAGATTCTCGGATGACCCTCGCTTGTCACTGTTCAATACCAAAGCCATCTCGAATGGCGATGTCTACTTTGACCGTGCCACGTCGATGATCGGTAGCGTTATGAAAATCCCATTGAGAGAAACCGTCATTGGGTTCGTGCTCTTGGCTAGCTGTGCCGGTGAGTTCTGGGTATCCTGTGCGCGGTGCTAAATAGAGTCAGACTCCGTGAGTGGACAGTGGATGCTCGCTGGAGATGCTACGAGAATGGCGATAGACTTGGGTCTACATTTGGTGAGTCTCGCCAGTCATACTGGATCTGAACATTTCAGAATGATCCAGACAACGAAGACACCGAGACTGTCCGACTTAATCGTCTCTGCTTTTGGTCTGTCCTCCTTCTCGACTACACCGTGTCCATCGGCGTCGGTCGATCTACGTCTATCCGACCGAAATCCATCACTCAACAACTCCCTACGCATGCCGATGTCGGTCAATCTCCACTGACTCACGTCTTTCACATGTTCAAGGCTTTCGGTCCGCTCATCAACATGCTCAATTCGGAGGAACTCAAACTTCGCGAACCAGAATTCATGGACAGGCTGAGGGTGGAAAGAGCGTCCATCTTGAGATTATATCAGGATCTACCGCCAGACATGCAATGGACGGGTGAAAAGTGAGCCACCACTATCGCTTCTTAGGACATGGAGTCGTGCTCACTCTCTCGGCCTCGCTAGCCTTCGATACCACCATCGGATGGGTAACGGTGCCATGTTCTTCCATCTCCATACTTGGATCTACGTGATTCTCTGTAGTAGTTCCATGGCCTCTGCCGAAATGACGGGTCCAGCCCAACTCGACAAGCTCAGTATCTCCGGAGCCAAGTTGATCGTCGACTATCTCACCTTCTGCGATTTGATCGATCCAGCTATATACTATGTTCAACCATTTCTTGGTCAACCGCTCTTCACAGCAGGCACCGTCATCATGGCAGGTGAGCGAGGCGACAAAGGCTCAGGCTCTTTTCTGTCTCTCGCGCATTGATCACTGACATCACTGCACCAGAGCTCAATCGATCCAAAGAAGGACCTTTGGACCAAGATGGCAGTACGATGCTCGAGGCCATTGCGCACGCTCAAATCGATACGATCAAACGGGCCATTATCAAATTGTCTGAATTTTGGCGAGGAGCAAGACTCGTCGAGACGGCCATGGAGGAGTGTATCCGGGGTGGAACAGAACGTGACAAGATATGGGTGGAGAATGATTCCTACGCTGTAGAGGTGTATGACTGGAGTTTACCGAATCGGTATAGGTCAGATGGCGCGCAGGTCAATTGAGGGCATGTGGTTGTGTGTAATGTTTTATCGTGTTGTACATGCAATCGATGACGACTAGTACAACGCAAATTCGATACAGATTGGGTGCAGATCCGTAGGGATTTCTTTGATCATGACTTTACCGTCCTTCAGACTGAGGCGTTCTCCAGTGAGGAGCTTGGCTGATTCTAGATCTACCTTGCCCTTCTCTAAATCGAGAATGCCCTCGTCCCCTCGGACGAATGCAAATAGTCTAGAACCCTTCCTGGTCCACCTCACGAACCCATCTTCCGCATCTTCCTTCCCTGACGGTCTAGCGATATTTTCACCGACCGGATCAGAGTCATGAATGGCATCTGCGTTGACATCCATGTACTTTGCCATGTAATCGAGGCATTTGAGCTGCAAAGATGGGATGTTGCCCGCTTCGTCAGGCCCCACATTCAGTAACAAGTTTCCACCTTGAGAGCTGACGTCGACCAGGAGCTGAATCGCTTGAACTCCAGACATGTATTGAGCTTCCGTCTCGAGCTTGTTATATCCGAATGAGAATCCGACTGAGGGGAGGCCAGGGGGAAAGTTTGCCATCAGCCCCAAAGATTCTCTGGAAGAGCGTAAGAGAGATGGTGGAGAGCTCACTTCCTCGAGTGGACTGCCACATCTGCGAATCCTTTGGCTTTTCACCAAGACCGTACTCAACCGTCACAAAGTCCCAGTGGGTATCCCCGTATCGATCTGATAGGCGGTCATCCATCAGACCAAAGTCCCCGATCTAGGACCCTGTCCAAAAGCTCACCATTGATGACTGCTTCGGGATTCGCTCCGTACAGCTTTTTGAGCAATTCCTCAACGCTGTACGGACCCGGCGCCACGCCCCTAGGTCTCACGTTTCAGCATAAAGCTCTTTGAAGTACCTAAACCGAGGCTACATGGGTAGGCTCACGCTTCTGGCCAATTTATATCCCCCCATAAAACATCAGGCTTGTACCGCTCAATTAAATCGGCACATTGTTTCCAGGCGTATTCATTGTATTCGACCGCGTCGAGACCGGGTTTATCGTAATGACCTTTATGCCACGGTTGAGCCGTCGGCCACTTGTGCCAGTCGATGCCGCTATGGGGAGTGTCATGTACAGATCCAAAGGTGGGAAGATCAAGTAAGACTCACGTCGAGTAGTAAACTCCAAATTTGATATGGTGACTCTCGGCGGCTTTCGCAAATTCTTCAATGATATCCCGTTTAGGTCCCCTCTTGACGGTATTACGACCTTTCGTCTCAGGTGCATCCCATAAGGTGATACCGTCCTATTCAAATCCACAGCGTCAACTCCTGCCTCCTTTCGCGGGACCCTCTATCACTCACATGGTGCTTGGACACCGGGACGACATACCTAGCTCCTGCTCTCGCGAACAACTTGATCATCTCATCTGCATTGAACTGCTTGGCTGACCATTGATCTAGTAGATCATCGTACGGTGCGCCGCCAAAGTTCTCTTGATGATACTTTGACGCTGCGTTATCGGGAAATCGGATGGTGTTGAAGTACCATTCGGCATATGGATTTCGCTCGTGCCTGTCAAAATTCGTAGTAGTCAGTGGACGAGTTCGACGTCACCGACTCACAGAATCTCCTCGTCAATATGTCCTAGAGCCCCAGAGAGCTCTGCAAATGCAGGCACAGAATAGGCTCTGACACCAAACGATCAGTCCCTTACGACATGCACAACGTAGTGAGTGACGTGACAACTCACCCCCAATGAACAAAGATACCCAGCTTGGAATCCTTGAACCATTCTGGGACCGGACGTTGAGCAAACTGCTCATAGTTCGGAGCTCGCTTCGTCGCCCAGATATGCGCCATTGTCTTTGGATGTGGTTGAAACGGACGTCGCAGGTGGTGTACGCGACACAGTCAGCATCTTATCGAAATCTACTAAGGTTTTGCATATCCGTGGAATCCGGATATATGCGAATGATTGTGGATATCGGGTTATTATCTACAGATACCCCGAAGCACCGGGTTTCAGGTGTGGGGCCGCGCATGGATCAGCTGGGCTAGACCGATGTGTGTCAGAGCTTATGCTTCGGACGGCAGTTTGATGATTCAAAGAATGCATTCCTCCTATTTCTATTTCTATGCACTATCTCTCCTCTCCTCTTCTAGCGCTTCCCTGCCTTCTCGCTCATTGAACTTGTACATTGGCAAGTCGAGGAAGATGTATCGCTTGACAAACTCTGGTAATGGTCGATACAGTTTCGGCGGAACAGGGAATAAGATGGAAGTTTTGGATAAGTAGTGTTTGTACTTGTCCCACGAATCGGATTTCACCTGAACGTGTCCGTCTGTGAGCTCGTGAGAGTGGAGGTAGTATTTCTTCGCGGCGGGTTTCTCAGCAGTGGGCAGGCCAGAGAGGAACATGAGACTGCGAATCAAGCACCATGGTCAACGATGCCAGTCAATATAGTGGAAACTTGTTGCTCACAGGAGGATGGTAAATAGAGGCGAGGTGATTGATGCGTATTGCGCTCGTCTGCCACCCTCGGAAACATTGCCATACAGTGTCGGACTGATACAGAGCGCCCATAGACCCCAGTGAAGCGTGATCTCTCCAAAGTAAGGCGGATGACGAGAGTAGTACCACAGCCCCTTTGTACATGGTTTGCCCTTGGGCGGGTTGGACGATTTGTACAGCCACTAAAGACAGAGGTGTCAATCTTTGAACAACATGTTTAGGCCAAGCCTGAACGGACCTTTTGGATATCGGCGGTGGCTTCCCAGAAAAGACCGATGGCGAAGATGATGATACCTGCTATATCTGCCCCTGTACCAAATTTGGGATTGGAACCTCCTTTCGCGAGATCAGATACAGCTGGTGAATTGAGGACGACCACGGGAAGGGCTGGTTTGGGGTCAGTGCCGTTGCTCAGGGGGAGAGAGGACAACGTTTACGCACACACCACCCAGACCCAGAGGATCTGACCAGTCCAGAAACCTGCAAACTTGAAGAAGTGGCTTCGGATATCGTCGAAGCGTGTATCACCTGGCATAAAAACTCAGTAATGTACTGGGAGGGATGCGCCTCGGGCGAATGCCACTCACTGCCCGTTTTGAGAACCCTGAAGAGAAGGAAACCGGCCAGTCTGGCTGCCCAAACCATCATGAGCACGGAGGCACTGGTTCAAAAGGTTAGAGGCGAGTTCAACAGCAGGCGAGCCATACTCACACAATGTTTCTGAGCAGAAGAGAAGTAAAGAAGCAAACGGGTCAGCGTCCACGATTCAAGGGAATCTCAAGCCTGTGCCACGACTAACCTGGCATAGTAAGCTGGACGCGTGATGTCAGTTAGATATTCTTGGGCATCGGGACCTGGGCCGGTACTCACTTCCTCCCGTGGTCAACGTGATCAACGCCAAGATGAAAAAGTTAGATCCTCCCTACACAATGGTCAGTTTAAACTGTGCATGCTCTTCCCGGGATGGAAAGCCTTCGCTCACTGTAAAACTGGGGAGCGGGGCAATCGAGTCAGTCAACGTCCCTCTCATCGTTCAGAAGAATGAGAATCTCACTCGGTGATCTTGTCGAACTGATTACCATGGAGAATTAGCACATGCTACGCTTCAGACCCTTCCGATCCAAACACAGAATAGACCCACCTTGAAAGTCCAAGCTATGGCGAATCCTGACAATTGCCATGCGATCGTGATGAGCAGCGAAATGACAAGATTGTACTTGTCAATAATGACATGAGGGGACATGATGGTTGTTAGGAAGACCTGGAGCCTTGGGGGCGCGGTATGGTCGAGATGAGTGGGCGAGTGATGATGATTCAAGTTGATTTCAACCCAGCGATTATATAGGAGGGAAGCCCCCCGTCTGCTCCACAACGTTGTTCGATGGTCTTGCTTGGCCTAGAGACAAGAGCGATGAGGATGATTGCGCCTCCTCTGCCCACCCCTTGAGAGAGAGGTGACCGGTCTTCCTTGGCCGCTGAATGAGACTGAAATGGTGATGAATCGATTCCGCGGATCCCCGCGGCGCCAGAAAAAAAAGTTCACCACGGTGACGTCAGTCGTTTTTGGGCTTGGAATCGATCGTGGTGGGTGGTGGTATGCAGAAAACATTGGACGTCTACGTGCTGGAAACCTATCTCTTTACCTCCATCTTGCGATACAGCATATGCAACCTGCAACGACGTAGACATTGTGATGCATCATTGTCTCTCAGAATCGAAAGTATAGAAACATCGTCAAGTAAGGTTCTGTCGTTTTGTAAGGTTTCCAGTGGATGGGCTGGCTGGTTGGGGTGAATTTTTAATCTACAGTGGTTCGGAGAATGGAAGAGGTGTAAGGTTAACCCCTCGAGTTAATTCGCGCCGGTCTGTCTGTCCTTCTTCCTCATCCACCGCCGTGCAATCCTTCTTCCTCACGCTCTACTCGAATTTCTCTCTCTTCTATCCTTTGTCTCTCAATCACTCGCTTACAATTCCTTCTTTGCTCTCTTGCTCGCAGCAGCACTTTCCGCAGCGAGCTTCTTGGAGTATGAGCTGGCGCTGACGCTGGCTCGGGAGATACTGGCCGATGCCATCTTGCTGGCCACAGAGTAAGAGCTTGACAAGCTGCTGAGAGCACTCGAAGCCGAGGACGAGGCTCGCGATGCCGCCGAGTGGGCAGAGCTCGACAAGGATTTGGAAAGGGAAGAAGCGGAGAGGGAGCCAGAGTGAGCAGTCACGGAAGCGGCGGAGGAGAGGGACGAAGCGAGCGATGAAGCAGAGGACGAAGCGTAAGACGCGGCAGAGTGGGCCGATTTGCTAGCGGCGGAAGCGGCACTGCTCAACGATGGGTCGTTGGCAGACTTCGAGGCGAGACTGGAAGCGGACGACGCAGCAGAGTAGAGCGACTTGGAGATGGAGGAAGCAGCCGAAATGGCGGAGGCAGACGCGCTAGAGGCGTAAGACCTGTTGAAGAGGTGAGTGGTGTTTTTCACTCTAACCCATTTTACTCACTGTCCGCTGACTGAGGCGACCGACGCGGCAGAGGTAGCACTGGCACCTGCCCATTCGGCGTATGAGATGGCAGAGCTGCTTGCAGCGACCATTGCAGACGAAACGGAAGATTTGGCGTGCTCAAACTTCTCCTCAAGACTCCATTTGGGCGAAGTGAGAAGCTGAACACATAAGCCGGACCCGGGTACTGCAATACTCACCTCAAGAACCTTAGAGAGTTTGTCTTCCGCGAACTCGATGCCGCTGGAGAGGGTCTCTCGGATGGATGCGAGGATCTGCTCAACCTTGTTCGAAGCCTGAACGTAGTGAACTGCGCACATCAGCAAGTAGCCACAAAGAGGGGAGGGATCTCCACACTCACTTCGGACTTCGTGGATCAACGAGGGTCGGGAAGAGAACTTGGTGTCGTCGATACCGTAGGATCTGAGCTGAGCTCGGAGACGGGCATCAGGCCAGGCGAGGTAAGGTGCAGATGTAGCATCCTTGTAGTTCTTTGACATGAGGTCGACGAGCTGAGGAGTGAGCATTGATACTACAGTTGTGGCCCACCTCCTCTCGCTTGGCCTGGAAGTCAGACTTGACGATACCATGGTCGACGAGCCAAGCTCGCATCTCTGAGTCGTACCAACCTCCCCAGACCGTGGATTTGGCACGAGTATAGTGTTCATCGAGGAGCTTTTCGTATTTCTCCTTCTTCAAGGTGGCGGCTTCACTCTTGCTGCAGAAGTGTGAGCTCGAGATACAGGCTCGATCGATCGAGAACTCACATGACACCCTCTGAGATGAGCCAGTCTCGCATGTCGCTCTCCTTCCAGGTCGAGTAAGCAGTGTCCTTTGCGTCAAAGTAGTTGTTTCGCATGAGTTCGAGAAGCTTGTCTCGAGCGGTAGGCTCTGGGTGAACAATCCCGTGTGCAACGAGCCAGTCATGAATGGAGCTAGTAGACCAAGCTTCATAGATCGGGTCAGTAGCCTTGAGGTAAGCTACTCGGACATTGTTGAGGAGAGCAGCTCGGCCAGTGGGAGCAGGAGTAGAGATGACGTTGTGTTCCTCGAGCCAGGTTCGGAGCTGGTTGTCATCCCAAGTAGAGAATATGTAGTCTTTGGCATCGTCAAACTTCTTGGAGGCTTGGTTGGTGGCCCAAGTAGCTTGAGAAGCTGCAGCTTGGTAAGCTGACGAGATCGAGGAAGCGGCTTGGTCGGTGGGGTGACCGTAAATGGCAGTGGATACGGCAGACGCCCTGTCGTATGTGAGTTGGAGTGCTATCTGATAGCTCACTTTTGCTTGGCAAGAACAAGGAGCTGCTCTCGGGTCGAAGAAGGAGATACGACACCCTTTTCAAGGAGCCATTCTCTCAATTGGCTCTCGGACCACCTAGTCTCACGTCAGCAAGGCGGCGGATGATCGATGGAAGTCTACGCACGCATCCATGGCAGCATTAGAACCAGCCTCGAAGTAGGCTTGTCCCGCTCCGGCTCCCCGGGCTCCCCACTGGCGGTTTTGATCAGCGCCACGTCATCCAACCTTGAACGCTCAGCACTCACGACAGCAGCTGCATCGGCATATTCTGCCACTTGAGCCTGAACCTTTTGGAGGTCTTTCGAGTCACGAATCTTTGCGCCTTGAGCTTTGAGGAAATCGAGAGATTCTTGGAGTGACCAATCTTCGTAGATGGCTGTTGAGCGCCAGAGGAGTCAAGAGGCGAATGTTCGAAAGAAACGGAAGGTACAGGCAAGGAATGTGGTTGCGAGGGTTGAAGGAATGGAAAGCAAATGGTCAGCGTACTGTCCTTCTCGAGATCGGCTCATGCAATACGATCATTCCATAGTCCCCGACGTGATAGCCATCCATTATTGTGACTCTCTGACACCGGTCCCACAATCAAACCAAAGAGACTCACGTTTGTCCTTTCCGAACAATTTTGCGTCTGCACCTAACCCGAATGCCAGGACGGTGTACAACACCGCCTTGGAGAACTTCATAGTGGTTGAAGTGGGTCTGAACTTGGTGTTTGGCAGATGGATGCAGTAGTAGGAATATAGACGAGGTCAATTGGTTGAGAGAGAGAGACAGAGAGTTGACTCGGTAAAGGGGGGAGAGAGGCGGGTGAATGGATGGATGATGACGATGGCCAACAGTCGCACTCTCTCTCTCTCTCATTGTTGGATGATGACGTATTTTCCTTTTTGCCTCATGGTGCATTGTCATAGAATTGCTGGAACACTGCTTAGCGGGGGGTTTAGATAAATAAACGCACCCGCGGGCTATGGAGAACAAGGATATCGAGAGTCTGCTATCAACCGATGGATACTGAGCTATGAGTCGGGGTTGGAGGCTGCAACACTAGTGACATGATCTCTGGCCCTGCCTCACTATCATGATATACCAGTACCTTGCCATATGCTGCACCTGTGAGGGCCTGTTTCAAGCCACGATCCGCGAAAACAAAATCGGCCACAGCCGGGCTGATCGGCGACCACGTGCCTCACACGAAGGGAGATCTAGTGGTTTCAAGGCTGTCAATTATAATAAATCGCAATCTGACCTTTTGATAGCATCTTGAGCACGCTAAATTGTGGTAGATCCATAGCTCAAACGAGAGACTCGCAATGGATCTACTCACCAATGGTATAGTGAATATTGCTTCGAAAAGTAAGCGGGTATGGGTCTTGCAATTCACTGACTTGCTTTAAGAGGCGGAGAAGCACGTGCATGTATCGCCTGAGGATCCAAGGTTCCTGTGGTACATTCTGGTCATTGTGGTGCTGGTCTTATTGGGAGGAGTGTTCAGTGGACTCACTCTCGGGCTCATGGGCCTGGATACGGTGAGTTCAAGGCCTCATTGTCCCTCACATCTCCTTAAACAATGCTCATTTACCCTCCTCCAGGTCAATCTCCAAGTGCTTCAACAAGCAGGGACGGATGACGAGAAGTTGCAAGCACCCAAGGTCTTGCGACTACTCAGGACAGGTAGACATACCATTCTGGTCGTGCTGCTCCTGGGTTAGTGACAGCGTCCGCTCTTTGGGGGGTCACGACAAGCTCACCAGTCACAGGAAACACTCTCGTCAATACCTCGTTGCCGATTTTTATCGATTCACTGGTACGTGGCTTCAGCAAGGGCCGGGCTCACGCGACTAGGTCGGTGGTGGTCTGATTGCAGTGCTCGGAAGTACAGCCTTGGAGGTAAGTTGCCCTTGCTGTCGCCGACATTAGCTGATGTAACCTCCTCAGCTGATCTTCGGAGGTATGCTGAGCTTCTTGAGGAGCGTGTCGTTTGGCGCTGACGCTATTTCTACCCTCTGATTCATGCAGAGTGAGTATCACTGCAAGTGAGACCCTCAATACTGAAGACTGAACTCGCCAGAATCCTGCCTCAATGTGAGCCGAACACCACCTCTCCGCAGCCATCCACTAAATTACCAAAGCAATATGCAACCGCTACGGTCTAGCCATCGGGGCGACCTTCGCTCCAGCCGTCAGGATCCTCGTGATACTGATGTATCCCATCGCGAAGCCGATAGGCATGGTATGTCTCCTCGCTAGAACTGCGAAAGAACGGCTGAACCAACTGCCCGATGCAGCTACTGGACAGATTTCTAGGTGCAGCTGAAGAAAGCATCACATACCGCAAAGCCGAGCTCAAGACATTCGTCTCTCTCGGTGTCGAGGACAAACTTGGAGAGGACGAAGTCTCCCTACTCGGCAGTGTCCTGGAGTTCTCTGGCAAGACTGTGGAGGAAATCATGGTAGGCATTTTCGTGGATCCTCGTATGCTGAATCTTCCGAATAGACGCCGTTCGAAGATGTGTTTGCCCTTTCTGCTGAGAAGATAATGGCAAGTGCCGCGTATTTTGCAACGCTTCAAGGCTGACAATTTCATGCAGGATGACGAGATCATCTCCGAAGTAAATGACTGATCATTACGAGTGCTGAATCCTTCAGATCCTGCGGAAGGGATACAGCAGAATACCAATCTATGAGCCAAGCTCGCCTGGCGCGTTTATGTGAGCGTACATACTTATAGACATAGTTCGTACATATACTGACGCTTCGAGACAGCGGCTGCTTGACGTAAGTTCAGTGTGATGTATCTACATCATGGCTCACTCTGTTCAGCCTTCGCGCGCTTGTTGGATACGATTCATCGGACCTCAAACCGGCCTCTGCACTCGTCACACAGCCATTACCGCAGTGTCCACCGGATCTGCCGCTCCTGGAAGGTGAGTACTGGCATCATTGCTGGTATCATCGCTGATCGTCACACCCTCAGCAATGGCATAGTGAGCTTATACTGTCCGACTCTAGACCGTTCTCACAGCATCCAGTTTCCAAGCGGGTCGCAGTCATATCCTGTTAGTATCCGAGACACCGGGTAAGGATACCGGCGCCGTGGGAGTTGTGACACTTGAGGATGTCGTGGAAGTGAGTATATAAAAACACTGTTCGCGAGTGAGCTGACGCTCTGTCAGGAACTCATCGGACGAGAGATCATAGCAAGTCGTCTTCACCGTCACGAGACGCAGGGCTAATCGCATTCTCCCACAGGACGAAACGGACCAATATATCGATATACATAGGTAGGAGCTTTTGACATCAGACACTTCAGATACAGCTTGCTGACTCCTCCTCTTAGCCGAGTCAAGGTTATCAGACGTAAAGACAAAGGGGAGCAGTGAGTTATTGTCGAGCCTCGGCCGAAGATGCGCCACCACTGAATTCATTCGCACCTCGCTCAGATCCGGGCTCAGACGCATATTTGAAGGACGTCTAGCGCGTCGGAGAGTGGTCCTGGATAGACAAGGCCGAGGAGGGGAGGAGGGCTCGCTGATAGACCATCCGTCCATTGCATAAGCTATATGATTTGACACTTTCTTTGGGGCTATTCATGAGCCACGTGGGAATCGCGATTTTGACTTTTATGCCCGTTTTTTTTTCTCTCCTCTTCGGCCGCCATTCTATCATCATCAGCATTGACAACAAAAAGATCATTCGACAGTCGGGGCGAGGGTCCTATCGGTAGCATCGTACGACGGTGCATTGGACGACTGGGACGATTTTGCGGCGATAAAATCCTTGTTGACGACCACTGTGCGCTGCATTCTTGCTTGACCTTGCAGCTCTTGCCGCCTCGCTTGGTTTGAGCCACGATCACTCATCATGGGCAGTTACGATCTGACGTTGATCATCTTAACTCTTGCTTTGCCATTGTTATGGTGGTTCAGAGACTCCTTACCATTCATCGGAGGTAAACTACGCGAAGCCGTCGCTAGCAAGACCCACAGCAATGGCTCAGTTAAACCATCGGTCGATCATGGCGATCCGAGAGATTTTGTTCAAAAGATGGATCGAGCAGTGAGTGACCTAGCCTCTTTTTTTGGCATCCATCAAAGATTGTTGAATTTGACTCCATCTGCTGCCAGGGCAAACGTTGTGTCATGTTCTATGGGTCTCAAACGGGTACAGCTGAAGAATACGCTCTTCGACTGGCCAAAGAAGCCAAATCACGATTTGGCATCTCATCCCTCGTCAGCGATCCAGAGGAATACGAGTTCAACATTCTAGATCAGGTTCCTGAGTCGAATGTCTTGTTCTTCGTCATGGCCACGTACGGAGAAGGTGAACCGACGGACAACTCTGCCGCATTCATGGAATTCATCATGGATCCTTCGGTGGAATTTAGTAAAGGAGGAAGCACGCTTGAGAATCTACACTATGTGATCTTCGGTCTGGGCAACAGGACATACGCCTATTATAATGAGATCGCTCGAAAGTTGGACAGCCGTCTGACTGAGCTTGGAGCCAAGCGAGTGGGAGAACGTGGAGAAGGAGACGATGACAAGTCGATGGAAGAGGATTATCTCGCTTGGAAAGACGGCATGTGGGAATCTTTCTCATCGACCATGGGTGTCGAAGAAGGAGGTGCAGGAGATGTCCCCGATTTCTCAGTCACTGAAGTCAATGCTCATCCCGCCGACAAGGTCTATCATGGAGAATTATCACCTCGAGCTTTGATCGCTTCCGCAAGTGGGTCGAATACGCCTATCGGATCGTACGATTCCAAGAATCCTTTCCCTGCCCCAGTACTCACCTCAAAGGAACTCTTTGCCGTAGGCGGGGATCGAAACTGTGTCCATATCGAATTTGACATCACTGGATCTGGAATGAGCTATCAACATGGCGATCACGTTGGCGTCTGGCCTTCCAATCCGGACAAAGAGGTTGATCGATTCTTGTCTGTCCTCGGTCTTGCTGGAGAAGATCATCGCCACGCCATCGTCAGTATTGAATCACTTGACCCCGCCCTCGCGAAAGTTCCTTTCCCCACGCCAGCGACTTATGAAGCCATTTTCCGTCACTATCTCGACATTTCCGCCATCGCCTCTCGTCAGACCATAGCGTTTCTAGCGAGATACGCTCCTACGGACCAAGCGAGAGATCGTTTGACACGCTGGGGATCCAGCAAGGAGATCTATGCGGATGAGATCGATGGTCCAGCTCTCAAGCTTGGTGAAGTGCTTCAGGCTGCTGTTGGTGACGAAGTAGACGGCGAAGCGCCCTTCAACTCGACGGTTTGGCCTATTCCGTTCGACCGGATCGTCTCACTCGTGCCTCGTTTGGGACCACGGTACTACTCCATCTCCTCATCATCCAAGCTATACCCTTCGTCAATCCATGTCACTGCCGTCGTCTTGAAGTACCAAACCACACCCTCATTTGCTCATAAACGCATGCCGCGATGGGTCTTTGGTTTATCCACCAACTTTATCCTCAACGTCAGAATAGCCAGCAGCGGTACAAATACTCCGGTTGAAGATCACAGCTTATCCAACGGTGTTGGGACGCTAGGTGGAGAGTCACCCTCGGCCGTGTCATTGGCCAAGATGCCCAAATACAAACTCGGAGGTCCGAGAGGTCATTACATCAAAGAGAACGTATACAAAGTGCCCATCCACGTCCGACGATCGACGTTCAGACTTCCGACGTCTCCGAAAGTCCCAGTGATCATGATCGGACCGGGAACCGGAGTGGCTCCATTCAGAGGCTTCATTCAAGAACGTGTAGCCCTTGCACGGAAAGCAAAGGAGAAGAATGGTCCCGATGCATTGAAAGATTGGGCCCCGATACATTTGTTTTATGGATGTCGAAGAGAACACGAGGATTACCTATACGCGGAAGAATGGCCCCAATATGCCGAGGAGCTGGACGGCAAATTCAACATCCATGTTGCTTTCTCAAGAGAGATGAAGAAGCCAGATGGTAGTGAGTCGTTAGAGAGGTTACCCGATGTAGGCCCTTGTTGACGCACGCCCGCCCATGTTTAGGCAAAGTCTATGTTCAAGATTTGATACATGACCTTCGGGCTGATCTTGCCAAGTTGATATTGGATAAACGGGCTTACATCTACATCTGTGGAGACGCAAAGAGTATGCAAAAGAGCGTCGAGGAAGAGTTGAAGATCATGCTGGGCGAAGCAAAGGGCGGCAGCGCTCAAGTAGAAGGAGTAAAGGAGTTTAAATTGCTCAAGGATAGAAATGTGAGTACGGCCAAAGTCATGGTTAGAGCGTGAGCTGACGATACTCGTAGCGTCTGATGACGGATGTGTGGAGCTAAGTTTGGAGGTCTTCCCGGTGTATTAGCATGATTTGCATTAGCATAGACGCACATGATTGTCTTTTTCTCTTCTTCAATATGATGCCTGACTCGGCGCTGTATGCAGTCAATGTTCGTCCTTGTAGGCAGTGCATGACTAGGCTGAGATTTGCATGAAGTGCCGCGAATCGGATGCAACAAAGGCTATATGCTGGACTACGCAATGATCGTGGTCGCTGACACTCTTTCCAGACTGCGCATAGCAGGCTCCTTATCCACTTCATCGATACCAATGGAATCCATCGACGAGTCGGGCAAGGCGGGTTCCCCCTCGTTCACCAGGATGCGAGTCCGTGTGATGGCCGTCGTCTCCTCCGCGGTTTCCATGCCTTCCGAAGGCAGCTCAAACGGAGGCTCGTCGTCGTCGACAGCATCGACACTGGTCGAGACGACGATTTCTTCCACCGCGATAGTCTCCACAGGAGTGGAAGCACTGGATATTGTCTGTCCAATCTCGTTGCCCTGCAAGTCTTCGGGCACGTCTTGAGCGGCAGTGTCGGGCTCCTCGGCCACAAAGGCATCCATGTTGATACCTGATGCCTCGACTGGCTCGCTCAGATTCTCAGCCACTAGAGATGTAGTCACCCCGAGCGGCTGTACAGTCTCTTCAGTCCTCACATCCGCAGCGCTCGTCTCCATCGAATCATCAGTGTCGACGAGTGCGTTGACAGATACCAATGTTGAATCGCCGGTCGCCTCTATTGTGTCCATCATGTTCAAAACCTCCTCCCCCATGACAGCTTCAGCAGCCTCTGCGGCCTCCAGCGCATCCAGCAACTCCTGCTCGTCCGCCTCGTCATCCGCAACTGCAGCCGAGTTCCAATGTCTCATCTCATCTTCCATCTGAGCCGCGATAGCTCGGGCTTCTTCATCCGTCATGGTATCGGGATCAATGGGCAATCTCGAAGGTCCAGCAACGGCGTTCGTGCCTCCCACTTCCACCTCCAATTCGTCGATCACTTGAACTTGTCCGTCACCGTCTCTGTCTCCATGGATCCAAGCTGCTTCTTCGGCAGTGAGTTCGATCCCACTATCATCTGCGTCCACGTCGACAACTGACCCGTCTCCGTCAACTGAATACTCCGCGAACGCCTGCTCTGGCCGTACGAGCCACGGCTTCTTCGTTGGCAACTCAACGACACAGATGAACCGTCTAGTCTGCCTCGACCAACCTCGATCGGCCAATCGCTCTACTCGTACAGCACCAGCATCCAGCAGCGCGTCGCTTTCGTCTGATTCAGGTTCCGAGTCCGAGTCGACGTCGATCCTCTCCAACATGTGCGGCGGGTGTTCGACGTGCATGACTGGATTCTCGCCTGCAAAGCAATTGGCTGCGACTTTGGCTCTGGCCCACTCTCGTCGGAACATTGTGGGATAGACGGTGCCAAGGACAGGTGAGGTGGTCAACTGATCGGTGTAAGCGATCTCGGGTAAGATGTGATCGATTGGCGAGGATGGTTTCAGAGGTGCCGGCTTGGATAAATCCGCAAGCGGATTGACGTTTTCAAGTTCATCCTCGTGATGACGCTGGACATGCTAGGAGCGAGTAGGTTTAGCATAGCAGTATGTACTCTCAAGTATATCGATCACTCACCCTGTTGAGCTGCGAGACGCTCGGCACAGCAATGTCGCAACCTGGGATTTAGTAACGGCACGAGAACGCAACCCTCACCCTTCCAAGGACATTTCAGATTCCGTGAGATATGTCTAGCCTTGATGTGTTGCCACAAATGATCCCTCGATACGAAGCAAGGCTCTTCACATCCCTTCCAGTGGCATCGCCAGAAGAAATCTCGACCCCACATCTGGCAAGCTTCGTCAGCACTGACACAGCATGCAAAGTCACGGCGACTCACCCCCGCTCTCATCACATCCTGACGCAAATGGTCCCGGTGATTGAAATGCTTTTCGAGCAGGTTTTCATTAGCCAGCACACTATCACAACCTTGCCAATAGCAAGGATGCGGTCGAGCACGATGAAGCAGACTCTCCTCAGAAAGGATAGACTTGAGCGGCTCCACCATGGCCGGATCATGTCGATAGAGGAATCGAACAGGGATGACTTCGGGATCTCTGGGTCGAGTAGAACGGGCAATTGAGCGCGGCAAAGGCTTCATGGGTCGCAGATGAGGATGAGAAGATCGTCTCACAGTTTCGTCCTCAGAGTCGTCGTCCCGGAAAGCATCTGACGTTCTGTGAGCATGCTATTACATCAAGATATCTCTAGCCACACATACCATAGACGCCCCGTCGGATGAGCGATTTGCGACGACCGCGTCCAATAGGAATGACGACTTTCGCTCGATCGATAGGACCTCGTCGCAGTGTGTCTGGGCTCTGGGATGAAATCAGATTGACGACTGGCCTGGACTTGGCTTTCGAGGGGATGTACTGGATCGACATCGCTCTGCGGACCTGCTTGGCGATCTTTGGTACCGAGACTTTCCGGCCGAGCGGCGAAGGACGATGAACAGATGCTAGTCGTCTCGTGCGAGGAGAAGACGTCAGAGCGCTCATAGAACGCTGTGAGCGAAGTCTAGGAGAGCCATCGCGAGACTTTGGGGTAGCGAAGGGAAAGGAGAGTCTTTTTAGGTCTCTCGCCACGCCAGACGACCTTGGCTTGGAGGCTCGGGATGCAGGAGGTCCGGAAATCGGCGTACTTTCCTTGACCTTTCCATCTGGACGGCGGATCGGGACCTCGACGATGAGCTCCGGGCGCCTCTTGACGAGTCTGGAAACGGAATTGGGGAGCGAGGCCAGCGCCGGAACACTGCTTATACGAGTTGGAGATTCCGCGGGTTGAGAAGCGCTACTGATGGGTGTTTTGCCCTTCTCAGCAGCGGACAGAGGCGTGACCAATGCAAAACTTTTCGATACAGATGCGGTCGACCGAGAGTTAGCCTCAGCATTTGCCATCGCAGCGGCGAGAGTTTCCGGCGCGATCCTTGCCTCGAATTGTGAGGGACCAGCCTTAGGCGTTCCCTTCAAGACTCGCTTCATTCCAATGACTTTGACCGGCGTAGCGGCATCCGATAACCGCATCCTCGCTCGACTGATTCTTGATCCAGAAAGATTCACAATCTTTCGTGGACTCTGACTACTGAGAAGGAGAGCTTTCGACGTCGATTTACGCGAAGATTGCGGTGTGCCGACAGCTTGGGAGGGGATGGCTGCCGCGCCAGGCATCGCCTGACCATTAGTCGTAGGGCTTGGAGTCTGAGCACTATTGGCGATCGTCTCTGCTTTCTGTTTCGACCATCGTCGATTGGCTGCCTCCACCCGTTTGGGATTCTTGACTTTGCCGGCGGCAGGCTTATCGTTCGGCTGGCTCTGGGATGCTGAGTCCTGAATCTCTGTAGCAGTGACAGATGCGAACGTTGATGGCTCCACATCGCCCGTCACCGGCGCGGCAGGAGCCTGCGAGACTCGACGCAGCAGCGCGGGGTTGATAGAAGTAGGCAAGCCATCAGATGGCGGGGTCAAAGTAGATGTCCCTTGCTGTCGAGCTTGTAAATGGCGTAAGAGATCTCCTGCTTGAGTCAAAGCTGGAAGGCCAGAGCCTCTGTCAGATACAGGGACTGCAGCAGCAGTCGCCTGTTCGATGACCTCAGTCGTCCCCGTCACATCCGCGCCGGTGTTCTGGGACCCTACATTCGATTTGCGCCCTTTGCATCTATTGATCCTATTGCCATTGGCATCGAGCTTGGGCGGTCGGCCAACCGGTCTACGGCCTGGGATTGAGGGACCAGCTTGAGACAATTCTACCTGACCGCTCGCTTCTATTGAGCTGTGCTTCGATGGTCTGCCGCGCTTCTTGACGGAACTCGATCCAGCTGCCGCTTGGCTCGTGGTAGGCTGGCTTACCGATGCTAGAGGGGCTGTCGCTGGGTTCGTGGCTGGTGCTGAGCCATTTCGAACTGACTCGACGACAGCCAAGCTTGCCAGATGAGTTTCAGACGACAGTTGACGTGCAGCATTGACACTGGTTCCTAGGAGATCAGAGGGTTTCGGAATGCTTATGGTAGGATTGCGTTTGAGGATCATCACTGGAAGTGGCATCGTAGATTAGCTGGGTTACTTTTCGCGCCGGTATCCACTTACACAACTTGCTCCAGAATGACAGCTCATCCTTTGACAGATTTCGCCTCGGCTGGTTCACAGTCATCTTCCGTATCTCGAGCCTGAGTTCGTGCGCTCGCCATGCATAGCACGCGAGATCGCTGGGCATCGAAGGTACATGCACTTTGGCATTAAGTTCCGGTAAAGGCAATTGTTTCGACTTGACCAGATCTTCAAATGTCTGGATAATCGGCGGCTCATATGGTTGCGAGTGCGCAGGGGCGGCTGAGACGGGCCGCGAAGGCTGTGAGGAGCCTTGAGACGATAACGATGGTTGAGCCGCGGATGCAGTATGGCTATTCGTCTGACTCAATACAGCTACGGACTGTCGATTGGCATTGACGGCGATGAAAGGCTGAGATGGTGATGATGGTCGAGCCTGGGTTTTGAGGTTCGCTTTCGAGGACTCTCGCGGTCTGCCTGGACTTTTCTGGGCGGCCGACGAGGATGGGATAGGTGGAGCAGACCCATTGCCAGATGAGCTCGGTGCCAAGGTCATGACCGGGGGATTGACTGAGAGCTGCTGGCGATATTGGGACGGCGAGACTGAAGCATTCCCTCGAGCTTGCTCATCTGGAATTGACTGATCCATGCTCATTAGACTATCGGCAGCTTTGGTCTTGTCCCAAAGAGCCTCCAAACCTCCAAGATACGACGTGAACATCCTCCGCAATTGATGACCTATATCGGGTGTCGAGCGAGGTCCCTGAGGCGTCTCGCGAAAGATTGGAAACCCAAACATGGTGGCGACATGAGGCCAAGCATCATACGAGGTGATCTGGCGGAGAACATGTCAGCCTGGATTCGCGGGGTATACCCTGGCTCAACTTGCCCTGCGAGACCCTCCCATCTGGACGACCATGTTGAAGAGGGTGTAAGAGTCAAATGAATGACCCTCAATGACCCATACTGATGGATGGTCCTCCGGAAATTTCATATACTTGACTAGATAGCTGTGGATTTGAGCCTTTGACGGAACGGGAAGATTCGTATACGGTATAAGGGACTGTCCATCGGAAGTAAAGTACCTCGTTTTTGAAGGTTGAGATACATCTCGAGAAGTGGCATGCGAGTGCTTGTCGGCGGGAGATGAGATTGGATAACCTCGATCATAGTATGGCGGACCAGAAGCTGAAGAGGTGGTACTGGAGCTGGCCGGATTGTACCGTCCAAGGACATTATCATCGAGATGCGACACATTGGAAACACCTTTGCTTGAATGGTGAGTCGACGCTCCTTGAGAAGCGGGCCACTGCGAGCTGGACTGAAGGCGAACACCGGACTGAGAATGTCCACTGTGATCTGCAAACCGAGGAGGCGGCTGAGACCAAGAGCTGGAACTGGAGGATGAAGATGCAATAGAACCCGCTAGAAGAGACGGAAACGAGGGCAAACTGGTTGACTGAGAAGCGCTCTGGTAGCGACTAGAAGCAAATTGAGCTGACGGTTGCAAACGACATACAGGGGGTTGTCTCGCATCGACTTACAATTCTTCTTCGTCCAACAGCCTCAATTGCTCTTCAAGAGCCTGCCGCTTCCGCCTTCTCTGCTCAGCAGCTTGATCAATGCACGAAGTCATCTCCAGCGGTAAGTGAGAGCAGCTCCAATGCTCTCTGCTCGCCAGTCTATGACTGAAGGGTGTAGAAAAAGCTCATGAGACTGTCAATAACAAAAGATCGATGGACATGGACGAGTTCTGGCGGTTCGGACCGCGTCTTTTCGGGTGGACCGTGGCAAAACGGACACCGCGTAGCTAGCTACTGGCGCAAGGTCTTGCCTGCGCGAGGGTAGATGGGTGCACGCTAAGACCTGCACTACGCAGAGTGCTCTATTGAAGGCAGTTCTGCCCACGTGTCCGCGTCTAGCTATATGGTGCATGGGTCATGTTAGAGAAGGATGATAGTGCCGGACAAATCTTACTCGCAACAACCAGGTCGAAGAGTGATCCAGCTCATGGCAGAGGAGATCTACGAGATGAGCAAGGAGCGAAAGCTCTAGGCAGATCAGCTGAAATCTATCTCTGTGGATCCGAATCCATGCTCGGTCTATATCAGGCAATGGTCATAGCTGGTAGCCGAGGCTACAAAGAAAGATCCACCAAAGAATGCATTCTGCGCTTTTGCCCCATCGGAGGAAGAGCCCTCCTGATAGATTTTAATCCATTGTCTCATGTCTCTGATCCTCCTTCCCTCCTTTCATGGAGTCAGACCGTTCATCTCCTAGCCGTCCCTTTTATAACAAGGTAAGGTTGGTCGTCAGACGGCAAATGTCAGACTGGCTCAATACCGAGAAACACCCAAGAGAGGGAAACCCGGGAGCTCGTCAACTAATTTGCGACCGTGGAGTTGTCATCATTTCTTGAAACTGAACAGTTCAAGGCGTCAGCACAAAGTCCCACAGTCCAGGTATGAAGAGGTGCATCGAGCACAACTCACGAAGGAAGGATTGAAGAGAAGAAGGAATTGCTGCTCCTCAACATCATTTTGAAAACGGCTCAAGTCTCATCACGCCTATTTCCTTAGATAGGCATTTCTTAAACAATTTTGATCCCGCTCACCATCCAAACCCCTTCTTCTTTCCCTCCATCTGCGAACCCCCTCTTAACAGTCTCGCATACTCCTGCCGTTCAAGTCTGTAGCAGATCATCATGGCGTCCATTATCCGAGTCAACGTGAGTAAAGACTTTCCTGTCACCCTTTGTCTCCCACAATCCTCGCTCGTGTCGAGCTGACCCTTTCTAGGCCCGTCGTTTGGCACCTTCCGTCTCTTTCGCTCGATCTTTTTCAGTCTCAGCGAGCTCTAGAAAAGGTAAACATTGATAGACGCTCGCCATGGATGGTGTAGTCCGGCGAGAGATGATTGAAGGATAAGATTTGCTGACAACTGGTCTTTATTTAGACCTCGTTCAGGACCTGTACATTTCTCAGTTGAAGAACTACAAGGCTCCAGCGCAGGTGAGTCTTTAAGATCGTCTAGCCCTCTGGGATCGTTCTCATCCCCTCACACGATCCGTATAGCCGTCGGGAACCCTCTTCCGCATGATCCGCAGGCATAACACCGTGCGCTGACCCTTCGCTCCAGACCAAAGACGCCCACGTAGGAAACGTTCGAAACTACACCGCTCCCTCGCCTCCCAAGGCCCCAGTCCTCCCTTCCAACCTCGCCGAAGAGCTGTCTAAATTCGATGCTGAGGAGCCTACCCTCGGAGCATCCTCTACTGAAGCTACTGCGTCTAGCACGGAGGAGCAGGGAGAATCAGCTCAAGATTACTTGAACTTCCTCGAAGCCGACCACCCAAAGAAGGAGCATCATTAGTCGGTGGGACGATAGATGGAATGTAGCATGGGATGAAGGCAAGAGGATGCAAAAATCATAGCTTGGATTGTGGAGCCTAGATCACTGATCATTCGAGAAGTCCCTGTGAGAGCCTCTTGACACCCGAGGATGCCATCCTTTTCAGACCGACACGCACTTCGCCTAATCTTCATCCTCGCCCCTCTGTTTTGCTCTCTCCCGTCTGGTTCTTCCCTTGGCCCGCGCCTCCTCAATGATTGGACCTGGAGAACGTATCAGCCATGGTTTTGCGCTATGAGCTTCCGGACTGACCCATCTTTCCGCTCTGTCCCAAGGTTTTGAACAGCTCGAAGACCACTGGTAGTAGATTATTCCGCCGCAGAGTATTCTCGACTGCTCCGCGCTCGTTCTTCGTCCGTTCTTGATACAACTGATCCTGCATCGTCATCTTCTCTTGCGTGGCCGTCGTAGGGTCATTCAACAATCGAGTGAGGCGTGGTAGAGGGTCCGATCGAACAGCAAGAAGGTTGAACATGAGCTGAGATGGACAATTAGGACACCACAGTTATCTCATCCGCTGAGAACAGTTTACGCTTTTCAACTTACTGAGCCTGCGGGATAGGTCGCTATCCTAGCTTCGATGGTCTCTCTCGCCTGATCCAGCCAATCATCTTCGACAGCAGCGTGCATGATTGGATTCCGTCTTAGCCCATCGAGCTCGTACAGAACTCCATTGACTGGTAGATAGGCCACGAAATGATAAGCATCTTCCCTTTCACGTTCTGGGAACGCGGCCGGATCCATAGAGAAGGGAGACGATTTGGAGAAGGAGTTGTGGACTTCGCGGATAAGAGGGTGGGAGGAGAGGGTGTGACCGAGGCTAAGAGGGGGTGGACAGGCGAATTAGTAACGAAACAGATTCCTCGGAATCCAAAAGAGAGCGAGGTAGCAAGGCCGGCCGAGAGAGACGGCTGTTGTCGGTACGACACTCGACTATGACCCCGTGTGTGTACTCGAGCGTCTTCGAACTCACTCCAAAGGTCCCATGGCTGATCCAAAATCCCTCAAATTCTCGAGTTCAGGCTGGGGGTGCTCCAGTCAGCCATATCAGATGTCGTATCCTGCCCCCATCACCACTCACACCCAGTTCTATACTCTCGCTAGGGTGTTCAGAGCTTTGCGGAGGGATATTCATCACGGCATTTAAAGCAGCAAGCGTTCCACAGCTATTATTGATGACCTGAGCGGCGGGGTGGAACGACATCGTCAGCGATCAACGACCTCACTCCAGGTCGACTTTGGATCTGATGGAAACAGAATGCGCCGCTCACCTGATTCGCGAACCATACGCCATTCTCTCCTGAATCCACTTCGATACCGGAAGATGATTCCCCTTCGTCACCTCCGACATATTTGAACAAGAAAATGAGGGCGTGAATAGGTCTTAGAGGACCTAAAGTATCCGAGTCAAGGGAGTAGAGATCGTCCTGTAGAAAAGAGCATGTCAGTCCATCATCTTCGAGCAGCGCAATGGAGCACACGAAGCGGAAGCAGTCATGAAGGCTTTGCTGTTGCATCTTCCCTGCGACACTTGAAACTGACCACTTGTAAACCCTTTACGCCGAGATCTTTGAGCAACTGAGTGAAGACTTGAGGATCAGATTCGGTCAGTGACCAGCCTGATGGATCTTCAGCCATACTTGATGAGCCCAACACCTTCAGCCAGACTAGCGACACTCCACGAAGCGACGGGAAAACGCCCAGCGGATTGGATTGATCTGGTTTGCCAAGACACTCGCGTTACAAAAGTGGCAACCACATCATCATGACATGTTTCATGGCGTACAACGACAAACGATGACAATCACTCTTGCTGGTGACTCGGTCTTCGCCACCTCTAGCTCAACTGCAACCTATACACCGACCTTTGACCCATCCCCAAACCACCTCCTGATATCCTCCAATTCTCGATGCCATTTCTGCCATTTTTTCACCATTCTCTCTACCTCTACTTCATCCACAACTTCGCCTTCTTCCCCGTGATCCAGAGCTTCCTGTATCTTTACCAGCTTCTTGGTGTACAACTGATAAGCGGGGAAAAGCTCTTCGTATCGATCTCTGAGACTCTCTTCGTCTGGTCTCGAAGTCTTGGGCTCTGTCTGTGAGGCGCCGTTCCGAGCCTCACCTAGGTCAAGCACGGGTGGTGGGGCTTTCCGCTTAAAGGTTGGAATGGACGACGTTGTTTGAGCGTGAGTGAGTGGAGCAGACTGCGGGTGGTGATCTGAACCAGTTTTGCGTTTACTCAGGGGAGTCGCCTCGACCTCGGATCCTGAATCTGAGGAAGAATAATCTCGAGTGGTCGCAGATAGTTTTTCATCCGGGGGCCGTGCTTTGCTCTTTTGCTTCTTCATCTCTGGCTTGCCATCGCCACTCGTGGTAGTAGTGGGCTTGATGGGCTTGGCTTCCTTTGTACGCCCGCGAGGAGCCGATTGTCCAGCAGCAGATTCGCCACTGTTGGATGCTTCTGCTGACGAATCAGCCGGCGAATCAGGTCGAGATTTCCCATCATCGTCATTCCGTTTCCGCTTCGTCGTTCCAGCCGCTTTTGCCGCTTTATTTGAAGAGCCACTAGCCATACCAGTCGTAGGCACGGTCGTCGTCGGATCGAGACGCGGAGAAGCGACGTTGGAAGTCGCCCTTTGAGCATTCGGCAGAGACGAAGCTCTCTGTTGTTGGGCTGCAAACTTTGCTCTTTCTCGACCGATGAGCCCGAGCGATCCTTTGGACTTCTTCTTCCCCGCTACGGCGTTACCTGACGCCTTGTCCTTGGTCCCCGAGTCCGAACTGTTGGCGCCACCAGCATGAATAGGTCCAATTTGAGGACTGCTGATCGGCGTCGATTGCGCACTGGTCTCTTTGCGAGCGGATGGAGCAGGGATCGGGGGAACTTGTAGAGTATCACGTTCGTCCATCTTCACGTCGCTCTCGCCCTCTTCACTCTCTTTGATCTCTGACTCCTTTTGAGCCAAGTCCACTCTCTCCTCTGCGTCGCTTGGTAGACCCAGTTCGTCAAATGCTTCTCGAGCAAGTCGAACAACTGTTCGTTGTTCTTCAAGGGTGTATTTCCAGGAAGCTATCTTGACCTGGGCATATTTGGCGGGTTGGAGTGTGTACCGACCCTCGCCGAGATCTTTTCCGACCTGTCAGACACGGTCAGGAGGCGTCACTCATTTGGGGCAACACTCACTACTCTGACCACTCGCATCACGTCTTCTTCTGGCATCCCAACTCGTTTGACCACTTTCTCCAGGCTCATTGGACCAAGAGAAAGAGCTTGGATCACCCGAGTCTTCAATGGGATGATAGGTTCTCCACCGACCGTCATGGAGCTAGGTAATCCAGGACTACTGTACACCCTTCCCATTTGTTCACCCTGAGTATGCGGCTTTGCATGATGGTTGAAATGAGCGGTCGAAGGTGTCTTGAGACCAGATGCTATGGCTCCCCGATTGTGGTTGTTAGATCCGATAGGCGTAGTGAGACGAGACGTTGCAATGCCCAATGGGTCTAGTCGATCGCCTTTCAATGTATAAACCTCGGAAGGTGTATTGGAAGCTTGGGGTGCAAGATGTATAGGGGCAGATCCAGGGATATGGAGCGACTGAATGGCTTTAGCTTTTGAAAAGGGGGGGGGGGGGGGGGGCGGGGGGGTTTACAGCTTGTCAAGACTTACCACTTCGTCACCTTGGAAAGATATGGATAGACCATTCGAAGCAGCTTGGAGCTTTGTCCAGACTTCTTGTGAGGGTCGAAAGAGATAGGCTGGCTTCGAGGAGGAAGAGCTACTGGAAGACGAAGCGACGAGCTGAGTCGAGCCGAAAGGTAGAGCCATGATGAGCTAAGCGTGATAGAGATAGATGATGCGGGGACAATCCACAGATCCCAAGTGTTCTAAGCTTCCAACCAAGACACGGACTGCTCTCTAGCTCAATGTCCTTGGTATTGTGACCATACGATTCCTATTCACCCTCTCCCACCGGGACCGAATTTCAACTTTGACCGGGCTTGCCAGAACCCCTCAGGCAGCTCAAAGGAGCTAATCGATGGGAGGTCTAGCGGCGATCAGCACTTGAGCCATCGCATCGCTAAGCGAGATGACTGGTGATAGAGTCGATCTGACAGATATCGAACAAGGTGAATGATTCACAGTGAGATATAGGCTATTATTTCAATACCTCTGTCCACAAGTCTCGGGGGCACAGGCTTTCCCATTCAACTCATTTGTGCCAATTATCATTTTCATAGCCGATGATGGATGGGAGTGGCGGCGATAATAAGATGCAAAGAACACGTACATTGCAACCAAGCAGAAGCATAGCCATGTTACGTGTCGAGAACCAGATTGGATCAACGTAGAGCTGAGCCTTTGACTGGCAGTCAATGTTACGCGGTATATGCATACTGAGGATTATACTATAGCTTGGGATCTGCGACAGCAAAGAAAAAGCAGGTCGACAGAAGCAATGTTGAAGCGCTCGAGATGTCCGTCCTGCTTCGAACATTGACACCTTACAACCTGTGAGCTCCTTTCTACTCTACTCTACGAGCTCGGCGCAGGCTTCTTGTTGATCAATTGCTTCAACTGCGGTTGAGGTATACGATGAAGATCGTCACATCCACCGATGAACTCCCCGTTGATGAATACAAATGGAACGGTTCGCTGACCAGTCTTCTTGTGCAGGTAGTCTTGCACCACAGCTGATGGAACAGAATGTCAGCTTGGTGTTTATGTGACAAGCACTGTACCACTCACACTCAGAGCCATCCGTGTCGATACTGAGATAGTCAGTCAATTTAACATGTCGTCCCCGCTTGCAGCTCCTGACTCACTCCCAATTCGTCACGTCCGGCACCATCCTTTCCAGAGTACCGCGAGCACGTCGACAAAACTACAGGCGCACGTCAGCACATTTGAAGTGGTAGATCAGCCTTCACGCTCTCGCCACCCGATTCCATAACCGCTCGATGGAGATCGTTTTTGAGCTCGCTCGAACTCCATCAAGACTCACACCGCACCACGATTTACCAATGACCACCACCCTATTCTCCTCGATCATCTTATCGACCTTGCTCTTCAACTCTGCGGCCATCTCGGGTGACGAAGTGGCTCCTGTGGAGAATGATGAACCCAGTTTGAAGGATGGAACCGTGGGGTAAATGGGGTGAATGTATGTTTGCTTGTAGACTAGATTAGATGCGTGGAAAGTCGCTGTGATAGTCCTCGATATACCTCTCACTGCTATCATCTAAGATGTGCTGGGAGATCAAGGATGAAGTGGCTCGAGTGAGGAAAGACAAGTAATAATATATGTCCTCGCCTCTCTGATTGTTCGATGACGACAGATTTGACCCAATTGATATTCTTTTTTTCAATCCCCGGTTTTCCAGGAGCGGGCCCCTAAACGCAGCTTGGAGCGAGACGGTCATGGATATCATATCATGTCATGTCAACATGGACATTCAGTACAGATACCATGGATCGAAAGCTGTTGGACTCGGGTGACTACTGAGGCTCGTCTCGACGACCTGAGGTTGACTCTCATCAAATCGCGTTTCACCTGTTTCCCCCGCCCCCCCGGCGCGCACTGATCAAATAGCTCCATCGAACAATAATAACAAAATCCTAGCTCAAACACAGACATAGCCTTGCTTGGACTGCCGTTCAACAAGCATGGAATCCTTTACTGAAAGGGATGAAGGGGGGAGGATCCCAATGGGCCTTGAAGGGACGTAGTCAGCCAGCTACACATGGTGAATGTTTCTTCTTCTTGCTGTCCGTTGTCCAAAGGCAGTCCAGTCCTGGGCGAGGTCCTGACACTTTCGCACTGATATACACATGTCCTGATCTTTTGGAATCCTTATTACCTCCTTCCCCTCCTCTGCCTTCCCTGCAACGCTGTGTGTTGTCTGTTGTCAACTTGTGTCCCTCACCGCCCTGGCTGGATCCAGACGCGTCTTTTCATTATCCGAGACATCTTCTACCACCAACTATAAACGATCCATCCCACATTCCCAATCGATCCCTCGCTCTTCCAGGAGAACAACGAGGAAGCGCTGCTTTATCAAGGGAGCTGGATCTTCCTCCTTTTCAAACCTCATAGAAAGACGAATCGGGTCTGGAACCTCATCTCTCTATACGCTGATCCACACGTCATTCAAAACTAGTAGCAGGAAACGAGGCAGGTCGGGAAAATCACATTCCTTCTCTTTCATTCAGCTTTCGTTGCACGAGAAGGCTGGTAGACTCTCGTGGTAATCTCAAGACCTGGGTATCAAATCCTCTCCTCAACACAACAGCTCCTCAGGTCCACCCATTCTGTTCAGCGAACAGGTCGATTTTTCGGCAGCATTCCCCAAGACGGTCTCGTTTTTGACCTCACTTTTGTCTTCAATTATCCTTTTCCCGCAATCCGCGATACCTTTGCCTCTTTCAGCTGGTCCAGTTGTCTCACGCATGCCGTCAATGTCTTCGCCGCCGCCGCCGCCGCCGCCTCCTCCTCCCATGGCGTCTACCAGAGCGCTCAGCTCCCGCTCACCAGAGATGACTAGGTCTACACCTCCCATCCCGTTTGCTCTACCCGTGAGTCCAGAGCCCCCTTGCTTTGACACGATCCCGCTTAAAGCTCAAACAGAGTTCCTATCGTGTACAATCACCTCGTCAACGTCCGCTGGCTCTGGCTTCCTTAGCTCCATCCCCTATTAGTCGACCACGTACCAGTGCCCCTATCCTGAATCGGTCACCTTCTGTGACTTCTACCTCCTCTTCAAGTTCCGGCTCGACCTATTCTCAGCAAGTCTACACACCTCCATTGACCTCTTCAGTTGCTCGATCTAAGAAAGACAGACTTTTACCAGCCATCCCGTTGAACATTGACAAGCAGCAGAGTCAAAGTCCCGATAACTCACATATAGACTTTCACGCCGTCGCCAAGGAACTTGTCGGCTCGATAGCCGTCGCCAGTCTTCCAAGTCCAATATCTCCATGTAATCGTCTTTCCTCAAGACGCCAAGTAAACCAGCATCTTCCACTATCGCCTTTACCTTCGCCTACACCCCGGAGGGAATCTCGACAATCTCCGTTGGAAGCTGTCTTTGATCCGTCAACACCACCGCCCACTCGACCGAGAAGACGAAGAGCCTCTGTGACGGAATCCACATTTCGAGCAGAAACAGCGACACCTGTGCCTGTGGACTTTCTTGTACCTCGGCCCCCTTACGCCCGAGCAGCTTCCCCGGCGTCCACAAGCACGACCAATTCGACCATCACTGAAGTTTCTACACCCAAAGTCAGGCGCATTCCTGATCAACCTGCCCCTCTTCCGCCACCGCCTGCATCGTGCGGTCCGACCTTTCCAGATCGCAGTACGACAGAGGACCGGGATAGGGATATCACCATCACACCGATCGCAAAGAAGCGAGATTCAACGCAACGTCGCTTGAGCGCACTGAGGGGCTTAGTCGCCAACTTGGACTTCAATCAACACTGGTCGTTTGCAGGACAGTCGGAAGAAGCGACACCAAACGATCAGGTCGAGACCATCTTCTGGGCCTGCGGGGGTGATCCACCCTTTGAACTGAATCACTCTGGATCTGAATGCGATTCTGAAATCGAGGAGTCTCCAAATCAACGTCTGAAGATGAGTCCTCCACTCACCAGCCCGGTGCACATGGGTACGCCTCCTCCGCCGCCCCCTTCTTTCTCTCCTCACGATGGAATGAACATCACTACCCCGTCTAGACCGTTGCCCCGTCGCCTGCCGAGCTCTACGCCACCACGTCGACCTCGACTCTTTCGATCATCATCCGACTTGCATGCCAAGACTCCTGACCCACCTCGACCGGCCTCTCGCCAACGTCGCGAGTTCACTGGCGTCGCCTCGTCCGGGTACTCAAAGTCTCTCGAACGTAGCTCCTCTCCTGAAGAACTGGCCACGCCTCTGTCGACATGGCGATCATGTTTGTCCAGCGATAGGATCCATGATCAATTGCTGGCTCAGAACGGTACCATGGAGATCAAACGGCAGGAGATCATGTGGGAGATGTGTGAGACTGAAAAGGCTTTTGTCAAATCCATGAAGACCGTCTTGCGCCTTTTTGCGACGCCATTAAAGACTCCTCAAGGCAAGTGGATCGACGGTATCTCGGACAAGATCTCTGAACTTTTCGACCTATTGGAATGTGTCGTCCAAGCGCATTCCATCATCGCCTCGCAACAACGGGACCTCAGGCGAGCCAATCAAGTCTTAGACGTCCGGACCTTTGTCGGCATCTTCAAGTCTTGGGTCGACCGATTGACCGTACATGAGTGGTATTTGGTCCGATTCGAAGCCGTCGTCCAGACTGTGGAAGACAATGTCAGAGATTCGGACAGTGTCTTTGGCGAGTTCGTCAGAATGCAAATGAAGGAAGAGGTGTTGGGGTCCATGTCTCTAGGGAGTATGCTACTGAAGCCTGTTCAGAGGTTGACAAAGTATCCGTTGTTCCTCAAGGTGAGTAATTATCAATCAAAGACCAACGCAATTGCTTATACTCCGCTCAAGCGCCTTCTCGACGTGACGCCGCACTCACACCCATGTCAATCGGATATCCTGTCCCTTTTGAGCAGGACTGAGCATATCATTCTCCACTTGCAAGCTGCCAAAGCCCGAAAGGACGATCTTGACCACCTTGAAGTGCTCGAATCCAAACTTGCAGGCCTGCCGGTTGGATTCAGACTCGCTGTACCTGGTCGCAAGCTGCTGGGTCATGGACAAGTGGTCCGACGGACACAGGGATCCTCGCCGAGCCCCGTGTCTCGGAGTCGAGCGGGCAGCATCCACAGTTCTCGAGGGTCCATCTCATCCACCATCTCCTCATCCATCTCTCCTTGGGACTTTATCGCCCATGGGGGTCCCGCTGGAGGAGGCACGAGGATCTCAAACTTCTCCACGACGTCCTCTCTGTCCTCTTACAACCCACCATCTCGATCCAATTCCTTGGTTCGGGATGTTCCGATGACTTCACCAAGAGGTCCATTAACAACCCAACACGGCCCGACCGTCACCAGATCTCCAAGTACAGCTTCTGCATCCTCAGCCTCGTGCTCCGTTACGGATTGGAGACCTTCCACTCCGAGTTCGATGAAGAGTCCCAGTAGCTTGCCTAGTTCGACCTCTAGTCTATCAGGGTCGAGCCGCAAACGCTCTGCTGAAGATCAAGTGGTCATGTTGATCTTTGATGATCTCGTGCTGGTGGGTCACACGATACATGAGCGGGGATTGTTCAGTCACGCAAAGAAGAAGAAGGATGACAAGGTGCTCAAGCTACTGGGAGAGGCTGAAGGGGGGATTGGCAAGGTGGTCGATGTAAGGGATTGGACCGGTTGGCAAGGTGAGTTGGTCTGATCGAGAAACCACCTGGATTCGTACACTGATCTCATCATTTGTGTTGTCTCAATCAGGTCACGCATCCCTCTTTACCCTATCTTTATCAGCTCCATGCGATCCAGAGAACCCCATGACATTCGCCTATTCCATTCCTAGCAATCCCACACCGCTGTCGAAGCTCAAGACGGACAGACAGGGGACAACCAACAATGCCGGCAACCTGTTCGGTCCGCCAATAACTTCTTTGGGAGGTATCATCACTACTCTGTGCCAAGCGACTCATTCGGATCCTACGGGAACTTTGACTTCATCCACGAGTGGGAACGCACTTGACCACGGGACGGATGAGGAGGATATTGACAGTATGGGCGTCTTGACAGAATACCTTGCAGAGTAGATGGGAACACGTGCATGTCAAGTGCTCAACGCTAGCCATGCTCGCCAGTACAGCATTGGAACTTAAGCTACATTCATGGCATCAGATTGACTGAGCTTAATAGTTTGCGGTTGTCGACGCTAGCGATACACCTGTACTCGCTCGCCTGTAAAATAGGTTTTATTTACAACTGGACTGCGTCATGACTTGCAAAGAATCCTCGCAAACGGGACTCCAGCACCATCCCGTCCATCATGACCCCTCTATGGCGTCTGGCGTGGATGCAGCATCTCCTCGAGTGGCAGCCATGAAGACTACACCGGCGAAGAACGATAGAACCGCCACGAATCCATAACGTATCATGGTTGTCCGTCGTTTCGCTGAACAGAGGAGAATCAGGCCTTATCAGCGGAACCGAGTACCATTCTGCCAGCGCCTCCCGCTTACTTTTCTTCAAGGCTGCCCCTGCGGATTCTGGATCCAAAGGCTCCGCCAGAAGACTCAAAATCAACGTCTCTGGCTTACTTTCCACCAACTTTGCCCACGCTTCGTCCAGAACAATAGCCCATCTCTGTTCAACGATTGGCGAGCCAGGATTGACGAGCGTTTCAAATTGTATCCTATTGGGATTTACATCGGCCAGCAGAGGGAAAGCATTTTGCACCTTTTCAATGGTTTCCTATGGTCACCCAAAGTTCTGATTTTAGCTATTACTTCGTTTTGCCTTTTAGAGCTGAGGTATTTGCGACTCACAGCTTTGGTCCTCGGAAGGATACTCATCACTCGCCGCTTGGACCCGCCCGCAGGTGTGTAGACGTAGATGACCCCTGGGGCATCGAACTCAGAGGATCGTTGATGATCTTCTGGCCTGGTTCTACTCGTTGGAGGATACGAGTGAGTCGATGATGATGATGTTGTTGTTGTCGCTGTATCGTATTTGGCAGGAGTCTTGAGCAGAAGGTGCGACTCGTCTAGACGCTCATCGTCTTCCGGGTCAGAATACCTCGGTGGAGACGACATGACCCTAAGTGATATGCTGAACAGGAATGTCAAGGTGACACCGGTCATCTTTCTGTGCGTAATGTCGGAGCTGTGAAATTGCCCCAAATGGTAATTTCCTAAGTCACTTTAGGAATAGATTACATTATGCAGCGCAGTGATCAATGTCGAATCACTCGGTACTAGGTTTTGATTGTTGTGATTTTCCTCTCAAGGTCTTCTTTCATCCTCTCCTGACTCCATATGATAAACCCCTGCCTTCGCATTGTCCGTTATAAATTTTCTCCTCTGCCCAATTTCGACACCTATTGGGAGAGCTTGGAGAAGAAGTGGAAAAAGTCCACATTCGACGCTTGCATAGAGCAGGCATAGATGTAGTTGGAGCTGACCCAAGCGGACCAGACTGCACGTTGGTACTGAATGCATTGTCAGCGGCATCTTTCGAAAAGCCAGATCGTTCTCACCTGCTCCGGCAATCGCTCCATCAGCGTCTCCAGGCCGATAGTGTCAACCAAGGTTTTTGGCATGGCCCTTCGGAGGACATTCTTCCTGGATTGGATATTCTCGTACAGATCTGAAATCTCGAGCTCGTGTTGGAGATTGTTGAGCGTGGAAGATAGCTCGTCCGAAATAGTGGTTCGAGATTTGGTCCCGTTGTTTCGGTGCCACTCTTTGGTAATGCTGACGAGAGTCAGACATTCTCCCCGTCGTTAGAGACCTGACTCACCAGTGGTACTCTGCGGCGGCGTTTTCGCAGATCTTGGACTGAATATCCTTGACGTAGCTCTGGTCTGGAGCAAAGTCAGCAGGTATAATAACCAGTGCCTCTCGCAATGAGCTCACAGAAATGAGACGGCTTGCCATCCTTGAAGATCATGTTGTTGATGTACTCCTCATCGTTCTGACCAAGGCCAGCGAGCACCTCGAGCGAGGACGAAGTGACACCTCCCTGAGAACCCACAGATGAGTTTTTCGTCATTGCCCCCCACACCGTGTTCACTCACCTTGTTCGTACTGGAATCCTTGAATAAGACAACACCTTTCTTCTCCAACCAGAATCGAGACGTTTGAGTGAAGAACAAGTTTGCACCTTCGACAACGTATTTAAAGTTGGGTTTGCCTTCGCTGTCCAAAAGCTGAGCGACGTTCGAGATGTTGACGGCTTCGGGTCGACCACCACAAGGGACGAAGAGGTCTGCCTTGACTCGGAAGTGGAAGTTGTTTCGGAACTCGGTCCCGTCAGGGATGACTTCTCCACCTGAAAAAGTAGCATGTCAGCACAAATCTAAGATATGTACCCACTTGGCAGCTTGACGTCTTGCTCATCAACGAGCACCTGGTATCCTTCCGGACCCAACTTGGCCTTGTCGAAAAAGTTGATTGGCTTTCTAGCCTTGGCCAATCGGATCAATTCGGGTCGGTCCAGACCAGCAGGATCGTACAAGACTCCACTGCCATCAATGATGGCGACAGTCTTGTCTTTGCTGAGAAGAATCTCGTTGGAACCGAGATCTCCGTCGGGACCTCCGGTCTGGAACTTGGTCACATCCTTCTCGTTAAGACCGTGTGCTTTGAGGATACCGAGGATGTATTGGCGGACTGACAGTGAAGTCATGCCGTACACGTCGTGAGGGATACCTCCGAGCTTCTCTGCAGACTTCCCAGTGGTGAATGACTTCCACCAGCTGGCACCTCGTGCTCGAGCGTGCTCGGCCGCCCAGTCCATGAGGTCGGCAGTGTTCTCATCCGGTCCAAAGAAGAGGATTTCAGGATCTTGTCGACCAGAGACGTCAACAATGGGACCCTTAATGCCAGGTGTTCGACCAGGAATCAACAGGTCGATGATCGCATCGACGTATTTTTCAAAGCATTGTCGGTAGTTGGCATCTACTTCGGGCAGAATGGTACCCTTGGCTCCACCTTCGGGGATATCCTTGTTCTCTGAGTTCGACGTCAGCGATAATAGTCTGGACCAGTGTTTGTCTCACTCAAGTTCTGGGTTGCAGCAAGCGCATAGTTCTCATCGAACAAGGTCCTGACATTGGAGTTGTAGTTCTCCTTGCCTCGCGATCGGATGACACGGATACCACCTCGAGCAACGTCTCTGAACCGGACGTGGAAGCCACGGAAGTCTGGTCCAATGACGAAGAACATGCCGAATGGTTTCTTGGGGTACTCGATGTCTGGCAAAAACGAAGGGTCGAGTCGGAAAGACAAGGCAACCTTGGTCGGTTGATAAAAGTTGCACTTGAGGACATGCTTGTTGAAGACGAGCAAAGCTTCCAAGATTTGGAAGGCGTGCAAGTTTTGTGCCTTCTTGCGAATGATGGCATGGAGTTCTTCAGTGGTGACGGGGACTTCTGTCTTGAGTCGCTGGAAGGACAGGGTCGGGGTGAGCTGGGATGCCTCATCGGGCGCAGGGTAGTGAACCATGGCAAAGTTGATGTACAGCATTCGGACCAGTTCAGGATGAGCCTGGATAACCTCGCGAATGTTTTCTCGCGTGAAGGTCTCTTCTCTGAATCGGGTCTTGATCTTGTTGACCACTTCGGCATGGCTGGGGTTGCTCTCGTCGAGCACTAAGGGGAGTCAGGCTATACCGTGGCTAAGACAGCTCACCATTCTTCAGAGCCAAATAAGCTGATCCCAATCGGTTGCAGAAATGCTGAGCAAAGATCCATCCAGCATATGCGTATGTGGCCTCTTGGACGGCATGTCCGGCGTTCTCGTCATCCTCAGCGACGGCGAAGAATGGATTGTTGGGCAGACAGTAGAGCAGGGAAGTCTCTCTGACGATCTGGTGGATCGAGTGCTCGATAGGAGGTGCTCGTGAGTTGGGTACAGGGTTCAGGTACATGGAGATGATGGTGATTCCATTGGAGAACTGCTCGACGTATTTTCGAGCCGAGTAAAGACCGTAAAAGTGGTACAGGTCGGACAGAGCGGAGAAGAATCGCTTCGTGCCTCCCATCCTGGGGAAAGTTAGTGAGCCCCCGCGCACAATCGTCACTCACTTGTATCCGATGACGACTCGTCGCTCACGACTGTCTTCGATCTCAAACATCTCAATGACCGGTCCATCACGACGAGACACCTCATCCATGATCTCCTGGTAGATGTCGAGTGTGGCATCGCTGGCCTTTTCGATAAAGCTGGCATCGGAAACTGATCGAATGTCGACGTTTCCATTGGCAGACTTCACTGGCGCTGAGGTGGGGAACGAGCATCGAGCGACAAAGTAGCATCGAAGCTGTTGAGAGATGGTCGAGGAGATGGCCCCTGACGATCGGTAGGTCTCAAGTCGGTATGCCTTTTCAGGCGTCGAGTTGTCGAGGTAGAGATTGTCAATCCTGAAGAAGGTGACAAGTCAGCTGGATTTCATCAGGTAGAGATCGTCCACGTACTGCTTCTCGACGCTGGCCCCTGGGCCAGTCTTGACGGTGACACCCGGTTGACTGGTGTGGATCCAGACTGCACCTTCCTTGCCCGCCTCCCCTTCCGGGGTGATCTTTTCAAGGTCAATGACGAGTTGATTCGGGTCATGCTTTGTATAAGCAAGCAGCTTGGCTGAGTAGAGCGCTAGGATGTGATCGGCGATCGCGTCAGGGTTCTCAGCGAGAAAGTATGCGTTGTCTGACAGGGTTAGCTAGGCGAGTCTTCAAATAAGCTCACCGATGCCAAGGTGGTTGTAGAACCAATCGACTTCGCCAGAGACGAGCTCTGGTGGCATGAACCCGGTTTCAGACAGGATCTTGACCACTTCGCCTTGTTGAGTGGCCTTCAATGGGAAAGGAGATGATTTGTATCCTCTGTGAAACAAACAGGCAGGTCAGTCACTGCAACATGGAGGAGGTATGTGACCCACATTGTATCCTTTCGGAGCCGGGGAGTGGAGACACCGTTGGAGCCGCTGTTACCATTGGCAAAGTGGTCTCCACTGAGAAGCTTGGCGACTTGAGCGGGATGCGGGGGCTGCAGCTGTGAGACGTCGTCAGCTGAATGCGGGAGACAAGGCAGGAGTCCGACTCACGCCCCCGTTGGAAGAGGCAGAAGCTACTGGTGTAGCCATGTTGAGAGAAGATTGCGGTTGGATGGAAGAAGGTTGCAAGGAAGAGTTCTGGGGCAATGATAAAAAGAGAATGTCAGCATGCAAGTATCTTATACGCCGCGAGGTTCCTGAGCCGAGAACAAGGGGCGTAGTTCAGCTAGCCGTTGAAACAGTCAAAGGACATGTTGGTCTGCGGGGGCAACCAATGTGTGCCCCGCATGGCTTGCAGAGGGCAAGCAGAACCATCGAAAGGCACGCCGTAAGATGGTAGGAGCTCACCTTGTACACCGCCTTCGAGCAACAAGACAGGAGATTGCAAGTGAGAGTTTTAATGCCTGAGCAATGTCAGAGTTTGGAGAACTCTCGGATGGGAAGAGGGGGGGCCGCGCTATGATCTATATACCCTGGATGCTATCTCTAGGTGTCTCTGCGATAAGCACTGAGACTGATCCTGACAGATAGAGCGGAGGGTATTATCGAGTCGATCAAAGGAAGGTGGTGGAATGGCTCAGATATGTCTTATCGACGTTGCGAAGTTCGCGGGCTAGTGGACGTGAAACATGGAGCAAGGCTGCAGTGTGGGGGAGAGTGGATTAAGAAAACACGTCGGCTCACGTTTGAAAATAAGCGGTTGACGTTGAGGTGGAGAATGTGTGAACTTTGCTGATTGGTGATGAGGCTGGGGATGGAGTGGATGTGTCTGAGAGTGGGAGCAACGATGAGAGGTCAATGTCGTGGTGATATACCACGGCGGCGGTTGCAGTCCAGTATGAATGATTTTCGAATTTTAACCCGACTGACTGGCACCTGTCTGGCTGGCTGGTGGGATCCGGGGCGGGGGGGAGAGGCGCGGGGCCCTCCCTCACTCTCGCATCGGCCGGACCCTCGAATGTGGCGGTTTCTCTCTCGCCCATTTTCGAATTGAGCAATTTCTTTTTCTTTTTTTCCCACTTTTTCGAGGCGATACAAGCGCAGCAGATCCCTCTCGCTCTCTCTTAAGCGCTTGCTGTAAGCGCCGGTAAAACATACATGCCCGTTTGACACTTTTCATGTGGCCTTCACATATACTCCATGCATCACAACGCGCGACCTGGCATGTTGACAAGGGAGCCGCGGACCGCTAAGCAGATGAGAACGAGACTCTCCCAGTGGCTGTCCGCACAGGACGATATGGCATCACACCTCTGAAACGCTGACATGTAGGCATCTCTCCAAGAAATCGGTGCAAGTTTAGTTCTCCCAGCTCGATCATTCAACTCATACATCTAGGGGCAACCATCAACAGATCAGACACAGGACTGCATAGCTTTGGTATCTATCTCACTCTATTTGCTGTGAACACCTTGAGCTGAAATGTATTTCAAGTCTGCTCACCCCGAGGTTCACGATGCAGCCGACATGACTGTCTTTCATGATGGACTGCAGCCCGAAGAGAAGGAGACAGGGTCCGATGCCAAGTCATAATCCCAGCCGAGCGTCTTCAGAGCTTCCTCGTCGCAGTGACCTGAGAGGTCATCGAATGTCCCTCCTGGAATGACTTTCGACCACAGAACGTTGGTGCTCTGGGGTTTAGTTGCGGAGAGAACCTTTTCGGTCATCTTTCTCAGATTCGCTGCTACCGCATCTTGCTCCTCCGACCTGGCGGTCCTCGGTTGCATGTCGGTACGACTTTTCATAGCGGTACCAAACCGTCGCTTCCAATCATGCAGCTCACGGTCTACCTCTTTGCAGTGATCATACATCTGCTGCGGGATGCCCTCCTCTTCGTCAAAATACTTGGTGCCTAAACTGTGTATCAAGGAACGCGTCCTGAACCGCGGCGTGAAAGTGGATACACCAGTCGGGACTTTCCCAGAGCTGATTTTGATCCCAAAGATTCTCTTGGGTTCCTCGAAGATCTCAGTAGAGTCGACGTCACAGGAGACGAGCAAGAGTCCGTCGATCCTTGATGGCCTCGAGGTGTCCTGGCAGTCGGTGTATTGCGGTGGATCTTCAGAAGGAGACCCGTTGTTTGGGCTTTGGTGTTTTGGTGTATCTTCATGTGAGGTCACGTCTGATGGTGAAGAGGCTGCCACCGTGAAGTGCTCATCGTCGTGGCTTAGCGGGTGAGAGTACGCAGACGAGTTGTGATCCGAATGAGCTGTCATCGTGGCAGAATGTGGAAGAAGAATGAAGTCAAGCTGGTGGAAGAGAGCTCTCTTTTATACAGTAACGCCCGTCAGTCACCCAAATTCCTGGTGTCAGCTAGTCCTTTCACTGACTCCTCCTCTTCAGGAGGAGGTCAGCTTGCAGACAAGGAGCAGAAAGGACATCGACTGCACTTGCTTTGTGCTTCTCGCATCTTTGGACTGGTGGCGTGGCCATGTGAGACACGTTTTCAGCAAATGATTCTGTCACCACGCATGACTATCCTCAAACTCATCGCTTTGAGCTGTTCCGCGACTTCGCGCGTCGCACAGCTTACCCGCTAATGCATAGATGCTAGAAACTGGGCATCATCAGAATGGTAACAGGCTGGCGAGCTGGTCTTGGCTGGTAGTCTTTGTGCCGAATGCATCTTGTATGTAAGATTACAGGGGCCACACACGAGGTGAGACCAGAACACAACCTGGTGGAACGGCAGCTTCGGATCCCGGCTCATTGTGCTCGAGTAATACAAGGGGTGTCTCACTGCAGCAGAAAGGGATGGAATGCCCTGGCATTAGACGGATGGTATAAGAGCAAGTCTCATGAGAGGCGGGCTTGGATCCGCCGTGATACAGTATATTGAGGCATCCCCAAGCGAGTTCGGTCGATTTCCTCTTTCTTCACCTGTGATAAGACGTCTCCCCCGTTCTTCTTATTGATGGCCCTGTAAGCCCGCATAACGATGGCTCTGCCCGTCCTTTGTCCATTTCTGTCAATCGCGTCATCTTGATATGAGTAGTCCAGACCAATGAGAGCCTGTAGTGCTGTACTTGACTTACAGGACCTGATACATATATCTTGCGAACGTCCCTTGTCCCATACATTTCAGAAGACCACCCATCCGTTCATGGCCAATCGGTGCTTGAATGGTGAATGGAGTGCTAGTTGACGAGCTAACAGGTCGTTGACCTTTGGATCGTATAAGAGAGCTCCATAGACTTTCTGAGGCCACTGTTTTCTTCTGCATTGCCCACACTAGACCTACATACAAATACACTCACACCGTTGCCCCTTCAAGATATTTGATGTCCAATATGGCTTCCCACAGCGCGCGATCTAAAGGCTCCGAAAACCCCTTCTCGGCTGTCACTAATCTCCCACCATCGTCATCGCCAGAATCTGATGAGGCATTTTCAACAATGAAGAAGTCTGCACTCTACAAGCGACTCCTAGCTAAATATGGGACAGAAAAACATTCAAAACTTTCCGAGTTGGAACACGCTTGGACGCACCACGTGCAATACCAGAAGAGGATGAGGTGATACTAGTCCTCATGAGCGAGAAGCTTCACTGACAGATTTTCATCAGCGAAGACATCTCTGCTGTACTCTCCGTCCTGAACGACTATGACGATGACCAAATGACGGCTGAGAACATGGAGAGAGGCTTGGAGTTTCGAGGCTGGACGCGTGTTGAACATTGCACTTCTTGTGAGGAGGAAGCGACGAGGGAAGAGGAGGAAGCGAAGAAGAAAGAGGTGGACGAGCTGTCGGAAATGGTCTCAATGCACATCCAGGATGAGTGACAAAATCATGCTCTTAGACTCCAGAGGGATTGAACCAGTGATTCGGTTGCTAGCGCCGCATGGGCTGCTCATAGGGAGATGAAAGACTTGGGTGGTGCCACATTCGTCGTTCCGCCACTAACAGACAGCAAAATTTCCCAGTCGAGCTCCATTGACATAGCTCGCGTGCAGTTTCGTAGCAAGGTCGTTGAGCTAGTCTCTTCATTTATCAAGTGTGCTCTCCACCGTCTTAGGTCAAGCCGACTACCTCTGTCTCTCCCTGCTTCAACGCCATGTCCGCCGACGCTCCCCCTGCCGTGGATCTCAAAAAGCCAGCTCCCGCTGCCGAAGAAGCCAAAGTCGAAGAAAAGGGATTGAGTGATGATGCGTGGGTTGAGGACACACGCAAACGCTGACGCCCAGCATCACAAAGTATACTTCCGCTGGACAAGCCGTTGGTGAAGTCTTGAAAAAGTTTCTGCCCTCGATCGCGCCGGGCAAGAAGGTCTTAGAGCTTTGTATCGAGTACGTGTCGGATGGACCATTGGAGCAAATTCCTTGTTGACTCTGACAGGGGTGATAAGCTCATCAACGAGACTGTTGCGCCACTGTGGAACAAGTCAAAGAACGGAGTCAAAGTTAGCAAGGGTGAGCAGAATCCTATTGGTTCATTGCTCACCACCTTAGGAATCGCCTTCCCAACTTCCATTTCCGTGAACAATGTCGTTGCCCATGTGTCCCCTCTTCCTTCCGACCCCGAAATTGAGCTCAAGGAGAACGATGTCGTCAAGGTTATGCTTGGAGTACAGCTCGATGGATTTGCCGTCACACACGCCGAGACCCTCCATCTGACCTCCAAGGCTCCCACTTCTGACTCTGCTGCCGACGTCATCAAGGCTGCGTACGATGCTGCCCAAATCGCTATGCGGACGATCAAGGCGGGAGCCAAGAACTGGGACGTCACGGAGGTGGTTGAAAAGGTTGCCAAAGAGTATGGATGTGTTGGTGTCGAGGGCATGTTGAGTTGTCAACATGAGAAGAACGTCACGGATGGAAAGAAGCGGATCTTGCTCAACCCTACTCCTGAGCTCAAGCGGGAGCACGAGACATGCACGTTCGAGGAAGGAGAGGTCTATGGAGTCGATGTGCTCGTGGTAACTGGAACCGATGGAAAGGTGTGTAGCGGGAGAAGCTGTATAGCTGACCTTGTCAGGCGAAGCCAGACCCATCCAGAACTTCCATCTACAAACGTGCCAACGATATTAACTACCAGCTCAAGATGAAAACTTCAAGAGCAGTCTTCTCAGAGATTCAGAAGAAAGCTGGAGCTTTCCCCTTCACACTGCGATCGCTTGAGGATGAAAAGAGGGCAAGGATGGGTGTACAGGAGGCTGTCACGCACGGTGAGTGGTACGAAGCAGCATTGCGCTGATATAAAGGCCTGTTGAGACCCTATGACATCGTTCAGACTGCCCCTGGAACTCTTGTCGCCGAGTTCTTCTTCACAAGTAGGTGAATCGATTTGACTCTGCTCACCGTCTAGTCGCTTTGCTTCCTGCTGGTCCCCTTCTACTCTCTCCCACCCCAGCGTGGTACTCTGCGTGAGTTCAATCTAAAATGAATCTTTCTGATGGTTGCAGCGACAAGGTCTCTTCTTCCAAATCGCTCACGGACGAGACGCTCAAACCCCTGCTTACTCAACCCTTACGAGCGTCGAAGAAAAAGGCAAAGAAGGCCGCTGCGAACGGAGAGAACAAAGAGACAAAGGCCTGAGCCGTGTAATCATGTAGCTTGAGGTGATGAGCATATTTTTGAGATGGGCAAGTGGATCCAAGTACAATGAGCAAAGTAGCCGACGGGGATCGGCAGATTTCGTGCGGGGCAAAATATCATGTTGAATCCGATCAAGTGCATGGAAATGAAAGTCCATTGCCTTATCCAGCAGGCATAGCCTGGAAGCAGTGTGGAGAGTCCTCAGATCGTCAGTCGCTGCATCGGGACGATCCTCGTCCTGACTAGAAACTTTGACTCCTTTGGCCGGTCTGGACGTCGCCGGGCCACGCTCAAATGACGCACGATGACGCCGAGGTTCACCTCGTCGTTATGATTCATGGTTTATGGGGTGAGTGCGTTTACGGCTATCGAGAAGCTCAACCCTCAATCATGATCTCCTGTCTCCACATTTTGTGTCGTGCTGATATCTAACAGGTGGCCCTGGACACTTGCATGCTGCCCGAGAAGAGTTGATCAAGGCGTGGAAGGAGAATCACGGGCATGCCTCCGGCTCTCGTACTAAGACAGCAGTTGAAGGCGATGCGAACGGAAGAATCGAGACGACCCAAGTGGAAAGCACATCGACGCGTAGGCGATCTGGAAGGTTGAGGCAGAGAGCCGCTAAAGGTCGAGATGCGTCCGATATCGAGGGATCTAACGAGAAAATCGAGGCGAACGCGGAGGCAGGGTCAAGCAACGGGAAAACTCAGGCAGAGGAAGAGGAAGAAGCACCCGATGATCTCGTAGTGGTCATTGCTGGAGGGATGGCATCGACCTTGACGTACGACGGAGTGGACGTCAATGCCTCGCGTGTCGCTTGGGAGGTAAGCCTGAGCTCGAGGCTCCGTTGATGAGCACAGGTCGACGAAAAGATATCAGAGCTCGAAGCGCTGGGGACGAAAGTGACTCGATTCAGCGTGGTAGGCCGATTACCTTGAGACTGACTGAGCTTACTACTTTTTTTTTCTTGGTAGCTTGGGTACTCGCTTGGAGGAGGTACGCTGCGAGCGAAAATCGATCTAATCCGCTGACTCGCTGCAGTGATCGCTCGTTACCTCGTTGGCCTATTACACTCCCGGTCACCTTCCTTTTTTGAAGCACACCGACCCGTTTCATTCACAACCGTGGCCTGTCCTGTAAGTGTCCGCTCACAGCCGGTGCTGAGATCTGCTTAGCACCTTGGTATTCCAGCGTACAGTGAGGGGCACATGCCAGAGGCAAGCTGATACACTCAGACTCTTACTTCTCCACCGCGCTCATCTTCCTCGGATCACGATTGCTCGCACGTACTGGGAGCCAGCTCTACGTTCGCGATAGATACTCTGATGAGGATCCTCGCCCGTTGCTAGAGATCATGGCGGATCCAAGTGAGTCACCTGAAGGAGACCAAGCTCACACCTCCAAGCCAAGGTTTTCCACAAGGCTTTGGATCAGTTCAAACACGTACAAGTCTTTGCCAATGGGTCAGTTCGGTGCTTATGATACGCGCTCACGACGCAGCACTCGCGACTTTACCGTTCCGTATCCCTCAGCGGCGATCGAAGACTCCGACCCGTTCATCGAATGGGAGGCACAGGGACTGGTGGTGGAATCGAACGAATCGGGGCTTGTGGAATCTTGGCGATACCCTGATGACCAGGAGGCGCTGAAGATGACACAGAGCAAGAAATCGGGCTGGACAAACCCAATGGACAAGCTGCCTCCGGTGCTCAAAGACAGGTTCAGATATAATCCAGTAGGGCCTAATTCGTTGGATCATGCTGAGTTCACAGGCACTGCTAATTGTCTTTCCAATCGCCATGCCTGTAATTCTGGTTCTCATGTGAGTTCCTCCCTGTGAGGTCCGTTGACGCCTCTGAAGGATATTTCGCCTGTCAATGGATTCGAGGCGATCGTGAGTGAGATGAATGCGCGCCGCACTGACTAAGCCCAGGTCCAATCGGATTGCCCTGCTCAAGACGCCGAAATCCCTCGAGGGAGCCACTCCAAACAGACACGGCTGGTCCATCGAGCATCTACGAGACACGATTGGCCGATTTGAACAGAGCATGGAGACGGATCTCATCGAAGAAGCAGATCCTCCAGGGCAAATGCGACGCCGGTCTAGGCGGAGCTCTGCACCTCACAGACCACCAAATGGCTCTGCGAAAACTCGACCGACCCAGATGGACGGCCCTGAGAAGCTCGAGCTCCCTTCGCAACGAGTTCAATTCACTCCGGCTCAGCAGAACATGCTGCGGGGTCTGAGGCGGATCAAGATTGACAGATTCGTGACTTGGTATCCAGACATTGGCAATTCACACGCTGTGTCTATCTGCAGGTGAGCAGGGATTACGATACCAGATTGATGACCATCAGGGACCCCAAGAATAAGCCAGTACACAACAAGGGTCGGGGATTGTTAAAGGTGTGGGCAGAATCCCTGATACGGGATGATGCAGAGGAGTAGACACACGCACATGACTAATGCATTGATGCACACGTACTGATGCAGGAGACCACGAAATGGTGAATGGAGTACAACTGATTACACCACCGTATGGAGCTGTCGATTCCTAGCTTTCTCCACTGAAAATTGAGCTGCATCCGAATGATCGACTCACTGATGCGCTTGGATGCTGCTGACAGGTCTGTCGAACTGACGCGATGCTCTTGGCTCAGTATACGACCGAGATCTGGGCTCAGCTAGGACATCAAGCAGGCTTACTTCGCACTGGCGTTGAGGTGGGCGGTGTCTCCTGGGGAGTGAGGTCAGCGTGGACAGACTAGCCGCGCCTACCAGGCTCCTTTGCACATCCATCAAAGTCCCTTTTAGACCACGCTTCTTCAACCACTCGTCCGATAGCATCCCACCGGGAGCTCTCGGTCCGCTGGGGACCCGTCGTCGAAGGGGTTCGATCCGGCCAGAGGGGATGAAGCGAGTCTCGTTAGGCGACGGCCATCGACTGACATAGCCGTCGCGGGTCCGGTTGGCAGGCTCATCCGGAGCGGTGCTGCCGACTTGGGCCCTGAGAGATCGTACGTGAACTACACTTGAGCGTCGCGGGGTCTGAGAGGCGTTCGCCCGGGTTAAGCGAGGGGTGAGGGTAGATAGCAGCGGCTCGGATGCTGCAGGGCTCAGATCCGATGCTGTGGTCAGACTGGGTGCCGGCATAGTACGAAGGCGGGCATCAATCGCCGTGGGATCGAGAGCCAGCAGCACCTCCTCAAATTGATCTTCCAACGCCATGAGGGAGAACCTGCGCAGAGTTGCGTTGTCGGGCTCCTTCGAAGGTGTCTGTTCGGGTTGAGGTGGATCGTCGAGTACCTCAGAGAGGGGCGTGAGGGGGATGGAAGTTGCCGAACTGACTGCAGGGGATGGAGGTGAGACCTTTGCGTCAGCTCAGACCGTGCTCAATACTCACGTCCCAGGTCATGTCGGCCCGCGTGAGCACCAACCCTCGCGAAGAGATCACTTCACGAAGCTCATCGTACAACGATCTACCTTCGTCATAGTCGCCCAATCGCTGATTGCCAATTTTGATGGCGGATGGGATGGGGGAGGGAGTAGATGCGGAGGACAAGCTGTCGTCAGAGGACGACATGGTAGGACTCGCCTCGAACCCCTTGACAGGACTGGGGTCCAACAAGACATCCCGCTTGAGCTGCTTTTCCACCTCGGATGGGCGCATTGATCCGGGCCACTTGACACCCCAGGTGCTGGACTCAGGAGCTGGGACTGGCACTGGAATTGGGACTGGGACTGAGACTGGGACTGGTTTGCGGGTCACGGTGGATCTTGGTAGTGGTGGCAGGGGACGATCGGTAATGGCGCTTGGGAGGCGAGTGGGGAGGGACCGGTGGACTCTGTGAGATTCCTCGATAGCGGCGACACAGGGTGGAGCGAAGCGTTGGATGACAGGTGGTACGGGGACTGGGGAGGATGCAGCGGCAGGTATAGGGAGGTCTGATGTTGGTGGTGGTGGAGTGATACGTACTCGAAGTGATCGAGGGCTCTTTCGCGCTCGTCGCATGCTGGCAATCCGGTTTCGGGATAGCTGGTGTCGAACACGACGCTGCGGCTCAAGGTGATCCCTGTAGGGGCAGGAGGAGCAGCAGGTAGGGGGAAGCGCTGGCTCAACCTGTCGAGGACTGGCAGTAATCTCAACCGTGGGACCGTACCAGTGGTCTCGAGAGCTGACAGCAGGGGGTAGTTGAACTCTGGAGTTGCTCGCGGATCTCTCCTTGCCACCAGAGACGATGCGCAAAGCGGTCTGACCCATTGAGGCGAACCGAGAGGCTTTGGCCTTGTGTCGAATATCTTCAAGCTCTGAGATGGTCTGCGTTCGCGAGATTCTAGACGGATGCCTGCCGGGTGCTTTGGAAAGAGGATGGCTCATGGTTCTAGAGGTTGAACGAACGAGATAGAAATCAGTCGCCTTTTCTTTATATTGAAAAGTGCCACTCTCTCCAAATCGAACCGCTATCGATCGAAGCTATGTCATCTGTACCAATTGTCGCCGAGGGATGCCACCAGGGACAGCTTTGAGAAGCCTGGCCGCGGGATGCTGCAGGATATCTACGCGAGGCCGTCGCAGCTTCCAGACTGCTCGTAACACCGACCAAGAAGAGACAGAGTCGAACTTTGATCGCAAGGGAAAACGACGAGCAGATCAGTCCGAATCATATACCTTTCCGACATCTTATAATGGATCTATGCCAGATCCGTTCAAGGTCATGGGATTGGACAGGAACTGCTCCCCACAAGAAGTCAAGCAGCAATGTGAGTCAGCCCAACCGAACCCCCGAACTTATCCAGACTATCGTCTTGCCCTGATCCTCCATCCCGACTCGTCCCACCCTTCTGCCTCTCCCGCCAATTTTGCGACACTTCATCGGGCATACACTCTGCTGTCGTCCTCACAGGCGAGGCAGACGTACGAACGTAGCGGCCAGGGCTGGACAGCGGGATCAGATACACCTCCGCCATACGATCATGTCAGAGCCGATGTGTTCTTTCGAGGCCGAGCTGCCGCTGAGACGAGGAGGGCCAACGCGAGTGACCGGGATAGTGGAGCCTGGGGCTATTGGGGAGTCGACGGGAAATGGTACCCTTTTCCAGAGGCAAATGTAGGGAAAGAGACTCCGCGAGAACCGCTCTTCGTCAGTGGAGCGAATGCCTGGGCACTGGCCAGCGTGGGAGTGAGGGAGAGCCTAAAAGCTTGTGCTGATACCAGATCCTCTTCTTGGCATGGGTACAATATCACCGTTGGGATATGGTCATGGAAACCAGGCTGGCGAGGGCAGCAGATGCTCATGATAAGTGAGTCCATTTAGAGAATCTAACTGACGGTAGTGCATCTGCCGCGCTGGCCTCGGCAAGACGAGAAGCCAAGTTGTATGGCATGGAGCGGAGAGAACAGATCAGGCGGCGTGTCAATGAGTCAAAATTGCTCAAGGAGCTGGAAGAAGACAACGTTTCTTCAGAAGGCTAGATGCATGTCTATGAGTGTCCAAATTACAAAAGACTAATGGATGCCCTTGGCTTGTTCTCGGTCGCTCACATGTCACGGCTCAAGCCTTTCAGCGAGCGGGTGTACACGGATCGGATCCAAGAGGTTGGCCTAAGCTGCAACAGATCAGTCTGCCGCGAGTCAGACATCATGATCACACCAGAACCTCTGTCAGTCCTTCGCCTGTAAATCCCTCCAATGCCCATCCCATATATCCATCATGCTTGACATCCTTTCCTTCCAGTTGTTCCAGCAACTTGTTCATCTCCTTATCCCATTCCTCACCATCCGCCGTGACCTGCACTTTGCTCGTCTCATCGTTCCAGGGGAACACTTGTCCCCCCAAGTTGGGTTCCGTCTCGCCACTGCCACGAACAATCTCGCCACCATGTCCAATCGATCCAAAGTCATATGAGTCCAAGGCGAACGCGGCCTCACCCGCTGCAGGGCCAGTGAATCACTGGTCGCCATCGCTGCTGGATGGCAAGTGAGGTCGGTCGACGAGGGAATAACGAGGGGAATGGCGGGGGCGAGAGAGGGAGAGACAGTGACGTCTGCGGGCTTGTCCAGTCCGCCGAGGTTTGACACCGCCACGACCTGTTTGACAAGGTTCTCGAGAAGTGCGATGCGTTCTCGTAGAGAGGCGTTTTCCGCCTGTAGGGAGCTCAAAGTAGGTAACTCTTCAATTGTCGGTTTGATGTCCAGGTCGCGGGGAGGTGGAGCCACACTGGCCAAATTGACCGTATCAGAGAACGATACGGTGGTGAGAGTCGGTGAGGGTTCGCGAGTGGATCCTCGCAGTGCCTTGTTCTCCGCCTCGAGTTCGGCGACACGGGTCTCGAGGTATGACATGTGGGCTTTGCGTTGATTCCGTGAGCGCTGAGCTGATTCACGGTTCCGAATAGTCTGGAGTGAGTGACAGTCCATAAAGGAGAACTCACCCTTGCGTCCTTCCTCGCCTGTTTGGCCCTAGCGGCATCGTCCATGGGGATATCTTCGACATCTGAGGGAGATTCCTCATCGCGGGAACGCTTGGGAGTGAAAAGTTTGGAGGATGAAGCGATGGAAGACATGATGATGACGTTGACAGGTGAAATGGGGGGGATGAACAGAAGAAAGAGAGAGAGCGAAACGAAAGGTCTAGTCTACAGTAAAAAAGAAGAAGGAATGTGGGTGGGTTGTCTACGTGGAAATGTGGTTGAGATGGGATGAAGGACAATAATGCGACGTGGAAGGTGCTGGGGTCCAAGAGGCGGTGCGGAGATCTAGAAAACGCCGAAGTGTGGCAACCCAAAGGATCTGTGGCATTTGTGTCTTGTGTGGCGATTTCTCGCAATGTGGCAATCTATTCACATTGTCAAGCAGCCCTCTCTGAATATCTCTCGGTGGATCTCCACAGGCGGCCCGTGAACACTATGCTTACCTCCCAGCCGACCTCGAAATACCATGCTGATGGACAAAGGAATTTGCAGAATTGAAAGAGCTGTGCTTGATCTAAACGTGCGGTGACTGGGTTACAAACTACTTTATGAACAAACGAAGAAGCTACACAAACATGTGTAATTACCGCGGAGTTGTGGCCGAGCGGTCTAAGGCGCCGTCTTAAGGTTATGTCTTCATAATCGGCGGTCTTCGGACGTGGGTTCGAATCCCACCGACTTCAAATGGGCATTAATTTGCCTCCTTTCCTTTTTTCCCCTTTACCCATGTCAGTTTCGTCTCCTTTTTCGTCCCCAGCACCTTCTCTTGGTCCCTATGATCTACCCTCAACGCACGTCCTACACAATTGGCCGCAAGTCATATCAAATCCTCTCGGATCATCCTTCTTTCGCGCGGCTTCATCGTTTGTTTCCCTTGTTCGCCGCATGGTTTGGCTGCTTTGAGAAGCCTGCGACACCATCTATGTCCACGACGTCTTCATCTTTTTGCCCCAAAATACCCCCGGCGTGTGTCATCTCCAATCACACCATCGGATGTCAGAGCTTATCGCTTATGAGACCTCAAGACGCCGCCGGAAGCATTATCATGGAGCTCCGCCTCCGTAGAATCCGGAATCCCTGTACTGTGCACATTGCGATCGAATATGCAGTCCACTCTAGCGCCTCGGGATTTGGACACGGGGGCTGAAAATATGCACCTGGTGGCTTAAAATACCACTCCACTGCCGCTAAGGCAATTATGCAATACTCCGTGAGCTCCTTAGCGTCGTTTCCCCATATGGCAAATCGCGGTGAAAACCGAAGAGATAAGGTCATGAACGGCCAGCTCCACCTTGTCGAGTTAATATATCGAAGAGTATGCACATGGAGGCACGGGTCGGAGCTCTGCAGGAGTGTCCACGAGCCGGACCGATGGGATGGTATATAAGGCAGCAAAGATGGTCCAGCGAGAAGTCACCAACCAACACAAAGCACACATCTCAGCATGTCTCTCACTTCTATCTCGCTCTTCTGCATCCTCGCCGTCCTGGCGAACGCTTCTCCCGTCCCCAACCAACCGCGCTCAGTCTACACCTTGCGTGAAGGGAAGCCTCGACTCTCTTTCCAAGAGCGAGCGACGGTCAGCGGCAAATCCATCCAAGAGCTCCTTGCCATCGACCGTGCCAATGTTGTGGCCAAGTACGAGCACAACAACAAGCTCGCCGCTGCAGCCAAGGCTTCTGGTTTGCTCACGAAGAGCAAACGTCAGTCGACCATCGGTCTGACCGATGTCAACTCGGGCGGTGTCGATGAGCTTTACTACGGAACGCTCCAGATAGGTACACCGTCTCAGGATATTACTTTTGACTTTGACACGTGAGTGAGGTCGATTTCATGCAGGGAAGCTGACTTTTCAGTGGCTCGAGTGATCTTTGGGTCCCGACGCAAAACTCGAACGGATACAACGACGGAACGCACTTCAACACTGCCGCCAGTTCCACGTTCCAGAGCACCGGACAGAGCTTCGCGGACCAGTATGGCTCTGGTACCTGCAGTGGAACTTTGGCCACCGACACTGTGTCATTCGGCAGTCTCACCGCCAACCCTCAGTACTTTGGAGCCGTCACTCAAGTATCCAGCAGCTTCGACAACAACCCGGCGACTGGACTCTGTGGTCTCGCGTACCAATCCATCGCCTCGTCAGGTCAGGCACCACTTCCTCTAAACTTGTACAACTCTGGTCAGATCTCAAGTCCCGAGTTTGGATTCCGAATCACCGCGGACACTTCCAATGGAGCCGAATTGACCATGGGAGGTATTGCTTCTGACTACGCTGGAGCGTCCTTCCAGAGCACCCCCGTGACCACCCAGACCTACGTGAGTGTCTAAATTCTTGGTATTTTGCTGACGAGGTAGTACGAGGTTAACACCAACGGAATCACCGTCAACGAGAACATCGTCTCTGGCTCGTTCCCCGCCGCCATCGACACTGGTACTACTGTGAGTCTCAAAACGCCCGTGCCTCACTGACATTTAGCTCATTTACGTCCCCACTTCGGCCGCATCTGCCTTCTACAACGCCATTCCTGGCTCCAGCTCTGCAGGCAATGGGGCTTACAACTACCCCTGTGACTTCAGCGGTACCGTTGGATTCAACTTCCCCAACATCGGCAACCTCGACTTCAACGTTAATGACCTGAATGCTGGTAACAACGGCGACGGTACCTGTGTCGGTGCGGTCCAGGGTCAAGACATCCAGGACACCAACGGAAACGACTTTGCCATCATCGGTGACGTGTTCATCAAGAGCTACTACACCGTCTTCAAGTGAGTCACGCTGTGGGCGCGTTGAGCTAACATTTCCAGCTTTGGCAGCAACTACGTCGCCTTCTCGCCAGCCAACGGAAACACCTAAGGGGTCGTAAGGAGAGTTGTACAAAAGGTCGCGTCGAGCGATATGAAGTGAATCAGAAGTTACAATCAAAGACACGAACCAGAGCAACGAAGTAATATATATGCATATAGTCCCATGAAGCTCTCTCTATGCCCCGGCTCGCCCGTGATCGTCACACCTTCCATTCAGCTCTCTATAGCCGGCTCGCCAGCTTCCGTCACACCTTCAGCCATTTTGGCGCGAAGCCACTTGTCGACTACTTGGCTGTCCTCATTCGCATCAATCTCTACAGCTTTTCCCCAGCACAATCGAATCACATGGACCCCGTGATTGTCATATGGCGTGCCGTCGGCAAACTTATCGGCGGCCGTCCACCGGATGAACACGCGGGTATCATGTGGCCAGCCCTGAGACCGTCAGCACGGTTGAGACTACTCGGGTCGTGAAACTTACCTTGACCCAGACGTCCCGGACGGTCAACTTGAGATTTGGATATAACCTCCCAAGTCTGTGGAACCATTTATTCAAGGCTTCCTTGTCATTCCTCGTACCGCCGAGAGCATGGTTACCCCCGAAACGATGTCGAATATTGGGACTGTTCACTAAATCAGCCCGATGATGTCATAGGACTCTGTCTTTGCGCACTCACGCGCATCCTTTCAAGATACTCTCATAATCGTGCGTATTGACCGCCTCAAAGTTCTTGACTGCAATGGATTTGACGATAGTGTGGTAGACCATGGTGGGATGTGTGGATCAAGGCGTGATGTAGCTTGTGAAAGAACGTCAACAGCCATGCCAGGTCTATATATACTGCTAGGTGTCTCGGCGTCGCGGGTTACTGTGCCCGTTTTGGTGGAGCCGAGGAACGGAGATGGTTTTCCGACGGATGATGGATCATTGTCGACGAGCGGAGAGCGGTAACAAGCCACCCTGGTCATGAGTCCCAGCTTGAGCCTCATACATTCCTGGCGCACCACGATCCAATGATGCCGAATGCAGCGCACATGGCCGACTCACACAGAGTGTGTGTCCCTATCCTCTTTCAACGCCCTTTCGTCGTCGAAGACGCACTGATCGGCGATGATCCAACCTCGCTCACGATGTCACTTCAAGCGAGCGTCCTGGGGAGCTCTTCCTCTTGATATCTACAGCTAGTCATGCTATGGCGACTGAATCTCCTCGTATTGACTCATGCCCTCGCGCGACTCTCTCATGCGACGCCCCGTCTCCGTCAAAATGACCAAGTCGAAGCACCCGGCTTTACATGGGGAGGAGGTCCCATGCGAGGTGTCAACATAGGTGGTTGGTAAGTAGTGTACGTCTTGTGCTTGTCTGATCTATCTAGGCTGGTCATGGAGGTGAGCGAGCCCTTGTCAGCTTCTGACTGTCCAGCCGTGGATTACGCCTTCCATATTTACGGATAAACCCGATTGGGTGGTCGACGAATGGACATATGGAGCATACATGAGAACTCGGAATGATACCTATGGGGAGATATCGCAGCACTGGAACACATGGTTTCAATACGATGAGCTTGAAAAGTGAGCCACCCAATGAGCCCCTCTTACACCCAAGTATCGCCGCCGTCGGACTCAATACCATTCGTATCCAGATTGGCTGTAAGTCGTGCATAGAGAGCGTCGCCCTGAGTCTCAGATTGGTCCATCATCCCCCTCGTCAATGGCGAACCATATCTTGTCGGTGAGTTTGTTCTCATCCTGCCGCTCTAACTCTAGGAGGCGCGTACGACTATCTCAAGATCGCAGTGACATGGGCGAGGACGCTCAACCTCAAGGTGATGTTGGATCTCCACGGTGTCCCCGGATCCCAGAATGGCTTTGACAATTCGTATGCCGACTCACTGCTCTAAGCACTGATAGCGTCAGTGGCCTCCGAGGTACCCGTCAATGGTTCTCAAACTACACCAATCTCCAACGCAGCCTCAACGCTCTGCAAATTCTCACGGAGGAATTCACCCAATCATCTTACGGTAACACGGTCCAAACTATCGAGCTTGTCAACGAACCGTTCCCATATACCGACGATGAGCTCAACTTTTTGAAGAATTATTACATCCAGGGGTACAATACGGTACGAGGCGCGAATCAGCAACAGCAGATCGTCGTGGCGCTTGACGACGGTTTCAGGGGACTTCAATCATGGTCCGGATTCATGACCGAAACCCAGTACCATGACGTTGCGCTGGATACGGTGGGTGGCTCAAAAGGTATCGCTGACCTTGCAGCATATATACACTATGTAAGGCTGGGTATATGGAGGGTCCCGCTGATATCAGGTTCAACAACTACACCCTTGCCATGGGTTACACCGAACTCCTGGAGTGGTTCTGCTCTCAGGAAGACTACATTGTAGCTGCAAACCAGAAACACTGGACAATCGTCGGCGAATGGACTCGTGAGTCTGAGAACAGTCATTGGGCATCACTCAGGACAAGTGGCTGCAGCCGCAAATACAGATTGCGCCAAGTGGTTGAACGGACGGGACAAGGGCGCCCGGTACGACGGGACGCTGCCTGATCAGCCAAAGTGGGATGAAGCTTTGTAACTCCAATTGACGACGCCAGGATACGATTCACTGGCGACTGCGTAACTCACACCGGGTCCGATCCGAGCAAGTGGAGCTCAGACTACATCGAGTTTCTGGGACGCGCCTTTGAGACTCAGACCTACGTCTACGAGAAAGCGGTGAGTCGGTGGATGTGGAACTCAGCTGACAACAAGTCGGGGTATGTACATACATATCTTCCCCGACTTCAACTGATATCGCAGGTATATCATGTGGACATGGAAGACGGAGCAAGCTGCCGACTGGTCCATGCAGGCGGGCATAACGTATGGCAAGTCTGGAAAAGCCGACAGTACTGATTATCAGGCTGGATCCCGATACCAATCACTGCGAAGCCTCACGGGTGAGTGAGCTGCTCACGCCTCGCTCACAGTCAGTCGGCCGTGTCAACGAAACGTCTCAAGAACGACCGCAAACACGGGAGATGCGTTCCGAGCCATAGCCCTCCCTCGGATACATTACACCATTATCGCTCTTGTGCTGAGTCTGAAGACCTTGTCCTTGTTATAATATGCATGAGACATCCCCTGTCACTCCTGATACGCCACATACCACTGCGGCATGGTCGACTTGCCCGTGACACTCCAAGCGAGCCAATTCTTTTTCGGATGCCAACACAGGGCCATGACGGCACCAGAGAAGAGCAGTTTGGCAATGGTCTGACCCGAGAAGATGGATACCTGAATCTGTCTCAGTTTCTATATCTGTATGCCTCAGACACTCACCACTGCGATATAATTGTCGTCCCCGCCAATAGCTATTAATTCGCCGTCCGGAGAGAAAGCGAGGTGCCGAATGGCTCCGCTGGTTACGTGAGCGAGGACGCTCGCGACAGGACCCACGTGCAAGCATCGAATGTCCGTTGACAGATCCATTCACGCGTATCGAGGAGACTCAGGAGTGCGTCCTGACCTCCAGCCGCAAGGAATCTGCGAAGGTCAGCGTTTCCCCCGAGCTCTGTCTCACCTTCCTAATGGATCGAAAGCGAGAGCCAACAACGATGCGCTATGGCACACGGCATGCCTCAGGCGTTGGAGCTGTCTCGCCCGCTTCTTCTCCTGTTCAATTTCTTGAGCCGACAGGGTGGCCAATTGCACAGGCGCCATGGCCTTGCCGTCTGCCTCTACTGGATCTGCTTGAGCAGCCGAGTCATCCGCCATCTCCACATCGTTCTCTGCTGGAGGTTTTTCGCCTTCATCCCTATCTGGTGTTCCTGATCTTGGAGTCGAGCCTAGTGTCTCCGCTGCACCCTTTCCGGCTCCGACATTGTCCAGCGGTTCATCGAGTTTGAGCTGTCGCGGCCGTTGGGGATACGCCCAGGCGTTGATCGATCCATCGTTTGAGACTGCACAAACGAGTTTTCCACTATTGCTGAAGCGCAACGAGTTGATCTCATCGCTCATCAGTCAATGATCTGAGAGCTCAGCTCACCTCTTCAAAGCCAATATCCACCCCCGGACCGCCCATGCCTATATCCTCTCGCATCGCCCACACCTGTGTCCCATCACGTTCCGTCAGATGGTAGAAGAACACCTCGTCTCGATTACTTCTCGGGCACACGACTGCAAAATGCTGCCCAGATGGATGAAACGCTAGGTGAAGGACATCCCCACTGATGTTGAACGTCGCAATGGCCTCTTTCGGGGCTGGCAGGCGTTCAGCCTCATCTCAGTGCTGCATGGCTCACAAGTCAGATCCCAGACTGCTACAACTGCACCAGCAGACGATGATTTGCATCCTGAGACGAGGATGTTGGGATCCACAGGTGAGAATGCGAGTGAAGCTGGGTTCGTCAGTCTAGGGTTTAATAAGATTGAAAGTCACCGATATGCCCGTTGTGAGGTGTCGGCCTAGAGGACGATGGCAACGAGTATGAGCCACCCGCATCTATCTGAGGATTAGGTCAGCCTCATACTGAGAGCTTTTAAATCACCACTTACACTGCTCGTCCGCGTTTCCCATATCCTCAACCCTTTGAACTCTGTACCCGTCGCCAACCGCTTTCCATCGCAACTCCAGGCGATACTGCGCACGGGTTTGCTCACACCGCCCGTAATCAGCTGAGGTTTGCCGAATCGAGGAACGGGCAGGTCTCGAGCCGAGAACTGGTTGTAAGCAAAGAAGTCTACCTTGTTCGTCTCGGACTCGTTGACCATGATACAGTTTACAGAGGATGGATGAACTCGAAACACATGTCCGAGGCCGATAAGTCATTAGCTTCTGGTCTTGTAATGAGGTCCGTCCCAATACTAATCAACCATTAGGAAGTGTCCGCCATGAAATCATTCGCGTTCCGAGCCTCGGATGTCGTCTCGGCAGAACTATACCGACCTATCGCCAGTGCAGGTCCATCTGCACTGACATCAGAGCTTATCCCCTGCAAGCTGCCTTGGTCCCATTCAAGATGGTCTGCCGACTCTCTAGGGTCCGCGCGTCTGCGTCTGCGCTATCGACCTTCGCCAAGCCATCCAACTCGTTAACCTCTCGCTCTCGGCCCTTCTCCAGCTCTTCTGTCACTGGGAACGAGCTACGTTTGCTGCTGTTCGGTAAGCCAGGCAGCGGCAAGGTGAGCGAGCGGGACTTAGCTTGGGGAGAATGGCAGCTAATGCCTCCCAGGGTACTCTCAGTGCAAGGTGATTTGATGGGCCCGTGGTCGTGCTGATACCTATGGCAGATTGGTCAAAGAGTATGATATTGCGTTCGTATCTACCGGAGACGTCTTGCGCAAGGAGATAGCAGCAAAGTCGAAAGTTGGTCAGAGGGCAGAAGCATTAGTGGCGAAGGGAGGTTAGTGGAGGATGATGAGGATAATCTCACTGAGACCCAGACCTCGTACCGGACGAGCTCATGTTGGAGATCGTCAAGACCGAGCTGGACCGTCTACAAGGCAAGGTAGGCCAGTCAAAACGGGCCATGACCTGAGAGATCCTTAGAGCTGGATAGTTGACGGATTCCCACGGACACTGCCTCAAGGCAAGCTATTCGACGGCATGTTGAATCAAGACGTGAGCCCATGACATGCAAAGCCTACCTGACACACACTCAGGGCCGGTCACTCAACATGGTCGTGCACCTTAACGTACCGGATACGATCATATTAGACCGTATAGAAGGTGAGTAACGGTGTCCCCCTGCGCTCATACTCTCAAAGCTCGATGGGTTCATCTTGCCAGTGGAAGAGTGTACAATACAGATTACAATCCTCCGAAAGTCGAGGGCAAGGACGATATCACTGGTGAAGCATTGACCAAACGGCCGGACGACACGGCGGTGAGTACCACTCATTAAGCTGTGTCGCTGAGGGCTACCCAGGCCGTCTTCTCCAAACGTCTCGAAGCGTACTACAAATCCACGGCGCCACTCCTGGAGGTAGGCGCCCACACACCCTTTCCGAGCCCTTCTGAATGGGAATAGTTCTTCGATACCACCTACCCTGGAACGCTTCACACCCTGTCAGGATCGACGTCAGACGAGGTGAGCAAGATTTGGGCACCCCTCGCTGATACCGCATCTTTAGCTCTGGCCACTGCTCCAAGAGCTCATCATACCGACTGGTCTGACAAAGCGGCGGCCAGAATTGTCAAAAGAGAGCGCCAACGAGGTCGGACAGAAAGCAGATGATCTCAAGGATCCGGCCGAGTCTGAGCGCAAAGCAGCTCTTGGGCAGAATTGAGGATCGTCACGTTGATGGCATCTCATAGCGTTTACATATTGATACAAAACTCGCTCTCTGCCCAAATCTAAGTTGCCCATTGGTACGTGTCAGGCTCTGCCCACGCATCTCGTACGAGCTCTATATCGTGTTTCGCCTTGTCCGTGTCCAGCATCTCGCAAACGATCATGCAGAGGTTGCAGAGGGCGATAATAATCCACGCCAGGACAGTCGTCAAAGGTGTCAGGACAATCCTAGCGTACTCGAACGTCACGATGAGAGCCCTCGCCACGTTGTCACTGGTTGAGAGAGCGCGTGGAGGATTGGATCTCGGCAGCATCTCAGGCACGTTTATACTGAGCTTTTGCAAAGCCTGGAAGGAAGACACCAGTCCATCTTCATGATATCCGTACCCTTTCCACGCTCCGCAGAGATCTATGCCTTTGGGAATGTGCTTTTCGCACCATTTTGGATTGGACAGGTTTTGGATCGCGTCGGTCGACGAGAGCATCGGTGTACCTTGGGAGAAGACGTGGCGGTAGATGATTTTTGACGGGTCGATGGGCGCCTGAGGATTGAAAGAGACGAGCACTGGGCCGTATTCCGACTCGGGGACGCCAAGCATCTCGTTGTAGCTGAAGCAACTGTGTGAGAATCAGTTATCTGCTCTCGCCATGCCGGTGGGGCGGGGGCCAGGTCATGGATCATACCACTCACCATGAGATTGTATTTGCGACTGGGCGTGCCTCGGTTGGGATCATGTACGAGGGTGACTTCTCTGATTGTGATTCGGAGAACAGGGTAGCATTCCAGCCTGCAAAAGTGTGAGGTCATGTAGACGCAATCCAGTTTTGAACACTTACCCGCCCACATTTTGGGATCTCGAGGAAGCAGTGATTGATCGTGATGTGCGACGAGTTCCATGTCCGTCCAAACGGATTGGCTGAGTGCGTAATCTAGCTCTGAGCTGAGGCAGTGACCCGCGCCTAAAATACGTCGGACTGGCTCCGTGGGAGATCTAACGCGCTTTAGCGGCGTTGATTCGCAGGGTCCGAGAATGGACTCACGCAATGATGACATGATCGAAGAGTCGTGTCGTGCCGTCGTCAAGTTTGAGCGCCACTTGACCATCGGGAGTTGGTCGGGCACTTTGTACGCCCAGGTTCATATGGATGCTACCTTCTGGAGCACACTTGACGATCTTCTTGATGTACTCGCCGCTGTGAGGTGGGATCAGATGAGTCCTCTTGCGTTGACTCACGAGCCGCCCTTGACGACTTGCCATGGGATCTTTTCCCATAGTTCCAACATGCCATTGGCGTGAAAGACTTGAATGGCCTTGAGCACAGGCATGTCTGCACACTTTCGGAGCTTCCCGGTCCATACCGCCGCGACGAGGGGCTAGGAAAGGTCAGCCTATCTGCAGGTCATCATGGACTCACGATGAGGTAAAGCTCCGCAAAGGCTCTCGAGTAGTTGTTTGTTCTCAGATAGTCGGACAAACTGACATTTCGGTACGTCTCGGGATCTCTCAGGATATCAGGGGCAAAGTAGCTGAATCGAACGACGTCCCAGATCATCCGCCACATGTTGGGATTGGCCCTGATACCCTTTCAGTATTTGCAATCTTGAGCGTTGTCACTCACATGTTGGCCCAGGTCCTGAATACTGTGGAGAGAGAATGGGAGGACCATTCGTATCGTCCTTCATCGCCTGAAACAGAGAATGTCGCTCTGGCGTCTTGAGTTTCGACGCCGAGTTCTTTGAAGAATTTGCATAGATTCGGCCAGCCTCTGTGGTTGAATAAAAGCTGTTGAAGATGAATCAGCAGGGGCTGGAAGGAAAAGGCTTGCTGTGACATACAAAAGCCCTATCCGCTGGTCAGTATGAAGGAGTCCAAAGGAGGGAAGCGATGCTCACAGGTCTACCTGACATTCCTTCTTGCCTGGAACTGAAGTATAAAGTTAGTGGCACCGTCTGAATCCTGCTGAGCAACACTCACTTTGGTAAGGCACAGCGTAAGCGTCTCCGCCCAGTCTATCTCTCCTCTCGAACAACTCTACTTCATGATCACTGTACTTTTTGATCGCCTGACCAGACGTTAGTATGGTTCGCTCCGCCACACTATGCTCGAAATCTCTCACTCACCCACAAGGCAGATAATCCAGAGATTCCGGAACCGACAATGGCAATCTTCATGATGTCTTTCTTTCTGAACCAACTACTTTGCGAAGAGCAGTCTTGAGCTTCAGCATCGATATGCAAGCTGCCCTTTTATATCCTCCTGTATCGCTTTTCGCCCAGCTGCGAGCATCAAAAGGGCGGCTATGGCCTGTTTGAAACGCCACTAATCGGACCACGGAGGTCGGTCGAAGTGAGGAATTTTGCGCGGATGGCGTTTTGGGCTTCCAAATTGTCTTTTCAAAAGTTAGGTAGAGATGTGTTTGACATATACACACGAATGAAAAGATGATCTTTATATATTCTTTCCTTGATCGATCTGCGAGTGACTGTGCACCCTGACCCTGCATTCACACACTCCACTGACAGAGATCTCAGAGGGCCGGTTGCCCGAAAATGTCCCCGCCCCCCCAACTGATCGGGGATCGGTCATTTCCCCCGAAAGGGATGTGACCCGACGGAATCTTTTGTCTATTACGAGCACTTCCCCACGCCCAGGCACAGAGGTTGAACGTTTCTTTCGCTAACGGGACGGAGAGGATAACACGTATTAGGCTCAAGCCACAGGTCCAGTTTGCACAGGCTGTCACAAAGAAATGCATCCCCGTTGTCCGTAGAAGGATCAATACACATCAAGCTCAGAATACATCAAGCTCAGAAGGCCAGCGGAGGCGTTCTTGAAAACGGAGATGCCGCTCAGCCTACCTCCGAGATCATGAGAAGATTCAGAGGGATGTTCCGACCATCGTACAGCCCAATTACGCAATGTTCCGTGTCCTCGGTGGCCCCCTCCACCCGCCATCTCACCATCCGTCTCTGCGGACGAGTTGTTGAAGCCGACCCGAATTGACGCCTTACGGTAAGCGGGCCAGGCGGCTCCCCCGCATCAGGAGACATCTGATTTACGGGATTACTTAGCAAAGGACAGACTTTGCATCTCCAGGGAGCAGAGGCGACGCTTGAGACGAGCAGTCATTGGGCGTTCTTCCGTTGACTTCGACGGCACTCGTCACGCAGAAGTGATCATACCGGGGCAAGTCTGCATGATTCAAACCCGCTGGAGAGACAACAACTTCACAAACTTCTTGATTGAGGATGCTGAAGAAGCTTCAGCCCGACTTCCAGGGGAAGCGACTCGTCGGACGGATTCATCGGTCGATTGCGTTGTAGACCCCAGCCTGCAGCCATGAAAATGATATACTCCGCCGAGTAACTCCCCAGGGACGCCAAGGGATCATTACATACCTCACAAACGTCATCTCGGATGCTTTTCCAAGCCATCTGCTTCGGTCATTTCGGGCGATACATGACCATGACCCCGTGAATTCAAATTGCCCAAGCGTGTCGTTACAATCATGCAAGAAACTACATCGATAAGATACGGTACTAAGCGAAACCCAAAGATCCGTCGTCACAATGTCATCTTACGATGCCTGTCCTCCCTTCTCCACGTTCTTCTCCCCTCCTTTGCCCGGAGACCCAATCAACTCCTTGAGGGCTTCACGTGGATGCTCCAGCGCCTCGAATCCCCTCTCGCGACCCGATACGTGAGGAGCCACACCATTCTCATCGTCGTCTATACGAGAGTCCAAGCTGGAGACTTCCGAGCTGGAGATGCTACCGACTTCTGAGCTTTGCCCAAAGACTCTGCCCTCTCCTTCCTTCTTCTTGATCTTTCTCTGCTGGTCTTTCATCTTTGACAAGTGTTCATCGTCACAAGTCTTGACTTCAATGTGAAGGCCAGGAAAGTTCTTTTCCAGAAACTTTTTGAAAATGGGGATGAGTTTAGCTTCAGGTCGATAGGTTCCAGAGTCGTTGTCAATGACGAGTTCGTAGAACGATGGATCTTTTGGGGGAGCAGTATGTGGAGGACCGTTTGGCAGATCATCCGCTGGGTGAGTGTGTTGATCAGGAGCCTCAGGACTTTCTTTCGGATGCGCCAGCCGTCGAATGAAGAATTCTCCACTCCATGCAATGTAGATCTGATCGGGTGAGCACGATCGAGCAGTGCCGACTTACATTCACGTCCGAATGCATGGTATGTTTGCTGAGCAGATCGATGCCAAATTCCTTGCCAGTCTCTGTGAACCTGAACATGCCGTCGAGAGTGATGACATAGGTGAATATTCGCCCCCCTTGATCGTGATGGACCATGTCCAAGAATTTGAGCGTCATAGCGTCTCCTGGTCCGTCAGGGAATGTTCCAAACTTTGTCTGCGTATTGAAGTTGTAAATCCGCTCGTGTTGATGATGCAGCGCTTTGTGCAGTATGCGACCCCGAATGCCGACACCTTCAAACATGCCACCGACGAAGGAACGAAAATTGACATAACGATGGTACAACTCGTTCGGCACCGGTCCACGTAGCTGAAGTTCATTGGCTTCGAAGCTTTGAGTTACATGTCAGAGAGTCTGGCTCACGTGGGCAATTCACTCACTCGAAACGCTCCGCTCCACGATCATCTTCGCCCCTCGTCCCTGTCAACATACCAATCATGGGCGAATAATGTGTCCACCAGAAATTGTTCACGGTGTAAATCTTCCCGACTTCCTCCTTTGTCTCGCCGACCAGCTCCATCGATAAGCAAAGCTTCGCATGAACCTCCACTCCCCTACACAAGGCCGCTCGAATCCATCTCAAGCCATAAGCAAAGACATCCGCTCCCTTCTCCTTGACCTTGAACTCTTGCTCCTTGATTCCTTGCCAGTCTTTCGATATCTTCCCTGTGGAGACAAACACCTTTCCAAGTCTATCATCGTGATCATCTGGATCTTCGTCCAACACGCTAATGTCCAGTTCGAACCCTGACGCAGGGACACCCGCAACCACCCACTCGGCATTCCATTTCGGTTCCAATTGCTTGTGAATGGTCTGCGAGCGAAAGCGTAGTGGTGGATCTCTCGAATGACGTGGGGTTAAAGACGAGTCAATCTGAGCCAACAGATATGGGTCACAGGAGCGAGAACCGTAATCAGATATGGGAATATTGGATGCGCCGTGGAAGGTGATTTTGACCGTGTATGTCGGCCCCGAGGATGGCTTTAATGGTGTCGGATCGTAGCCTCCAGGTGGTTTCTCCTGTTGTCCACCTTGATCGCCCCCCTCCTTGTTCTTCTTCTCCTTCTTCTCCTGTTTATCTTCACCCATCACTTAGCAATACAGCGATGGTCTTTAATGTACAACTAGTACAAAATACAAGGATTGATCAATTGAGCAAGCGCAGTGGCCAACCAAAACCTCGGGCGACGATCCAAATCTTTCTGACGCTTATGACGAATGTTCCGCATTGGATTCTATTTTTATCAATCCCCCTTCATTAGAGGAGATTCCCATCCAAAAAACCTTCTCATGACGTACAAAAGGCTCAAGCGTGGCCAGCAGCCCATGACTGACAGGTGTGTGTTCATCGATGTATCGGGCTCATCCCTCAGGGTGAACATACACGCAACTTGCCTCGTCAGAGCTCGGGCCATGAGATTGCAGGCGAAGTCATCGCGTCCATCTAGTGCTACCCTGCAAGTTGGACATTAAGGCTGTGAAGAGCTGGTTGGTATCTGAAGCCTTAGGTCGAATATTTAAAACGGGTGGCATTTAATCCATATTATATCCTAAAAGTCACGACCTCCCCCTTCCCTACGCGACGCTCCTGTGATTTTATTTTGCTTCCGTTTGCCCCCCCCCCCCCCTTCTCCCTTGGTGATTGCTGCAGCCCCTGAACCCAGTTCACAACATTCAATCTCGTATCTCTTGAGACAAAAGTCACATTCAAAAGCACGGCCAGCAAGCTCAACCCAGAGAGACCCAAAGCGCTGCCTACCCTTGTAGCTCCCTAAAAGTCCAACGACTCGAGAGCCGCATCGCACTACTCCATCACCATGGACGCAGCTCAATTGCTGGAGAATTCCCTCAGTCCAGGTGAGCAGAATGCCTCTTGCGCGCGACAGCGTGGGATATCCTCGGCATGGGACTGACTGTACGCTTCAGATCCCAATATTCGAGAGCCAGCGACTAGAGAATTGGAGAATGCCTCAAAAGACAACTATGTAAGTTTCAGCAGGATGACAACCATACTGGCGGCCTGCTACCGGTTCATTGTGTTGATATTGTCCCTTCAGCATGGCTACCTGCACACGCTAGCTGCTACGCTTGCCAACGAGCAAACACCGCCTCACATTCGCAGAGCAGCTGGTCTAGCCTTCAAAAACGCTTTAGCAGCACGAGTGAGTCTGAAGCTGTCGGTCTCGGTAGCATCGCTCACACTTGTTCTCCTCAGGATGCAGCCAACCAGTCTGCCCTCTCTGACCGCTGGCTCCAATTGCCAGACGATGCTACGCTCCCTCTCAAGCAATCTCTCCTTTCCACTCTCGGCTCACAGCAACACGCAGCTGGAGCTGTGGCTGCTCAGTGTGTCTCTGCCATTGCCGCCATCGAATTGAAGGCCGGCAAGTGGCAAGACCTGATCCCGACTCTCCTCCAATTTATCGGCAATCAGGAGAACACTGGGTTGAGAGTGAACACGCTTCAGGCTATCGGATACGTATGCGAAGTCATTGTAAGTGAAGCAAAGCCTCATCTGATTAACGCTCATTTGTGTACTCTCAGGAACCGCAAATCTTGGCGGCACAGTCCAACGACATTCTCACTGGCGTCGTTCAAGGCGCGAGAAAAGAAGAGCCGAGCCAGGACGTCCAAGCTGCGGCTATTCATGCGCTATACAACTCGCTCGAGTTCATCAGCGACAACTTCCAGCGAGAGGTGAGAGCATCCGCCAAGACCGGTACTGACTGTTCTCAGGGTGAACGAAACTACATAATGCAAGTCGTATGCGAAGCTACTCAGTCTCCTTCGGTCACTGTCCAGGTCGGAGCTTTCGAGTGTCTAGTCAGAATCATGAGTTTGTACTACGACAAGATGGACTACTACATGGAGAGGGCGTTGTTTGGCGTGAGTCAAGTGTAACCGAATCCTGACTGACTTTCAGTTGACCATCATGGGAATGCGTCATCCTGAAGAACCCGTCGCTCTCCAAGCCATCGAATTCTGGAGTACCGTCTGTGACGAAGAGATTGACCTGGATCTCGAGGCCAGCGAGGTGAGTCGAGCATGCGTCGAATGTGAGCTGACATTTAGGCTGCCGAGTACGGTGAGCTGCCAACCTTTGCGTCCAAGCACTTTGCCCGGATGGCCATGCCGGAGATTCTGCCAGTCCTACTCGATCTTTTGTCCCAGCAATCCGAGGATGATGACGAGGACGAGTGGACAAAGTCAATGGCCGCTGGCTCTTGTCTCGAATTGATGGCTCGAAATGTCGGTGACGGCATCGTTCAACCCGTCGTTCCATTTGTCGAGGCTGGTATCCATCAACCAGAGTGGCAGCGCCGTGAGGCTGCCGTCATGGCCTTTGGTTCCATTCTTGACGGTCCGGACCCGTCTACACTCGCCCCACTGGTCACTCAGGCTCTGGGCGCGCTCATCGGTATGATGGCTTCCGACCCTAGTCTGCAAGTCAGGGACACCGTCGCTTGGACCCTCAGCCGTATCACCGAGGTCATGTTTGATGTCATCAGCCCTGATGCACATCTCGACAGCTTGGTCCCGGCCCTGTTGAATGGCTTGAACGGTCAAACAGCGTCTCCTCGAATCATCAACAGTTGTTGCTCTGCCCTCAGCAATTTGGCTGCTCAACTCACTCCCCTCGGCGACTCTGGGGATGCGCCTACGAGCCCGATGTCAAAATACTACCCCGACATGCTGAGAAATCTCATGACCCTCTCTGAAAAGTCGACGAATGACTCCAACAGTCGGACGGCTGCTTACCAGACGATCGCCACACTCATTGCTTCCTCTGCCACCGACACGCTACCTTTGGTGCAAGACGTAGTCATCGCCATGCTTGCCAGACAGGAAGCCTTGATGGGCATGCAAGGCCAGCTACTCGGCACTGACGACCGCAACAATTGGAACGACATGCAGATCAATCTGTGCGTTGTCATTCAAAGCGTAATTCACAAGTCGCCATCCATGATCAACCAATTTGCCGACAGGATCATGACCAACTTGTTGCAACTTATTTCATCATCCGGCAAGCAGTCGGGTGTACTGGAAGATGCATTCGCCACTGTCGGCGCCATGGCGACCGGTCTCGAAAGCGCGTTCACCAAATACATGGAAGCCTTCTCTCAATTCATGTACACTGCTCTCCGCTCGCACGAAGATTGGCAAGTGTGTCAGGCGGCCGTCTACGTCGTCAGTGATATTTCTCGCGCGATCAATGAGGCCCTCACGCCGTATGCCGAGAACATTATGGTGGCGCTGATTGAGGTTCTGAGGACACCCGTCATTCATCGCTCTGTCAAACCCAACGCAATCACTGCCATCGGTGAGGTCGCGCTCGCCATCGGACCTGGCTTTAAGCCTTTCCTCCAGACTACGATGGAGATCTTGAGTCAAGCTGGTGCCACAACTGCTCAATCTAACGATGCGGCCATGATCGAATTTGTTTGGACCATGCGCGAAGCCATCGTGGACGCTTTCATCGGTATCATGAACGGTCTCAAGACGGATCCGGAGCCATTCAAAGTCTACGTCGGCGGCATCTGCGGATTCCTTCGAGACTGTTGGAATGACGATGACAGGACAGATCAATTCGCCACCTCTACACTTGGCCTGCTTGGTGACTTTGGAGACACTTACAAGAGTGGCGTCTCCAACGAGCTCATGCAGCCTTGGGTGTCGAGTGCCATCTCTTATGGTCGAGAACCATCGAGCTCTAGGCAGCTCAAGACGAACGCTGCCTACGCTTTCAAGGTTAGCATCACTCATTAGGAACAGATCTGACGCGTCTGGCAGGCCATCAAAGAACTGGAAAACCTCTGATCGAACGAGTCTGTACAACACCTACGACTCCAATGACCAGCTACTCTGACTCTGTGCAAAACTTTCATCATTTCCCACCTAGCATCGCATAAGTTTCCGCCGCCCTCTCGAACAACGCATCTGGCCGCGCTCTTTTGTCCATGGACAATACACGTCGCCAAAATTTCACGACTTTCAGGTCACTCAGGTCTTCTCTTAGTGTTTATATCTCAAGCATTTCTTTCGCATAGATGGTGGTCCGCCCCGCCATCGATAAATCTCTCTTTCAGCTTCTTACTATACATCGATCTCGCAGTTTGGTTCCGGACTTTGCGACATCTTTCTCCCGGTCAGTCAGGTAGAACAAGAGCGGAGTGGATACTTGCGCTTTCATAGAATTTGTAGACTCGCGAATCGGTAGCGAGTCAACAGGAGGTCTCCCTTCAGTGCAGTAGTGTGTTTTCGGACATGGCGATCTCTTGGAGACGACGGTGTATGAATATGGTGTGTGTGTGTGTTCAGGGTTGCCATGCAGCGTCATTCTGACAAAGGGCGATTGCAACGCCGTCTCGTTGCGGCTCGTCGCTAGGGCGCCTCGCAGAATCCGTGGTCCAGGTGACGAGCAAGACGGACTCCTCATGTCACATGTGTGCATGCCGTGCGTTGATGACGAGAATCACAGCGTATAAGACGCTGCGCGATGACTCGCATTTCCTTGTCTCTATCTTCTCACCACCTCAACATCTGAAAGACATACGAGCTCCCATTTTAACACAACAACAACATGAAACGCTCCTCGTCAGAATTCGATGAATCCTCTTCTGCTGGCGAACGGTCCTTCTCCCCATCTTTCTCGCCATCGACACCTTTGAAAAAGGTCAAGAAAGAGTCCAAGGACAGCTCGAAGACCCCTTCAACGTTCTCGCCAAAACTCAAACTGCCTCAGAGTAACAAACAAGCTATCGCGAAGGAGATTATCAGCAAGGGTGTGCAGAGTATCGATCTGGAAGCGCTCATGGCAATCGTGAGTCCAAAGAGCGCCTTTCGTGTCCTCGAGCTCCTGTGCGAACACTGAAGGTAGCCTCAGACTGGTTTGACGAAGCAGCAGATCAAGTCCCAGCTCGCCCTGAACCGAAACAACATTCGAAAACAGCTCATGGATCTCGCACAGACGTTGGCTTGAGATGAGCGATCGGGATAGCCCACATGATCCAGGTTCATGCACCATCAGGACGGCCATCTTAGTCCTCATCTGAATCTTCTCGATCCTTCTTGCTGGATTCGACGAGTCCAGACTGTGCTTTTTGCTCTCTTCTCCGCTTGACATCCCACTTTGTCGTACGGTGGATCAGCACTGGGTTCTTGAGCAGGTTGACGAAGCGGCTCACGTTATGAACCCTCGCAAAGTTGACTTCCATCACTGTAACTTGCTCCCGAATCCACTCGAGATCTTCCAGGACTTCCTCTAAACTCTTTCTCGCAGACCCAAGCTTGCCTTCCAGTAGGTCGATAGCTTCTTGTAATGGATAAGTGAGCATGGTGTTGGCCTGGAGAAGACGATCAGCACATCACCTGAGACTGACCGACACGACTCACTCCTAGCCAAATGCCAACTTCCCCCGTCTCCTCTACCTCAGCTTCTGCGTACAGCGTATCGTTGAGCTCGAACAACGTCTTCAGAGGTGCTTCCTCGCCCTTGACCGCAACATTGTCCTCATCGTCATCATCGTCCAGCAAATCATCTAGATCGTCATCGTCCTCGCCTCCACCCAAACTCCCGCCCTTCTCCTCCTCCTCCTCAAAAGGTTCTCCGAGAGCCTTTTTCCGCCTGTTTTGCAGGAATTTGACTATGCGTAAGGTGTTTTCGATGTCTGGAATCTTGGATGTCAGAGCTTTACGACGTTGTTGAAGGTTGATATCCATGTAACGGTATTTGCTGAGCTGGTCAGTCACGCAGCGAGGGTTGATCACTCACGATGATGTCTCTTGAAACTTTTGGATGGTCGACTGAACGTCCGCGCCTGTACCTCCTACATACCCCTCCACGTTGGACTGTCATGATCATTCAGCAGAGGTCACGAAGCTAAAGTCAAGCCGTAGCTGAACTCACGACGAAAGGAGCTCTCGGAATCCCACGGGCATTCACTTCCATTTGCTGGGACCCTTTTGAAGACCCAGCTTGGATTCCGGCAGACATGTTGATCGGCGTGCGATGCTCGACCAAAGGGAGTGCAATCAACGACAAAGACCTGGAAGCACGACCCCGAAGGACTTGGACATTGAAATTGGTCGTTTCAGAATTTTGTGGCATGTGGCACTCTCGGTGGGATGATGCATATCACGAGGCATAGTCAAAGATCACCAGCAAGGCGATGGCGCCGACAAGCAGAGGATAAAAGGCATTCTCAACGTTCCCGAGTGCAGCTGGAGGGCTACCTGGGGAGACGGGCACGGCTGGGACGGCCGGGGCGACAGCGGGGGCAGCAGCTACAGCGACTAAAAGGACGAACCTCTCAGTACCTCGGGGCAACACCATGAACTTACCTGGCATGAGCGGGACGGTGGCGCCATTTTGGTGCTGTATCTGCTGGACCGGCTTTGATTCTGTAGACATAGCATATGCGACAGGGATCAGAGGCTGACAAAAGGGAGGAAAATACCAGCAAAGCATACCTCCATTCGATACCTGGATTTGGAGACCGGGTCGCTGATACTGCACGTTTACCCCTTGAGGTCGGACCCGGGCTGAAGAGATGCGTCAACGAGAAGTGACTGGTAGATACACCTACCTTGACGAGGTGTTTGAGGAGGGTTCGCATACCAGGAATACCCACCCTCACCTCCTGGGGTCGCGATGATCCCTTGACCACCCACTTGTGGCATCTGCTGCTGTTGATCATGTACAATGACCTGAGGCGCCTGGGCTTGCTGGACCTGGATGACAGGTGTCACAGCTATCGGAGGGGATAGGGGGCTTCCCACCATAGGTATTGCCTTCCCAAGGGGAGCGACGTATCCTGCAGCTGGTGGATATGGGGGGTATGTCTGACACCACGGGACCGATGCTCCGAGATTCCCAGCACACCAACTGGGTGAGCCTGGCCAAAAGTTTCCCAGACCTGATCCCCCTGTGAGACCCAGAGGACCTTGGAGGATGATCAAAACCAAGCAGACGAATAAGAAAAAGCTCATCCAAGCATTGGCAGTGATGTAAGGAGTAGCTTGAGGCGGCTTGGCACTGGAGCTAGAAGAGGAAGAGCTGCTCGAGGGTCTCGATGAGGAGGACGATGAAGACGTTGGGCGATCCTTGGAGGAGGATGGTCTCTCCTTGGAGGAAGAAGATGACGAGGATGGTTTGGGAGCTGATGAAGACGAGGGCATGATCTGGAAAGGGAGTGCGTCGAGAGTACTGATGAAGCCTAAAAAGGCCAGTAGGAGAAGGACGAGAGCCAGTGGGTGAAGCCAGGGACTTGAACCTGCGATTGAAATGGGAGCAATGCGAGCTGGTGTCGTGACCGATCGCTGTTCTGAGGTCTCTGAAATCGGTTCGTGTGATGTGTAGGTGGCTGTTGGGAGTAGAAGTGGTCGGCGGGAGGTGGTGAGAGTTTCGACGGTTCCGGTGAGGGTTGGGGAGGAGTTGCTATGAGCGATGGCCAGTGACAATAGGATTGAACTCAGGATGGTACGTATCAAGACGAGCATACGAGCTAAAGTGATATCGTCCTCGGTCGATTGTGGTCTCGGTTTAGTTGGCGTGGTCAGACTCTCCTACCATTCGCTATGGTGCCACCTTTGACACTCTGAACGGGGAGACATGGTCAAAGGTAGTATACGATGCCAAACCTGTTGTCATTACGTGAAGTCCCAACCTTGCGGGGAGTCACTCGGCGTGAGCCCTTTGCCTGGGATGCATAGATGCATGCCATTGTCTTCAACAACATGATTTCTACGTAACTGCACGTTATAGCACTTTACATGAACGCCGAGAGGAGGAATGACAAGAACAGTCCAGCAGCAGAAGGGGTCAAGAGAGCAGAAGCACTGCGACGAGACATGAGTACCCTGATTCTTGAAACGGGGCCAACTAGACACCACTCACCCTCCAGAGGTCTTTGCAGCCGCCGACGCACTCGACGTGGAGCTGGCTCCGCTCGATGTAGCCGCCGAGGAGGAGGACGCCATGCCGTACCCGCCGCTAGTCATACTGGAACTGGAATCGGAGGCTGAGGCAGTAGCTGAAGCGCTGCCACTAGCGACGGTCAACGTGGTAGACGCGGTCCAGGTAGAGATGAGACTGGCAGCGGCGGAACCAGTCATGGTAGTAGTGGCACTGCCACGGATTTTGCTCAGCGGACTGACACTACGTCTGTGGGACAGACTCACCTGGCAGTGTTACCACTCTCAGCGTTTGAAACGAAGGCTGAGAAAGTGTCTCCGGAACTTGGAGGGTTGACACTGGAAAGACTGCATCAGCAATGCTGACTGGAATCATGTATGGGAAAATTCACGCAAAGACCATCCCAGCTTCGCAGTGACCGTCTTGAGCGCAGAACATCCAAATAGGGTCAGAGGTCTCTACAGTGATAGCGACCTGGAGTATCATGCGTTAGCTCTTCTTGGCATCAAGAAAGGCGATACAGACTCACATCGACGGGGTTCCCCGAGATGGGAAAGAAGCCACTGTTGAATCCTCCACTGTACGTGCATGGATTCTGAAAGGTTGACTGGGTGACGGAATGATTGCCTGCTTGAAACTGAGAGACCAGATCAGTGACATATCATGAGCAGTTCAAAATATCGAGGCCTACTTGAAAGCTGCTCGGATATCAGTTCCTCCTCACGGTATGGTTTCAGATCACACTCACAGGATGGTGTCTCCGACCGAGGCTTGTACGGTACTCGGTTCGTAGTTCTGAGCAGCAAGTGAGCTGGAGTTCCGAGATTAGGGCTGCGAACGGCCTACCAGTGTGTGATCAGGTCCGACTAGGACGACGTGCTGAGTGGCAGCCATGACAACTGAGGCCGACGCGACCACTGAAAGAGCTTGAACGAGCATGTTGGGTGTCTCAATGAAGTATCAATGGTAAGGAGTGATTGATGAAGAGTCAAGTCTGGGGGTCCTCATCATACTCGAGGCGAGGCTTCTTATGTACATTCTGGGCGGGCGGCCAGACGGGCTATACGAGATCCCGTCCTCGGATGATGAGACGGAATTGTGAATAGCCAAAACACAAGCTGATCATACGCCGCCAATCCCCAGCGGCATTTTTTTTCTTCGAACCTGATTGCCGTTTTGCCCTACGGGCTTGGTTCCTGGATCAGGATGGGATGACAACCTATCTCACGGGGAATGTGAAAATGCTTGCAGAGGATAACCAGCTAATGAGCTGTCCGGTTCTGTCGCCGGTAGATCGAAAAAGCGATCGACGCTTCGTCCTCCTACAGTATTTGCCTCCGAGGAGAACGCCTCGCCTCGTAAAAAGTCGAAAAGGCGATGACAGCCACTGGAGCTGATCGAGGAAAGCAATCACACTCGTACGAGACAACGGGGACGCAGAAACGTGCTGCGGAGGAGAAGCAGGGGACAAGTACCTTGCATAAAAAGGCTGACAAAGACAAAGGTGGCGATCTGGGGACCTCGCTGCTCGGCTTATCTGATTATTGTCAAGAATCTACCGCTCGGGAGAAAGAAACGCCACGCCACGCTTAGAGCTCTTTAGTTTCTTTGTCCCGCTATCCCTGGTCCCTGCGTGTCGTCCATCCACGCAAGGGATTGGATGCATCGAGGTTCTCGAGAATCTACAGAGAAAGAAGCGAGCGGTGGTCCTCAAAATTTAAAGAGGAAGGGAACTCCTAAGGACAGAATCAGGTACCAGGTGGACGGAGTGGAGGACGCCAGAGCGCTGCGTATGGGATTCAGCTTCCAAAATTGCTCGTCCCATCTTGCTTGGGCTCACCCTCCAGACGGTGCCGCAGAAGCAGCTCCTGAGGCAGCTGATGCGCCAGGAGTAGAAGACACACTACTCGAGGCTGACGAAGCACTCCCACCACCAGACACACTTGCCGCTGGGGTCCTGACAAGAACAATCGCATCAACGAGGCAGGCTCCTCGTGAGGGTCTACTTACGGGGTAGATCCGCCAGGACTGTTGACATCACCCTTGGCTAGAGCTTGGAAAGCCGCGAAAGTCTTGTTACCAGAAGTTGGGGCGTTGATCCTAGGTCAAGTTAATCTTGTGAAGACATTAGGACAATGCGAGGACCTACGCCATGACCATCCCGGCCTGACAGTGACCTGCCTGAGCGCAGTATACCCAGGTCGGCGAAGTGGTATTTACGAGGATGGAGAACTAGAGAACATGAGCGAGCGAAACGAGCAGCTGTTATTGATTGGCTTACTGTGGTCGGCGATCCGCTCGTTCCAACAGCTTGGAAACCAGAAGTGAAGCCTGCGTTGAGACAGGGGTCTGCGAACGTCGATTGAGTGGCAGTGTGGTTTCCAGCGACAAAGGTGAAGCTGCTCAGGTTTCAGCGGATCCACCGGGCAAGACTAGGACGCACTTGACGATATCTCCAATAGCTGCGGACATGTTATTAGGTTCGAATGTCTGAACAGTGGGCTCAGCGTACTTGCCGTTGAGCAGGACATTTCCACTTCACCTTGGTACCATTGGGTCCAACTGAGACTGTCAATGTGGCTGCGGTAACACATGAGACTCCTAGGTACAACGTCGTGAGTGTTATGGCAGAGAACGAGAGCATCGTGTCACAAAGTTGAATGATGGAGCGAGAGAGACGATCCTAGAGCGGACTGGCCGTGTTATGCAAGTGGTGGGAGAGGCTCGATCGAACTGCGGTCGATTCGTCCCGCTGGAAGAGTATGAGGTTATGGGAGAGTTTTCTCAGCATGTGAGGTGTATGACTGGGTTGAAGTGAGGTATATAAAGTCTTTGGCTGTGGTGAACAATCAGCATATGCCAGGACGACGAGGTTCATGCCGCCTGACTACGAGGGTCGTCATCACGACGGGTGAACAAATTTGGTCTATTCGTAGTCAGGCTGTTTCAAGTGGGTGCTGCTGACCTGTCAGTCGTCGAGATTCAGGCTGCGCTTGGCGTTGCGAAGGTAAAAGGAGACACAGTCTAGAACCGATAGTCGAGAGTATCGATTTCAAGTACATGACGTCTCAGCAACCGATGGATATGTATGCATCTCGTCTCCTCTACAAGCGGGGCGAGGTCCTCGTCTCCAAGGCGATGAACTGCCTGTCCAAGTTGCGCGAAAGATCGTTGGCCTCGCTAGTGCATTTGCCTCAACACCCTACTGTAGGATCCGCTTTCCTTCTGCCAGTCGTTGAATCTGCTGTTCCAAAGCTTGTCGCCTGACTCTGATCTTTGGCTCTTCATCTCCGATCCGTTGCACTTGAGCAGGCATCAAGCTCGAGACAAACAGTGGTGAGAACAACTTCAAAGGGGATTCAGGCCCAACGATGAGAATGTGATCGATGACATGTCGTCGAATACCGTCCACGAATCGGGTCAGGGCAACAGTGTAGTATGCTCGGAGGACGTCGTGGATCTCCCGAATGGTGTGTTGCTCATTGGAGATATGTCGGATACCCGACAGGTCTTGAAGTCTGACGACCATCTGGTTGTTCGAGTCGCGCATGGCTTTGCCAGCGACTTGCTCTCTGACTCGAGCCTGACGCCTACAAACACGGTCAGCGCAGTGTACGGTATTGACCGATGGACAACTCACAATGTCTCAAGATGACTACTAAAGGCCGGATCATGAGTCACTGGCGGCCCTTTGAGGTCCATATCGACAAGATAGTCGGTCTGTCGAAAGGCGTTCGCATAATAAACCTTGAGCGACTCCATCAACAAGGACTGAAGAGCCGATCGAGATCGTTCGCCAACGACTAAGCTTGTCAAGACGGAAGTGATAAAGTGGTGTACGGCACAGATGATGTCGCTGACATAGCCCATCGAGATGATTCGCCATTTCTTCGCTTGCCGTTGCATCATATCGCCGATGAGGTGAGATTGAAAAGTGCCCATCTCGTATCCTCGAGTCGAATGCCAGAGCTTGGAGACCCAAGCGTCGTCTTGCTCCAGATCGTCGTCGTTGAGGACCATGGGGGGGCTGACGAGATCTGCGATCTCGAGAGGTGTGTCAATACTTCGTGAAAAGTATTGCTCTTCGATAGGTGGGCTGACGTTAGCCATTCGAGCTTGTTCTCGGATGACCCCAGGAGGCCGAAGTGCGGGACCGGAAGAGTGAGTCGGTCTGTAAGGATCTTGATCATCCTCCGTGTCGCCTTCTGCTTCGTCCTTGTTGAAGCTGAATGCTTGACCAAACGTGCCCATATCCTTGGCGAAGATATCGCTTCGACTTACGACAATGGTAGCCAGTCGGAGTCGTTCATCTTGAAGCAGGGCGTTCTGCGCATAGTGACCACTGCGGGCAGCCTCTGCAATATCCCTGTAAGTTGTTGCCGTTTGACTCAGGTAATGGGTTTGCTCCATCAACGTCTGACGCTTGGGTCCCAAGCTCTGAAGTTGATTTTCGACATTGGTGAGTTTTTGTCTGATATCTTGTTTGACCTGCAGAACGTCAGCTCACGTCATGGCACTTGTTGCTCTCACCTTTGGGAATTCTCGCTGGAGATGACCTTCTAGCAAGTCTTGCAATCGGATCAGGAGCGATTCCACACCAACCTTGTCGCTCCCGAGGAGGTTCCAAGGTGACTTGGTTTCGAAGAAGATGGATTCTTCGCTTGATCGTGATCGACTGCCGTCCTTTCGGAGAAGATCCGCTTGACCAGGATTTCGAAGAAGGTGCCAGCCCAGAGCCAGCTGATGTTTCCTTCCCTCCATGATATCGACAATGGCGGACTCGGCACCTCGGTCAATGAGATCAGGCTTCGTCAAGATTCCTAGAGTTCGTTGACCCAGTGGATCGACCTCTTCAGCCTTTTCAATGATATCTTGCGTGGCAATATCGGTGTTGCAAGGAACGACGACGAGCATGATGGTTCGAGGATTCTTCATGTATCCGTAAACCATTTCTTCGACCATGGCAATGTCGTCTTTGGTCGTCACGCCAGTCTCGGTACGTTTGAAGCGACCAGGGACGTCGATGACGCTAAAGTGACCCTCTTCAGGACCAGTAATGACGAGATTGAATACGTCTTTGCTGAACGCAGATTGGTGTCCGTCCGCGTGAGGACCGACGCCCATGATTTCGTTGGCCTGAGTGTATCTCGTCATCAGCATGTGGGCGGCGTTTCTGTGTCATGCCGATTCGCTCACCTCTGCCATGACCTGAGCAAAGATGTCCGTATCAAACTCGGCCATTTCTCTGCTCCACGCCTTGACCTTGGCCTGATGCTCTGGCGAAGTGTTCTTGCCAGGCGTGATACTTGCATTGACGCTCGAAATGACATCTCGTCGGAACGTTATCTGCGTGGCGAATCGAGTGCAGAGACCAGAGTCTCGCGGGAAAGGAAGACTTGTCAAGCCTTCGAGAACAGAGCTCTTGCCACTCGATTGTTGACCAACGACGACGAGCTGAGGGAGATTGACATCGTTGCCAACGCCACAGGCCAGAAGTTTGTCGATCTTCTCAGCCAGATGCGGGTCGACAAAGCTTGTACTGGATCTCGTCTTGCGATGGGTCTTTCGGATGCTAACGGGAGGAGTGGAGGACTCGGTAGTCGAGATTCGTTTTCTCGATTTGGTACGAGTGGCCTTTTCTGATTTGCCCTTGGTGTTAGCCATGGTGAGGCGTCAGCTGGGGTGATCGGAGAGACTTTTCGAGGAATATACGAGGTTGACGTGAAGTGGGTTCAATCGATATCTGTGGAGTGGATGACGAGACGAATTGAGAAGAAGATAGAAGGTGGGATATATCGCTCTTGCTCTCGTTATATACTAGGCAAGGATAGACGACCCCCCCCCCCACATTTGGATAACGCGATCCCGGGGTGAACCCGAGTCCCTGATGCAGATCTTTCTATTGTACCTGCCGACGGTCAGGATTGACAAAAGGGACACTTTACGACTCACCTGCACCTCGCGTCCTTTCACGGTCTACTCAAGAATCACAATGCTGACGAGAAATCAGTTAACTTGACGGCATCGAAATCAATAATGCACAAGACATAAACGAAATAGTCGTCATTAATATCAGATAGACATTCAATGTCCATGAGAAGGGTGAACAAAAACCGCATTCCTCACAGCAAATAGATCCTCCGACAGATCCCCTACGCCTGCTCTCCATCGTGACAACACTTTTGATTCAACTTCTTTCCTTCGAATTGTCCCCTTCACACATTCGTCACCGTCAATCCTCTGTCATTGACTAGATCTCGCACGACACTCCCGCTGCTATCTGGTCTGTGGGCCCGCTGAGGATACTGTAAGATTTCGTCCTGATCCTCGTGGAATTCATCCGCCTGCCTCGGATCAAAGTAGTAGCCCTGATTTGCCGGTGGCTGCGAGTCCGTCGTCACAGCATAGCCAGTTCGACTTCCCGAGCGGAACGTACCGTCCACTGGCGAGTTGAGCTCTTCGTAGCCTTCTCCGGAAGCCGCATAATTTAATGTCGGCTCAGGTTGTGCCGGATACGTCGTGTTGTAAGCCGCGGCAGCAGATTGAGCTCCAAATCCAGCCATGCCGGCATTGGTGACTGTGGACATCCGATCGCCTCCTCCGAGTGCATTTTGAGATGGCAGGTTCAAAGCGTATGAATCGTAGCCTCCACTTGGATCATCGAAAGCATACGTGCCAGCGCTCTGCGCCGGAGCCTGGTGCAGATCCCCAATGTAAGGCCCATCCATGAACGTCGATCGTGCACCTGTAGACTTTTCGTCGTCGTCACGATGTGAACGGTTTGAAGCGACAAAATCGACCTCTCGGTCTAATCGCTGACTGCGTTTACGACGGTAGAGAATGATCGCAATGGCGAGTGCTACACCAGCAACAAGAAGTCCCAGCACGACAAAGACACCCGCAACGGCTCCAGTATTTCCAAAGAAACCAGAAGTCGTATCATCTGATTCAGTGGAGGCGCCGTCCGTAGCTCCATTCCGGACCGGCACTGTCACTGTCCAAACTCTACCATTCGCATCGGTACTCGTTTGCGTTTGCACGCGCCCTGTAGTGGCAACAGATATGGTCGTTGGCGCGTTGTTGGCAGCGGGTGCACTTGTCGCCGAAGAAGATGTGGCAGCGACGCTAGTAGTCGGGTTGGGACTCGCTTCATTGGCATCGGACCTGGAATAAAGGGTGAGCTCATTTTCGGGGTCGTCCGAAAGACAACTCACGCGGCAGCCTGTGTGGATGTTTGGGTTGACTGTGGCTGTGTCTGCTGCTGCTGCTGCTGCTGTTGCTGAGTGCTTGTCTCTGGCGCAGGACTAGCAGACTCTTGGGTCGTTTGCTGTTGCGATTCCGGCGGAGGGGAGGTCGTAGGTTTGCTGTCCTGCGTCGGGGTAGCTTTGGATATCGTTGCTGGCTCGGAGGCCGGAGTTTGAGTCGTGGGCTCTGGGGAAGGAGTCGGAGAAGGGGAAGTGGTGGGAGCAGTCGTAAGATCCTGAGTGGGGGCGGCAGAGGTGGTAGCGGGGTCGGTCGTTGGTTGAGGTTGAGTTGTGGGCACCACAGAAGAGACGATGGCTCCTACGCCGTCGGCTGGGGCTGAAGAGGGAGAGTTGTCGGGGGAAGTAGATGAGTTCGAGTCGAAAGGTTGATCACGACGGTCATTATCGTCGTCGAGACCAAGAAAGGATAACAACCCATGAGCAGAGGACGACATAATATGAGAGGCAGTAAGGTGAAGATTATGGAGAAGAAAGAAGAAAAGGAAGATAGTAATGTCAGCGATTGTAACAAGACACGAGAGAGTCTTTGAGACGCCAATACGGTCGGATGAGGAGCCAGAGACGACCAAGAGGGCTCAGGACAAAGGATGTATGGAGATGGCATGCGAAAGGAGGCGGTCCGAGCAATTGCCATCTCTCCCCTAAATTTCACTAGGTCTCTTGCCCCATTAAAGGGGCTAGCGTGTAGAGCATTCGAGTCCCGAAGGAAGACCCAACGAGGTGGTGAAGAGCTCGAGACATACAGACTCGCGATGGCTCACCCCCACGTTTACGTGTTTCCAGTCACATCTCGATGTTGACACGGCATTCATTCACTCACCACCGTCCATGCTGCTCGAGGGTATACAAGGGTCTCCAGAGTGTATCCACGGAGTCGTTAAGCGGGTCTCAGAGTATGGTGAGGTGTCCAAGTGAGGTCCAAAGTTGACGACCAGGTAGTCTACAGTTCAAGGTGCCAAGCCAGAAGGGGTCGACGAGCAGAAAGGAATGCACGAGACTAAGAGCGTGAACGAGCGTGGGTCGGATAAATGAGTGTGGGTGTTGTCTCTGTAATGTCGAGCTGCGTCCTCTTGAGATTCTCAGAGAATGAATGATGAGTCGTCGATGACTATTCCTCCCCCCCAGGTCGAGCGATGATGCTGTGAGATGAAATGATGTTTAGCAAAGGGTCACCAAAGGTGGGGAGGCGTTTGTTATGTTGGGTCAGTGTGTGGCACTTTTTATTTATTTATTTTCTGTTGTTTTTCGCCGCCAATGTCCATTTGAGTCTAACGCGTTTTGCTTTTGCTTTTTCGGTGCCTGAAACGTTTCATCATGAAATGCTCGGCATGACGTGGAATTTATACCACTTGACTGGTCGAAATGACTTGAACAGTAGATGTATACCGACTGTGCAAGCAAGCACGATCACGTAGTCTGACCGCGCTACGCACTTGCTGCCTTTGAATCTGGCTCCAGACCTCAAATTGAGCAAAGACTGTCGAGGCGGATTCTCTCAACCAAAGCTCACGTGCCAGAATCATCCCGCCCCAGCTGGTCTCTGCAGCGTACCTCAATCTGCCACAAGCTCGTGATGTGATCCGATCCCCCTGCTCAGCTGTCGATGACTGACGTGGACGAGGTTCCCCATTTCTCATGCCTGTCATCCACTCTCAACGGATCATATCTTCACGAGACCTGCTATCACACTCGGCAGCCGTTTCGACGAAAGCCGCGAATAAGCCGCTCCGGTCAATGTTGGTTGTTATTATTAGGCTGTTTATTGCGGATCGCGGAGTTTTGTAACACAGACCAACTCGAGTCTAATACTTTATTGACGTTTTGGGTTGATACTAACCATCTCATCTACTCCGGCGTAGTATCGGGGACAGCATGTGGGGCCATGCGATCAGGCTGAGCTTGTGAACTCATATAAGTGCGCTCACAGAGCGGGTCTCCAATCGTCATGTTTGTAAATCCATCTGCTCTGTACGAGATGTGGTCGGTCGTGCTGGTTTTGGTTCTGCAAATCTTTTCAATCGGTACACGTGGAATCACCTCGACGACAGAGAACAGCGCTGGTCAGCAAAAAGTAACATTTCACCCGTGTGATACCAACGGACAATCTGTGGACGTCTATGGCTATCCGAACCCCGGGAACATTAGCATTTTCTATGGCATACCATTCGCTCAGCCCCGTAAGTGGCAGGTTTCAAACTGTAGAAGACGTCTTGACTCGCCCAGCTCTCGGACCACTCCGATTCAAGCCGCCCCAAAAGCCCATGTCGTATCCTTCCGTGATTGATGTGCCGGGCTACAAGCGAGGATGTATGCAAGGCCCGATCTTTGGTCACAGCAATTACAGTGAAGACTGCCTGTACTTGAATGTTTGGAGACCTGACGGGTATGATGAGACGAGTAAACTGCCAGTATTGGTATGGTTGTAAGTGGAGCCATGAGGGTCGCGTCAACAGCTGATTTTGCCAGGTATGGAGGAGGCTATCTCCTGGGATCGGCGCAAGCATTCAACTTCACTCAGATCATGGAGGCCGGTATTGCTCAGGTCAGTCCGCATCAGCCAATTTGGCAACAGGCTCATGTGACCGAACTCAGGGCACGCCTTTCATCGCCGTGAATGGTAACTACCGGCTCGGGCCATTCGGATTCGGATACGGAAAAGAGTACCTCGAAGATGGTTCTTCAAATTCTGGCCTGTGGGACGTCGTAGCTGTTCTCGACTGGGTAGACGAGAACATTGCTAGTTTTGGTGGTGACCCAGATCATGTAGGCCTCTCAGTATCGGAGGACGCTCACCAGGGCCAGGTGACGCTCGCCGGTCAATCAGCAGGGGCGGTCTCTGCATCTCTCATGGCACTCGTCAAGACTCCCCCAAAGGTCGTTGGAATCGTATGTGTGCTCGTGAAGGCAAAGTCTGACCACTTGTACAGATCATGAATGACGGCGCCCCAGCAGCATTGCCATTGGCTCCAACTACGCAGGGATACCCCGAACTGTATCCCTTGCTACTCAATCTGACTAACTGCTCCGATGCCAGCAACACATTTGAATGTTTGCGATACATCGATGCAGATATCCTCAACAATGCCTCGCTGGCCATTCGGGCAACGGCAAACTTCACCGAGGCGTGAGTTATCCATGTGCAGTCTGTACATGTGCTTATGCATTTCAGCTTCCCATGGAGTGAGATAGCCCTAATCGTTGAGATGTCTCATCTGACCTTGCGATGTCAGCGCCGAATGTAGACTACGACCTCTTACCTGATCGGCCCTCCACGTTGCTGAGGGAGGGCCGATTCCTCAAAGTCCCGATGCTTTTTGGAGATAATTATGATGAGTCAGTTTGCGGGATCCGACGGGAACAGGGCTGATGTTTGACGGCAGAGGGACCAGCTTTGTTCTCACCGATACCAACAGCACAGAAGCGGTCATTGCACAGGTCAACTATTTTGAGCCTGTCAGACCGGATAATGCGACGATGACGAGGCTTTTGGAGCTGTATCCAAATATTCCGGCGCTGGGATCGTGAGCAGCCTTATCGAACACAGCGAGATCATGTCGCTGACGGACGGTCAGACCATACGGTACCGGAAATGACACCTTTGGACTTGATCCTGAGTGAGTCGTTTCATTGCTGCCGTTGGTTTTTGCCTCACGAACCTCGTCGGCAGATACAAGCGTGTCGCTTCTATTGTCGGCGACATCACCTTTCAGCATGCTCGCAGGGATATGTTGGAACAGATGAACGCGAATGGATACCATGAAACTTGGACATGGCTCTGGGACGCATTTGCAATAGGCTTTGCAGGAGGATATCATGGAGGTGAGTCCGGGGACACAGATCAAATACCAGTCGCGTAGCTGATCAGCGCCAGTGCCACATACCTGGGACACGGCGTGGTGGTTGGGTCAAGTAGATCCAGGTTACCCTGAAACAGCCTTAGACCTGGAGAAACAGACGCTTCAGTATTGGTAGGTCTCTGTGAGAGACCGGAAGGCTGATATACAGGCTTAATTTCATCATCAACTCTGACCCCAACGAAGGGGGTTCGACGAACTACACCTACTGGCCAAGATACCGAGAGAATGGTGAACAGGCAAACATGTTCAAATTCGTTGGCAATGCCTCGATGTATGAGGCTCAAGTGATACAGGATGATTACAGAAAGGAGCAGATTGCCTTCATCAATGACCATCCATTACAATTCAATGCATAGTGGTTAAGGATGTGCGTTTCCCTCCCTTCCTGAGACTGTCCGCCACGAAATTGCGCCAGTCACGCTAGTGACGTAATTGCCAATTGGTCTGGCTGGAATTGAGCAGCTACATTGCTCGGCATCCGTCTGCTTGTATCTATCCCGTCTCTTGCCAGAGAAGCCCATCGCCATGCCCACGTACGTCAAGAGCCCCACAGTGGACTCTGTAGAGAAGACTGCGGAGAGAGAGGTCAAAAAAGTGGAGAAGGAGGCTGACAATGTTGTTCAAGATATGGTAGAACAAGATGGTGGGCAAAAGACCATGATAAGGGGTCTTTTGAAGCCAGGGATGAATGCTCGCTGACGCTGCGTGATGTTCAGTCGACTCAACGGACTCTAGTGTACGATATGGTGAGAGAGAAATGCTCTCTCTGGGCAGCGGAACGCTGACACGGATTCTTAGCTGCCTATCTTCGTCGAGTTCGAGATATAGTCCATGCGGGTTCTAGATACACCGCGTACAGTGAGACTCGGTCCTCGTGACTCTTCAAGATGAGAGCTGACAGGAGACCAGCAAGCGATGTTGGAGAAGCATTTAGACCTGTCGTCCCACCGATCGTTGGTGAGTTAACTTAGACACCCTATAGCGTGCTGTCCGAAAGGCTGAGACACCATACAGTCACGGCTGCTTACGGTATCTCTTGGGCATATCTTATCGGAGACGTGGGATTCACGACGTACAAATCGTCTCAACTTGGACCCTCTCCCTTAGAAGCAGTAAACATGTCTGAACCGACACGCCTGGGTCTAGTGGCCGTCAAGCGGTCGGTGTTTCAGGGAATAGCTTCCATGGCGCTTCCAGCCTTTACCATCCACTCTTCTGTCAAATTCGCCGGAAGACAATTCGCAAAGGCTTCGAATCCAACTCTCAGGAGATGGGGTCCGACAGTGGTGGGAATCAGTATCGTCCCTGCTCTACCATACTTATTCGATCATCCGGTGAGTGTCATGATCAGGGGGACGAAAGACACGATGCAGGGTGGCGTGCTGATGTGTGACCTTTCAGGTGGAGACTGCAGTGGACATGGGCTTTGACAAAATTGAAGAGATGTTCTTCAGGAAATCTCCGGGATCACCATCAGGCAAGACAGAACTCTAGTGTATCGCGTCAAAGTGGTACAACCTGATTGCCATCTGCCAGAACACACTGAGGGGGAAATGTCACAGAAAGTCTAAGCTCGTGTCGCCACTGTCCACAGCTTGAGGTGGCGCTCGGAATCGATTCTGTAGTCAATTCTCGTATGCGTATGCTGTCACCCTAAGCCGGGAACATCCTTACTACGCCTCTCGACACTCTCGACGTATCCGCAAAGCCATTTATAGATACAATTTAGTAAACCCGGTCCTTCGGACCATGTGCTCAGATTCCCGATTGGGCCGCTGAGGTAGCGAGCGGGCTTTCACTGCCGGGACGCCGGGTGATTCAGAAGAGCATTCCTCACTCCTTGCTCATCATGCTTTCAGCTCACGCGAGTCCCCACAAGCCAGCTGGTCACAACACCATTTCTTCTTCAGCTCTATAAGAGTCCCATTTAACCGTCTTTCCCTAATTACGAAAATTGTTGCCGTTTGTCCGAACCCGGAAGGTCGCCCGCCAAAAACAACCCCTATCAGTTCGGGTCCGTGTTATAGCTATTAACGCTTTTAAATCTGCTCATCGTCTCGGGCTCGGAACTGTGCGATCGAAGCAGCGTGACGAATCGCTCTGCAGGATCAGGTGCATGCGGTCGTAATGGAGGATCCAACTGATCCGCCCAATGACAATAGGCAATCTGGCAAATGTGAGCCCACGGCCAGAGCTCTGATAATTCGCTGATCCCCCTTGGCAGCTCAGAACACCCTCAAACGGTGGGTACAGGACGATCAAAGGCTTGAATGGACCATACTAACGATGTCACAGAGGAGATGCTTGCCTGGCTTGCCGCAAGAGACGAATTGTGAGCTTGCGCCATTCGACAAGGTGAGAGTCATGCACTGACCTTTTGGATTTTTCAAGCGCTGCGATGCGGAAAAACCAGCGTGCTCGACCTGTGTGAGATTGAAGAAAGAGTGTCAATATGTCGTAGGAAAGCCGATCAGCAAGATGGCCAGGTTGAAAGAGAGAATTGGTGTGTGATCATCTGTCCTGAACTCAACGTCGGATGCTGATATGGGAGAAAGCGACACTGGAGGAGCGTATAGCAAGTCGCGAAGTTCCAGATGCTCCTGGGCCAAGTGTGTACCCGGTACCCATGCCCTCTGGCGACATGTCATTGAATCCTGGACCTTCGACACAGGCCTCGGCTGGATCTTCGGGTCTTAATACACCTCGTCTCTCTTCTTTCGATGGATCGACGATTGATCCCACGTTATTTTCTTCTTTCACTGCAACGGGACCACTTCCTGATTTCTCGAATCCCATGACGGGCGACGTCATGACCTACGATCAGATGATGACACAGAATGCAGGCAGCTCACCACATCGCTTTGCACAAAGTACGAATCCTCATCCGCTTCAACAACCGGATCCAAACTTCGACTTTGATTTTGGGCTGTTGGATTCGACCATGATGGATCTCGCTGGATCCTTCTTGCCGACAGATCTCAATTCTGGACACTCGGACTTGTTTGACACTTCTGTCCCTGCAGCAATAAACTCTGGTGGATTCAGGAGCCCCGGCGCATCGGGTCCGACTGACCAAGGAGGTAGTCTATTCAACGGACCACAGGTAATCCTGAAATCCGACAGCGGTTGGAGCAGGCAATCTGAACCACAGCCTAGTCTGAACTTTGGCAATGGAACTCTCAGCGGGGGATGGTTCGATCCGACAGACCTTCCACCACCAGTCAGAGATCACCTGTGAGCATGTGGGCTGTGGCAAAATGCTGATCAAAATCTAGGCTCGACATGTTCTTCAGTCAAGGATCAATATTCATATCCATGTTTGATATCCCTCGATTCTATGCGTCTCTCACCTTGCCGCCCGCCAAACGACCTCATCCTGCACTCTTATATTCCATGTACCTTTTGGCAGCCCGTCGTTCCAGTCACGCGAAGCTCAAAGCGCTGGAGTCGAAATTTTGCGAAATTACAGAGCAGCAGATCAACATAGGAAACAGACAAAATGACAGAACTCTAGACATCATACAAGCTGTCATCTTGTTTGCACAGTATCAAATCACAATTGAGCAGTTCAGCGTGGCTTTCACAGTGGCCGCCATGGCCGTTCGGTGAGTGGAGGCCATTGGCGATATTTGCGCCGTCCGAGTTGACCGGTGCCCAGTCTGTCAATGACCTGCGGTCTTCATCGCATCCCTTCGGGTGTCTTTCATCCACCGCGGACCGTCAACAGCGCCGTGTCATTCATGCTGCGAACTGGTGGATGGTATCTGGAGCCTCCAAATGATGGCACCGAGCTGGGCATCAGAATACACACTTTGTACGGCACACGGACAAGTAGCGGAAAATCGATGGGCTTACTGTCTTTTAGCTGGGCCGTCTTCCAAGCGGAATATTCGATAGCTATTGCACACGTCTGGGAGCCTATTCTGCGACCAGAATCGATCACCACTCCACTGCCTCGGCCGCTGGAAGAGTATGCCTTAGTAAGTCTTTGTATGGCGAGCTTAACTCATTTTACAGCATCTGGTGACAGCGAAGGACGATGTGACGCTAATGGCGGCGCTCCGCGCTCCATCGCCGTCTAGGCCCATAGTACCTGGTCACGATTCATGGTATATCTGCGCCATCAAGAGCTGGGGCTTCATGGAAAAAGTGTTCCGGCTCCGAGATTCACCGCCCGAGCTGCCGATAGTGCCTCCTCCATCTGTCGACCTGATCACTCCTGGTAGGATAGCCAGCGGGGCAGCTTCGATCCAGGCTAGTTGTCCCAAAGCCTTTACGGAGCTCAAAGCTGCGATGGACTATTTCTGTGACACCTTGCCACTGCAGTTCAGCCTTCCTTGGCACAGATGGGAAGGGAATGAACCATTCCATCAGCCTCAGCAGCCTCTACCGGATCTCGTGTCGAAGATCGTGAGTGCTTGCTCGCTGGGATCCGTCGCTGACAATCTACAGTGGTTCCTGATCGGATTCACCTATCTTCATTTGTTCAATGTTCGAACTCTGGCGGAGCGAAATGATGATGCGGTGCGCGTGGCCAGAAGACTCGTCAAGCTGGTTCTGGGGTCTCTGTCAATCTGCGAGGTGAGTCAGAGGTCACGGTGGCGATTCTTGATCTGACCTCTGTACAGACCTGGCGAGGGTACGACATGTTCTTCATCATCATCTGGAACGATCTGGCCATGACTCTGCTGAGGGAGCTCAAGAGGATCGAGTTCGCTGGGAATGCTAAGGAGACGGATGATGCGCATGGGATTGAGGCGGATTTCGATCTCGTCATGGGAGCCATTAAAGAGTGGTCGCTGCTCAATGTCAAGACGAAGCATGGAGACGCCGATATCGCCGCTATCAACTGGAGAATGCTTGATACATTCAAGCCGATGCCCAAAGAGATGTGGTTGGAAGCTGCACAGGAAGCCATGGAGCGATTCAGATGAGGCCAATAAGGATTGCAGGCGCGCGGCCAGCTTTGATCTCCTGGATCTTCGGACATAAACGGGTTTGATTTATTACCCGAAGTCTCTCTGATTATGCAACTGATATGGTTTTGACTCTTCCTCACACTGCTGGCGAGATCCCCTACGGTTCTGCACATGGAGCGTAACACTCCTTGTCAGACCTGTCGATCGTTGCACATATCATGCAAGTGGCCAGCTGACACGTCGATCAATGCGTGTACGAGATGCACCCGTTTACGAGGCATCTGTAGTGGGCCAGTGAAGAAATCGTGCGTGCTCTCCTTACGTCCCAGACCTGAGACTGAACTTGTGCTCAGCCGTCCAGCATGTGGAGCTTGTAAACGAGCGAGGGGTGAGCCCAACTCGGTCGAGTCATGCTGACGACATCAGCCAAGTGCATCTACGATGCAGACCGGCCATCATGTAGGCGTTGTGTCCGACTCGCGAGGACCTGCGTGGAAGATGGTCGATCAGAAGACGGTTCAGCGGCCGGGTCTTCAACCCGCTCAGCTGGTATGACGTTAAATACATCTTCAAAGACTCTATGGGGCGAAACGAGCTTAATGGACATCGATCTCTACTCTGGTCCAATACGCCAGGCGTTAGTTTACCAAGGGTTGATGCGGTTAAATGCTATGAACATGGGAATCATCTACCGACAGAAGACAGGCAAGAAGACCGATTTAATGTCTTCAGAGGTAACGTTTTCTCTCCTACTGAGAGAGTATAGGCTGACCTTTGGCAGCTGCTCGACCTGATCGCAAGTGTTTCATGCCTCAGATATAGTAATGCAATTGTGAGCTTGATTGGCGCAGTGCACTCTACGATACCTGATGCCTCGGCCGTCAGGTTCAAGGATCGGATGCTCTCGATGCTCAAGTCCTACCCATCGAGCAAGTCACAAATCGACAATGGCTCTCTGGTCCAATGCCAAAAGCATCTTTCCAAAGCTCAGGTCTGGTATCCTTCTATCGTCGAACTTGGAACATCATCCCTCGTCTGTCTTGCATCTCGAATCCCGATCGGCACACATTACTCCAATTGATGACCGCTCTCCGACTGGCTTGGAAGCTGGGTATAGAGAATAGAGACCAACCGGAACTGGGTAGATGCGTCTTGGCGTTTGTCGTCCGAAAAGCCTTACCGGAGCTCGAGAAACCCTGGGAGAATCAAGCGGAGAAGAACGAGTTCGCTGATTCAGCGATTCAGTGTGCTGTGAGTCTAGGCGGCCGCGAAGGGACGTGGCTGATTGCGGATCAGTATCGAGAGGCAGAGATATCGATCAGCATGGGTGTGGCATCGCAAATGTGGGTATACCTTGCAATTGCAAATGGATTGAGTCCTGACAGCGACCATCCAGTCCAGTGGAAACCGTTCGCAAAATCGTTTTGTTGGATACTGGATCAATGGATGACAATACCGACATGACACCGCTTATCGCTATCAATGCCGATTCCTCCAATTCTGTCTTCACTCATCTTTGGAGCAGCCTCATGCGACCCACGGTTGGCAGAATGAACGTCCAGAAACGCATCTTGGCGGACAGCTATGCACCGTGTATGGATTCCGTGCAGGTCGTCCTTGATTGCTGGACTGTCATTGACAAAGAGCTGGCGTTGCTGGACTCTTTGACTCATACTGTCACGATCTTCAATTCGTTCAAGGATCCAGATCGAGACAGCGAGGCTGTGTTGGTGGTCCTTCGAGGGATTGCCTGTTGTGAATTATGGATCCTGCAATCGGTCATGTCGTCGTTGATCGCAGCTCGAAGGCTGGAGTACGCCTTGACCGTCGGGTTGGAGATGAGCAGAGGCATTACGAGGTGGACGTTAGAAGTTGTTCAGAGGATTCTCAAGATACTGGACGTTGTCATGGTGAGCCGAACTCTTAATACGATGCTCTGAAACGATCTAAAGCGTCACTCAGCTGCACGAGACCTCAGTCTCGCGCCTTCATCACGTCCTCGATATGACTGTCAAAACGATAAAATTGGGCAGGGATTTTCTGCTCCCCGTCGTTCAATGTCTGGACGGTCGACCGAGAGAGCTGTACGTCGAGATGCACCATTTTCGCGATGGGGACTGATGAAGAAACAGGGTCCTCGAATGCCTAAAAATCGCATCTTTCTGGGATGCAGGCTCACCGGCTCTACTGGAAGAGCTCGGGGGCTATCAAGATGCAGTGCTCAAAGCTTGATTGTAGCATGCTGTGTGTACAAAGTGTGAAATCTGTATGATGGTTGTAAATTGTATGAATTATCACTCACGCCTTCAGATGAAGTGACCCCGTTTGGGATCCAATGCTTTGCCTTGGGACCCGTCCCACACCTGCTGCCCCCTGATATAAGTTGCTTTGACTGATCCATTGAGACGTTTTCCAACATAGGGTGACATTTTGTTCTTGAAATTAAGATGGCTCTGCGAAATGGGGCCATCAGTCTCCTCACTTCACTCAGCCTGCAAGGCTCACCTGTTCGAGATGTGTAGCTTGTTTCGGACTGAAAATCACGAAATCGGCATCTTTGCCGATAGCCAGGCCTCCTTTGCGATCGTCGATGCCAACTTGCTTGGCCTGTCTAGCGCACAGCAAATCGACAATGCGTCCCCACGGTAAGTCCTGTTGACCTTGGCCTCCTAGTTCTGTCCAGAGCAGTTGTAGTCCGAGACCCAAGCTCGAAACACCGCCCCAAGCCGAGAGGAAATCGCCCTTCTTCAATTCAGGTGTACAGGGACTATGATCCGAGACGACGAAATCGATGATACCGTCCCTAACTCCTTGTAGCAAGGCTTGTCGATTGACCTCGTCTCGAATAGGAGGACAACATTTGTATTCAGTACGATTCTCCGGGATATCCTCAGATGAAAGGGTCAGATAATGGAAACAAGTCTCCACGGTGAGATTCTGCATGCCTTCTTCTCGGGCATGCTGAATGACCGGTAGAGCTGAAGATGCTGAAAGATGGACGATGTGAAAGCGAAGGGAGGGAAATTGTTTGGCAAATCTGAGTATGAGGCTCAAGGCGTCGAGTTCGAGAGCGGGTGGTCGTGATCGAAGGAAGGTGCTATATCGTTCCGGATGCTCGCAGCTGTTTGTATCGGATTGAGACGGGGAGGAATCAAGTTCGGCATGAAAGAGAATCAAGGCGTTGGTGCCCTTCATCCTGTGTCACTACAGTCCCTGCCCTCAGCTCTGACTCACCTCGAGAGCATTGCACGCTTCCAACAGATCTTCTTCGCCAACACATGGGAATTCCTAAATTTGCATTTCAGCTTCGCTTTGTCGGCCAAAGGAAGGTGTGACTAACCTCGACGCCAGATTCGATCAGGAAGCATTTGAATCCCTTGACTCCTTCCTTTAGCAATCCCCTCAGTTCGGAGCTGTTTCCAGGTATGATGCCTCCCCAGAAACCAAGATCGCAGCTCATTCCTACTCGACGCGCTTCTTCCCTCTTCTCGTTCAGATGGGCGACCGTGGTTGTGGGTGGTATAGAGTTGAGTGGCATATCAATCAGGGTAGTCACTCCGCCAGATATGGCTGCTAGGGTACCTGTTTGGAAGCCTTCCCAATCTGTGCGTCCAGGTTGATTGAGATGCACATGACAGCTGTGAAGGGATATCAGTATGGGCCTTCAGGCATTTCATAATGGTTAGGAAGCTGTGTGAGGCTCTGTGACGGCCATTTGGATACGGCCACTGGGATAGGCCCTAGCGGCCTAAGGAGGACTCACTCTATCAGTCCAGGAAGCAATACGTCCTCATCGGTCACTCTTAGAATCTCGACCCCGTCTTTGTCCTCGATATCGACAATTCCATCTTGCACATTTCTTATCCTGCCGGATTCGAGATCCACGGTCAGCTTCGCTGGGCGTGGGTGTGTTTCCCCGGGCAGAAGAGCATTTTCTGCCACCACGACGAGCTGAGCCATGCCCAGAAAGCTTTGAGCAGCCTGCTACAGGTCTCAAGCAAGGCGCCGCAGACCTGTGTGGGCTTTCAGTCACCGCCGGTCAGGATGTGCCAGGAGATCCGATCGAATCCGATAAGAGAGATAAGGGGCTGATGTTGTGGACCGGAGCAAACTAGGCGGGAAGCTGGTTTCTATACGTCTGTATATCAGAATCCCGGGATGAACAATATGCACAGAGGGAAGAACAGGAGCGACCTGATCAAGGGTGCATGGACAATGTCTTCAAGCCTCAGGGAGGGAGGGCGCATTCCGGCTTGATAGCTCATCGGATCGGGAATTTGGACTTAACTGAAAGCCGGTATCTCTCAATGATATCGACAGATGAGGATGGGACGCTGCGGTTCCTCGCGCGCCCAGACGCGAGTCTTCTGGGAAGACGTCCCAAGCATGCTTCAAGGAGCTACGATACATTCGGGCGATATACAACATATAGAACGGCGTCAGGCGTGGAATGGCAAGTTCTGAAATCGTCACACCTTCACGGTAGCCAAGACTTTCCAAGAATCTGCGGGTCCAACACATTCCACGAACACTGCCTCCTTGATGCGTAGTGTCTTCGGCAGCTGTCCGAGCCCCACGCCATAATTTACGAGCCTTGCCAGCTCGTCCCGACGCTCGCCAGTCAAGTCACCATAAAGTAAACTGAGATGAGGGAAATACTCTTTCCCGGTCCAATTCCATTCCTTCTCACATGCCTTGCGGAGTTCCAAGAACTCTTCCGTAGGTCGAACAGGAGCGAGCACAGATTGAAAGTACATTTCGCCCTTTTGAGCCGGTAAGAGATCCACTTGGAAACCGCTGTCATTTGAGGAGGATTTGGCTAAGGCCTGAGGAGTCTTCCGGACAAGGGATTCAAATGCCTCGACCAGCTTTGGAAGCGGCTTCTCAGGAAGTGGATGAAGGAGTGTGATGTGAGGTTGAAAGGCTGGCGAGTCTGACTCGTGCTCGGACAGGTCGTCGATCAACTTTGCTAGGTTTGAGGATTCCGGTTCGGCGGGAATGATCCACAGGGAGAGGCCTGGCAAAATGCATCAGTCATCCATTGCCTCATGGCCATCCTCGAAAGCTCACCCTCAATATGTGGTGCCATCGTGAATGTATGAGGTAGGAAGAGCTGGACTCCCCGATTGTTGGGGTCAATTGTCGACAAAGGGAGGAGTATGATGAAAGGAAAATGTCAGGAAATCATGTACAATGACCGGTTGACAAAATGCCGCCGCCAGACCAATGCATATCTGCGCCCATGGCTGGGCCCATGCAATGCAACCCTAGCTTCTCTACTACTCTATCAAGCACTGCAGAGCGTTCTGATTGGTGGTGTCTTTTATCATGCAAAATTCTGGGCAGTTGATGCCCCCCTTTTTTCGTCTAATTCGTGTCCTATGAAAAGTGGATGTACAGTGTGTGAGCATCTGGAAAGGCTCGGGGTAAGGCCAAGTGGGGGTATTGAATGATGGTATATGAAACATGAGTCATTGTGAATGGGGGAACAAGCAGGTCATCCAGGGAGATACCAATTCCGAGCGAGGTATAGGGGTTCAGAAGGCAGTTGAGGCCAACAATGGAACGCTTAGTACCTCTGCGAGGGAGTGAGCGTGAGTCCGCACAACGTTGAGCAGTCACTTACGTAGTGCTCGGGCTTGTAAGGTCCCTCGACGGCGAGACCGATGTACTCGGATTGCTCGGCGCTCAAGGTGGTGAGCTTGATTCCGAGCTGGCCCAAGTGCGCACGGGCGACTTCCTCATCGAGCTGCTTGGGAAGCATGCTGTAGAAAGTGAGTTCGGACTTGACTCCATACTGCGGACCTGTCAACTCACTGAACACCGAGAGGGTAGGCAGTGGCGTTGTTCCAAAGAGCGATCTGAGCGAGGACCTGGTTGGAGAAGGAGCAGGACATGACGAAGGAGGGGTGTCCGGTTCCGCATCCGAGGTTGACGAGTCGTCCTTCGGCAAGTAGGATGATGTGTCGTCCGGACTTCATGGTGAATCGGTCAACCTGGGGCTTGATGTTGACCGCCTTGACGGCGTTCTTCTTGAGCCAGGCAACGTCGATCTCGACATCGAAGTGACCAATGCTGCGGCAAATCAACACGAGCTAGGCCGTGTGGGCAGGTGAACTCACTTAGAGACGATGGCGTCCTCGGGCATGACCTCAAAGTGTTTGCCGGTGATGATGTCTCGGTTACCGGTGGTGGTCACGAAGACGTTAGCACGGGGGGCGGCGTCCTCCATGGTGGTGACTTCGTATCCGGCCATGGCAGCTTGGAGGGCGTTGATGGGGTCGATCTCGGTGACGAGAACTCGAGCACCGTAAGAAGCGAGGGATTGAGCACACTGAGATTGTCAGGTTCGTTCAAGTTCAGGCTTGCAGCTGACTCACTCCCTTTCCGACATCTCCGAATCCAGCGACAACAGCGACCTTTCCAGCAAGCATGACATCGGTAGCTCGCTTGATTCCGTCGACGAGAGACTCTCGGCATCCGTACTGCAAGACATGAGCGCGGACCAAAGAGAGCCTTGTATGCTCACATAGTTGTCGAACTTGGACTTGGTGACCGAATCGTTGACGTTGATGGCGGGAACCTTGAGCTTGCCGTTTTTGAACATCTTGTAAAGGTGGTGAACACCAGTGGTGGTCTCCTCAGAGATACCCTTGATGTCTGGGCAGAACGTCAGGGATGTGCCCAAACTCCGAATCGCTCTGACTCACTGGCAAGGTATTGAGGGTACTTGTCGTGGACCAAGCCGGTCAAGTCACCACCGTCATCGAGGATCAAGTTGAGAGGCTCTCCGCCGGGGAAAGCAGTGAGAGTCTGCTCGATACACCAGTTGTATTCCTCCTCAGTCTCTCCCTTCCAGGCGTAGACGGGGACACCGGTCGCAGCGATCGCGGCAGCGGCATGGTCCTGAGTCGAGAAAATGTTGCAAGATGACCAGGAGACTTGGGCACCGAGAGCAGTGAGAGTCTCGATGAGGACGGCAGTCTGAATGGTCCTGAGACACATGTCAGTATCGACGAAGAGCGATCGAGCTTCCCAACTCACATGTGGAGACATCCGGCGATCCTAGCTCCCTTGAGAGGCTGCTCTTTGGCATACTTCTCTCGGAGGTTCATGAGACCTGGCATTTCATGCTCAGCGAGCTCAATCTCCTTTCGTCCGAAAGCGGCGAGAGAGATATCAGCGACCTTGTACTGGGACATTTTGTTTTGAGTGATGCGTTGGGAAATGAAGGAAGATGATAGAAGAAGTGAGAGAGTGAGAGATGAAAGATCGAATGAACGTGGACAGCGGGGGGCGAAGGAAAAAAAAACTACAAGCGCGGGCTTTCGACGGAAGTAAAATAAGCGTCCCCATTGTAGCGCACGTGGCTTGATCTTATGCGGCGAGGTCCGCGACTGACCTTCACGCAATTGTGCTGATGCCGCTGCACGTCCAAGAGTATCACTGAGTAGCATCTGGACCCGACTTATGGCGAGCATGGACGAGGCGGCAGAGCTGGCATTGCTGGTGAGAGGGGCTTGTTGAAGTCTTGGAAGAGTCGCTGATTGGTCCTCAGGACCAGCACTTACTGAAAACGAACAATCTGAGTCAGCGCATGACGAGTGAGCGAACGGTCTTTCGGCATGCAGGTTATTGACAATTCGACCCAGCGATCCTTTCGCAACTGGACACGCGATTGTCAAGACTAGACAAGGCAATTGCGCCGCTAGGTATCCAGCCCTTGTCCAGGAAAGCGGCGAGCGAGTCTACCGTCTATGACTGAGCTGGCGGCTGACTCACTCTCTGTCTAGACATTGATGCAGCCCTTGGTATCCTATCTCCCCCCAAGCCTTCTCAGCCTCCTCTACCATCCTCCTCGTCCGTAAGGTCCTTACCACAGGCATCTAGCTCTCGAAGTATCAATGAGCAATCGCGGGCGTCACCGGCTGTTCAAGGCTACACCCTCGATGCTCCCTCATCTTCACGAGCCGGACCAAGCTCGATACGAAGTCCCACGCCGACTGCTGATGAGTCGGCTATCTTGACCCGCGGACCTGATATCATGTCGCTTGGTGAATACTTCTCTGCCCTCGCTAGTGTCATCAGGGATCTCGAAACAATCTGGAAACAGGTTCAAGAGGGTCGTGGCGGTTCTCGTGAAGCCGGAATCAAGGATTTAGCAAGTTCGATCCGTGCAAGCGCGTTGAGATACTTATAGTGCTGCTTTAGTCGAGACTGGTTGAAGTCGGCTTTCAGGGACTAGTCCAGCTTTTCATCAAACAATCGAGAGAGGGTCAAGGGCGAATGTTCGAACCCGACTCGATTCTGCAAAATGGTTCGTTGGTGTGCCTCAATTGCATACTCACTCGTCACAGGTCCGCCAACTCCGCCCAATTTCTTCTCAGCGCTCAGTACTGTCCTTCCTCTATCTGCTAAGATGAATGAGCTGGTATTTCCCTCTGATCCGACGCCAAAGACCGAATCGATAATCATGCCCCTCTGGGAAGAAGCCATTTCTGGGTTTGCAAATCTCAGGGGCGACTGGATATGCCGCTCGTTTGGTGGCTCGCTCGCACATGTGGACGAGATTGACGAAGGTGGAATCTGGGAATCCTCAAGAGGTCAGGAGAAAGTGAAAGGCCTTGTGAATCTCTGGCAGGTACTGACATCGGTCATGGAGGTGAGATCTCCACCCTTGCCTTCTATTGACGTTCTAGGCCGAGACACTATTGATCACTACCTTATTTCCGAGACAACCTCCACCCAACCTCCTGCCTCTGGCTCTCGCTCATCCTCTGAACCTCGTCAACACTGCCATGCAGCCGACAATCAACACCATCAAACGATCATTGTCCACCCATACTTTCGTCGCTTTGGACTTGTATCAATCCTTGTTATCGGTGCGCGAACAATGGGACAAGGCTCTTCGGAAATGCTTGTCTATGACCGATGCGGCTGGATCCTCAATCGAGGAGGTCTTGGACCTTCAAAATGCTTTGGCAGGAGCGATATCGAATCTCCGCTCCCTCGTCTCTCGGTCTTTCCCCGAGCTCCTCGTTGATATGAGAACGAACAGTTCTGGTGGCAACACTTCCGCCATTAGTGAGACAACCTATTCAATCTTGTCATATTTGGAAGCGCTGCCGACGTACGAGAAGACAGTGGAAGGGATTCTGAGTCGTAGTCAGAGTGAGAGGAGTTGGTTGATGGGAGCAAAGGATACCCCGAGTCCGGCGCGTTCAGCAGCGGAGGAGGGCGGCATCGTGAATCTCTACGTTGGTGAGCAATTCAAGTTGCATAGCAGGCACAGCTCATCCGTCACTCAGCGGACGTCATTGGTACTCTCTTGATCAACATTGAGAGTCGGGCCAAAGTCATGCGGAAGCCGATAGGTTACAGCTTTTCGCTGAATAATTGTTGGTGCAACCGTGCGATAGCTTTTGACAATTACAGTGTCTCACATTCGGAATACTACTTCATCTTTCAACTCGGACATTATTGGACCGAGTGCAGAGGACATGTTGAACAAATCGTTTCGCACTGCCAAGACGTGAGATAGCGGGCACAAGGTCCAGTCGACTTGCTGATGCGGTCGCAGACTGTATCTTTCAGAGTGGCAGAACCTCGTAGCTCTGCTGAGCTCTTCTCACACGCCGCGATTCGGTGCCAACCCCTTGGCATCGTCAGAACGCACCCATCTGAAAGAGGGGGCGACGGCATTTTTTGACCGCCTTGCGGAGCTGGAGAGATCTTGCACTGAGAATCCGCTCAATCGGCAAGATCCCGATATGAGAGATCGTCTGGGAAAGGAAGTGGAGGAGATCGTACTCCAAGGTTACCGTCCGTACTGGACAAAAGCACAGGGCAAAGGTTTGGAAAAATGTGAGCTCAGCCTTTTCCACCCCATCCCACGATGGCTCATATCTCTGCAGATTTCAAGGGCACGCCGGAAGAGATTGGTCGCAGAGTCAGACAGCTCTTCCGTTGATACTATCTTGACGATATATGCCATTCTGTCATTGCTCTCTCAAAGCCTGAACGAAGCGTCGCTGAACTCGTCAGCATGTACAGACCAGGATCACTTACCAAGGTCTCCTGCAACATGGCCACACTGGGAGCGTCTTGGGAATTGTCGATCTGCGGGCAATAGAGCTGAGACCGAGATGCGATGAGCTGTTATAGGCACACTGAAAAATAGACTCACCTGGTAAAATCGGCCGGACGTATTTGCACCAGAGTCCTGCGGGACAGTCTTCACTGCTTGATTCTCCCTTAAGTTAGTGACGGAAGATCTGGCGACTCCGCACGATTCTTCACGGTGCGCCTGACCCGCTTTACTCGCTTGATTAGCGGCCTCTGCCATGTCTTTGAGCACGAAAAGACCCTATGTGGTCATGGCTGTCTACGGATAATTTTCGCAGAGATCGTTGGTGACCGCCAGTCTCGAGTTTACCGTTCACATTGGGACAATCCAGTGTCCCGAGACCTCAAAGGAAAGGTGAAAGGAGGTCAGTGGGTAGTAGAATCCTTTGGTATAGCATGAACATTGATAAGTGGAATAGACTACAGAACTCATCGTATACAGTGCGACTTGACTGATACTGCTTCTGCGTACTAGAAAGACAAGGGGAGATCTCGCCACACTCATGGCACAAACACAGTCTTTGCGATCTTGTTCTGCTCGAACAGTGTATAGTACTGATACAGTGTCAGCCGGAAGCTATACACCAGTTCATTGTATCTCACCTCTTGCGCTTGATCCAGGCTGACCTTGTGCTCGATGAATGTTGAGAAGAGCTCCTGATTCTGCCTCAAGATCTCGAGGGCGTACGGATAATATGTGCGCACAGAGCATCGGCCGAATTGTAGCCTCAAGCTGACAAGATCTAAGCCTCTTCTCCTTGTTCGACTGAACTCTCCGGCACTCACTTTTTGTCATACAGCATCTCTCCGTCAAGCCCAATCTCCCTAGAGTGAACCCCACAGCTGCTGATAACGCCACATGGTCTCGCCAGCTTCATTGCCGTCACCATGGCTGAAGGATGGCCGACCACCTCCAGAACTGCATCGGCTCCTTGACCATCTGTACGCTTGCTCAGCTCCTCTTCAAGATCCGCCAAGGGCAGCGCGATGGCTCCATGTCGCTTTGCGGCTTCCAACCGGGGAATGTACAGATCAGTCGCAAAAACTGTCTCATACATGGTTGTGGCGGATGTTATTGCGCAGAGTCCGACCTGATACAGTGTCAGTTCCGCTCTGTCGAGTACAGAACACGTGCACCTACTGGTCCACAACCAATGACTACAGCTACTCCTTTCGTTTCTATCTTGCCTTGACTCAAACTGGCCATGCCTGATGATGGCAGGAGCGAGGGGACAGGTGGAACACCACTAAGCATGCGAGCGTTCATAGCAACGCTGAACCCCGTCGGTAAGATATCCGCCATCAGCAGCATGAGCTCGGCAGGGATGTCATCCGGTACGGGGAATAAGGTAGAATCTGCCAGGGGTAGTCGAAAGTATTCCGCTTGCGCGCCGGCGATACTTGGTTGCCCAGGAACCGTCCCAATCGGACATCTAGCTGTCCATCCAGCCTGGCAGTTGGAGCATTCCCCTGATTGGCAGGCCATTAGCGCTGATCTCCCGAATCCCGCCGAATGTCAGAACACCTACCGCAGCTGGTGCAGAAAGAAGACAAGACTTTGTCCCCTATCTTGAACTTTTTGACTGCCGAACCTGTCTCGACGATCTCGCCAACTACCTCGTGACCCATCACGAATCCATATGGCTCTTCTCCGCGATACTGATGTAAGTCGGAACCTGGTGTCACGCCTCAAGTCAGGTATCGTATCCACATGTTCAACTTTGGCTTACCACACAGACCAGCCAAGGAGACTTTGATAATGACATCCCTAGGGTCACGAATCTCGGGCGCTGGGACCTCTTCAGTGTTAACTTTGAGCCTTCCTCTTAAGACGACAGCTTTCATTGTCTTGGGCACAGCCATCCTGCAGCGAGTAACGTCTCAAGTGATCTACAATATTGCATCTGAATTTCCGAATGTTCATCTCCATCGGATTCACCCGAAATTCCGATGGTACCGGGTCCGTAGACCTGGACGGGCGATTCAGCTCCGCATGCTGTCTCATCCCTCAGAGGAGCATAAGCCTGGGGCGGCGGCCTTTAGTAAGGCTTGCAAAGTACCCGCAGTCCCAAGAGAAAACAGAGTCGTACACTCATTGTGCACATCTTATAGCAAAATAATGTTAAGCTCCAGCAATTCGAAAAAAAGACCGTATTGGCTTGTGATTCGATGGGGTCGCTCGGATGGACCATCTCCAACAAGTGATCGAGAACAAATGAGATCCGATGTTGCATCAGTTGGGACATGGACACGCAGCGCCTCCCCCGATTGCCCCGACACGAAGCCCTTTCACAACCCATCATTACTTTGGACGCGTCTGATTTATTTCCCAGGCAGTGACGGCTCAATCACTTGTGATTCATAGTGTGAGCGCGCAGAGAACATTTGCTGTTGAAACACAAGCACAACACATCTCTGAATCCGGGAGATTCACGTTGACTTTACATAGAATGTCCTCGCCGGACATGTGCGATGTTCATTGTGTATTTTTGCTTTTGACCCAAACAACACGACACGAAAGGGATGACGCCGACGCCACGCGCATTCGCACGTTGGGAGAATGAACGCCTCTCAGATGACACTCCAGACAGGTCTGTTGCTGGCTCTGAATGTGTTGCAGCAATGTTAAGCATATCTTGGGCGTTGTTTGCAGGCACATTGAAGACACTGAGGGGCAGCCATTCACTGACCGACAGGCAAGCTTGGCAGGTCTTCCTTTAAATGAAAGGATCTTGTTCTCGTTTGTATCCTTCACTGACCCCAAGATCTCACCCCGCTTTCTCCATCGCAAGGCCTGAACTTCATTCGAGCAAGATGGCACCGCGAGCTTCTAGCTGGCCGACCCACAAGAAAACAAAGTCGAACATGCGAAGCAACGAGTGGGACGAGTGGGACGACATGAGTGGTATCGAGATGGGCAAAGAAATGGGTCGGTCTACACTTCGTCGTCGGCCTTGGGTGCCCCTTCGAGGAGGATCTACGATGTCATCAGCCAACGTCCTGCGGAAAGCAGGATGGATTATCTTTGGCTTAGTCCTGACGCTATTGCTCCTGCTGCCTACGAGCCGAGTGAGTGAGCCTGTGAGACCAAGCTGATCGTGACCCACAGGATCTGGATGCCTATCGAGTGTCCCGAAAGCTTTACAGTGACTATCCCGAGTCCGAGGACTCCAGAATGCCAAATATCATCATCGATTTCTCTATCAGCGAAACAGGCGGCACGGCAGATAATAGTTGGCCGGCGGAGGAGGGTGCCTCGAAGACAAACGACCCGCAGGACTTGCCTCCGTCAAATGAGCTCGTCACCTTCGTCAGTCAAGTTGAACCGACTGGACACTCGAAATCCAGCTACTCCGACAGCGAAGACCGTCTACGTGCATGGCTGCAAGCACCTGGCTCTAGGAGCGAAGCTGAGCTCGATCGATACAAAGTCTGGAATCTCGAGGTCGGTTAGCACAAGCTTCACGTTTTATGGTCACTGACTTCGATGATCTAGCAATGCGGAGCGATCGAACTTCAGGAGAAGCCAATGTCTGGCAGTAGACGACCCAGAGAGTTGGAACATACTGTCGTCGAGCAGCGTCGGAAACAACTGATTGACCACATCGACGATGCCTACGGTGAAGGTCTGGTAGAGATGTCGGGCAGCGGCCGAGGTATCATCATGGTCGCAAGCGATGAGCACGATATTGGTCGCGCCAAGCAAATCGTTGAGCTGTTAAGAGATCACAGCAGCTCGCTGTCGGTTGAGATTGTGAGACGCCTCCCTACATCTTCCTGCAGAGATTGACGGATTTCTAAGTGGTGTTCTGATCTGGATCGACCAGATTCCGAGGACCCAATTCATCAGCAATTGAGAGAATTGGACGCGATCATTCTTCCAATCCAGGGATCGAAGAAGATAGCCGGCAGAGACCGGTCGCATGTTATCAAAGCAGCTGCTATCATCCAGTCGAAGTGGCAGGAGGTTCTCTACCTTGTGAGTTGCCCGAGAGGCTGCTCCGAATAAAGCTGACTCTTGCTAGGACTTGACTTCCGTGCCTGTACGTGATCCAGAATACATGTTCGAAGCGCCAAACTACAAACGTCTCGGCTTTTGGGCCGGCCCAAGGCAGTGGAAGACTTCTGCATCTAACCCGATATGGTCTGTCATCGGAGAACAGTGTCGGAATGAATGGGAGATGGATACATCGCAATTCTTCATTGATAAATCGAAGCATATGGACACCATCGTATTAGCGGAGGCAATGCTTGAGCACGATGATTTTGTGAGATACTTCTTCTCTTGAGTTTTCGCCAGCTGAAGCTTGGGCAGTGGGCCCAATTCTCTGACGATCCAACCGACGCCATGCGCTGGGCATTATTGGCTTTGAGGAAGCCGTGGGCTGTTCCTGGACGATGGATTGGAGTCGTCTCAGCCAAGCCCGAAATTGAGAGTGGCGCGAGTTGCGGAATCACAACACTGCAGTATGATTCGTGGGGACAGCCATTGTTCCTGCGTCTGGACGCCGGGTTCAATGGCGATCTGTCTGCCGCTCGAACAAGACAGGTTCCTCTGCGCATGGATGAGCTTCTCGGAGATGTCGATTCTGACATGCTCCTGGATGTAGATGATTTTCGGAGAGGCAGGGCCTTGGGCAATGATGCGACGAAGTCCGCATCAGTGGGAGAGCTCAACGTCGGAGTGATGCGCGACGCTAATGAGAAGTGGTGAGCACTCGCTGCGTTGTAATTTGAGCTGACATGGCATAGCTTTGACCTGATCCTCCTGAACAGCCCAATCGCCAACCAAGAAATCAGCGCAAACCGCGATTCTATGGTTGACGATGCAGAAGAGATAGACGATGAGGCTAGCGGAAGCTGGCGCTCCATGTCTGGCTCAACTTCCTTCGAGGTCAGTCCACCTCATTCGTCACTTGAGCAGCGCCTGATGGTAGTACCTACAGACCGAAGAGTGGGACGACGACATGTTCTTGAAGGGTTTGAGCAAGAAGCTTCGGGACACGGGATTCTAGGTTCGACTGTTCGAGCGTGATGTGAAAGGGACATACCTATATACCTTGTATCCATAGCGGGCAAAAATGTACATCTCATGTCTTGTTCTAACATCTTACCCACGCCTGGCGTGACACATACAGGAAATCTCATGGCCAAACGCCACTCGCCACTTTCCCTTGACGTGACCTGCTCAAGACATTGTGGATTCTCATCTGCACACTTGATCGTGTTTGACAGATCCTCGCAGCGATATGGAAAACATCACCTGGTAAGCAGATCTTCTCACAGCATCCATTTCGCTGACGATCATTCAAAGGGACTAGTGAGTCACTGATCGTCCCCTGGGAAGTGGAATCATTGATTTTCCCCAAAGCATCCTCAAATACATCATTGTTGGCGACAGTGCTGTTGGAAAGTCTTCCATCCTAGTTCGACTGACAGATGATCGTTTCGCGACTACTGAGCCGACTCTGGGAGTTGAATTCGGCTCGAGGATATTGACGGTGGGAGATGAAGGCAAGAAGGTCAAGGTGCAATGTGAGAGTGTCTTTACTCCTTGTTTTGAGACCATTGACTGACATCCTCAGGCTGGGACACGGCTGGAACTGAGAGTTTTCGGTCAATAACTCGGAGCTACTTTCGAGGAGCTGCTGGAGCACTGCTGGTCTATGACGTGACAAGACGAGATTGTGAGTCATCTCATGCCGAAGCCGGATGAGCCCTGAAATCCTGACAAGCGTTCGAGCACGTCACGTCCTGGTTGAATGATTTGAGAGAGTTCGCCGATGACAATGTAACCATTATTCGTGAGACTCGCAGACCGGCTGTCGCATATCTGACCGATGCCCAGTGGTGGCCAATAAAACGGACCTATGTACCTTGATACCACCAGCAACTTCGAAATCTGCTACATCATCTCCCATCCCCAAATCCTCACCTCAGATCGCTCAGGAGCCCGAGTCGACTGTCGGCGAGACCTCCCGAAAGGTGTCCATGCGCATAAGGACAGTCTCGACAGCAGAGGGAGCGGCGTTCGCCAAGCAGCATGGTTTAATGTACGTCGAAACGAGTGCGAAGCAAGGATGGGGAGTCTTGGACGCTTTTGAAAGCTCCGCTAGAGAGGTTCTGAGACGCTTGAACGAGGATGAGCTGAAAAGGAGAAAGGTGCGCTGTTCACTCCAGACAAGTGTGCTAAGGACGCTCAGCCCAAAGGCGTCAAGCTCGATAAGCAGCAGTCGAAGTCGGGATCGTGCTGCTGAGTCTCTTCGACAGTCCCGCTGCGGCGAACTAGACCTTCGCGTATAACACAGTCGAGCTCGCTTCCAAGGCTTCATCCTCAGAGCCAAGGCTCTCTCTCTCTATGCCTTTCCATGGAGGGTGTTGTCCAACGATACTCAGATCACACGACATTCTGGTCTGGCAACATCCACGAGAGAAACAGATATCTGAGCTTCAAAGACCCGCTTAGCACAAATGGCTGTTCCGATTTCACAGGGGGTTAGGAGAACCCTTTCGGCAAGGGTGGTTTGGTACCTGCATCGAATCTCGCATGCATGTTGACAAGAAATTTGCGAGTAATGTATGCTTGACTTATTATGACTTGTTCACAGCCCGCTCTTCTCCCTCCTCCCCCTCAGCCTCTTCCACGGCTTGATCCGCAGCGCCCTCTTCTGCTGCCTCCTCATCCGCGGCATCCTCGTCCTTGTTATCCTTGAGCGGAGCAAACGTGCAAATATCCTCCCCGAAGGTGCGAAGAGATAGCATGCTGGAAGATGTCAGCTATTATCGCACTATCGGACTTGCCTCTTCTCCTTCTTATCGATGAGAAGTGCCATCGAGGTGTTCGCCTTCCAGACGGGCATTATCAGGGGCATGGACAGACTATGCGACAGTGAGCATGAATCTCTGACAGCAACGATAGACTCACTGTCCCTCAGCCTCGTCACCTGGCATGAATCGAACGATCGTGTTTCCTAGAGGAATCTCATTCATCCATTTCTGAGAAGCTTCACTGAACTTGACAATCTGATGGTCCCCGTTAGTGTCAAGTGTACACATATGACAGGTGATACGCACGGGGGGATATTGCTCCTCGATGAGCATTCTGAGGGTCGCAACATCCGTGTCAATTATTTTATCGTCGCCGAGGTAAGGAACAGCCTCTAGGATGCTCTCGGAAGGGATTCGCCATTTGCAGTAGAACTCTGCACGTTGCGCAGAGTCTTGCCTGACGAACCCTCGCATGCCGGCTGAAATCAAGCGCATGCGAGAAAAGTCATTGTTCTGGACGATTCTCTGAGCACATAGGGTCAGCGTGCATGGACATTGTGCTCGGACTAGGCTGACCTTGACGATGTCGTTCGTTAAGTAAAGAACCCTGACAGGATCGCCGTACTCGTTGCGGACCAAGAAATTGTCTTTCGGAAACTCCTCTTTCAAGGCAAAATAATTTCTGTGTGACGGATGATTGAGCATCGAAGCCTGACATTGAAGCGACTTACGCTATGCTCTTGATCTCTGCGTGGTCCGGGTCAACGTAAGAGAACGGTTCCTCTCTGAAGCCAATGTCCCGCTTCTGCCTCTTGGACTGTGCCTGCGATTTGCTTCCTGAGGCTTCTGGTTCGGATTTTGATCGCTTGCTGGACCCTTCTTCAATGGACGGAGATCCTGCTCGTTTGGCAGAAGTAGACGTGCCAGTCTCATCTGCCACAACCACATCATCCAGAGGAGGCGGTACTGAGAGCTCGACATTGGCAGGCTCAGTCTCTGCGGCACCAATCTTCTCGATGACACAGACGAAGAAACCACCAGTGTCCTGATCGTGAGGCACCAATCGCAGGCTGCAAAGGGCTCAGCATAATGTGCTTCGAAGGATACGCACGCATGTTCCAAGCCAAGCTCTTCAGCATTGGCAGGTGGCCATAGAGTTGACGACCATGAGCGGGTTTTCTCTCGGTCGGACTCCGGCAGATCCTTCACATAAGACTCGTATGCCTCGAAAGAATCCTGCCAAACAATCTGCTTCTCTGCCCCCGAAGTTTGTGTGGCGACTTTCCAAGATGAGAGACCTGGCCTTCTCTTCAGGTTGGGAAGCAAACCGGAAGCGTCTACGATGGAGAATTGGCCTGCGAAGGATGTCAGAAGCTATTGAGCTTATCACTGGTTGTAGAGCCTCGCCTTTATTGGTATTCAGAGCAGCGGCAACCACAGCCTCGTTCTCCACAGGGTTGAATGAGCACGTAGAATAGACCAGACGACCGCCTGGTTTCATCAGGGACATGGCACGCAGCAAGATCCGCAGCTGAAGCCTGATCAAGTCAGGGATGGGGCATACTCGCCTGCATTACTCACGAGTGCAAAGAGTTGCCATCGTTGCAGCCCCATTTGCCCCAGATCTCCAGGTTTTTTCGTAGTGTTCCGTCACCGCTACATCTGCAAGGGATCAGGCCGAGGAGGGCAAAAGGTAGCTCACGGGACATCGGCTAAAATTCTATCGAACCGCAGAGTCTCTCCGTTTCCCAAACTCATGGTTGGGATTATACCTACGATGCGTGAGAGAAGTTCTAGCGAATTGAAAGGAGCACTGACTGGCGTCCAGATTGGTCACAATCAATCCTTTGCTCGGCATCCGACCAGTTTGGTGAACCAGCATAAAGGTTCTCTTATGATCGGCATCGTTGGCGATTAGGAGACCGGGAGAGTTCGTATGATGAGGATTTAAGGCTTCGATGATCTGAGCCGTCTACGAGGATGATTAGCCTACGACATTCTCTTTCATGATCAAAGCTCACCTTCGAGCCCGGAGCAGCGCACATATCCAGACACTGCGAAGGCTTTAGCTAGTTTAACAGATGACCGTAGCCAAACTCACGGCGTGATGAGGCTTGACCTCCATCAGAAGGGGTGGTATCATCGAGACGGCCTCTTGCCTGCTCAGATTTCCCTATAGAGGTCAGCCTACAAATACTGGCTTTCAGATCAGCTGGCTCACTACTTCCGTCTCGCCAACCAAGAATCGTTGGAATCGCTTAAATGGCTCGGATTTACGGATGACTCGTTTGGGTGCATCAACTTGCCAAGCCATCGAGCCGGGGAACCTGGTTCTATATCAGTGGAGCTCATTGTGCGAACGTTGAGGGGAAAGCAAGCGACTTACCATGGGATTTGGAAAGGTGGATCGAACTTTTTGCCATCGAGTTCGACATTCTGCATCTCAGGAAGGAACCGGGTTTTGATCATGTCATTGATGACCGATGCGTGGCTTTGCGCCATCAGCATACTTGACAGATCAGTTCATTCTATATGCTGCTCACGCTCTTGACTCGGTGATCCGAAACGTCGTTGGCAGATCATTCTTCAAGCTTTCCAAGAACGGTGTCCACTCTTCCTCGGATAATATGCCTTGGCCCTGATTCGCGTCAGCATGGCTACGCGGGTGATTTGAATCTCCTGACTTTGTAGTACTCTTCGAACAGCTTGTTCGTCCGCTCGCTGACGGGAAAGTCGTTCCAGCTGCCTTGCCCATTTCGATTTCTAAACGGCTTGCTCTGCAAATTGATCAGCTTTGATGTCGCCTGTCACAGATCGCTGACTTCACCCTTCCCGGTTTGGCATTCTTCTTCCTAGACATGGTCTGTATGTCACTTTTCTGCTGTCTTCGACCTCCAACTATGCCCGGACTCTGGGTCGACTATCTGTGTGAGGTGTGACAATGATATACACTTAAGTGGTTGTTCAACTTTTGAACTTTTGAGACCCCACAATTGAGTATTACGTAAAGAGTCTGACCTGTCGCGACTTGCTTTCGCAATGTTCAAAGTCTCTTGATTTTGCACTCCATGCTAAATGCTCGACATGACAGAGGTCATAAATCTCATCAGTGATGAGGAAGCTGAAGCGGAAAGTCGTATAGCAACTTCGAATCGCTCGGCTGCGCCCGAATTGGAGTCCCGAAGCGACGTAGCTCATGACAGGTCTCGAGTAGGCGGGATCTCAGGCCGTGAAGACCTCAGAGCGGCATTGACAAGGCTAGATGCAGAGGTATGACACCCACAGCCTACGATTGACTGACCACATCTTCAGATAAAATCCGTGCAAGAGCAACTCCATCCTCTCTGGCAGCTCCATGCGTCGCTCTTGTCCGAGCGCAGACAATTGGAGTCACAACTCTCCAACTTATCCCATTCGAACATCAGCTCCAGTAGCAAGAGCAATGACCATGGCAAAGATGGAATCATCGATTACCAGAAATCTGATCAGCCTTGGTCGGATACAGTTCAGGGCGTCCTCCAATCCAGGTTTGGACTTTCCACGTTCCGCCTGTGTCAAGAAGGAGTCATAAATGCGGCAATCGATGGTCGTGACATTGTCTGCGTAATGCCGACGGGAGGAGGGAAGAGCTTGACATACCAGCTTCCCGCTGTGATTGGGAGCAAAGGCCTGACGGTCGTCATCAGTCCACTATTAGCGCTCATCTGGGACCAAGTTCGGGCTCTCAAGGAACTGGGTATAGAGAGTGCAGTGGGTATATTTTGACGATTGTACAGATGACCAGGACTAAGACGCACTCAGATGCTGATTGGGTCCACTAGCAAGGAAGAGCAGAATGCGATCTACAAGCGGATCGAGGGATCTCATGATGGTGCAAGAGAGCTGAAGGTGAGGAATCTGCATTGTTCCCGTGAGGAAGGCCGAATGACAAGTTGTAGCTGGTTTATGTCACGGTAGATCTAGTTGTCAATATGGCACTACCGCAGATGTCTGATCCTCAATAGCCTGAAAAGATCGCCAAGTCCAAGCGACTCAAATCGGTATTAGAAAAGGCGAATGCGGGAGGCAGACTGAGTGGGTCTTCCGGCTCGAATCCGCTTAGCTGTACTGACTGCAATTGACAGAACGCTTTGTCATTGGTGAATGACAACCTGATATGACCGCTGAGGTGATGATAGACGAAGCGCATTGTTGCAGCCAGCTTGGTCATGGTCGGTGGTTCGCCACTACCAGGTAGGGAGCCCCGTTGCTGATGTGTGGCCAGACTTTCGTCCCGACTACCAAAGGCTAAACGTGCTCAAGACTCTGTTTCCCAGGGTCCCCATACAGGCTGTCGTCAGTCACAGTGACAGCAATCTGTGGACTCACACTATGCAGACCGCGACACTGAGCTCAAAGACACTGCCAGACCTTCTCAAGATCCTGCGACTGCCCCCCATCTGTGACGGGCGAGGTGAGCATATTCTCTCGGCGTGCCTGACGGGAACCAGCTGCCAACAAGACTGGTACCGTGTTCTTCTCCGCCCCTCTTTTCCGCTCAAATCTCCACTACCAAGTTCTGCCAAAACCGTCCAATGCAAAGGCTGCCATCGAGAAGATTGGCTCTTGGATTCAACTGCATCATCCGTGAGCAAAATCCCACTCCGCAAAGGCTAATGCTCAGGGGTGAGAGCGGCATCATCTACTGCTTCAGCAAGAAGGTAAGACGTTGCCTGTGCGTTCTGCTGATGTGTTACAGGATGCGGACACAGTTGCCGAATCCCTCAAAGAGTGGTCAAATGGCGAGATAAAGGTCAGTGTAATGAACCCACAGGTCTGAATTTGCTGCAGACTGGGGTGTATCATGCGGGTATCGAGGACTGGGAGAAGGAGAAAATTCATGTCAAGTGGCGAAAGGGTCGGATCAAGTGAGCCATGCGGGTCGTTCATTGGCGATCGTTGACTCTCTCTAGCTGTATTTGTGCAACGATTGCTTTCGGACTCGGCATTGACAAGGGAGATGTGCGGTATGTGATTCGTGAGTGACGTCGGCGCATTCCTGGCTGATGAACAACGCAGATCATTCTGTGAGTTTTAACATGCCTTCTCTTCTCATTCTTACAGCTGTCCAAATCTCTCGAGGGCTACTATCAAGAGACCGGCCGAGCCGGCCGCGACGGTCAAAAGAGTGATTGTGTTCTCTTCTATCGTGGGCAGGACGCTTCGAGATTGGCCACAATGGTCTACAGTGACGTTGATGGTCTCGGCAAATGTAAGTCTCATTTCAAAACACCCATTGACAAGCATACAGTGCAGGAGATGATCAAGTTTGCACAAGACCTGCTGACCTGCCGAAAGATTGCCTTTGCCAAAGTAGGCCTTAGAGTACAAGTACAGCGATTGACTCAGCGCAGTACTTCTCAGCAAGCTCGCACCTTTCGGCAGCGGCCTGGGATCATTCCGACACTCTAGGCGCTTCAGGAGGTACAGTATCGACGTGTGGTATCTGTGACAATTGTATTCGTGATCCTACATCGATCATCACCAAGGATGTCACCCTCGACGCCTGGAAATGCCTCAAAGTCCTTCAGAATGTCTCATCCAATGAAGGCAGGGTGACACTGGCGAATCTCGTAGAATTGGTTCGCGGACTGGGCGGAGGGGCATTTGGTACTATGAAGCAGGGCAAACGTGGCGCGCGCAAGTCTAGCGGAGAAAAGGCCAGCTTGGATTTAGAGTCTGTTGCTGGCGGCAAGGTGACGCTGTCGAAAGACGTGAGCCAGGACTAGAGACTCATGACCAGAAAATGACACGCCGTAGGACGTCGAGACTCTCCTTGTGCACCTTTCCACAATGGGTTATGTGTCTGAATGTGAGTCGCGAGAATCAGCTTCGCTAATCAATTAGACTTTGCGGGAACAGCATGTGAGCTCTTTGACTCTCTGGTCAACGATAAGTGACGCGAATCTTCCAGACTCTGTGAATGTCTATGTGCAACCTGGACCCAGGGCCATTCGGCTCACTCGATTGTCCGCAGAGGACGTCGAAGCTGGTCTTGCAGCCGAAATAGAGTGTACATTTCTGAATCTTAAAGCGAGGGTTGTCAAGCGCAAGGCGACGAGCAAAAAGGAAGGCAAGAAAACATTGGTGGATATTTCCGATAACGACGATAAGAATGAGAACGTTCCTCAGGACGAGGATGGCGGCCAAGGTCTGAATGATTCGAATGTCATCGACGACTTAGACGAAGTGTTTGATGATGACGACGACTGGGACAATGAGGGCTGGGAAGTGACCAAAGGTGCGGCAGGAGGTCGGCGACCTGACAAGAAGGCGAAGATGAAATGAAATCTACGATCATGTAGCCGTTTAGAGGACTAAGACAGCGAGACATGCATATAATGGCGTAGAATACCCGCGCCCAAATGACCAGATGAGACTCCCTAAGCTGCACGCCCAGCGTTTGGATCCTTGAACACTTTGAGAGCCTGGAGCTCCCCAACGACGCGATCCGACCTTTCACCTTCGTCCATCCTCTTCGAAATCTTCTTCGGCATGTACTTTTGCATTTCCTCGTCCTCCTCCAAATCCTCAGCTATACCTTGACATCCTACATCTTCACCTTCATGGCCATCGAATCTCGCCGTCTCGATACGCAATCCTTCCTCGTTGGCCAGATGAAGTAGGCAAATGAAGCAGAAGGAAGTAGAGATCTCGGACATCTTTTCGGATGGATATGTCGTTCTCAGGTCTTGAATGATGCCGTCAAACGTCTTTCCTTGTTCTGCACTCTTGGCAGGAGTAGTTGGTTGCATCTGGTCCAATTCAGTCTTGTTCCCTTCGCTGCACAACCGACTCACCGGCTCGTCCTCAGGTGAATCAGGCTGATCTTTCGGCAAGAGCGTCTTCAGACCGCTCCAAATATCATCCTTGAGTCTCTTCACATCCACTCGTTTTGCTTTTTTGGCATAGTTGACATTCTCGGGTCGACTCTTTCTTAGCCCCCCTTGAGTACCTTGCCAGAGGTCATCATCATCTCCATCGATCATCGGCGTGCCCATGTCAATTCCGTCGTCCGCAAAGCCGTCATCAACGTCGTCGTGGAAGAATTGGGATTCAAAGGGGATAGCCGCAGAATCACCTATACACGGATGTCAGCGGAGCTTTGTTTCGTCGCCCTGCTCGATACTGACCAGTATCCACATCGCCTTCTCCAATATCAATCCTGTCTGCAGCAGCTTGAGCCCAGAAGTTTTCGTCAATCTCTCCGTTAGGATCATCTGCATCGTCAGCGGCCGGCTTCATTTTTGCAGCTCACTCTCCAAACGCGTGCGATTCGCGTTCCGTCTCATACGAAGCTGGGGTCCGATCAGTTCCAAGATCCTTCTCGCCAACTGGACTCACCGCAAATTTGGGCTTGAGGAACAGACTCAGCAATTGGCGACTACTGAAATGCATGTCGTCGGGTAAGAGCCACTCTTCTCTGCGCGATTGGGCATCATTGATGGAGCTACGCTTATTTGACTTGCGACGACTTCGAGAGGAAGATGGGAGCAGAAGACTAGAAGATGATGCTGGAGCGAATAATGTCTTGGACGATGTCGCTTCAGACGATGGAGCCGAGAAATCGATGCTGAAAGGCGTCTTGGCGACTCTTGCGGCTCGAGTGGTCGTTGCTGCTGCATCTTGACCTCGTTTGGCAACACGCCGGAGCTTCCAATGCTCCGCGCCAGCCCATGCTTTGCCAAAGCCCTTGTCGAAGTAATCGAACATGCCTTCTTCGTCTCCATCTCCCATGAGCGCCATGACCAGTTCGCCTTGGCCTTGTCGACGTGGATCGAATGGACCGTGTTGATCGCCTGGACCAGCTAGACCAACGCCAATGCCACCAGCACCGCCGAATTCGTCTTCCCCGTGATCGCGGTCGAATCCGCCAACCGATTCTGCATCGTCGAATGCGCCTGGCAGACCTCCTCCCATGTCGAAGTCCTCGCCGCCAAAAAAGTCCTGAGCATCGCCCGTTGGCGCTGGAATGCCCCCAAAACCAGACATCGATGCTTGCTCGTCCCACGTGTCCTTCAAACCAAGGATCGAAGCGAGATCTGGCGTCTCTTCTGGATTTGCAGAAAACTTGAACGAACTCAGCGTATCGGAGATGTTGAGTTCCATTGCGCGGCCGACCTCGGGGATGTACGCTGAGTGTAAGCGACTTATGCAGAAACGTACTCACCTCTCAATTTTGTGAGGTCGACGTCCTCTGCGTCCTGGGCAGGGAGGGCCTCATCCTCCTCATTGTCAACACCTGCATCTCCAGCATCGAACACAACTCGACCCTTGCCGTCTACGCCCAAGTGGTTCATGAGGAGACCCATCGCCCCGCCTTCATCGAAATCAGCACTGGTCTTCTTGAACAGCGGGTCGACTGTGAATTCGAGATCAAATTTTTTAACCTGGAGGGCGGCGAACGTCTTGGCTAGGGTAGCCTCTGAGCGCGCGGTCTGAGCGGATGATGAGCAAGAGCCCAGATTGCCGGCGTAAGGACTCGCCTTCCTTGATTTTCTCGTCTCTACCCCTTCTTCATCCTCTTCTGCCTCCTCGGCCTCATCATCATCTGCGACTCCTCCTGACAGACTCAGTCTCGTCTACAGCCGCCCGACTCACCTCCACCGGCTAGACCGCTGAGCAACTTCCCCGTTTCTGTCGCCACGCTATCTACACGAGACGTCCAAATCTTGACACAACCGTCTAGAGTGCAGGAAGCCTTTTGGAAATTGATACCTGGAGTGACAGTGTGAGCAGGACCGGATGTCATATTGTCATCCACTCACTTTGATCTTCATCATTTCTGAGTAGTGTCAGATCAGCGAAGTAGTCGATAAGGGCGAAGTTCCAGGTGTTCGTGGCTGTGATTTTCTGCGCAGAGTCAGTGAGCTGGCAGGCGATTGCACCATGAACTTGCATTATCTGTCGCCAACTTCATCCACTCTTCAAAGTTGGTGTTCATGACCTCCATGCTGACGACAGGTGCTGCCGGAGTTACAGCACTAAGTCTCGCTCTTCGTTTTGAACTGGGTCCCGCGCTGTTTCCCAGAGCTGCCTGTTGCGCCTGTTGGGCTTGTACAGCGAGGGCTGAGATGACTCGACGTGTTGGTGCGCTCTTATCTCCTCCAGGCACGTTCCCATGTCCGAGCTCGCCAAAATGTGCAGATTTGCGCCTCGCAGCTTTCTCAGCTACATCGTCGTTCATCTTGCCAGCTCCGTGGTCATCCGTGTTGAGATTGGCAGATCGCGAAGGCTGCAACGGCGATGCAGTAATCGAGTCTACCGAAGCAACAGAAGATCTAGGATACGATTTCTTAAGGGCTGATTTCCGTCGGACTAGTGGTGCACTACCAGGTGATGCGGATGTGATAGGCGAGTCCATGAGGAATGGCTGTCAGACACGCATGGGAAGTTTGGGTAGTAAGACAGAAGAAAGATTGAGCGGATTTAAATGATGTTGACAGAGGCGTGTGTTGTTGGAGACGCGATCTGAACCTGAGACGATTACGTAAGTCAACATTGTTCCGAGGTCAATAACGTATGCATCGCCTGTGGACACTACTGTGCAGGATATTCGACTGGACTGCCCAGCTGCGTGCGATATCATGGGGCTATAGGAAGTCTGAGACGCTCGTATCTCGCAAATCTGCGCGAGATCATGGCGTGAAAGGATAACACCTCCTTTCAAAAGTGATCTTCGCTGTCACATCTCCATCCTGCTCTCCAGCTTGATATACTTTTGGCTCCCGATGGTCATCCACTACACTGATCTTTAGAGATGACAGCGAGCCGTGGCACAAAGCGGAAGCCTTCATCTCGTCTGAGGCGTTTCGTAGATGCGCTGCCACTTTCCCGTGAGCTGGCCAACGGCCTGATCTGTACCGCCTGCTGAACTGGAGTTTCAGTCAGTTACACAATTCTAGCAAGCACATGGATTGGGTTCGTCTTCTTCATCTCTGTGAAAGAGGTTCTGCTGCGAAGACATCAGCTCTGGCGCTTTGTCGAACAGTCAGTCCCCACAGGGCAAAAGTAATGTCGCCTTGACGATTGTACAGGCAGATCATCTACAATACACTCTGCATTCTCGCTGTCCTTTCTCTATTCTCAGCCTCAACTCAACAAGCGGGTAGCCCAGATCCGACTCTGGATCCAGAACGGGATCTGGACGTACCAAAGCTGCTGCCCGCACCAAACTCCCTTCTCGCCAGTGAGGGAGACGAGGATGATATTCCGTTGAAATTCCTGCGCAATTCAGAATGGATCCATACGAGGAAGGGCAAAGACAGACCATCGCCTCTTCCGCTGCCGGCACACCGAATAGAAGAGGAGCAGGGCTGTCCCAGCCAACATTCGGCCAGTCTTGCAGAGCCTGCCGATTCGCCATTTCCGTTCGCTGCCAGCCCTTTCGTACCTGCCACTGTCGAGGAAACGGGCGAGGACACGGAAGCAGAGACTTCGGGCGGTATCTATCGGAGAAGCTCCAGTGATCATCTAGACCAAGAGCACAAGGCAGATGCCATTGATACCGATCACCTCCTGCCTAGCAGTGCCGTATCAAGCGGGCGTCGCAGCGTCATGGCCAAATCAAACGATGGTACCCCAAGGTGGTGCAAGAAGTGCGACACTTGGAAACCAGATCGAAGCCATCATTGTCGATTCTGCCAGACTTGCATACTGAAGAGTGAGTCCACGAATGCGAGGTGGGTAGCTCACCCAACCAGTGGATCATCACTGTGTCTGGATTGGCACCTGTGTTGGGTATCGGAATTGTAGGTCACAAACTCGCGAAAGCACTGACAACTAGACAAGCCGTTCCTATTGTTCGTCACATACAGTAGCATCCTCTCGCTCTATGGCTCCATCGAATCCGGCTACGAGACTTTTCGCTTCTTCGAGGATCCCGAGGCGTTCTATCCAAACACGCCGCTGTGCCCCACCGGTCAGGAATGCGTTCAAGTGCCTCAATCCGTGAGTTCTGGACCGTCAACATGTTGCTGATAGATCATAGTTCGATCTCGGACCAATCTTCTTCATGCTTTTAGCTGTCCTTGGCGGGTTCTTCGCACTCGCAGTGGGCTCGTTGGCCGGATATCATTGGTGGCTCGCCTGGTGAGCTATCGCACCCTTTTCACACTGACTCGCTCGTCCCAGCAACAATATTTCCACCATTGAAAATCTAACTCATGCATTTCCCTCTGTCCTGCTCGCGGATCTATCACCGCCTGGAGGGGGCGATACAAGCGCCAGATGGACGCCAGATCATCTCCTCACACGAGAGGAGAGGGTTAGGCTTCGGCGCGAAGCAAGGCATATCAACGTATATGATTTAGGCTGGAAAAAGAACCTCGCTCAAATCTTCGGAAAAGGGACTCTTCTGTCGAGCCTATGGCCATTGAGCCGACCGGCTGCAAAGTGAGCAAGGCCTTTTGTCTGTGGCTGACATTCTCATAGTTACGAAACAGACGCAGGGCACTTCTACCCGGTTGACGAAGAGAAGTTAGAAGGGCTCAAGCGCCTGACACGAGAGTTGCGATTCCGAGACAATGCTTCTAACGGAAGCGCTCGCACATTTGTCGTTGACGATGAATCCGACAATGAAAGCGATCTCAATGGCGAGCCTCTTCACTCTGCTCAAAGTTCCTCGAAGCGATCTTGATGGAGGCGATGATGTTGATGGGGATGATAACTCACGGAATGGATCGCAAGCATGGTTCGAAGCATAGATTGTTGTTGTACAAGGTGCATGAACAGCATAGCTAGCAGCGGCATACGGGCGGCGCAAGAGCATATGGGCATGGATTAAGTATGGGATACCCTTATATTCGCAGTCATGGTTGTCAGCGCTTCACGCAAAGAGCGAGATTGTGGAAGTGGCGCCCATCCTCTTCCTTGCCGCCTGGCCGGGAGGATAGCTCTGAGTGGCCAGACGCGCTTGTTGAGCGCGCAGCGGCTGAATAGCATGTCCAGTACCATCCTGCCGCGACGAAAATTGGTATTGATAGTTGCCATCTTCTGTCTGTACCATGACGAGCGAGTCGTCGATCTCGAACGACTGACCATTCGGATGGATGGCATCGACGGGGGATGTATACACTGGCATCTTGAGCTCCATGGAGCCGGATGAGAGCTGTCCAGGAGTTTCCGCAGGTGTAGATGGCATAGAGCCCCTAGGACTGACCCAGCGAGGATCAATGGTCAGTGGTATGTTGACGTCGTATACTGAACTTCTAGGAGTGTAATCCTGTGCGGACTGTGGGATGGACGTAGATGTCCATATGGCGGGAGAGGCTTCTACCTGCTCTTGACCTATAAGACTTGTAGGCTCCACTGATGCCATCATTCGGGATGGTGAGGAACTACCAAGACCAGACCATGGATCCTGGAAGATGCATTGAGCCTGCGAATTAGTAGCTGAGGTTTGATATACATCAGCAGACCACGTCGTCGGATTGAACCCTGATTCATTCCGATTGTCGGGGGACATGTGCATATGGAAGCCAGTGTCCAGCATTGGAGGTCCTTCATTCGTGCCGACTTGCATTTCAGCAGTGTCAATGTGAATGAGTCCTGACCTTGTGATATCAGTGATCGGTTGATTCCCTACTGGCATGCTAAAGGGAGACGGCTGTATGGGAGCGAGCTGAGAGACCCGAGCTTGACCAAGGGAGACGTGCGCAGGGATGGGAGTTGTGTGGATGGAAGCGGGGCAAGACTGAAGCTGTCGGTCGGTCGCTGTTCTTGGTGACGACATCGAGATCATAGGTGTCAGGAGATCCGTTGCCATCTGGGAACTTTGACATCTTGAGGAAAGTTGAGCACCATTCATGCTCACGTTCGACATGGTACGACGTGTTCTTTGGGTATCTTGATGGTCCATATCGAGGCCTGGAGCGTGTGAACTAGCCGTCACGGGTGTCATGGGTAAGCCGCCAGCCAGACTCGCGTGAGAGAGCCTGTGAGAACAATACGAGCTTGTGACATCGTCAGCAACCTTGCCTTCTTGTATGTCCGCCAGTCGAGATCGATTGTCAGACAGGCTTCCTGACGAGTGCCGCACTCTCGGCACAGCTGGCGTCATCGATGAGAAAGAGGTATGATTGCCCATATTCGGAGGAGTTGGAGGTGCATTCTCACTCATCATCTCCTCAGGAATGTGGCGTCTCTCATCGTGATCCATTTCATCTTCACTGGGCGAAGGATTTCGAATGGAAGCGAGAGAGCCTCGTCGACGTCGAGACTCAGCTATCGATTCTCTAACCTCCCTGAATTTGGCTTCTACAGCTGGTCCAGCTCGGGTCCGGACGATCTGACCGTTCGCCAATCGACGCGTGCGGAAAAGCTTGGGCGTAGCTCGTCGCTTGATCGATGCAATGTCCTCGCGGCTTGACAGACGATGGAGGATCGGATCTGAAGCAATCTGTGAGACGTGTTCAACTGCTTGATAGACTCACGTGCCCAGACGGACGCATCGGATATCATGCCTCCTGAATCTTTGAATTGCCTGCCCGGGAACTGTCTGGTGAAGCCATAAATCTTTTTTTCGCCGGGATGATGTCAGCATGACCAGAAGGATGCTCTCTGGGCGGGAGTGAAAGGCTCGGCTCACATTCAATTGTCGACCGAAAGAGGATAACTTGTCATGTTTGAATAGTCGCGGCAAGATCTCCTTGACAAGCTAAGGACGAGTGAGCTGTGTTCTCCATATACCGAAGCAAGGGATAATAGACTGCTTACCTTGTCCGGCTTCGCAATTACCAGCTGCTTGGAATCTGCTGCCCAGTATATCACGTCAGGGTATGGGTGGGGGTTCAGCGAGAGAAAGCTACCGACGAGGGTCAGTGAAAGCCGATTACTACTCAGCTTTGCGCCCACTCACTCGTACAGCTTCTGAAGGAAATTTAGATGCTTGACGGTGCCATTGGTAGTCGAATCACCATTTTGCCACTGGATATCATCATGTATCATGTCAGTCTCGCACAAGACCAGGGTCAATGGTATGGGTAGTTTTCAGCTTCACCAGCGACGGCGAGAGATGGTGTGGTGGATGAGTGTTGTGAGTTAGGTAGACGAGAAGAGATGAGCAAAGAGTGAGCCGAGCAAGAAAGGTCTTCTTGAAGGCCTCATCGCACTCAAACGAGTCCCAGGTTTTATACCTGGCGCATGGCTCCAATATGTCATCCGGAAGAGACTCTTGCCTCCTTTCTCTCTCTGCAGACCGCGGGGAACATAGACAAAGTAGGTGCAGGAGAGACTTGGAGTGCGTTTTGGAAGCCCTACCGCAGGGAGATTTCAGTCTCGCGGCCGAGTCCTTCTTAGTAGTGTAACCCGCAGGTTGGAGGCACGCCGACTGGATGACCCTTGCCAGTCAGATAGTAAGTAAGCGAAGGCAGTCAACCTAGCGAGGGGGAGGAGATCTGCCATCGCGTTGTATCATGATTCCAAATGGCAGCTCAGCCCGTACCATACTACTACTGCGCCAACGACTTGGGAGCTCGCTGCGTGGCCATCTGCTGCTTCATACGTTGTTAGTCCTTGATGCATCTCGGCGGTGTATGACGCTGCAAATGACGATATTTTATTTGACCCTCTCCTTTACTGGTCCACGCAATTTGCTTCCTTTCCCGACTCTGCATGTCGTTCCCCTCCTGTCAAGTTTAGGTCTCTTGTCTTTGTTCTCTTGATCTCACGGCGTCGACTGGTTCGCATCCTGCTCACACTTGCTTTGAGGGACTTGGACGGGCTACATTGGACGGCGTACTATGGATCTGTCAGCGCTGGGAACGACGTTGCCACCGGGCTTAGCGGATGCAGAGCGAGATATGGGAGACAAGTTTAGAGGTGAGGCCCATGTTTGACGTTGTGCTCTGGGTTCATGGCGTCGGTTCTTGGGAATCGACCATTCGTCTGACCTCCTTGAAAAACCTTGACTGACATTCTCATTCCTAGCCGCCGCTCTAAGCATCACAAATCTGTACAAGAGCTCGCTCAATTACACCAAGGTATGTTTGCCGCACTTGCCGCCACCCTATTAGACCCGCCTTCTCCGGGCCGACGAGCACCCTCACTTTGGCATCGTCAGTGCTGACGTCTGATCTGTAGCAAGCATATCATGCTGGATACGCGGCATGTCTGTGAGTGGATGTCTCTGGTTCCAGGTCATGTAAACTGACCTGACCAGTGCCGATGTTCTATCTACTGTCCAATCGTCTATTGCCGGGAGCCAAGACGCGACTCAGACCCTTTCACGCTTGATGGACTGGGCTGAGGCTCGAGAGGTGAGCTCAAATGTCCACTTGCGTTGGAACAATTCTGAACCTTTATTATAGACTGCCATGGCTGCATTCGCTGCGGAAGAAGGGGAAGATGGCCCGGCTCATCCTTCAGCCAACGTGAAGCGTGCGACGATGGTCAAGGAGGCTCAGCAGAGTCTGGCACGGCTTGGGCATCCTTCGAGACCGACATCAGCCCCTATCGTCGAATCGACACGGTCTGAAGCGACACCATCTACGGGCCTGAAATTCATGCCTATCGTGACGCCAGCTTCGGACGCTTCCTCGTCCAGCTTATCGTATCAACCCACACCTCACGTTCGTTCTTCGTCCCCTTCCATGCCTTCTTCTTCGTCTGCTTCGCGTCCGATGGTCAACATGCAGCAACAGAGGAAGCGACATTCCCCTATGCGCTCTCTGCACCGAACCGACACATCTAGTTCTACGACGTCGACACTTCCCACCGTGTCAATCTTCAATCCCGCTTTGACCAACCTCCCGTCGCATCAATCAGCATTGTCTTCCCCTACTCCTCACCTGCCGGCAGGTAGTAAACGCACGCACCAACAGGTTGATTTTGAAATGTCTGAAACGGAACCGAGCGGCAATGCCAGTGTGGTTCCGCCGACAACGCCTTCGAATCGATCGCATAGATCCAACAAACGTAGGACGTTGGGGACGGGGCTGGGCAGAAGCAGCATGGAGGATGGAGCGGTCGAAGAGAAGGAGAGGGACAATCGGAGAAAAGGAGGACGGCGCGGTCATGGACAAGGCGGTGGGGGTGGGCAAGGACAAGCAGGCGCTTTTTGAGACGAAAATCATCAATCAAGTGAGGGATAGTGGGCATTATGGAGACTGTTCAGCATTGTAAATGACCACTGGCGGGCTTCTACTGGGGATCCGCGTCCGTTGCATACGCCATCATGTGTACTATATAAGGAATAATGCAGTCTATTGATATGTCAGTCTGGGATTGTAGACTCGGTAGAACCGGCCAATATTGACACGACCGTACAGGTGCAGAGCATTCCTCTAGGATTGTCACGGAGGTGTCGGGTTGAGAGCTCCTTGTCCAAGTTGACAAGAAACCCTTTCCGCTGCTTCGATCAGTCCCAGTCGTCAAAGTGCCTATAATCGCTGTCCTCTTTCCTGATCGGGTATTCACCATTAAATCCCTGCCACAATCCACATCCAGACTTCCATTTTTCTTTATCGTCTCCGACTTCCAGTCCATTGTTCATCCTCGTCTCCACGAGCCAATACGACTTGGCAACAGTTTTGAATCCAAGTTTTTTCTGGAAGGCTTCGGACGCTGTATTGACCGCGAGGAAACCGGACCTCAATTGTCCGGGATAGGTATAGATATAAGGCAGAAACCACTCCTTGATACAGTATCGATAAGCAGCCTGTGGGGGCAAAGATTCATTAGAATACTTGAAAGGCACTAGCTGTCCGGACTCACAGTGGTGATACCCTTGCCCTGGTGTGCGGGATGTAGCCAGCATGAGATTGACCATCCTACCTCGCGATCGCTCTTGCCCTCGTCTTCGCGTTGTCGGATCTGACGGTATTGTTTTCCACCTTCGGCGTGGGTCGCTCGCTTTAACAACGTGACGCCGAGCAGAGCTGGCATAGGATCCGCTTGTGCCTCGGCAGTCAGTCGAATGACTGAGAAACAAGGCAGATCGAAATGTTACTTTCACGCCTTTCTTCTTGAGATGTTTCCTCGAACCCACCTGGCATACACCATCCTATTCGCTCCTGCTGGTACTTTTCGATGCTCTGCTTGACACTGTCGACTGTGACCGTTCCGCCGGACAAAAATGTAGCCAAGGTCTTGGAGACTGGTGTGTCTCGCAGTATTTGAGCTTCAGTTTCTGCATCATGCTGGACACCCTCAGGAGTCGCCAGGTAGTTTGTCAGACAATACTCTTCGCAAGGCGCCGGGAGCTGAATATAGGGTAGGCCATGAGGTGAAATGCGAAGTCTGGGCAAAGACGAGAAAGGCTCGACGGGGATGTGATTTGCTTCAAGGTGGCCTGTCAGCGGAAGGTCATTGACCATAATGATCTGCTGGCTGAGGACTGATGAGAGTGAAACTGACACCAAGCTGAGTCACCACGAGTCGATCTAGCTAGATCTGCTTGTCAATCATGGTGCCTCACGTGGCGCAAAATTGTGTCCCAGATGTTCGACAGTCACACACAACAGATCAATGCATTAAAAGCTCGCGGTATATAACTGCGCGTCTGGTCCCAGAAGATGTCAAACGATGCTGTACAAAATGAGAAAGTATGGTTGAAGGTAGTCAATTCAAACTTCATATGCCTTAGAAGGCGAGGAGCTTGGAGCCACAAAGGACGAGGACGTCAAGACCAGCGCTGAGCTTGGCGTAAGCCTCAAGGGAAGCCTGGACGGCGGACTGGAGAGGAGTGAGGCCAGAAACGACACCTCCGAGACCAGTACCGACGCTGATTCCGAGGCCGGCGGTGGGGCAAACGTTAGGAGGGGTGACAGTCTGAAACATTGAGTCAGCAAGGGAATTTGGAGGAGGTGCCACTTTGATGACTTACGCTGGTGTAGACTCCAGTGTTGGGGACAGACTTGGTGACGGTAGCAGTAACAGTCTTAGGTCCTCCGGTGACAGTGGCCATGACAGTGGAGGTCTTGGTGACGGTCTTTTGCTTGCCAGTGACTGTGACGCCGACGGTGACCTTGGCGGCAGGAACGGTGACCTTGACGGTGGCTGCAGCACCAGTGAGGGTTCCGACCTTGTCAGTGACGACGGCGGTGACAGTGTTGAGGGCAGTGACGGTGACGGTGCTGAGGTCTCGCTTGACGTTGGCAGTGGCGCTGACTCCGGTGACGGCGGCGCTCAAGGAGAGATAGGCGTCAGGGCAGCAGTTGGTAGGGAAGACGAGCTCGTATTGAGTCTTGGTGGGGGATCCAGTGGTGACAGTCTTGGTCAAGGCATTGGTGACGGTACCAGAGGCGGAAGTGATTGTCTTGGTGACCGTCTTGGTGACGGTAGCGGGAGGAAGAGGGTTGGAAAGAGTGACAGTGGCTTTGACAGTGACAGTGTTGAGACCGGTGATGGTGCTGGTGATCTTGGGAATGATCGTGGTGACAGGGACTGTGACATAGTTGGTAAGAGTGGGAACGACGGTGAGGGTGACTGTGGCATGTCAGATGATGCAGGAAGTGAAGCAGAGCTTGAGACTTACCAGGAGGAAGCGAGTTCAGGACACATTGTCCAGCGTTGAGCTGATATCCCGTCAGACAGCTCTGGCAGATACCATTGCTGCCTGCGCTAAGACACTGAGAAGCTGAGAGACCGGGAAGCAGAACTCCATTGACGTCAAAGACACACTTGACGCCATTGAGGAGATTGAGGAGGTCGGTATACACACTGTGACTGAGTTAGAGACGTGTGTGTGGATGGAGTCTGGAAGCACTCACCAAGTCAAGTCACCATTAACACTAATAGCCGGCGTCGAGATCGACAGGCTGAGGCCTCCCAAACCTGGACAGAGGGTGGTGGCACAGGGTCCGAGCTGGACTGCATCTCGCTTAGCAGCGATGGGAGAAGCGGAAGTGGCAGACAAGAGTCCCAAAGCAGCTGAGAGAAGGGCGAACTTCATTGTAAACAAAGGATGAATGTCAAGGTAGCTTCAAGGGGTGGTGATGCAAGGCAGGACAGATAAAGTCAACGAAATGGAAGAGTAAGAAGAGATGAATGGAGAGAGAGAAGACTCGAGATGGAGAATGGTCATTTCATCCATCCATCTTGATCTACTTATATCCATCCAGCATCTCCTCGGACGGTCATGAACTTCGATCCATTCCTTTCCTTCTTCTATCCTTGGCATTAGTACGTTGTCTCAGGTGAAAAGTGCCAACCTGTAGCCCTGAGAGGACTGGCTACGTCTGCACGAAGGGGAGGAAGGTTAGCCTTCGTCAGTCGAACCAGATAGCCAAATTTCGTCCCGAATCGAAACAGATCATGTCAAATCTTATCCAGTGACCCAAATGAATGACGCCTCTCGGTTTCTGGGAAATAATCGACGGAGGCATCAGAGGAGAGGGCCTAACGCCTGCTTGATCATGGTCTTCTGACTCACATCCGCGGCCTCCCCCTAACCCCTTAGCTCCCTCCCCCCTCCTCATGGATTGGATGATCACTTTAGAAGAGACAAAATGAGACATCTGAGACATGATCACAGATGCCGATCATCCCGGTGGGGAACTGATCAGGTACAGAAGAGGGGGCGAACCCCCGGGGGAAAGAGAAAACAAAGTGACTAACCGGTCACATTGGGTAATTTTCATTCTCGCCTTTTTTTCAAACACTTTTTCATGAACATTCCGTTGTCTCAGCCTTCTCTTCTTTCGTGTTATTTATTCATCATGACCTGGGCCACGACTCTGCTCATATATGGTGGTGGTGGTACTGGTGCTGCTGCTGCTCAGTATATCGACCCGATGAGGCTTCATAGAAACCTTAGTTCAACACGACTGAGTCGTCCCGATGAGACGATGAACCAGAACCTTCGTTAAGCATGTCCTCCGGATGAGCAAGCTTACTCTGCCGGTGTGCCTGTTCGTGGTCATTGGGTTGATTGTCAATCATGACGCCCCCTTGAGCAGTATTTCCGATGGATCGTCGTGCAAAACCGACTTGGGCAGGAGGCGATCGCGAGGCAAAGAGGGAATGGTGACGAACCGAATAGCAGAGACTGGTGACGGCCTATTCCGCTTCGTTCATTGTGTTACAGTCTTGATTACTTCCCTCTGGGTGGTGGCTGAGAGAGGGCTTGGGGGCTCCTGTACCCGATTAGACGCCCAGGTTGTTTCGGGGACTTTGACCAGATCGATGGGGAACAAATCGCGAGGCGTTCCGCGGAATATTCACTCCTCGTGGACGACTACGTTGGGGTTGGGCGTGGGAAGTAAGGAATGTCCAATCGCCGATTCCTCATCCTCGCAAGGTCTGATTGGGTCAGAGCTTCAGTAGGCTGTCCACTGGTGAGTCATGCTTAGCGTCTTTCCCATCCCCAGATACTTTTAGAAATATTTGTGGAAGTCCCCCACGATCCAGTGGATCATGTATGCATCCTATCCGTACGTGGGAAGGTTCTTGAACAGACTTGCTCCTCTATCGACTGGCAACTCGCCGTGTAACCCCTGCCAGTCACAGCACATAATCTCCAACTGGTCCACCTTGTCCTTCCAATGAGGCAGCATTTTCGATGAATCGGTGTTGAGCGACGGACAAACCGCCACCGACTTGAAGCCCAGCTGCTCATGCATCCTTGCAGATCTCCGGTTGGTCCTGTAGTACGCGGACACTAGCTGACCTGGGAAGCGGTATATTTCTGGCACGAAATACATCGACAAGATGTGTCGTAGAGCGGCCTGTGAATCACCGTTATTAGTTAGAAAGGATGACGTGCAAGGATCGGCAAAGGCCCACCCGAGCGAGACCCTGACCACCAAATGCCGGATCCAACGTGGCGCCGATGGACCAATGGACTTGATCATCAGGCAGATCACGTTCTCTCTCCGTCCACATGGCGTTCTCTTCGGGACTCAGGAGCTGGAAGACGAGTCGTTTGACACCGATCGTGCCGATCATCATGGGATCAGGACTTGACTCCACATCCTCCGTCCTTCTGATCACTACAATGAGCGCAAGGGATGCCAGGACCCACTTACCAGACATGCACCAACCGCTCGGGGCCCGAGCAAGAATCTGCTTGAGCCATTCTCTCCTCTCATCGACCGTTATCACACGATATTTAGGCGTTGCAAGGCCTTCCGCCGCTTCTGGTGTATTCAGAATCCTCGCATAGGCCTCTGCATCGTTCTCTCTAAAATGACCAGAGGTAGCTGAGCTCGAGAGACCGGCGTCGCATGGTGGTAGCAAGAAATTGGTCAAGCAGAAGGAGTCGTGTGGTTCTGGCAAGACGAGATAAGGTATCCCATGGCATGAGTGCTTGACCCCATATGTCGACGCTAGTTCCACTGACAAGGGTATCCTATGCTGAAGCAGTGCTTCCTGCAGAGACGGAGAACTGTCGTGCATGGTGACTAAAGTGCTGAAGAAGAGGAACATCAAAAGTATGTTTGCATTAGCTTATAAGACTACCTGAGGCTTAGGTCGCCCGAGGTCCGAGTCGCAAACGACTCGGACATGAAAGGTGGTCTCGCAGAAATTGTTCCCTTTCTCTGCATCTCTGACAAGGTCAGGATCAACGGGATATGCCATGTCATGCCAGAGGAGATCATACATGTCGTTTCATATGCATGGGGCGGTGGTCATATACATGCTTCACTGAAGGAGGGTGGGTCATGCCGGAATAATCTTCATCTATCGTCGACTTATCGTATGCTTAGAACAAGTCTTCCAGAGTCATTTGTCTGGTGAAGTCGATCAGCGATATCATAGACAAGGGTCTTTGAGAGGCATGTTCTCCACTCACTTGACGATATCTGTGCTCGCTACCATGTTGGTGAATTCTTCAAAGGACAGTTTTCCATCACCGTCCTTGTCAGCTTCCATAATTGTCTTGTCGACAATTTGCTGCAGTTGTTGGTCCTAAGTAAGGACTCAGCGATGCCAGCCAGCTAGTGACATCGACAATGCTCACCTTGAGATTGTTTCCCACCATTTGCTTGAGAACCAGGTATAGCTCTCCGTTGGAAATATATCCGTCTCTATCCATGTCGTACACTTTGAACGCAACTAAGCAAGCGTCAGTTTTGAGTCCACCGGAACGATGCATAATCGACTCACACCGCAGCTTCTCATCCCTTCCTCCTTTACTTGAGAAAGCACTGAGACCTCCGACAAACTCTTGAAAGTCGACCGTTCCACTTCCGCTGAGAACGTGTCAGAAACAAAAGGCCGGCAGTCACCCTCTATGAACCCAGTTGGACTCACTCCTCGTCAAATATAGCAATCATGCGGTGGGCCAATGGATTGTTGGCGATCTGAGGGATCTGTAGGAACTCGTCCTTGTCTATTGAGCCCGATCCATCCTTGTCCAATTTCATGAACCTCTTTTTCAGCCGCATCAACTCCTCGGCGGAGACTGGGGAAGGGGCGAATGATAGCAGCGAGGGAGAGATAGTTCGAATTACATGGGTTTCACAGGGATGACAAGCGGTCAGAGGAATCAAAAATCAAGGTCGTGCGACAAGAGCAGCAATTGTCAGTGCCGAAGCGGAGCACATACCAGGAATGGATCACTCACAATTAGATGTCCGTTCCAGCGAGTTGAACACTGATGATTCTGCTTGTCCCATGATGTGAAATGTCTAGGACACTATGGTCGGTTCTCTGAGGGTGGGTCTACAAGCATACAAAAGAGTAACCTAAAGGAGACCTTGCTAACGACAGTGAGCCAGCGCAAGAGAAAGAAGCGTCCGCGTCTTTTGCCACGTGATTGATGTCGTCAATTGTATGTGGCGAGAAGTGAAAGAGCCACGGTCACGAACTGTCTCTCACCATGAATGGGAGGGCGGTGATCACGAGACAGGAGAAGTGGATCTAGACATTGTGGGATTCACCAAAGGCTTCAATCCCAATGTGCCATCACATAGGCTGGTTCCGCTCACTTCTGGGACGCACACTATCAACTTATAAGAGGAGACCGCTGATCCTTCCTTTCTTCTCAAATCGCTTTGTCCCTTGCCCCTTTTCCTTCTCCCAGAGTATAACTTTCCAAGCGACCAGCTCTCCACACCCACAGAAATCTACCTACCATGGATTCGATTCGACACCTTAGTCAGTCTGACCATCGAGACTCTGCTCGAACCTCCCATCGAGAGCAGCATCGAGCTGCACCTGTGCCTCCTGCCCGACCAGACCCCAGAGACTTGGTCTTGGATAATCCGTTGCCCCCGCCTCCGCCTCCTCTGCCCAAGGATTATCGGTACCAGCATCCGAGGCCACCGACTCTGGATAGAGCTACCCCTTCGCCGCCGCCTCGACCAATTGGTCCTTACCGACCTCTTTTCTCTTCCTCTTCCTCTTCTTCTCCCAGGACCACCGCGCCCTCTCCAGCCCCCGCCCACGCCTACGCTGAGCCGACCACTGCTCAGGAGCCCAAGAGCCCATCTCGTCCTCGTTCAGCAAGCGTCGGAGAGCTTTCGGACACCTCAATGTCACGCTCGAGCCATGATCACCGACACTCGACGTCTCGAAGCCTTCGTCGAGTAGCGCTCGCCCAAGTCCAGCATCGCGATGAGCAAGAAGCTCGACATCGAGCGGCTCGTGAGGCCGATGCATACTATGCCCCTTCCAGCGTGGACGATGGGGCCAGTATCTACTCGCTGTCCTCCTCTATCGCAGCCGCTGTGCCTCCTATGCCTCAGCGAGAGGCGTTTGAACGTGCGGCGGATGCATCTGACCGAGCTGGTTTGGGCCAGTATCGAGCAGAGCAGCGATACTTTGAGGCGATAAAGCAATGGCGTCGAGCTGCTAGGGAGATTCGAAAGCGAGAGAAAGCTAGAGAAGCAAAGGTAGCGGCAGCGGTCGAGAGTGAGGTATCGCAACGTCGAGCGCATCGAGAACAGCGGCATAGGGAGCAAGAGGCCACTCACGAAAGGCACCACCGAGTCGCCCAGTTGGAGCAGGAGCACAGTGAGGAGAGGACAACCGATGTGGTCAAGTTCGCGATGCGAAAGGAGCTCGAAGAGTTGAGAGCGGAGCTGGCGAAAGAGCGCAAGCAGAGGGAGAAGGATAACGAGGCAAAGGAAATGGTCACGGCCAAGTTGGAGGAAGATCTCACCTGTGCCATTTGCTCGGGTATATTGTGAGTGAACGTGTGAGGTTGGACTAAACAGTCCAGGGTCGAAGCACATCAGACGAACTCCTGTGGACATGTCTCGTGTGGGTCGTGCGCGGTCAACTGGCTCCAGACGCAGGTGTGTTCGGCTCGCACAGGACCCTGTACTCACGCTCAGGTCGAGGAAGGCAAGGAACCCTCGTGTCCACTCTGTCGAACCCATGTCAACCTCTACGTGCCCATTTTGGCCGTTCGAGCGCTTGACGAGATGGTCAAGACGTGGGTAGAGGGTAAAATGAAAGCTTCGGAAGGGCCTTGGGAGCTGTACAACGATTTCCTCGACCGGCAGGAGTGAGTAGAGTCATCGGTCCGCACAGCTCACGGCCAGCCGATGGGCAGCGTGGAAGTCGGTCCATCCGAAATTGTTTGACCCTGAGTTGTTCCCCGAGACTGTACAGGGGTTCCGACCACCACACTCACGAGCCGAAATCACTCAAGAAGTGTACGAGACTGAATACCTCGAAGAAGCGCTGGACGAGGACCCTCGACAGGACCTCCCTACCATCTTTCAAGGTCTAGAAGTCGAGTCGGTGGAGTATGGTCAGCGTCAGTATCACGAGTCCGAAAGGACTTGGAGAACGTATCACCATCACAGAAGTACCAGTCGACCGAGACATGGCGTGTTCTATACCGATGAGTTGAGTGCATGCGCAAGCGTGGACGCTGATGCCTAGCTTTTTGCCTCGGGTCAACCCTCACACTGCGCTGCAGGAGGAAGTTCATCGCCGGCCTCCGTCGCCTGGACTCGTCGGCGCGAGACTCGCCAACGGGTTGGTGAGACGAATGATCGGCGACTTTGAGAGGATCGAGAGGGAGATGCAGAGGGAAGCGATAAGGGATATGACGATGATGATGAGTAGAAGAGGCTAAAAAGAAGTTGGCATCAACTCGGATATGTAGCCGAAATCTGATGCCCTTGATCCGTGGACTGTTCCGCCCTGTATCGAACAGAGACGTGTATCCCTATAGCGTTCAACGTAACGGATATTCTGTCTTGCGTCGTTATTGTCCGTCTCATGGTCTTGACGAGAAAGGGAATGGCCAATCGACGCGATTCATCAAAAAGTGGCGGAAAATGTTATTACATACAAACTGATCTCTCTGCCTAGTCCTTTGGGAACTTTCTGAACATGTCCTGCAACTTGTCCATGGGCGCAGTCATGAGTCCGACAACCGTCTCGAAGGGCTGCGACGATTTCAGCCCTAACCTGTGAGATAATCACTCACCGGCTTATCAGGGGCTGAGGGATGGCTTCTGGTCGGAACAAACTTCTTGGTCCGCTGAAACTCCTTGGCAACTGAAGCCGAATCTTCTCGACTGATGTGCTCCTCGAGCTTTGGCAGGTCATCGTGCTCCTCTTCCTTGATATGCTCCGAGAGGTTTGACATGAGTGCTCGGAGAGTAGGCTCGAACTCAGGATTCGAGGCTTTCATCCCCTGGAACAGGTTGAGCTGCTCCTTGACCTGTATGAAAAATATGTCAGCGGGATCATGAGCACATTGAGTTTGCTCACCTTTTGATGCTCCGCTCGGTCCTTCTGAGCCATGGCCTGTCCACCAGGGACGACTTTCTCCATCAGAGGGTAGATGACCAGTTCTTCACCAAGCGAGTGGCGCGCCAATTCCCAAGTGAACTGGTTCTGATATCGCGTTTTGGCATCTTCATCTTCGGCCGTGAGGATCTGCTTGTAGTAGTCTTCAATCTCGCGATGATCGTGCGTGATGACGGCAGATATCGTGGACATGTTGAGTGTGGGTAGTCTCTGAGTAGAAAGGCTGATGTATCGTTTGGGAATCGTTCGAGCGGCAGTGGCGAGGACAGTGAGCATAAGGTCACAAATGTGAGAACACTGATTGGTCGAGGGGGATCCCATCGTTCTACCCCTTTATACCTCTGTCTGAGGTCATGTCAGCATGACTGATAAAGTGTCAGCAAAGCAGTCATCGAAAGGACATCTATGGTCAGCCATGACGAATCAAACATGTCATCCAGCAGGGAACAGATAGGTCAGGCCATTCGGCCTTGAGGGGGCTTTCGGGACCGACAAAGTATAAGGTCCCACTGATCCCCGACATCATTCCTGCATCGCCGGGGTTTGATTTACAGCTTGACGAGTCAGAGATTGTGCAGCCGCCAGGAGGGCCGAAAAGCTGCAATGTGGCATATCTGTATTTGTTGCGCCCCAGCTTCCAAGATACGGCCTAGATTGCCCGTCAAGAGGTGTTCACCAATACCTCCGATAGATGTCAAGGGTGCAAGGACACCCAATAAGGATGCTTTCTCGAATTGATAGTTTGTCAAACTACTTCATCTTATTGCGTAGCTTTTGTGGCCTAGTTGGTAAGGCATCCGCTTCACAGCGAATGCGCGGAAGATCCAGAGTTCGATCCTCTGCGGAAGCACGCCTCTTTTTGCACCTCTCTTTTTTGGGATATATCCTCAGACGAAGAGGACCATGCAATGTCTTGCTCTTTTCACAACATCGTTGGAAAACGATCGGAAAAGAAGTGAGGTAGGACCTAGTTTTTCGAGATCGGCCGGCGATGCCGACCATTGCGCAGTGCAATATGACCTTTTGCTGGGTGTGAGCTTTAACGCTTAGCAGCCTATTTTGGACGTGGTACCCGATGAAAAGCATTGTCCATCCAACATGGAAACCATAAGATAGTCCGTGATAATAGTCATCGTCACACAGCAGCAGCACCACGGCAGCTGCAGCACCCTGCGAGCCCTAGCATCCCGCCCCAGTGGCACCCGCTGCTGCTCCTCCTCCCGATCCTCCTGGCGATCTGATACACACCGGCTTGAGGGTTGACGGCTCCGGTTCGTTCTGCTTAGCCACGACGACGCCGACAGTAACGGCGACAATGATGATGAGGAGCTGGCGCGTCAGCTCTCAGCCCTACGAGAGAACAATTCACCAGAATCAGTGCCGCGATGATGAGGCATTTGGACCTATTTCGTCGTTTTTGGGCATCGCTCAACCATTCACTGCACTGTTAGCTAGATGTCTCATCCGGTCGCAGCCTACCTGTCCCCGGATTGGCCCTTTTCCATCTGCATTGCATCCAACTTGTTGACACTGACACTGAAACGTTTCCAAAAGTCCATCGTACTGGGCACGCCGTTCCGTGCCCTCGCTCCAGGTCGCAACCCGCTCTCTTGACGTCCTTTTCTCGGGGAGATGGGCGAGAACACTTCGTCCTCTCCACCTCTGAACAAGGCCTTTTTCTCCTTGAGCAGATCGTACCCCGCGATGGACTCTGACGACGTCGAACTGCGATGACTTGCCAGAGATGGCTCGGCGAATGGAGATTTGGGCGGCGAAAGGGACGGTGCCGGTGAGGCCGGAGGCGCGGCCAGATGAGGGGACACGGGCGTGCCGGTGGGAGGCAGCTGGGGAATGGCGTACACCTGTCTTGACACCTGGTGAGCTGCTGGCGGGGTCCTAGGCGACATGGGAACGACGATACGTGGAGAAGGTCGGAGCGAGTGGTTGGTCGACTGTTGAGGAGATGGCTGGCGAGACGTGTCTGAGCGGATTTGAGACATAGGTGGGTAGCCAGTGTTCGGGGATGGAAAGTGGACGATGGATCTTCGTTCAGTAGATGAATCGTCATCTACTTGACCAGAGAGCGACCGGACGCGATCGTGAGATTCCAGAAAAGAGACCTTGTCAGGCGCCCTGTCACGTCTAGCGCCTGCCCTAGGTCCATCCGAGCCATCGTGTGGTGTAAAGGTCACATGGTTCGGTCCTCGGATAAATTCCACGTCCCCATCTTCCCCTTTGTTGTCTTCTCGCTCATAAGGGGCCAACATGGCTTCCATAAAGTCGAAACCGGAGGAGGAAGAGTCTCGGACGGAGCTCGCGGTGGAGACCCGGTGTTCTGAGGGAGGTCGGAGTGAAATGGCAGGCGCGAGATGGGTAGGTCTAGGGCGAATCAGGGGAGTGTTAGATCGATCAAAATTGGCCACTTGAGATTCTGTCTTCGGTCTCCCGTTAGGTGATTGGGATCTAGCTGGTGACAGGGATCTGAAGCCAGGTCCAAGAGGAGATGGCGGGATGGGGGATTTGGAGCGGGACATGAGGAGGCGGCACTGGAGAGAGAGAATAGCTGCGGACACAAGGAACAGTCGCGAGACACTTGGCAGTCAGCAGATAGGAGACTATAGGCACGGTAAAGGAACGTGAGGGTTGAAAACGAATGGACTTTTGAGTGTTGATGGACCTATACACAAGGTATCGAGGCAATGTCCCAATGAATGATAAGCGGTGGTGGTGATGGAGTGAGAGAGAAGAGGGATGGATAGGTAGAGAGGTTCAATTAGCTTCTCTTTGACCATGGTGGATCCATCCTTCTCTCCCAATCGTCCTTCTCTTGCTCCCCCCCCTCATCCCTCCTTGGCACTCTATCTATGCACCAAATACCCCTTTCTCCCCCCTTTTCAACTCGAAACAAACGCGAAGAGGTCTCTCTCTGCTCGGACCTCTTCGTCTCCCCTCATTTGGGGACATCGCTGCAGGGCGAAAGGAGAGATACACTCTGGCCATGCTACGACTGTCAATAAGGGACGACGATCGAAAGCTGAAGCCTTTTGGTGCATCAATGAATGAGCCTGGAAGTTTGGCCTTGCATGATGGGTAGAGAGAGAGAGATTGAGAAATTGGAGGAGACACAAGACGTGTTTTTAAATTACCTTCGCCGCACGGTCACTGCTGATTGTGGCTCTTTGCATGCATGACCCGCTACGGTTCAGCCTTCGGATACGGTCTAGACCGCTCACGAAAGATCGTGCGGACTGCTTTTAGACGCATGTAGATCTCTGGAGCCTTTCGCAATTGGCATGGCTCGAGCAGAAACACCGGAGCGGATTGACTTGTTCATGACCGGGACGAGGCCCCTCAGATCTCACGGTCGACCCCGCAGATTCTTGACATGGCGCGGATGAGACTGTTCACAGCAGGAGTCGAGCCTCAAAATAGTGACTCGGGCGATAACTTGCCTGATGAGGTGAGAGGAACATGGTCCGTTGCGTCATGATGATGTGTGTCAAGGGAACCGTGGCATGAGACAAATGGGCAGAAGGGGGGAAAGGGGATGATGGATGATGCCTGAAGGATGATTGGCGATGGGACCACCTGAAACAGGGTTACATGATTTGCAGTCTCGTCATAGAGATACATTCGTACACAAGACGGTACCGCGCTTAGCATAGCTCCTCGAGCTGGCGGACGGGTCAGCGCATTGCTTTTCGTGGCGTTGTCGTGACACTCACACCACAGCAGCAGATATCCTCGAGAGCACAGCAGCAGAGCTGGCAAGGCAAAAGTCAGCATTGGAGGTTATCGATGGACGTTCCGAGCTCGCTTAGGACTCACACAGGCATCGATCATCGCACAGCAAGGTCCGAGACCACCTCGCAATCGAAGAGGGAACCAAGATTTGCTTTGGGGTTGAGTGGCAGGTGCTTCCTGGACCTGAAGAGGGGCTGAGACGAGGAGAAGTCAGAAGATGTTCCCCCTCCAAAGCGAGTCGGTGGCGAGGTCGCGTTGACCCGCTGCGGGAAAGGGACGCGATGAGGATCAGGGATCAACACTCACTCATGGAAACTTGGGCGGATGGCTGTTGAGTGATCTGTTCGGTCGATTCGACCCGGTTCTCAGTGGTAGGTGCCATGGTGATTCAAAGTTTGGCGTATAGAGCTGACTGAGGGGTGAGTCAATGTATTGGTGTTGGTGCGGTGGTGAGAAGAACGTTGGATACTCCAGCCAGTGACGTCCTTTTATGTGTGTACCATCTCACCTGGACCATTTGATCTATTTTGGGAACACCTGAATTGCGCTTAAAGCGAGACGAGGGTTTTTTTTTTCTCTTAATGGGCTGTGTTTCGGGCACTTTTAGGTAGCGGTGCCAGGGGGGCTGTGGGATGCTGCAGGTCTGCGCATGAGGGGAAAAAGCCAGGTATTCGTCAGAGGGATATGGAGCTGGGAGCTGGAGCTGGAGCTGGTGATGATTGAAATCGCTCATTGAGGGTCTGGCTGAACTGGGCAACCAGAGCTAGGAAGGGAATAGACTGCTGCTTTGACTGCCCTTCAATTTCATGGGATCTGCGTCTGGGCATTTTTGACGTAAAACGGGTAGCGCGCTCACACGGCGTTGAAAGGCGATGAAGGTTTGGTGAACGGGTATCACAATCATACAACCAAAGTACATGACGCGGGGATTTTTAGGCACGAAGAGGTTGCGCCAATTGAGCACATACATAGCCAGATCGTCCGCTGAGGGCCAGCTGCCTGTCGAGCCGGGCCTCGGGTGAAGCGGATCTCACAAAAATCTTGAGCTCCGTTGGAAACCATATTACTTTCCTTTGACCACTCCTCACCCACTGCCCTAGAGCAAGGTACTGCTTGAGTAGTCCTCTGGGCTTGATGTAGCTTGAGGAACGCGATGACTGCACACCGCGAAGCATCATTCGAATACCTGAACGAGCATGCGAGCGACTCCACCTCCTCTGGGAAAAGCCGACCTTATCGGTCAGACCGAGAAGCACATGCCAACACTCCTGCCGGGGAATATGATTTCAACTGGTGCTTTGGCAGGGTGGAGACTTTGAGATCGTCCGGTCTAGACCTCAGACCGCTAGTCGTGAGTACTAATGCTTCCTCTTTGACCCTGACAACCCAGCCATCGCTGTACGCCTCAGCGTTCGTCACTGGGAGTCAGGATAAGGTCTTACAGGATATGTACCATGTCAAGGATATTGGCGATGTTCTGGACTATCTCGAGTGGAGCAGGCAAGATGCAGTAGGTGGATCGTCCCCTTTCGACCTGCTCATGTGACCAAAGGGGGTCCTCATGTTCGCCATCTTTGCCGATCCATCATATGTGAACCGAACCGTGCCGCCATGGGCCATCTTTGATCAACAGAGCGACCCCACAGCCAGTCCAGGATGCGAGAACTGGGCATTCAGCGGTGTCGTAGGTATATACCGGGCGGACCTAGAGCACAGGACTGGGGATATCGGGATCTTTCTCTGGGCTTTCGCTCGAGGGACCGGAATCTCGCTCAGAGCGTCTGCCTTGGCGACTCGCTACGCCATGACGGACCCGAGTATGGGGCCTGGACTGGGTATGAACAAGCTGCGATTCGCAACAGCGATCGACAACACACATAGCAGGAAGCTTGGTGAGCGATTAGGGGCGCATCAAGAGAATCCCGGTGGGTCTAGCCAGCTGTTTCTGCTGACTAGGGGAAATAGATGAAGGCAAGTCGACCAATGAGTGGATCGCCTTCATCTCGCGAAGCGACTGGGAAAGTGGTACGGAAGGTCATATTACAGGCATCTTATCAACTTGAAGGGGACCGTTTCCCTCCGAGGCCCGGCCTGTGTCCGTTGTTAGTAGCGATAAACCCTATCACACGGCTATATCGTCTTCTGGCCTATCAGGGACTGGATAGGGGACATAGCCAGAGCTCCGTAAGCTGCATCATGCGCTATGCAGCGACAAAAAGTGCATGGTAAGGCCAGGACCTCCATAACCTGCTCGGCCGGCCGTCGAGGCTTTCATCAGCCACACGCGTCAGAGGGGACCAATTAAGGAAAATAATACAAGATTTCAGGGGATGCAGGTTTCAGCCGCGATCGATGGTGTTGCTGGAATGAAACTGCATGATGAGATGTTGCGCAGCTCCATGGCGACGATGGATGGGTGGACATGGGCCGGGGAAGGAAGGGGGAGGGACCGCTGTGTGCAGCCATACTCGGCCTCAGCTATGCTCAGCCCAAGACCGACCCACGTCTCGGATCGATGATTACTTGTCCGGAAACTGTTCCGGTTTATAAAGTGTTTCGTCTTCCGCCCTTTCCAAGGAGAAAAAAAAGAGGTGTGGAATGAAAGGGGGATGCAAGGTATTATCCGCCGCCCATACGATGGTTCGTGACTGGAGTTCTTCGACGGGTGCGTGTCCATGCGAAGGTCGATTCCCACAACGACGAGGACTTTGGATCCAACCAACTCAACATTTGCAGCGAGCAGTGCCACGACGATCTGGACAGACAAGTGTGATCGAGTTGGGTGCCAAGCCTAAAAGCAGACAATTTTGTCTTCGACGCTTTGATCCCCCTTTTCTCCCTTTCCCCGTGCTCAAAACATCTCAGACTCACACTCACAATCTGGGATCTCTCGGCGCGACTGTGGACGACGACGACGACGACGACGACGACGGGAAGAGTAGTATTGACGCCGACTGACAGAGTAGCTGGCAGCGTCGCAGGTCGACACATCATAGTCCTCATCGTTGGCCCAATCCTCCCCCCCTCCTTGTGCCTCCATGCCATCATCTCTCGCGCCTGGGCCTATGAGGCAGCTTCGACAGTCCATATCGCGTCACACCTCTGCGAGCACTGACAACGCCAGAGGAAGCTCAAGTCGTAGTGGTGGCGGTGGTGGTGGTGGTCATCGTGGTTCAGAGATGAGCATGTGGAGAAAAGGACCAGTCTCTGTGAGTGTGTCATACAGTGCTGGCTGTGTGTGGTCTTTCTTGGCGGTCGCCAAGGTGAATGGATCGATTGAACCAAGGGAAGGGAAGGGGGGCCAGGGCGGAAGGGAATAGAAGGGCAGTGCTGACTTTTTCCATCATCCCTCTTCTATACCCCTTTCTCTTTTGTCCTGGATTAACGATCACATCCCTCTCTCATGCCATCTCCATCCAACATTCACCACCACCACCACCACCACCACCACCACCACCACCAACTCCATTCAACACCACCGACACCTGCATCTTCTGGTCTTTCTGGCCCATCGCCACCACTCATCAACCTGTCTCCTAACGATCAGTCTCCAAGAGTAGGTGGACAGGGTCGAGCACCTCTCTTGGCGAATGCCTCTTTGCCCGGCATGTCTGATCCTCGACGTCCACAATCCAGCGATTCTATCGCTTCCTCCTACGGTCCTTCTGCGAGACAGGGAGGAATGGGATCGTACAACTCAACCGCCAATCGATTCGGTCCCACTGCTTCCTTCACACCTACCGCGTCAATGGTCAACCTTGCAAGAAGTGAACGGACACCTTTGGCCCCCAATGGTTTAGATGATGATGATCTGGACGATAGCCTGCATACATTCACCGCGAGGGAGAAGCAGGACTTGTCCACACCTTTCAGGCTCAGCTCATGGAGAGGGTGGGCTAACGCCCTGACGTTGATCTTCCTTGCCCTGGCAGTCATCGTCTTGTTCGCTGGATACCCCATCATCTCCTTTTACGGGGGTAATGATCTTTCCAGTGGTTCCGGGACTTCTGGTTTCAACCTCGGAGGGATCAACGCGTCTGGACAGTATCCTGCCATCTCTGGAATCCCTCAATTGATAGATCCCGACACCCCACCTGAAGTCATGACGAGGACCGGGTTCGATGGAGGCCAGTGGAACTTGGTCTTCTCCGACGAATTCAATAAGGAGGGAAGGACGTTTTTTGACGGAGACGACCCATTCTTCCAAGCTGTGGACATCCATTATTGGCCGACAGGGTGGGTTTCCCCCCTTCTACCAAAGGTTAGGTGCTGAATACACAGTGATTTCGAATACTACGATCCTTCCGCTGTGACCACCAAGGACGGCCATTTGGTCATCACCATTGATCAAGAAGCCATCGGAGGCCTCAACTTCAAAAGTGGCATGGTCCAATCCTGGAACAAACTTTGTTTCAACAAGAATGCCTATTTTGAAGTCTCCGCTAGTCTGCCCGGAAACTCTGGCGTCGGAGGTTTCTGGCCAGGTATCTGGACAATGGGTAATCTAGGCCGACCGGGATACGGTGCAACGACAGAGGGGCTGTGGCCGTGAGTGGATGTGACGGCGCTCGAACTCATCATGTCTAGCTATTCGTACGACTCTTGCGATATTGGAACCCTCCCGAACCAGACATGGGTCAACAAGACGGGACCGATCGCCACGCTCACAACGGGAGCTAACGGCGGTAGCTTGTCCTACCTCCCCGGTCAACGGTACTCTGCCTGTACTTGTCCTGGTGAGGATCACCCCGGACCATCCGTCGACATCGGACGTGCTGCCCCGGAAATCGACATCATCGAGGGACAGATCATCATCTCCAAAGCGACCGGAGAAATGTCTCAATCGTTCCAGATCGCTCCGTATGACGATTACTACCAGTATGATAACCGTACAGCGGGGTCTTACGAATTCTTCGACACATCTATCACTATCCCCAACACCTATCTTGGTGGACCATTCCAACAGGCTGTATCAGCCTTGACAGAGGTAGAAGATCAGATCTATCGCGATCAAGTCCCAGTCGGTGGACAGTTCGGGGTCTTTGGCTTCGAATATGCAGCTGAAAAGGACAGGACGAAGGGATACGTCACCTGGGTCAGTATGGGTAAACCAAGCTGGACCATGTCAGCCCAGACAGTCGCTGCGAATCCGAGAACAGAGGTGGATCAGAGGCTCGTCTCGGAAGAACCGATGACGTTGGTGAGTCTGGCGGACATCTGTGTCACACCGACTCACCTTGAAGCAGATCTTCAACTTGGGAATGTCAAACAACTTTCAAAATGTCGACTTTGCCCATTTGGTCACGCCAAACGAGCTTCGTATAGACTACATCAGAGTTTGGCAGCGTGCGGATGGGTCCGGCTCTGTAGGATGTGATCCCCCTGGTCAGTTTCCGGTAGCTCCCCAGTCCCTTACTGACTCGCATAACTCAGACATGCCAACCGCAGCGTTCATCGACAAGTACATGCACATTTATCAAAACGCCAACTTGACCACTTGGGAGCAAGCTGGTAGGTCTGCAAAGTCGTCTCGGTTCCTGTTCGCTTATATGACTCTCACAGGTCTCCAGTTCCCTAAGAACCGACTATTAGAGGAGTGCTAGTTTGTGCTCCCCCTCCAGCACCTCAAATCCAGCCCCTCATGTCCATAACGACAGCCACGACATTTTAGATCACAGCCTCAGTCTCCCTTCGAGCACAAGCTGCTCCAGCATACATTCCCTGATCTCTGCTTCTGAGGCCCCCTCGTCCTGTATCCAACGATGTAGTCTGCATTTGTCTCGCCGATTGGAGGCATTCATTAGAGCTCTCTGACCGCGAGGCTACTCCTCTGCATTCCCGCCATTGCATGCACTGTTGCACTTTTCTGCCACGACAAGTCACTACCACAGTGCCGCAGTGACCTCATCGAAAACTTAAACCGCCACCAACGCGAGCATATTACGAGCAAGACGAAATGTTGAAACGCCTGTGTGTAACAGTAGCTTTCTCCTCTGATTGCTCGTAGATATATAAGTCTGTTCACGCAGCAGCGAGCCTGTGCAGTGACCGGAGAGCATCAAAAACTTGGGCGGAGCTATCAATTCAGGCTGGCTCGGCCTGCGATACCTCGTGCACCATGCTTGAGACTCTGCTGTCGATGGTCTTCCGTTCTGGCGATGATGAGGGAGGTGGGAATGGAGGAGGAGCACCGCCGGGCAGTCCACCAACTCGTGAGTCTCCGATTCGGAATGAAGGGATTGTGCTGACTTTGGCTGCCTACAGAGAAGTTTGAGGGTGTGTGAGAGGCTCCTCGATGATCCCCGTCCGCTCTGCTGATACGCCCTCGAGGACCATGGTTCTCAACCCAGATGATTTTGGCCTTGTCTATCGGTGTGACTAGCTTTCTCGTCTTTTGCTTTCTCAGGACCAAGTGGGATGTAGTGTATATGGGCCGAACCAAGCTCAAAGGTGAGTTCCTTCCCTTTTCGCGTGACTTGCCAGGCGATCATCTAAGCGACCCTCCGCTCTCAGACTTTTCACCCACGCCCGCTCATGAGCCCGATGCGCATCATGGTCGATTCTTCGGTTGGATCCTCCCTACTCTCCGTACGAGCGAGTTCACGGTCCTCCAAACGGTCGGATTGGATGCAGCTGTCCTGCTCAACTTTTACCGCATGGCCTTCTTCCTCTTTACACTGCTGGCCTGTCTCGCTGGAGTGGTCTTGATGCCTCTCAACCTCTTTCGACATGGTTCCACAGACTCGGAGTATGATCCGCCCACTGACGGGGGTAGCGACAATAGTACCCTCATTGGCCGCCTTCTGTTTGACGACTCGCCCTCTCGACAGAATCGGACGATCCCAGATAATCAATCGGTCTACGACTACCTTCTCGACCCCCAACTCAGTAACACTATCAACATGGTGTTCACTTATATCTTCACGGCCCTGACGCTCTTGTTCATCCATCAGAACTTTCATCGTTTCATTCAATCGCGTCAATCGTTCGCCCTACACCTTATTCACTCGGTTCCGTCCCGAACAGTCTTGGTCAAAAATGTTCCTCCTCATCTCCGAGGCGACCGAGCGCTAGCGGAATACTTTGAAGCCTGTGGATGGATGATCGAGTCTGTCAATGTCTGTCGAGAGACTGAACCGTTGAGGAAACTCTTGGAGAAGAGGACAAACGCATTGTTGAAGCTTGAACGGGCTTGGGTCGATTGGGTGGGCAACCCTGCCAACGTCAGAGGACATGATCCGAATATCTATGGAGAGCTAGGCAAAGCCAGACGGAAAGGAACAGCCACAGCTTCGCCCGAGCCTGTCTCATCGTCAATCGCCGAAGGCAGACTGATCCCTGATATCACGGATGAAGAGGAACGTCGTGAGAACGGCTCAAGGGATTTCGCCAACGGTAGGGAGGAGACCGCAGAGACGGAGGAGATCCGACCCTTGAATGGCGAGCCGGGTGGAGACCCTGAAAACGGACAGCCTCATGTACACATTCACACCACTCGACCCAGACCGACGTTCCGTCCTCGATACTTCGGTACCAAAGTCGACGCGATCGAATATTGGGAAACCAAATTTCGAGTGGCAGATGAGCAAGTGAGACAAGCACGGAGGACAGGGAGTTTCCCCGCGACTCATGTGGCCTTTGTGACTTTTGAAGATGTCAGAGATGCGGTACGTAGACTAGCATTGGGCCTTCGTGTCCTGAGCTGATCGCCACTATGTGCGCTCAGCAAACCGCCTGTCAGGTCGTGCATTTCCCTGAACACTCTGAAGTGATCACTACCAAAGCCCCCGAGCCCCGCGATGTAGTATGGAGCCTGGTTTCCATCTCCCAACGCGAAACGGTCATGCGACAGCTCGTCGTCTCAACTTTGATCATCATCTTGTTCCTTACTTGGATACGTAAGCCGACTGTCTCGCTTTCCTAGCTGAACGGTCTTCAGCACCCGTCTCGACGATTGCAACGTTGCTCAACTACAATGAAATCAAGCGTGTCCTACCCTGGTTGGCTCGTCTTATCGACAGGAGCCCGAGGCTGGAAGCCCTTGTTCAGAACTCTTTGCCCTCGGTCAGTATCATCACCTTCAACGGCCTCTTGCCATTCTTGCTGGGATGTGAGTGGCTGGCGACGTCCCTATCGTACCGCTCACGCGCCACAGGGCTGTCTTATGAGGAGGGCTGGAAGTCGAGGAGTGCGATTGAGTATTCTCTACTGAGGAAGTGAGTCGCTGACTTTGAGTCGCGCTGACGAACAGGTATCACTTCTTCCTTCTAGTCACCATCGTCTTCATCTTTCTCCTGACAAGCACATTTTGGGCGCTTGTCAGAAATCTGGCGAACAGTCCGGCTCAGGTGAGAGGAACCTTTTTGCGACTAAGAATCCTCGTCTGACCCGATACAGATCCCTGAGAAGCTCGCCAAGGCTTTGTCGACTTCTAATGTCAAGCCATTCATGATCTCTTATGTCATTCTCCAATGTGGGCTCGTCTCCGAACTGCCTCAGACACTGATGGTCTCACAGCAATGGGTCTGATGCCATTGCAATTGCTCAATCTTGGTCCACTATTCTCGCTAGGGTGGGCAAGATTGACATCGGTCAAGACGCCTCGAGGTGGGTTTGACAAAGAGATAGTGCTGAGTCATCAGACTACGCCGAGGCATATGCTCCCCCTATGCTCAATTATGGCTGGGTCTATCCCCAGGCTCTGCTCGTCTTCACCATAACTTTGACGTTCAGCGTCGTCATGCCCTTGATTCTCATCTTTGGAGCGCTCTACTTTGGTGTCGCCTGTGAGTACCCAAGGGCCGGGCCATCTCTGACCGCTTTCAGACCTGGTCTACAAGTACAAATTGCTCTTCAGTGGGTCCATTCACCTTGCCTCTGATATACCATTGACCCGCCTTAGTGTACTTCAAGCCTTACGAATCGAACGGTGAGGCATGGCGCATCACGTTCCACCGCCTCTTGTGGGGCGTCATGATCTTCCAAATCTTTATGACTGGTCTTTTCTCACTCCAAAAACCGTACTGGCTGTTCTTCGCCATGGTGCCCCTCGTCCTCTGGACGCTGTGGTGGTCATGGACAACCGACGCAGAGTTCAAAGGACTGAGCGAGTACGTTGCTCTGAGCAGTATATGCGAGGTCGCGCGTGGCGAAGGCGCGGATCAGGTCGTGGGAGTGGCGGAAGAGGATACGGTGACGAGATCGCAAGCGTGGGTCTGGTGACCGTATGTCAGGTTAGCTGACGGTGAACGATGTAGCAACCTGAATCACCGGAGATACGCTATCAACGACGAGACGCTGTACGTTGCGCCATCTGATAAACGCACCGACTACTCTCAACCGCCGATGAACAATTTCTACTATGGCGTACTGAACACTGGTCGAAGGCGATATGCTCATCCAGCTCTCACTGGCTCGTTACCGTATCCTTGGCTTCCTGCTCCGCAAACGCCCAAGAAGTTTGGCGATGGAGCGGCGAAACGACGAGGGGTAGTATTGAGCTTGCGCCGAAAGATGGCGAAAAAGCTGCGCCGAACACAAACTTCAGACTCTGAGTCTGACGCGAGGATCATCCCGGATGGTTGGGCAACGGGAGAAAACTTGTCTGAGTCTTCGAGGCAGGCAAGGACAGACACTCGATCCACATCGCAAGATGAGGGCGAGGATGATCGGCCTGACGGTGGAAAGCTCGGATCTTCCCTTTCCTCCGTCTCCAATCCATGGCGAGACCCTACACCTGAGCCTTCCTCCTCTAACTCGTACTCTCGTCCTCGGTCAAAGATGAAGAAGAGCATGTCGTTTGATCCAGCTTCGGGAGTCATAGCTTTACCAGAGGAAGAAAATGTGTGGGGGGATATGGGCTCAAGCGAGGATGAAGATGAAGGTGAGAACAGAGATGAAGACGATGGTGTACCACAGTCACCAGTGAGTACTCATTGTACTCATTGTCAGGCACAGTCGCTCATATACACTCGCTTAATTAGTCAACGTACTTTCCTCACCCAGAGAGAAAACGGACAATATCAGTATCTGTATCTGACGCAAAGGCGGCGAGTGATAAGAATGGATCAAGAGGTAATAGAAGAAAGTGAGAGACGTCTTGTGTCAGTGTGCAATGATATCCCTGAATCTATGTATGTGTGCTTGCATGCATGGATCCCTGATGACCTACCACCAACGGGGCCAGGCTGGGCTAGGTCGTACCCATTGAGTGGGTGCCACACTCGGCAAATTTCGGGGTTATGAGCTGTCCTTCAACCCTCGGCTCCCTTCGGACCTGCCTGGTCTTTGCTGCTGCAGGTCATTGAATTCAAAGTGGATCACCAGACCCCACCTACCGGAGGAGGAACTCGATTCATCATGTCAACTTCGTGGCGTGCGCACATGTCGTGAGTTGTTTCTGTGTGGAGCATGATTGAATGAGGGCGAAGGAGCTGACGACGTCGCTTCTTTCTTCACACTTCTCTTTCACGAAACCTTTGAATCATCTCGTCCAATGACTCCTCTGCCCTCAACCTCATCACTTCTGCTGGACGTTTCGATGGCCCAGATTCAACAAAATGTCCCAAGTGGCATCCCGAGCTCTCAGGCAAGCGTTAAACGAGACGGACCGTGTGGCCGCAGAGAGAAGAGCACAGATCGGAGTGTGAGTTTGTGTTTCACCATGGGGGGAACACACTCGATGAGGTGTTTTCTTCTTTGTTGTTGTTGTTGTTGTTGATTCCCTTGGGGCCAGGCGATATCAATTCTGGGAAGGAGGAAAGGGAGGTGAACAGGTGAGCTTTGGTGGTCTTTTGAATTTTGACGGGACGGAAACTGGACGAAGGGAAACTGATCTTCTTGTCTAGACATGGGTCGTTCCACCTAAGAAGACGGATAGCAAACCGCCTGTTTAAGTGAGAGGTCGATTGGGAAGGACCCGGTGTGTGGGGAAAGAATAGGATGCTGTGGGCGGGAGAAGATGAAAGCATTGGAGAATGCATTAGATTCGGATCAGGAACTGTTGCTGTCGCTGTGCGGGAAGGAACTTCGCTCGGTTGTCTTTTCGTCAAAAGAGCATCCAGCGAGGAACCACGCTGACCAAGCGATCCTTCTCAATCCTCGCACGATGCAAAATGCACTGACGCTCTTGTTGACCCACTACAATCAATTTGGATACAGATGTTCCCCCACCTCAAGACTATGGATCATGCCTTTGACACCTCTCCCGTTGCTTGCCGCTCCCCTTTGGCCATGCTCATCATTCCCAAGACTACACACTTGATGCCAATGGTCACAACCACCACTTCCCAACTCCCAGCATACTTGTGTATAGCACTACCGATGAAACCACCCACGATCATGGCGACGATATACGACAGTCTGCGATTCCTAGGACCGGCTTTGGGGTGATTAAACGATACGAAGAGATACTTGTCGGCCATGAGATCGACATAACTTGATGTCATTGGCGCCGTTGGAAGTTCTTGAGATCCAGATTGTCTAGCCATGGCTACTTGAGCGCCTGACATGTTTGCAAATAAAACCAGGACGACCCATTCTTGACTTCCACCCACTCTCGTCTCTTTCGGACCAGCGGGAGAAACGAGGATCGCAGCGAGGATCAATGCGGAGATTTGGTACAGCGTCGACAAGAGGATCCAGAGTCGTCGACGGACACCCATGTAGTGGCCTAGGTGGCCAAACGTCAGGGAACCAAAGAGGAAAGCAGCGAGTGAAAGACCAGTGAGGAGAAGAAGGATCTGGGTACTGCCAATGACGGAAACAGTCAGGAGAATGGTGTTTCCAGTTTCTACGATGCTGTCAGAATTTTTGACTCTCTCCCACTCTCTCTCTCCCTTGGATCCCGCCTCACACTCACGGTTCGAGGCAAAAGTACGAAAGTCGGCATATGTCGTGGCGTCTAGTATACCGGTGCTGAATGCTTGAATTACCAATGAAGGCACAAGATTAGCAGTGAGGACGCTCTCGCCGCTCCACCCTGTCCATCCGTCCGAGCGTTTCCAAGGCGGCCAAGAGGGTGAAAGTGCATCGCTCTGGTCTACGGCGCATAGACCTGGAGAATCTTCTTCTCGGACCTGCTGCATTTGAGCGTTGGATCCCGTGAGACCATGCTCTGCTGATCCGGGTGAAGGTACAAGCGAGCCGAGATAAGGAGAACGTCTACCTTGATCAGAGGATAATCGGCTTTTGAGTGATGTGTAGTGGCCACTTGGAGGAGGACGAGCGGCGAGCACATGACAGGCAGAGTCAGGAGGGTAACGAGGTGGTGACGAGGGACTGGGAGGAGTCACGAGGATGCGAGACGAGTGATTATCGGCTTGATGGTCTTTAAAATCTTGGTCCATGGCGGTATGGGCGTGTCTTGTTTCGTTTCGCTGGGGATCTTTACGGGAGACACTCCGGAGGGAAGACGCCGACGACGAGGAGGAGGAGGAGGAGGAGGAAGAAGAAGGAGGATACGACGGATCCAGCGGTGGCATCTCAAAGTCTGAGATCAGGATGTATGAGCCACAAGGGTCTACGAGCGTTGGTCACTGGCCTGTCGGTGTCGAGAACCAACCTGACAGTCTTTATGAGGGACCGAGGCGAGGCGAGGCGAGGTGAAGCTGATCCCCTCCTCCCCCTCCCCTCCTTTCCTTATAACCACCCGGTCAAACGACCTGATTCCAAAACGATTTTGAGCAGCCCTCTTGGAAAAAATCCAGATAAATCCGACAGATGGTATTCCCAAAACAAGGCGGGCGACAGAGGGATTTATATTACTCGCTTTCAAGGCGTTGTACAGAGGTCACGGTTGTGTGTTGAACATCAGCAGATCCGGCGGGGACGATAGGGCGGGCGAACGCTTGGATATGAGCTCCTGCCAGCTCCGACTGAACATAGGAGGTATTCCTGGACCTGATCGTCAAATAGCAGTAGCTGCAGCTGCTGCTGCCACGAGCAGCAGCACCTGATGGTCGCTGCGGCGGCGGCGGCGGCGGCGGCGGCGACGACGACACCACGCCCCACTTGCATTCCAACATTCCCGAAAAAAAGGGAAAAAAACACACACATATTCCAAATTTCTGGTTCCGAACCGGTCCTTGAATTCGTAGGCTGCTGGACATTGACGTCAGTTATTGTGGCAGCAGCAAGTCGATGCCAGATGCTGATGCCTGCTTTCAAGTCATCGATGCATCCCGACATTAGTCATTCCAGACACCTTTCTTGGTGTCGTAAGAGCGGGCCAGATCCGCATGAAGAACACGTATGACATGGTGTATGGATCTATGACGTTAGGGAGGGCATGGTACCGATCGACGGCCATCTAATTTCTATTGGAGACCTATGCCCATCTCCCTAGAAGGGCCATGAGCCCGGAGCCCAGGAGGATACAACAAAAGACATATGTCAGGTGTGCCGAAGAGGCCTTCATCATCCTAGGATTTAGTAGGATCTCATGAGCCAGTAATTCGACGAGACCTGAGCGTGAAGGGATCAGCCAGCAGATATGGGCCTGAACTCTGTTAGGACATACCAGTATAAAGCAAGATCCCTGCTGACGTGGCATCCAGGACACCCGAGACAATGTTCGCAGCGACTCCGTTCCCATTGTATGAGTTTCGAGCGCCGATCCCGATGGCTATGCCGACGGGTGTGCAGATTGCATAGAACGCTCCGGCAGCGTAGCGTGACCAGCGGAGGTTGGAAGGGAGATTGAGACCTGCTAGTCGAGAACCCAGACCGAGTCCTTCAAACATTTCTAAAAATCTTAGTACCAGTGACATAGACATGGACGCACGATGGAAAATGATGACAATGAAGAGGGTGACAAAGTCGTCCGTCACGCCGAGCGTGAGTCCAATGATGACACTGAGGTGGAATCTCAGTGTAAGTGTGAATTCATATCGCATAGGGGTCATGCCTTGTCACTGACCTGTGTAAGACGACCCCAAATTCAAGTACTGCGACGGCTATCAATTGCGCCGCTCCTTCAGCAGTGGAGGACAGGTCGTTGATTGGCTTGTCGACGGAACTCTCTTCCACATCTCGTCTCTTGTCCTCTGTCTCGGCATGGTTGTGAGGATGAGACGGATGTCCGTGCAGGGGGTGCTCCGGGCTGGAAGTATCGACATCGAGGGGTGCTCGATTAGGCGAATGGGCGTGGGCATGAGCATCCGTAGCGTCTTCATTGTGAGAGCCTTGAGAGCCAGCGTATCAGTAGTTTCCCTTGTCCGACTGGCTCTGGTTCGCTCGCTCACTGTACGTGATACCTAGCTTTGACAGCCTGGCCGTCCCGATTCGATACGCGGCAATCTCTGCAAAGAAGATACCATACACTGCAGCCATGGCAATAGCTGGGGCCCAGTCCTGCGTCACGAGGTCAGGCATCAAAGGAGGTCATGACGCACATATTCTGTCCATGTCCCTGATAGACATGGGGATCCTAGCTCTTCAAAGGCTGGTGCAAGGAGGTGAATGAAAGCCGTGGCGATGATGACCCCGGATCCGAAGAATTTGGCGAATCTGGAGTGCAAACGCGAGGCATGAACGGCGACAGACGGGTGACGGGTGATGGGTGATAAGGCACAAAGAAGTGAATGAGAAAGAGCTTTCATGAGTACTCTCCTTCGTCTGCCCAGCATGTGGACCTACTGGAACACCGGTTTTGGAATGAAAGACGACGATCTCAAGATGATAGGAGCAAAAGTCCCTGCGAGCGATGTGACCTAGATCGAATGTTAGTGTATGAAGAACGACTTGATGGAACCCGCCTCGCCTCACCAGGATGATGAACACTGCTCCTATGCGAAGACCTCGCCTATCATCGGCATTATCAAGACTACACTCTGCCAGATCAGACATAGCGAGAAGCGAGGTCCCGTTCGTTGCTCGATATTTTTTAAGCTTATTAGCAAGAGGCGTCCGGAGTATCCTATGACTCGAGTGACGAGAATAGATATCTGAGATGGGTCAAAGTAGACGAGAATAGAAGACGAAGCCAGGGGGGGGGCGAAAGATGATACCTTGCGAGGTGAAAAACCCTTGGTCCAATGAGTACCCTCACGGTCGTCAGAAAGTGCTATCTCGTCACTTTATTCGAGCATCCCAATAAAAGCGATAGCGGCGATCGCCGTTACAAGCTGAATGATGTTTGGATGACGTTCTAGCTAGCTCGCGGTTGGGTTCAATGCCCGATGCTCTATTCGCCATGGACATCCCGTCGTATATATCCCTGCCGACTGGAGCGATACCCATTCGGCCACCTGAAGCAGGTCCATCCAATCACCGTAACAGCCAACATGTTGTCCGTCCCGAAGGTGCTCGTCGCCATCCCTCGTTCCCTCCATCCTCTTCTACGGTCCCACCACCTGCACCTAGAAAGTTTGGGATTCCATCCACGTCTTCTATCACATCCAATGTCTCGGACATGCTATTGAGCTCGTTACTTCCTCCCAACTTACCGAAACTGCCCGGAGGAGGAGGAGGAGGAGGAGGAGGGAAACAGGGTCCAGGTGTCCCCAGAGAACTGAGCACGAGGAAGGAAGCACTGAGCTTGCCGTTGATATCGAACAACTTTCGACGGTTTGTCACCAAGGTAAGGCATGGACCAGGTGAAAAGCCAAAAAAAGAAAACGTTGACAGTACTTCAGGTAGGACCCGTTTTCTGGCTGCAGGACCGTATAGAGGAGGTCTTGTTCTGGCGTAAACCTCGTTGGACATGGGCCTGGATTATGGCCTGGACCTTTATTTGTAAGTTTAGGCGTCGGTGTAGCTGACATGTAAGCGTTCAAGCCACGTCTACTCCTACTCGTACCGTCCCTCCTGCTCATCCTCATCCTCCTGCACATTCACGAGAGACAGCACCCTTTGCCCAGTCTCCTAGGCGTGCCATTACCGCCAGATGGTGAAATCGGCACCACACGACTCCCCACGTCAGCGCCTTCAAACCAAGCTGCATCTGTAGCTGTCAACTCCCTAACCAAAGTCAACGCTGGTGCGACTGGATACAGCGCAACCAATGCAAGCACGGAGAGTGAGCCGTTGCCTGCTGTACCACCTAAAGAGGCGGAGAGCGGGGTGGACTATTACATGAACGTCCAGGCTATTCAGAATCTCATGGGGCAAATGTGAGTCGCTCCTTTGGACTCTGACTGATAGAGACAGCTCCGATATCTACGATTGGACGTTTCCATATGTCTCGCGTTTCTCTCACCCGCAATCTACATCCACTCAGACCTCTTTCCCCCTCACTACGACACATCTGCTCATCGCCCTCTTGATACCCTCTCTCGGACTCCCACTCTTGCCTCCGTACATGATCCCGTACCTCTTGCTCCCACTAGGTCTCGCTCCACCTCTCTTCTTCCACCCAAACTTGACTTTTTTCTTCTTATCACTACCACGGCATCCCCTCATCCTTCGAGCTAAAGCATACCTCGAGGATGTGGTATTGACCGACGCACTGGATGATGAGATCGGTCGCATGCCAATCTCACGCGTCGAAGTGTGGGAGAATGAGCGTCTAGATCCGGTCATGGTGGCGAAACCACCTGCTTCGGGTATCGTCCCGTCTACATCGTGGTCCAGTCGTCATTTACGAGCGGGTGAGAGAGCCCCCTGGGTCAAGGTCAAATCGGAGGATAGTGTCTGGTTAGATCAGGAGCCAAAATTGGCTTCACAGGTCTCCACCGACTCCGACGCGAGCTCCTCGGGGGGCGAAGGACAAGAAAAGGAGGAGCAGATGGTATTGGCTTTGAAGCCGGGATGGATCTTCATCCCAGGCGAAGAGTGGAAGGTCGATGTCTGTGGTCTATGGAGTGAAGTAGGATCCGATGAGAGTGAGTTCTCGGTGAAGGCTATTGGCTTACGCTATCCTCAGATGGGTGGATGTACTCGGACGATTCGTGGCAGGTGAGTCAAAGTGTTTCGTCGATATCTGTGTCATCCTCTGACTCCTCGTTCTCAAGAACCCAGCCTGCAGATCCTTGACCGAGGGCGACACTGCACCTTCTGACAAATCCTCAATGCCCGGTTTAGCGCTTCGGCGAGTCACTCGAAGACGAAGATGGTGGCGAAGGGTCTACCTCGATGTGCCCGAAGCGAGCCCCCGTGACCCATAATTCATTCAGTGTAGCATCTCTCTACGGTCACAATAATAATATTCCGCCACACGGGTCACTCGGTCGGCCGCCCAGTACCTCGGCATCGGTTTCAGAATAGCTCTCGCTGGGCATGCATGAAACGTTCTTGATCTTGGCTTAATTGTGCTGCCATCACAGGTCGGTCATCAGTCATGTGATGGAAGTGTTTCTGTCCACTGTCCGTCCACTTCCATCATCACAAAGCAGCTTTCGTTGGACCCATACAATGCATGCCTGGCTCATGAAACCTCCATGCCATGCCCGAGGTAATCCCCGAACCTAGGGGTCCACAGCGCCTCATTTATTATTTCGGTGACCGGTACAGGGGGCGTTGGGGGCGGGTCCGGGCCGTTTCTGATGATTTGAAAATTAAACTTTTGACTCCTCTCCAGGCTCGTCTCGGTGATTAACGCGGCTGTACTTCCTAATGTCATTAGGAATTTGTTCTAATGAATGGGCTCCGAGCGCTGACTCAACATTAGAAAAAAGATTGAGGGGGCGACCCCCTTTTGCCGGTGAGACGTGTGTGTGTGGTGTATGATGATTATTTTGGTTGTTGCCGCCGCTTTCGTTCTCGGGCACCGAAGCAAAAAGGTTCAATCCATATAGATATACCCACAGTGATCTCCCAAACGGGGGTCACAGAGGCTACCACATCGACGTTCGACCGTTCTTCTCTGGCTGGACCTGCTTTGACTTGAGTCCGTCTGCCCATGTCATCATCCTCTACCATGTCAGCCTCTACGCCGACTCTGAATCACACAGAGATGGACGTATCCACGAAGCAGGCCACTTCGTCCAAAGCACCGAGCGTGCACTCTCATGCCTCTGCATCCCAATCAGCCTCATCTCATGCACCGTCCAAACCCGTCACAGCATCACCTACCGCTGCTGGTCCCAAAGAGGGCAAGGGCCCTCCGAAGGGCACTGCAGCGTTTCAAGCTCCGTTGGACATTCCCAAATGGAGATTCTGGCTCGTGTTTCTGAGTCTGTTGGTGAGGCGCCAAAGTTCCCTCGAGGCGGCTGGACTTGACTTACTGATACTTCCTCTTTCCCAGGTCTCCATCTTCCTGTTCGCCCTCGATCAACTCATCCTCGCCACCGCCATTCCCAAGATCACCGCGGCTTTCGACGCCCTCAGTGAATTATCATGGGTCGTCAACGCGTTCTTGTGAGTAGACCCCTCACAACACACCACGCTGACCCTCTCAGCCTCACGCTACTCGGATTCAACCTCATGTACTCTCAATGGCTGCAGATCTTCCCTTCAAAACACGTCATCCTATTCGCTGTCTTCATCTTTGAAGTGGGTTCCTTGATCTCTGGCGTCGCTCCCAGTATGGATGTCCTCATCTTTGGTCGAGCTGTCTCTGGAGTCGGTGCCGCTGGACTATTCAGCGGTGGCATGATCATCACGGCCGAATTGACCACATTGCACGAGCGACCAAAGTATTTCGGATTGTTCGGCGCTTGGTGAGTCACCACACCACCCTTTGCGCGAAGACTGACGGAGATTCAGCTTCGCCCTTGCATCCGTCATTGGACCTCTGATCGGAGGAGCGTTCGCCGATCACGTCAGCTGGAGATGGTGTTTCTACATTAACCTCCCTTGTGAGTCTCCGTCACATACGCCCAGCTGATCCCCACACCCAGTCGGAGGAATCGCCATGGCTATGATCACCGTGTTCCAACCTGCCTCTCACCCCCTGGGACGAAAAGATTCCTACAAGGGTTACTCGAAAGAGATGCTCCAGCAACTACTCCGATGTGACTGGCTCGGTGTGGCCTTCTCCATGGCTTGGGGATGTTGTCTCATCCTCGCTCTTCAATGGGGTGGTGTCACCAAAGCTTGGAACGATGGAAGCGTCATTGCCTGTCTCGTCATGACCGCTGTCTTGCCTGTCCTCTTCATTCTCTATGAAAATTGGCTAGGAGATCAAGCCATGTTCAGACTAGCTCTCATCAAGAGGCGATCCATCGCGTGAGTGTCTCTTACCAAGATCGTCCTAATCTCCCCAGTGGCGCTTCGGTCGTTCTATTCTGCTTGTTCGCCGACATGATGTTCATCATCTACTACCTCTCGCTCAATTTCCAAGGTACGTCAACGTCACTGCCCGCAGCCAACTGACATCGCAGCCGTCTACCACTTCTCCGGTGTCAAGGCTGGAGTTCACCTGCTTCCCTTGATCCTGGTTCAGGTCGCCGTCCTCATCGCTTCATCCCGTATCATCCCCAAGATTGGCCGATACAAGTGGGTCATTGTCGCTGGACCCGTCTTTATCGCTCTCGCCTGTGGTCTGTTCTACACTGTCAAGTATGGAGACGATGTCGGCAAGCTTTACGGCTTCCAAGTCATCTTTGGTATTGGAATCGGTCTGGCTATGCAGAACTCGATGTTGTCCGTTCAATACGATCTCAAGGCTCAACCTTGGCTTATCGGCGCGGGTACTGGAACCGCCGTGTTCAGTGAGTCTCGCTCGATTGTATTCGCTGACTGAATCGTCCAGTTGGCTTTGCGGGCCGTATCTTGGGCATCTCTCTCGCTGGCTCCGTCTTTGAAAATACCATTCAGACCAACCTACACAAATATGTCCCTGATCTGCCTCAACAACTGGTGTATGCCGTCGTCAACTCTGCCGAAGCCGTCTGGACTGTCATCCCTGATCAACTTCGACCAAACGTCCTCGTAGCGTACACTCATTCCCTCCGAAATGTCTACATCATGGGAGTCCCCTTCGCCGTTATCGGTTTCTTCGGTGCACTCGTCATTCGGGACGACAAGATGCAATCCAAAGCCGAGGAACAAGCCGTCATTGCAGCCAACAGGGAAAAAGAAGCGCTTGCCAAGGCCGCCGCTGAAGGGAAATCCGTCACACCTACCGATGCTGAGAAAGTTCAAGCTGTCCAAGATGCCGTCTCTGACGAGAGAGAACAACAAGAAGCCATCGCGCTGGCAGCTGTGGCTCCTGTCCCAGAGGCTGTGGTAGAGGGTGGACCCGATGCGAGAGTTTTGATAGATACTCAAAATGGCAAGAGTCCAGTATAAGGGGACCCCCTTGTGTCGTGTTAGATGATAATAATGATGCATCTGAATGTTGTCTTGGGACAAAACTCGATCCCTGTAGAGGCTATATTTAAATTTCCATTTTGAGTAAAAACATTGCTGTTTCAGCAAGAAACCAACCCAAAAGGGTTTTGTACCCTCCCCGCCCCTTGCTCCGCCCTCTCTCTTCTCTCTCTATGTATTGCGAGATTGTATTATATTGAGACTCGATCTCATCGGCTTCGAGTCTTGGCTCGACTTCCGACACGTCTCTTCTGTGTATGATATCTGGGAGGTTTCCGACGATCCCTCCCAGCTTGCGGTCATCGGTTTCGGAATTTGGCTTGCATCCTCGGTCTTGGGTCTATCTGCGCCGTGGTCAAGCTTTATATCTCGGTCAGTATAATTATTGATCGTCCCTGTTGTTCTCATCCCATCCCGGATTTGTTGGATCGCTTCAAGGGGCCTGGATACCAGAAACGCACACCGAATTCACGACCCGACTTCGACTTCGCCCTCCCTCTCCCTCCACCATTCCAAAATACCTCTCGCCATGTCATCATCATCTTCTCGCGCTGGACCTGCGCCGCACGCACATAATCCCCTCTCATCACCTATCTCTCCGAGAGGTCCGAGGTTTGATTCCGGATTTCCATCTGCCGTGTTACCGTGAGTTCTAGAGGGGGGATTTCTGTGTCAGCGTGATATTAGACATCGAATGAACGGGTGTCGAGCTTTTTGGAAAGATGTCAGAAGAAGAAGAAGAGGGATGATGATGGAAAGAGAGAGAGAGATATGAGACACAGTCGTCCTTATATTCGAGTTTTTGAAACGCTCAGACCTCTCTCCCGAGATCTCCGCTTCCCCCCCCCCCCCCCCCCCCCCCCTTCCTTTGGGTGTCACCTTATTGTTCACCAGCTCTCATGTTCATCCCATCTATTGTTGTATCCTGCTTGGAGAAGGAAAGCTGACATCCTGTTGTTATCTTGCCCCTCACACTGCGGACTGCCATCCTATACACCTTCCCAAATTCGCTCTCGCTCTCCTGCTTGTCCCGCTCATCCCTTTGTTGGATCCCTGTTTCGACCCCTGGCTGCGTCTAACGGTCATCCCCCTTTTGCCGTTCAACGGGACACCTCCTCCTTCGGACGTATACTCCCTTGGGAATCAATTTCACCTCTTCTTGATCCCATCGTCTTCTGTCATTGGCCGCCCTCCATATCCAAATCACATCACTCTGCATGACCTGGCCCATTCACTGTTCCATCCCATTTACCATGCTCCAACACGCTGGTCCATATCGTCAACCTACTCTCTCTGCGGATCCATCTATGCCACCTCCACTTCCTTTTCCTGCTCAACCTCAACCTTCACCTGCACCCGCCTTGGTATCCGACGTTCGACCTCGATCACGCCACGTCACTCGTCTCGCGCCCATCACACCGATCACTCGGACCGTCTCGGACCCTACCATTGCCATTAAAAGGACGTCTTCGTTGAGAGAGCCGTTACCTGGCGAATCGAGATCACCTAGCATATTGTCTGAAGATGATGGGACGGGTGAACGTGATGATTTCCTAGCTCATCAAACTCGGACGCGACGGAGTAGACGTGGAAAGGGAGACTTGTGAGTCACGAAGAGGTCCATGCTGTTCGTCGTCCTGGATACAAGGTTTGTGAAGATGATGAAGATGAAGGAGGGACAGGGTTTTTTGACGCTAGTCCCCCTCTCTTTTTCATCTTCCCATCATCTCGCATCCTTTCATCTACCCATCCAAACCTCATCGACTCAAACCTCTCATTGTCTAATTCACATCCACTCACCTCATCATTTCTCAACCTCTCACTCTCGCCTCGCTCCTTCTCAAACCAAACCCACCCCCCGCTTCACTCGCCTTCGTCCGAATCCGTCCGTTCCATTCGCCGTTTCGCTTTGTCACTATCCTTTCATCTCCTTGACCCCTCAAACCCATCTCCCTGGGGTTCCGACTCTGATCTGCTTGCCGGTCGGGGAAGGATTCGAGGGGGGTGAATCATCACTTCTCTCACTGACTGTCCCAAAAAAAAACATTGTCTCTCGACTTCGATCAGAAGACCCGGGTTTGACTGTCTCACTTTTTCGTGGTTGTTGTTTTTTTGTTATCTCTCCTCCTCTTGTCCTCTTGTCATGTCTATCCCTCATCTTATACCGCCTGCTAACTTGATCGATCACTCGCTTTCACCCTACCTCACTCCACCGCCTACACTTCCACACACTCGCGCCAACTCGGACGGATCCATTGGTCATCGTCGCTCCCTCACTCTGAAACCCATCGTCTCGCCTATGACTGCTATATCGCCTGGACGTCCAAATGCCTTTCGTCTCCCTTCGTTACCGTCTCTCCCGATCATTCGACGTCTCAGCGGACCAGAAGACGATGGTGATGACGCCCACTCTCCCAATCCTCGAGGCGACAAGCGTCGGCGGGTAGGAAGACCAGCACGTCATTCAGAATCCGCACTCGTGTCTCCTTCCAAATCGCAACACTCCTACCCTTCGCCTTCACCAACTTCACCACATGCTCATGCAGCCGCGGGTGGTCGATTCGGTCTAGCACCTATCAAACCTGTAGGTTTCGCAGCTTCTCGTGGATCAAGACGTGAAGACGGGACCGACCTTGCCATCCCTTCTCCTGTCGTCATGGGCTTCGATTTCAAGTCCATCGACGATGATCAACTCCGGACGGTGGGTTTGATGGCTGACCAAGATGACCGCAAGAAGAGTCAAGCTGAAGTCCTTCGCAATCAGGTTCGAGATACTATCAGTATAAAAGAACAGCAACAAGCTTTGATAGCTCAAAGAAGAAGAGAGAACGCTGCTAGCACTCCGAGTACACCCAAAGAACTCACTTTCAAAGGCTGGGTCCCGAAAGAGTCCATGCAAGGCAGTGGGGAGAAGCCACCAGTGCAACAGCTCCATCCTCAGCCGGACTTGACAGCTCAACCTCTGTCGATACCGGCTTTGGGCAGCGGCGGCGGCGTAGGTAGAAGAAGAGAGAAGATCAGGGACAAGGTGGAGGGAATGACCATTGTAACGTCTGCCACGGACAAAGATGGTGTTCCGGGGTCAAAGGTGAGCTGAGGCTCATGGGGTCCAGCTCACGTCTCACAGAGCGCACCACTTAATCAGGGTTTGTCAGTCCAACAAGCCATGCACGACCATTTAGGGGGGCCTCAGACTTCCTTCCCGCATGCTGCCTCTGCTCACCATCCGGCCTACACCTCGGACCTCCGCACGGCACCGATCAGCCACGCCAGAGGCTCCAGAGACGATCATGAACTCGCGCGGCAACAGCAAGGTCCGACAGGATATTGGCGGACGCAGCCCAGAGCCGGCTACGAGCGATACGAACACGCGCCACATACGGGCCGTCCGAGCGTTGCAGGTCAAGCATCCTCTTCATCCCACAATATCATTCATCCCCCACCATTGACCCGAGGCGAACACCCTGCGTCTAGTACCCACCCGCGCAACGGTCATGCACATTATGGCTCTCACTCCCCATCACCACCACCGCTATCAGCCTCTAGGCCAGGTTATGGACCGCCTTCGTCGACATCAGAATACTACGACATGTATGCCAAGATCGAACAGCTGAAGTATTCGCTTCAGGATTTACATCATCGATACGAGGGACTGTTCTCGTCTCAAGTACATGCCATGGGCGAATTCAAGACTACGGCAGCGCAGGCGAATGCTCTGTTAAGCAATCTACAAGCTAGTGCGGACAGCTTAAAGGAGATGGTAAGGTACGAAGTGGGTCGTTCAGGAAGTGCAGAACGGAAAGAGCTGGACGAACTGAAAGAGAGGATCAAGATTCTGGAGGTGCAGTTGAAGCAAAAGTAAGGTGACGGGCGAGATCAGTATGGGAAGGGGCCTTGGATGGGAGGTCCTTGAGCTGAGGATCATGGCAATGACGAATCTTGTGGACTCGGCGGATCTGTACTTCTACTGTGAAATAGCTTCAACATAGATGACATTAGCCAGCAGACGAGACTCCTCCTTGTGGCATATATGGTTGTTGAAGGGAGCGGAGCCACATTCGACGGGTGGATTGTTTACCAGATTGATAGACATGGGATGAATATCCATCACGCAGGGGTAAATCAGGTCGAGTCTGTGAGCCATGTCAGGATCATCTGGTTGGTTCTCCCCCTAGCTGTCGTAGGCAAGGGTGAGATGTCTTGTCAGGGGCTGAGTGGTTGTGCGAAGAGTTCTGAAAGTGTACGCTGTATCGAGCACATCATAAAAATGGCTCCATATCTTCCGCTAGTTCCATGGCTCCACTTCACACCCGAACGACTCCAGATCTCAGCTCACCGTCAGCACGGGCAGCTTCTCAACCAGCTCATGCGACGCTTTCGCTCAATGGATCGAAAGATATCATGCCCTTACATTCAAAGGAACGTTGAAACAAATTGAGGGGGCCATTTTCCGTTCGTCGCCTCTCTCCCTGTCAGAGAATCGATCGACCCTTTGAGCAACGACACACGAACTACTTTCTGACAAAGGTTGAAAGAGTGGGAGGGGTCGCATTGGTTAACTTCTTTTGTGTCCTGGTATCTGGCTGGGCTATGAGAATAAAAAGGTCGCTGCTCAACATCCAACGGCTGTCCTTCGACAGTTGACCGCGAGATATCGGACAATACCCTGACAATACAGTCAATAGCTAGCCGTTCATCATCCACCACCTTGAACTCGAGTACTCGTTTCGAATGAGTCGATCATCTGGCAGGCAGAACTCCAAGGCTCTCATAGTAAGGTCCTCTCGCAGTAGTGCTCTCGACCGATTGCAGAGCCAAGTGGGAGCTATCAGCGCATACAGGGCTTATCGAACCTCGGAAATGTACGAATCTCAATGGAGAGACAGGCAAGGCCGGTCGCGGGTCTCAAGCAACCGTGACTGCTATATCTGTAATGGGAATACCTCATTTGAAGACGCCGCCATCGTCTTTCCTTTCCAGGAAGGCCAAGAGAAACAGGGCATCGTCTGCCACCTGGAATGCTTTCAGCGTACGGGAGGTATGACTTATTATGTGGGAGAAACGCCAGTGGAAGGGTGTCGTTCCAACTGGGAGGGGTCCACTCAATGATACCGTGTCTCTCCCTGGGCTGGAGGGAGGCTGGAGGGAGGCTTGAGTACACAAGAAGCCACCCGTGGAATGACTGTTGAGGAGGATCCTCTGACCTGGGGACACGCGCCAGGACGATAGAATGCATGTTTCTTGACAGAAGCACTTGGTGTGCCACGAAGCAAAACCGCCACTTTTGAGGATTGCTCGAAGCAAGCTAGCTAGCTTTTTCTCGTCCACTGTCCGTCGATACTTCTTTGGTACATCGTCAGGCCGGTCGCGACGCTCGGTCGCTCCGTCTGATGCCTGATGTGCTCCCTGCATCTGAAACTAAACACTTGACGCTCCTGCATCATCCAATACCATGTAGCGATATTCTCCTCCAGCTTCGTCAGCGATCCATAGGCGAGAATCTAAAACCGGACAACGAAACTCTGTCCATCGGTGCAACAACTCGCCATGTCAAGCACGAAGGCACGGGAACAACCGGTACGACACTCTGGCTAGGCGCTCAAGTACTTGCCTGTTACCTTGTATCTGCTCTCCCGCGCGTTCTTCCTGTCCCATTTGGTGGGCGATCGACTCGAGGTAGAGTTCTGGAGTTGGGAAGCGGGACCGGTTACCTTTCGCTCGTGTTGGCCAGCATGGGATACACTGTCCTCTCTACGGATATCGAGCCAGTTTTGTCGACAGTATTGAAGCCAAATGTCGAAGCTGGTCTGCATCAGATTCGAGCATCTGCAAATGGATCAAATGGACTTATCGTGGTCCAGAATCTAGATTGGACCCTGGATGATGATGCTATAGCAGGTGAAAGGTTCGACATGATACTCATGAGTGATACAATCTACCTATCGGATCTGAACCCTCATCTATTCGGAACGCTACGGAAAGTGTCTCTCGAGGGCAAGGCACCGATGGTGTATCTCGCACTGGAACGGCGTGACTCAGCGGCGGTAGACTCTGCATTGACTATTGCTCAAGAAATGGGATTCAACTTGAAACGCGTAGCTCATACCCGTGTAGTCAAGGCTGTTGACGGTGCCGGATGGGGCTGGGACGAACAAGGCTGGGAGGATGTAGAGGTTTGGAAAGGCAAATGGGAGGGTCAAGCCAAAAAGTCGAGGCATCGCGGGCAAGATGGAGTGCCCTGCGAGCATGCATCATCGTGATCACAGGACATCTATTCTTCCCCCTCGCTGACCATGCCATCGCTTGATCCACTATCCAGCTCAGGGAACGCTTCATCTTCATCATCCATGACAGTTGGGAAAACGAGATCTCCACGCGCGGGTCCGTCCTCCATCACCTGTTTGATTAGCGAAATTTCATTTGCCCCATTCTCTTCGAGAGCCGTAGACTGGTCTTGCCTGTTTGCAGAATCACTATCGCTTTTGGATACGGTCTGCAAAATAGTCGTGGCTGGCTGCGCGACAGCGGGCTCAGCGGGTCGCAGGTGCAGAGTCGAGTCGCTAATAGTAGAAAGTACTGTCGCTCTTTCAATAGTCGGCTGGCCGTTGGGTTGCTGTTCTGAGACGATACAGACTTCCATTGTGTCATCCTCGTCTCCTTCCCGCTGCTCATCTTCCAGTCTGCCCAGTCCCAATTCGAGACGCAGCTTCTTTTCCTCCTCATTTTCTGGTGCAAAGAAATGCAGGGCACTGAGGGGTGGTTGAGGTCGGACCGTAGGTGGAGCATGCGGGTGTAGTAGCATAGACGTCTTGTCTGCGTGAGGTTGACCCTGACGGACGAATGAGCTTGTGTCGCGCTTCCTACAGCATGGGACGCTCACCAGCAAAGACACGATGATCGTTTTCCATCCCTTTGCGGTTCCCGCTTGATTATCCACCATCATCATTGCCGCCTCGAGGACTTGCGCCACGGTATCTGTGAGTCTCGATAAATCCCCTGGCGCAGCGAACGCAGAAGATGTCATCATCTCCAATCGAAGGTGAATCGACAGATGAAGCCGAATGGACAACAGTGTGATCGACGGGGCAAGTAACGGGGTCCCGTGAAGTAGCGGGACCACTGATCTGGTCAGCAATCGCATTCAACACCCTATATCGTCAACTCACACTTCAAACAACCCAGGATAACCTCCACATCCTGTGCACTGATAGGCTTAGATTCTCGTCCCTCCAGACTACCGATCAAGCCTTCCTCAGCCCCACGAGCACGCTTTTTTCCTCTCCTGCCTTCTGAACCATTCGCAGCTGGCCCGATACTCGATGGAGACTTGCTCTCCAAAAGTAGACCGACCCGCGCTATGCAGTATTTGAGGATTCGTGTGGGATATTCGATAGGGACCAGAGCAGGAGGGAAAAGGGAGAAGCATATATGCAGAAACGAGAGGATTTGGGCCGTCGAAGAGCTGAGGGACTATCAGCATTTGGCGGAAGACGCCCACATACGACATGGCTGAAGGCAGCTGATCTAATAGCGAGGTACTTTGCTCCAAGATCGAACTGAGGAAAGGCAACAGATGGTCTCCGCAGCTGAGCCAGTGTCAGTGAGTCGACATTTCGAAGATCTGTACTGACGCAGTCATGATCGAGCCGCATATCAATAGTCCAGCTGTCCATATCCGCGTGAGGCCACCAAGCAGCATAGCATGATGTAAAGGCGACACATGACCGGCAACCTGAGAACATCGTGAGCACGGCTCCTAAAATATTTACAGGTAACTCACAGAAATCGTTGGACTCAACGTCAGACACCTCACGCCTGTCTGTATCAGGCTACTGAGTGGGACTGACACGGCACGAATGGAGTTCACACTAGGAGAGTCAGTCCGGGACGACTAGATCTACCTACCTCAGAAGCGCCACGACGACTTCGACGCCCCCTTCTAGAAGATGTAAAGCGGCGTCGGACCGAGCTGCAGGATCCTCAGGCAGAGGAGGAAGGTCGGACGGGTGAGGGATTCGGCTTGCATAGGCGCTATCTTGGACCAAATCAGTCGGTGATCGCAACGGCTAAGCTCACTGTCCGTGAAGGCATCTCTGCCGTATTCTGAAAAGGCGTAGTCGACGATTCCACGGGCATACTTCAAATCCTCCGCCCAGACTGTAGGCGCTTGCGACTTTCCGACGGCGAGGTGCAGATGAGCGAAAAGTTCCGCTGAGATCTGAATCAGATCTTCCGGCGCGTTTAAGGGATAGCCAAAAGTACTGGAGCCAGGAGCAGGTGGTATAGGGCAATTGAAGATAATAGCTCGGAGGAGAGCGCGGAGAGAGGAGATAGAGGGGCGAAAAGGCGCAGGATAGATCATGAGGATCCGCTGTGTCTGCTCAATTGAAAAAGACTGAGATGCGTCAGTTCGGTCTGTGGAGATGAATACACACCAGACTGTCTAGATCCTGCTCGTTTGCTGCACGACTCAGGAGTCGAGTGAGACTCAGAGCGATCTTGCCCATCAATGGCTGGACTGCCTCGCGCTCAAACGAAGGATAGCGTACAGACACCGTCAAGAGGATATTGATGAGCTTCATGGGCTGCTGAAGGGTGGACAAAGGCAATTCCAGCGACTGGTCTGTATGAGCAACATGACAACCGGTCAGCTCACGGAAATGGCAGCAAGGGCCGCTTCCAGCCAGCCTTTTCCATGGTCTACCACAAGGTCTTCAGCCTTTTCCACTAGTTCAGAGACTGCTGCCCATGCAGCTGTACGATCCGCTGCGATAATGTTCCTTGTTGAAACCAGAAGAGTCGTATTGAGTCTGTTGACAATTTTGGCTAGGGTTTTTGAGTGTGTCAGAGGGCGGGGAGCCCTGCGCAGTATTTCGGAGTATGAGGGGTGAGAAATTGGTAGAGATAACAACAAAGCCAATGGATCCGAAGGCCCCGCTTCGTCCCCGTTGATTACCATCCTGTTGAGCAGCCGTTCTGAGCCAGCTGTGGTCAGATGTGGGGTTCTGTTACTTCGTTTGCCAAAATTATGGACGCCTCCACTCGTTTCAACCCAAGACTCCATCCACTGTGAGAAACCTTGCCACGTGGGATCTGCCGTAATTGATATTGCGCGTCTTTCCTTTTTTTGGTGAAGCTCCCCACCACCGTCGTCACCAACAGTTCCAACTCGACTGACAAGCACCGCACGGGGGCTTATCTGGATATTGCAGCGAGTGATCCAATCACTGCTCATAATCTGGAAGGGGTGTGTCCTTCCAGGCGTAGGGATAGGTCCTGCCTGCGGTACTTCATACGCTTGGAGCCCCTTGAGCAGGTGCCAAGGCGATCGTGTTTGGGTCGTCCTAAAAGTGTTTCAGGTGGGTGGAAGAGCATTGTTCGTTGATCATCTCTCCCTTGCCTTCGTCCGACACGTCAATATGCCTCGATAACCAGTGCTTACTTGTTCCTCAGCTGTATCGTGGCAGCTGTGGACAGCTGGTCGCTTGACAGAACGCCTCGGCAACCAGGCGGATGGCTCGAGGTGACCCAGAATAGCCGAGATTGCCTCAAGTAGGCCATGTTGCCTGGTTCCGAGACATCAGCATCAGCAGCAGTATCGGCAGCTCAATCCTCTCATTCGCCTTTCAATATGCCATCCCCTCTCTCCGACTTTGACATGTCGCCTGTCCCTTCTCCCCGTGTGCGTTCGCGCGCCGGGGTTCATACTCGTTCACATTCCTGGTGCGCGCCCAGTCCGGAATCACCGAATGATCCCACTTCATCCAATGCTCGACACCCAACGTCCTTGTCTTCCGAGATGACCTGCAAGGAGTTTAGCGAGACTTTCAAAGCCACTGAGACGCCCGTCCAGCGTGTCAGCAAGCGGCGCCCTACCACGCGAGGCAAGAAACGCGGTGTAGATGGATCCACCCATTCATCCCCTTCTAGACCCAGTCAAAGTACTCGATCCCGGTCGAGGTCGTATTCAAAGTCCATCTCACCCAAACAGAGTCTCGATTCAGTGCATCGACGCGAGCCAATAGGAGACACCTCAATATCCTTTGACTCGGATCATCTTGTTACGCCCGCTCCTCAGGCATCAGAACATCGTCGGCGTATAGCTCCACTTCGATCTTCGCGGTCCAGCCTCTTCGCCACTGGCTCGACCCCTCATCCCATCTCGATCCCAATCTATGCCTACCGAGACAAGGCACCTTCGAGAGATTCTAGTCCAGTCCCCGCTCCACGAAACGATTCGAGTCCGTTGAAGAAGCCAAGAACTTCGCTCGGTGGAGAAATCATCAATTTCCATTATTCGAGCGATTCAGATTCGGAGAACGAGACGCCATCGCCGCCCTTGCGAACAAGGGCGCGGTTCAACTCGCTCCTAGGCCCATCGCCCTTGCACAAATCGTTCTCCTCTTCCATGTCCCCTCCCAGTCCATCCGGATCTCTCCCAAAATCAGTTTCCGCCTCAATCCTGCCAATCCGTGCAACCCGTACGCCTAGCGGAACTCAATCCCAGCTCGGTCTCCCTTTCCGATCAGAACGTTCCCTAAGTTCACCATCTCTCGGGCTGTCAACGGGTAATTTCTCCCCAAATAGTGATCTGTTGAGTCCCCTGAGGGCTAGAACGAAAATCCTCAGCGAAGTCGAGGGTCTGGAGACCGAGCTGAACAAAGTCTTTGCTCTGGTGCACGGGAAAGGTCTGGGACTGGGTGCTGGGGGTAGAGGTAGGAGAATAGGAAGTGGATTGAGGCAGAGCAAAGGTGTAGACGATGCCGAGGAAGTCAGGGTCGAAGACGAGTCACCCCTTCCTCGAAGAGCTACCAACAGGGAGCCAAGGACTCGAGAAGATCATATGGAGGTGGACACTACTGAGTCTTGACGTGGGTCAAATACCGGTTGTGATCCGTATTGACCTTGACAGTGTGGCTTGAGCACTGTGTAACTCCTCTTGGCCACTAATACATCCATCGCGACGATTCTTGTAACGACATTTTCGCTCTTCCCTTTGCGCTCTCCCCGCTTGGCTCAGACACATACCCTCTTTATTCGCAACCTTAGACTCTGTTCTCATCTTATACCGCATTGGCACTTCATTCGCAACCGTCTAGCCGACAAAAGCACTCCGCTTTCACGATGATGATCCGTCCCATAAACGCCATGTCCTCATACCAGTGTCTCCCAAATTGTCACGTCATTTCATTCACATCATCCGATTTTGTCATTGTATGCATAATAACGTCCCTGGCTGCTCAGATCTTCGCCTTTGCTCTCTCCTCTTCCTCGTTCTGCCTCTCGAGAGCTCGCTTTGCGGCGGGTCTGTGAGCGATATCAGCCGAGTTCCACGGCCCACAGACTCACCTGGCCATGACCATCTTCCACCATGCTTGAGTTGCCGGCCCAATTTCATACACTCCTTTTCTCGTGCCTTCCAACAGAGAGTAGATCGGGAAGAAGACTTGGAACTGAGGACTGTTGGCCCGGTCCAAGTGGAGAGCGACTCACATCACCACTGCCAGGTTTGTCCGTTCCAGACAAGTATTTGCCAGGATGCTCTGCCAGGAACTTTTCCATCTGTAAACGAGTCAGGGAAGGACATGCCTGTGCAACTCACTTGACCAAGATTCTTGGTGATCTCCCCTCTGATGAGGGTCTCCTAGAGTTGCAGGTCAGAGATCCGAGTAATCAAAAGCCTTGCCCCACTTACGTTTAAGAAATTAGCATACTTCTTCACACCCGCTTTACCAGCCTCATCGAGGTCGCCAATCGCACCAGATGTCCATCCCGCACTGGTGATTTGGAGAGTGGCGCTCATCTGGAAGTAATTGACTAGACTGCCCTCGCAATAATGGCTCCAGAATTTCGAGTTGTTCGACGGAACAGACTCAACGTCTGATCCTGGAGGGAAAAGATCCAAGATGCGATCGATGATGTAGCCCGACTCAACCAGGAGTTCTCCGTCAAGCTCGACGGCTGGAGCCTTTGAATCCATCAGCAAATTCAATGTGAGCGCCAGCCCTCTGCACACTGACCTTGCCAAAGGGCGTGACGTCCTTCAGCGTCTGCGGCGCTTGTCTAGTCGGGCCTCGAAAATGGACTCGGACATCATACGGCTGACCTAGTTCCTCGAGGACCCAGACTGAACGGTCTTGTTAGGACGCAAGAATGGCTCACTCACAGATCCGAGTTGATCTTGAGGCGTTCAGGTGATGCAGTGTGATTTGTGATGCCATAGTGTAGATAATCGACCAGTGTAGACCAGAATGATTCAAACTTTTGGGTTGGTCAAGCTTACCGGCCATCATTTGAACCTGGATTAGCCGGGCACGTGCTCAGCACGTGTTCTTCGGCTGTTCGGCTTCGCCCGAAGTGGAGGCGATCCAGTTTAAGCAGTTTAGCCGATTCACAAACCAAAGACTTAAACGGGAATGTGTAAGCAAGTGGCTCAGAATTCCAGTCTTGAGGCTGCACTATTCCAGTTCTGCGACAGTGTCCAGTCGTGGAGCTCCCTAAATATGATATCGCAAGAAGAAGACCGTCCAGCCTTCCGAAGACTCGACTCATTCGACCCTCTGTCCTTGTCCGGGAACATGAACGAGCCCAGTATTGAAATCACTGAAGAAGTCTTCCCTGAAGGAAACAATGGTTCATCCATTGCACGCCCAGAGCCAGCAAGAATGCCCAGTCACTTGTTCGTGTCACCTCTACCAGCGCTCGAACGAGCCGAGGCTTCGACCTTGATAGGTGTCGCTTCCATTCCATTGACAAGTCTTCAGCTCTCGAAGGAGACACCGATATGTCCTTCGACTAGCCCCATGACAGGTGTTTCATTGTCTACCGCCCCATCGGAGCATAGTCAATACACATTGGATGAGCGGCAGGAAGGTGCCTCCAGCCTTCATATCTCCAGTCTTGGCGAACCGGCCACCCATCCCAGGGACTTTCTGCATGGTAGATCCCTGCTTTTCAAATGCACTTTCGTCAGCGTCACGTGCTCTGCTCAGCTCATTGCCCAGGGGCAATTTGGAATGGTCATGATACCTCTCAAAGAGATTGGAGACTATCTTAGAGTGGAAAGTGCAGGCGAGCTAAGCTGGATGACTGCCAGCTATGGGTGAGCTCGAGCCCAAAAATTGAGTTTCTCATGCCGCCCTAGCCTCACGCTTGGGATGTTCCTCATCGCTTCTGGTAGACTGGGAGATCTATAGTAAGTGCGGCGAAGCTTGGTACCAATCTATACTGAGATGCACGGCAGTGGACCGAAACTCTTATGGCTACTTGGAACTGGGTTGATGGCTATATTCAATCTCGGAACTGGCTTTTGCCAATCCCGCATTCCCTTTGACCTGTGTCGGGCTCTTGCAGGGATAGGCGCAGCCCTAGCAGGTATGGTTCTTGATACGAAGCGCACTGAAGCGTCTCAGTCCCGAATGCCGTGGCTATCCTCGGACGGACATACCCGCCAGGTTCCACTCGTTCCCTCATCTTTGCCATCTTTGGTGCCTTGGCGCCTGTAGGCTTCATGGTAGGCGGTGCCGTTGCAGCCTTGTTGGCACAAACAACCTCGGTGATTTGGATCTGGTTCTTCACGTGAGTGAGCGGCTGAGATCCTCGAATCCAATGACTTAGCAACTTCCAGTGCGATCCTCGCGGCTGTCATCCTTGTGCTCGGTATCTTTGTTCTACCGCCTGATGCCAATCTCGCACCCGCATCGGCGAGGCGATCCTTTGACTACGTCGGTACTCTTTTACTTATCGTCGCCTTGGGATTGTTCAATTTCACCTGGAATCAAGGTCCAGTAGTCGCTTGGTCAGCGCCATACGTCTGGAGTCTCCTCTTGGTATCCATGCTGGCTTTTGTGGCACTTTACTTTTGGGAAAAGAGACTGGGTACCCACGCGTTGATCCCCACCGAGGTACTGTCAAGAACGAGTCTCTTGGTCTATCTGTGTCTTTGGCTGGGTTGGATGAGCTTCGGAGTGTTCTTGTTCTATACTACTTTGTTGTAAGTGGTTCGTTACGACTTCAGATCATTAACAGCCATAGCATTCGCAACGTGCGAGGAGTTGACACGGCCCTCGGTCTCACCGCTCAGCTGATCCCAGTTACGCCTACTGGTCAGTATTGGAGGTGTCTGATTGCCTTCAGCTCACACTAAGCTTCAGGCGTGATCTGTGCTCTTGCCGTACCCACTCTACTCACTCGCTTCCCGGGCCACCAGATCTTCTTCGTCTCCATGGTAGCTTTCCTGGTCGGAGACGTCATGGGAGCTGTGGCGCCTGTCCATGGCTACTGGAGTGTTACCTTCCCAAGTCTGATCTTGGTCATTCTAGGTCCAGGTTAGTACCCGGCATGAATCGCTCGCGTAACTGACTTTAGTGGCAGACTTGAGCTACTCCACAGGCCAGTTAATTGTCAGCAACTCGGTAGACAGGCAGTTCCAAGGAACAGCCGGAGGAATCGTCAGTATGATCACAAACTATTCGTATGTCTACTACAGGGTTGCAAGAGCTCACCGCCAGTCTAAGCATCGGCCTCGGAATGGCAGGGACAGTGGAAGCTTATGTCGTCCCCAATGGGCCGGTGCTCAAAGGGTACAGAACTGCGTTTTACTTTGGCTCTGGCCTTGCGGCTTTAGCTGTGGTCGTCGTGGGGCTGTTCGTCAGAATGCCCAAGATGACCCAGTACCGGGAATAACCAGACACACGACGCTTAGGGTTGACAAGGACGATCTATGATGACACTTGCATGCTGTGTTTCCCTTGCTCTAGGCTATGTACAAGCTCCACCCATCTATCAAAGATACCATACAATCCAGGAAGCCCTATGATCTCCCCATGTGATCCAGAGATGGAGTTCAGACCGGGTCAGACCTTCGAAGAAGGCTCTGAGCTCTCGACACTCGACTTCTCCTCCCTCATGAAGCAGAACCAGACTATCTGCAAGCCCCTCAACCCGATCATGATGCCCAACGTGCCTGTCATCCCACATTTTGTAGCAATCAGTCCACGGGAGCAGAAGGCACCGACAAAGACAGCAAGGATACCGCCGATCCGGACATCTCTCGAAGGCGCATAACGAAAGGCGAAGAGGAAAGGGTCATTGAAGAGCTCGACCCAGGTTGTGGTAAGAACGACAGTCGAGTTCATGGGCGAGCCAAGGCGTTTACCGATGATACCTTGTAATCCCATACTGGCTGAAATGAGACCCAAAGCAGACATGCCCATGGGACTGGCCCAGCTTGGATCCCCTCGATCTAATGCGATGCCTTTCTCTCCGGAGAAATGGGCGCAGCATGTCCCGACCACAGCTAGTAACAGCTGGCAGAAAGTCGCGCCAACAAGCCAGACACGTCGAGTAGACCCGATGTGCTCACCGATCCTGCCGAGAGATGTACCGATACAGAAGGAGACGAGAGATACTAGTAATTGTTGATCACCTTTGAGAAAACTGCGTGTACCGTAAGGTAAAGGATTGAAGGTCCTTGCCAGTGCCAGACCTAGGTTTGCCACGTTGGCACTCTGGAAACCTGCCCACACATAACACGCTGAGAACGAAATAGCATTGGTGAAACCGGTGATGAAGCATGCGTAGACACAGATGAGATTGACGGCGTTGAGATCCACTTTGGCCTGACTGTATGACTTGATGCGCCGCCTGAATGACCTATCCTCGTTGTCGTCCAGGCACTGTCCGAGGGACTCTGGATTGGGATTCCCTGATCGATTGTACGACGTCAAAGTATCATGCGTAAGTGTCGCGGAAGATCCTTTGCGGGCCTGATGTCCGCTGGCTGAGCTATCGCTAATCATCAGCAGACCGTTGGGCTTCTGACCCAAGGTCATACTGGAAGCCATGGATAGTCCAGCGGAAGGAGACGGAGTGATACTGGTGTCCACTGTGCCCAGGGCGGGCGACCGAAAGCCATCTGACGAGGATGTTGGGCAAGGGAATCGAAAGTTGAAGTTGAATGAAGACCCTGTAGCGGAATACTCTGGGTCGATGAGAGTGACAGCAGAAGCTTTGCGTGTAGGAGGGGAGGTGGAGGGCTCCATCTTGGGAGGCGGGATAGTTGTCGTGTAAGACGTTGGGATGAGAAGATGGGAAGTGGGTCAAGAGCACGGTTATATCCGACTCGAAGCAGATTTGGTCGCTCAGCTGGCTGACCAGAAGACAGCTGAGGCGGTGTGTAGGGCTTTGGAAGCGGTTGAAAAGGTAATGACAGGACGACCCTCAAGGTCTAAATAGTCAGCGACGACAAGAATGAGCGACGTCTCCCTGGACTGAGAGACTGGACAAGACGAAGAGAGGACTTAATGCTGTCAGTGATCTGACGACCCATACTTTGTCTCTATTTTCCAGCCATGCGGAGTTGCATATCGTTCGGCTTGTGGGAAGAGGTAGACATGAAAATGCCAAGGCGTTTGAGGGATCGATCCTCTTAAGCGACACAAAAGGCAAAGCATAGGTAAGAGGAAAAACAGTCTCGCCCATTGCTGTTGATCGTCTCAGTCTAGCATGTAAACGAGTGAAAGGGCCCTAGCAGTTCTCAGCTTCGACTTGACGGGTGAGGCTTGACAGGTGAGACCTTGTGATCGGACTCCTCCAGCAGATCCAGGTCCGTGGTCTTGGCGATGGGATGGATCACGATGCATCGCTTCTTGGTTCTGGATCGCATTACTTTGGCCCTAAGCTGCGATGAGCGAGAGATGCGGTGAGCTGGTTAGGGTCAGTAAAAGATAGTCGAGCCATGGTCAAGAGTAAGAAATTGAAAACTAGATCGCTGCCAAGCAATTCGTTAGCGTTATCGGCTGTCCTGCAATATCGTCTGGTCTAAGAGATGACGGAACAATGTTATCAACTGGAAGACTGACAAGACCTGTGCAAGCGGAGAAGGTCTAGAGCTCATGTTGTGAAGATGAGCTGATGATGCACGAGGAAATGTTCAAGGCGGGGCACAGCGATCCTGGGATTACCCAAAGTCAGACGAAGTGGCATAGTGGCAGGGATGTCTGCCAAGTCATTCGACTTTGGGCCTAACAACTTGCTTAGAACAGACTTGGCCGAAGCCAGTCAATCTGGAACGTGCGGGTGGAGTTGCTGCTAGGATTGATCCCGCTAGGTAGAGGAAACGGAGATCACAGTCGCGTTATCGTGATTCATCGCGGATGGTATAGATACAGTTCTCTATGACGCACAAAACGGCCTGATGAGGCCCATCAATCGGTCCTGCCTGATGGTAGCTCCACCACCTGATCCGTATCGTTGTATTCTGGCAGGTTGAGCTCAAACTTCCGAGCCAGCTCGCTTGTTTTTTCGTAAGCGTGGCAGAGTCTTCGTCATCTTGTCCACTCACTCGGGTACGAATCGACCACCCAGCCAGTGTCGCCCTTTGAACTCTTTCACACCTTCCTTCGGCGCCGTAAGACTGATCAAGGCCTCTGGATTAAATGTGTCGACAGTTTCTGAGTTTCCGTCTTCATCCGGCTGGGTCCTGAGTGGCTGTTTGCCCTTTTCCACATCCCAACCTGAAGGGATGTCGACGGAGAAGATGGGGACGTTGGAGGACCCGATAAGCTTTAGGATGGTGTGAAATGGCGCCCGGAGAGGGGGCTTGAACGAGAAGCCTTTAAGAATGTTTAGCATCCGTACAGCAACGCGCTTGCCCACCAAAGATGGCATCGAGGATGACGTCCTGCTCTGTCAAACTCTTTTGGAACTCATCTTCATTCTTAAGAACAGGGATTTTCAGATTTTCCACTTGAGTCAAGAGGCGTTGATAGATATCTTTCGAACCAGGTTTGGGCAAGTAGACGGTAGGCTGATATCGGAACATGTGAAGATGCCTGGCTGCGACCAATCCATCCCCTCCCTGCCATGGCGTCAGAAAAGGCTAGAGGCGAACGGATCCGACCCACCTGATTCCCCGGTCCGCAGCAGACGATCACTCTCCGGTGCGTCTTGACTGGGAACGACTTTGCAAGAGCTTGCGCGCATGACAATCCGGCAAGTTCCATGAGCTAAAATATCAGTTAAGAGAGGTCCCTAATGGACATACCTGGTCGAGCGAGAAAGCTCCCGAGGCAGACATTAACTCCTCATCAATCTGCCCTGTCAGCTCTATGAGGATCCGCCGGATCCACCTGCTGAGCCACTTTCTGGCTGATGTATCGGATCGACATGTTGCCTGACCTTCAGAGACGAGTCTCACTGGTCTTCTCCCTGCAGTGAATGGTCGTGACCGCTGGCTGTGTCCAGCTGATCACCATGACGTTTCCTCGGCGACGGAATCAAATTCCTCGCATGATCAAGCACAAAGTCACTCGCGACCTCACTGGTTGCATGATCCCACTCACAACCAACATTTCTGTCCCATCTGCACCCAATTCACCATGGCCTCGCCGGTCTCGCCTCCAAAGCGTCCGGCGAAGCGCCAGATGGTTCCCTTGACCGAGGGCATGGCATCACCTCTGCGACCAAAGGCTGATCCAGTCATCGAGAAGGCCCTTCAGCTTTCGACCTTTGAGGTGGGTTTCGAAGGTAAGAGGCAAGCACTGATCCCTCACCTTAGTCCAACTATTCCACCGAGGATTTTATCGGGACTCTCAGTGAGAATGTCGTCGCGGAGAGCAAAGCCAGCTCTGGTCCATTTGATCCTCGACCATTCATCTCCGTCTTTTCCCCAGCATTAGATTCGTTGCTGAGTTTAAGGCAACAAGTTGCTGAGCGGACGCGAAAAATGGAAAGCGATGTGAGGAGAGCAGAAAGAGAGTATGGAAAGAGGCTGAGAGAACTCGACGGAGGATTCGAGGTGAGCAGCAGAGCTTATTGCTCAGGCTGACAACAAAGGCCATTGGGAGCTCTTTCTCTAATCTTGAGAGCAAAATCACCGACGTCAGCCGAACGGCTGTTCGCATAGGTGAACAGCTGGACGCCCTTCATCAAACTCGATCCACGGCTCAGTCTACGTCCCTTTTGGTATCCTACTACCTTGCCCTCGTTCATCATACCTCATACACACATGAAGCGGGGGACCCCAAGGCACCCGCACATCCACTCGAAGCTCTGTTCGAGACCCGGACATCTCGCGAAGGTCGGACGAGGCTCTCCATCATTCTCAGAAGGCTCATGGCTGTGGCGAAAGATATGGCGGACAATGCAGCGACTGCCGTTTCCGAAGCTGAAGGCGCTAAAGAGGGAGAATCCATACCTGCCAAACGGATAGGCAGGCTGAGATCCGAAAAGGAAAAGGCAGAGAGAGTTCGAGACGAGGTGGAGAGATACTGCGAGCGGTTTGAGAAGGAAGTTTTGAGGTTGTTCGACAGAAGCTACAGAAAAGGTGATCCAAGGATGATGGCGGTGAGTCGAGCCTTGCAGTCGGATCTCATCATTCTAGCACTGCGCCAGAACCCTGCAGGATTTTAATGGAGGTGCATCTTGCGTTCAGATCTATGTCAATCAACATGACTTTTTCATGTCGAAGGATCGGGTACTGGAAGAGGCGGAGAAGCAGAAAGGGAAGGCGAACGGGGATTATGTGGACATGTGAGTCTTACGGCTCTGATTATGATGCTTATTTCTCAGCTGGGAGACCATTGGGGATCCCGATGCATCCGCGCCTCTCACTGAACCTGGCACGAAGGCTCTGTTCAAAGAAATCAGAATCACAGTCAGTCAAGAAGCTCAGATTGTGAAGGCTGTATTCCCCGACCCCATTTCCGTAATGAAGGTTTTCATTCAAAGAGTATTTGCTCAGGTCGTAAGTCTGGAGCCTGGCCAACGAGCGCTCACGATCAGGTCGAGCAACACCTCGAGGCCCTTGTGTCTCGTGCCACTGCTATTTCGACTCTCGCCGTTCTTCGAGTACTGAACGTTACTCATTCCCTATGCTCTGCTCTGGTAGAAGATCTCAAGGCCTATGACGCTGCCCTCTTCGACCCCGCATCTCGGATCGCATCCACAACGACGGGAACAGTCTCAGCCATGTTAGATCATGTGATCGAGGGGATGTTTGTACCCTGGTTAGAGGGGCAGAAATACATGGAGAGCGAGAGCAAGAACTTGGTCGAGTTGTATGCTGGATTACTGAGTCGTTTTACCCGGTATCACGTGGGTCTCCCCAATTGTGATATCGTCTTGGCTGACATACCGTTCAGGAGACCGTCCTCAAGGCCAAGCCAAATTCTCTCCTGGACAAGGTCGTGCATCAACTGTCTAGCAGTAATTCGAAGGATGGGGCCTCGTCCACGGCGTCCGCGGCCGCTGCTGCCATCTCGAAATACGCCAATGTGTTCACTTCCTCCGCCACATCCTACGGTCAAGCAGCCGCAGCTCGCGTTGCCTCTCCAGCAATGGGTGCCAGTCCCAAGAACGTCACTTCGCCAATGATGAACAAGACGGCAGTCCCGCCCCATCTAACCATCTCCATCAACACTCCCAGCCGACCGTCATCTCCGGCTCTTAATTCGGGTGCCATGAGTCCGATTGGGAGACCTGGTCTGTCGCGTAATAATAGTGTTCGAGGTGATCTAGTGAATAAGGGATTAGAGGAGAAGGTCTGGGCGACGGATGGTGTGCTTACGCTGGCTATGGCGGAACGCATGCTGAAATGGCATGCGGAGGCCGTTGGGCGAGTGGTAGAATTATGTCCGGCGAGCGATGTGTGAGCCAAGTTGTAACCAGTCACGGTCAGAACCTGATGTCCTACTGCGTAGTGCTAAGAACGCGTTTGCGCTGTTCAAAGTTCTAGCTGAGGCGATCTGTCGCTCTTTGATCGAGACCGCTCTGGATTCGTAAGTTTGGTAGTGTAGCTTCTACACTGTGCTGATCTGTGTAGCGCTGTGGCACTACTTGAAAACCAAGACAGCAAAGCGGAACCGGACCTCACTGTCATGGGTGTGCTTAAGCCCGCCGACCTGATATGCCAAGTCTGGCAACGGTACACGACAACGGCATTGTTCCCCTTGACGGCATCTTCAGCTGTGATTCGGAGAGAGATGGGTCAGTCCAATACACATCATATCGTCAGGCTAGAGGGCAAGATCAACAGCGTGATCCAAAAGTCTCTAGACAGTGAGCTGCTCCTACTGGGTAACAGCTCACCCTCCAGGCATGATGACTTGGTTGAGTTTCCTTTTGACCAAACAGAAGAAAAACGATTACAAGCCGAAAGATGACGATCTGTCTTTCGCTCGAACTATCACGGAGCCTTGCGAATTGTCTTGTCAATTCCTGGAAACAGTCAAAGATGCCGCTTTTGAAGGCTTGAGCGGGAAAAACATCGAGTCGTTCTTGATGGAGGTTGGAGTCGCGTTTCATGCGTGAGTGGAGAGCATAAAACGCGACATGGGCTCACCGATCGTAGTCTTCTCCTTGAGCACTACAAAAAGTTCCCCGTCAATCCTACGGGTGGTCTGATGCTCACAAAGTGAGTCAAGGTCTGAAACACGAGCTGACGAGTCCAGGGATCTTGCATCGTATCAAGAGGTCATTGCGACATTTGGCCTTCCGGCTCTCAACTATCGATTCGAGATGCTCAGACAACTTGGCAACTCGTTCATCGTCCAGCCCAATGTCCTCAAGTCGTATCTTACTGAAGGGCACCTAGGTCGAATCGAATCCCGACTTCTTCGACCTTACCTTGCCCAGCGATCCGATTGGAATAGTTTCAACAAGACATTAGTTCTAGATGACGGTCTTCCTGCGGCTGCACCCGGACCAGAGACGCAGACCTCGCAAACCAATGGTAACGGCATCTATGGAGCAAGTGGGTCAGGAACAGGATCGGGAAATGCCAATCGAGGCATGTTCAAAGGTTCCAGATTCAGTGCCATGTCTGGAGTGGCCGGTGCGGGAATGGGCAAATTGAAAGAATTGCTCAAGGAATTTGAGGCGTACACGCCTGAAGAATTAGAGGCTATTCGAAAGAGTGAAGCTGAACGAGCGGCTAGACTCAAAGCGAATCCAGAGCTGGCGAGGAGTCAAGCCTTATTTGCATCGCAGCAACCTGTATATTTCGGATTGCACTAGGCCTTGAAGGCGTGGGGGAGCCATCTGTTGTAGACTTAAATGAAACGAGAATGACCTCATGAGAGACTGTTGTCATTATTGCACCGACATGCTACAAGATGAAACCTGATCTGCTGCCCTGAAGAGGCGAAAAATGTTGTCTATGAATGGAGAAGCTCAGATCACAGTGGCAGTGCCCCTTTGATGGACGATACGAGCCATTTATACTACTCCCTTTGTCGCGTTCTTTGAGATCAATCGAGCCTTTTCAATCTGCGCTTGACCTAAACACGAGTCAGACGCGAGAAAATGGGATGACCACCGGCCCTGACTCACTTCTCTTAGCCAAGGACTTTTTGTAGTCTACAATTGTGATGTCTTCCTTTGTCAAGTTGGTGACTGTCTTATCCTTGACTTCCCATAGATCATCGGCGACTTGAGAGATCAGACCTGCGGGGCAGAGCGTCAGCGCCTTTGTGTCTGACAAGACACAGTGTACTCACGGAAATCGTGTGAGACAATCACGACACCACCCTCAAACTCCTTGATGGCAGCAGCGAGAGAGTCGATAGAGGCCTGAAGCGGTGTCAGAAACGAGTGAAACATCAGTTATGACACTCACCATGTCCAAGTGGTTGGTAGGCTCATCCAACAACAAGACGTGAGGGTGTTCCATAGCGAGGATAGCGAACACGACTCTGAACCATATCTCAGCACACTCAATTTGATTTGGATTCAAAATAGACTCACCGATTCCGCAATCCATCAGAAAGTTGATTGATAGGATTGGTCTGATGGGCGCCAGTAACTCCGAAACGTCCGATCTGCTGTCTCCAGAACTGCATATCAGCAGTTGGGAACTTCTCATGGTAGAGTGACGCGAGGTGATCGACTGGGGATACATCGTATGGCAATTGATCGGCTGAATGTTGCGAGTACTTGGCAAGTTTTAGTGAATTGTGTCGGGAGACTGTGCCTTCGACCGGAACCAAAGCTCCGGTAATGAGATTCAGCAGGGTAGATTTTCCGGTACCGTTGTCTCCGACAATGGCAATTCTGAGGCATGCGTCAACATGCGCTGTAAGGGCTCGAGAGAGTTTGCTCTCACCTTGAGTCCATGTCGATACCAAAGTTGAGATCACGGTATAGGTAGTCCTTCTTTTCACCCGAGTAAGAGAACGCCACATCGCTAAAGGCAATAATGGGTGGTGGAAGCTTCTTGACGTCCTCAAAGTTGAATCTCAACAGTCGAGGCTGTTCGACTTTTTCGATCAATCCAGCAGCCTCCATCTTGTCGATGATCTTCTGCTTGGACTTGGCCTGTTTGACCAAGTTGGCATAAGTACCAGCGGAAGCGATGAATTCTGGAAGACGTCAGAAGACTGCTTGCTCCAAGACGCTTTGACTCACTCTTGATGTGCTGAATTTCTTCTTGCTGCTTGGCGTACGCCTTCATCTGGTTGACTTCGTTCTCAGACTTTGTCCGGACATAGGTCGTGTAGTTTCCTCCGTAGTAGACCATCTTCTTCTTCACGGTCAGGTCCATGATGTTGGTACAGACATTATCCATGAAATCAGCCGAGTGGCTATGGCGTCAGCAGGCGAATTGAATAGTATATTCACGATGTGAGAATCTGAATGAATTAGCCAGAGCATAGCAATCATGGAGCTCACCAAAATATGGTTGTATGTCGCCAGGTATGCTTCGAGCCACACCACAGCTCCCAAATCCAAATGACTCGTCGGCTCATCAAGTAAGAGCAAATGAGGCTTGACGAACAATGCTCTAGCCAGTGCCACTCTCATTCTCCAACCTCCAGACATGTCTTTGGTAGGTTTCGCCATCATGACTTGCGAGAATCCAAGACCACTCAAGATGGCTCCAGCCTTGGCTTCAAATGTACTCGGATCCATTTCCTCCAACTCCTCGTAGATCTGTTCAAGGGCGACCTCATCGACATCGTCCGCCAAAGACATGTCTTCCGCCAGCTTCTCCAAACGTGCGACCTTTTCCTTGGCTGACGCTACGATATAGTCGAGGGCATTGACATCTGATGGTTCGGCAGCTCCACTGACGAGGTAGATCTGGATTGGGTGTGAACAAAGGGATGCGGACCGTAGTGTCACACTCACATCGATGTGGTCGGGAATCTCGACGTCTCTCTCGGCGATGGACTGAAGGAATGTGGACTGGCATGGTCAGCGAGAATTGCACCGTGTAGCCTTACTTTTCCGGAACCGTTCTCTCCCAACAGACCGTATCTGAGGACAGTCAGGGAGCCTCCTACACAAGGAATACTCGACGCACCTCTGCCCATAGTTGAGTGCGATTTCAGCTCCCTCGATCAACAGTCTTCCATGGAAACTCAAAGTGTACTGATCGATCTTGATATCTCTTGATTGAGGGTCAGAGACAAGGACACCAGCCTGGGTAGATGGTCAGAGCGAGTTCAAAGCGAACACATGTTTGACACCTCCAGACTCACTGCACTCCTGTCTGTAGCGAGATTAAGCTTCTTCATCTCGGCTTGAGCATCCGCCAGAGCCTCCTCGCTGGCATTGGCACTCATGTTGGTCATGGGAGTCGAATGTCCATTGGTGGATGTCGCGGGGGTCATGGAGGATGAAGGGGTGTCGCCCTTGGCAGCTGCTTTGGCAGCTTTTTCGGCCATTCGCTTCTGTTTGCTTGCGGAAGGCATGATGAGAGTGTCTCTTCACGGATAAATGTGACCTCTTGTGTTGCCTTTGAATGCGTCAAGACCAGTCTCTCAATGAGTGAGAAGTATAGGTCAATTGTGAAGACAATGACTCTGGAAGGGGGAAAAGTTGGCGGCGACGTTAAAATTTTGGTCACGTGGGACAGGCAAAAAGTGGGTTCGGATCCGAGAGATCATACCATGAACGGAGCATGAGGCGATCAATATTATGGATTGCTCATCTTTGATCGATCATGGACAGTGACCTAGAAGGGCAGCTCTCACAGGAGGATGTGACACGGATTTTGACCTATCTTGACCTACCACAATCTGCTGGTCTCCCTCTTGCGCCACTGAATTTCCTTCGAGCTCACCTTGCCCAGCTTCCATATGAGCTCGCTCTGCCATTCGCCAAAATTACTACACCACGGCAGAGATCCAGCATAAAATCTATCAAATCAAGGCGTCTGATCTACGCATCTTCCGAACCGAAACCTCTGGAGCTGACGGCTGAACGCGGCCGTCTGAGATGGCCTCTGTTATGGGAACGAATGGGCGGGTCATCCCTGCCGCCGCCGAGTGTCAATGTGGATGAGGAAGAAAGTTGGGTCGAGCAAAACTTCTTGCCCGGCAGAGAGAATGCTCAGCATGTCAAGAAGCTTGGAGGATTTCTGAGGAGTCTGGAAGAGGAGAGGGAGATGATGGAAGTCGTGGCCGCCAGGAGGGTAGAACGGAGGCTGGATGACGTCGGAGAGGAGTTCGATGAGGAGTCGGATGAGGAGGAAGGGACGACGAATGCGCCTGGTATATCGAGTGTCCCCGGACCAAATGCGAATACCATGGTCCCTCCTGGAATTGTAGTCCAAATCAATCAGCAAGAGCAAGAGGACGTCAGGCGTGCGTTTGAAAAGCATTTAACTGAACTCTTCGTAGATGGACTAGATGTGAGTAAGCAGGATCCTGGCGCTTGCTGGCGCTTGCTGACGGTGCATAGACGGTGGACTATACGAGAATCGACTTTGCCGAGCCGCCTGGAGGAGACGTGACGGCTGAGAGGGATCAAGAAGATGCCTACTTTGCCGAACAGGAGCCTAGCGATGCGGTAGACAGGACTGAACCCGCTAGAAGCGTCTCCATGCCAAACCAGAATGGTCAAGGAGAGTATGACTATTAGAGATCCGCAATCTGTAGCAATACATACACAAGCAACAAGTATAATACAACGACCCTCAATCAACGCTGATGACACCATCCATGTATACGATACGCCCGTTTGAGACGTCATTGAATTCTAGGACTGGTATATCCCCTGGTTGAACGATCCAACCGTCGTTTTTCTTCACCACTTGAATGCTCAACCCAGGTAGTAATGTTTCGACTTTGCTCTTGGTAGGGAGGTTGACCAGCTCCTGAACTGTTAGATGGATCTCGCGCCCTGTGACTCACAGGAATGACGTGTGCAGAGATGAAGCGGTCGACGTTCTTCTGAATAGAGTCTTCATCGGTACTGCCGTCTGCGTTTTGGTGCCTGTTCTGCGTCAGATGAATAGAAAAAAGCTGGATCATCTATCTCACGGCTTGCGGGTCAGACGTTTCATAGCACTGTCGACTGGGACGAAGACAGTTGTTCGCTCCGTTCCCTTTGACTGCAATCTCGTGGCCTATGATGAAATGAGCACTGTGATTTGCCGCTGGATGGCTACCTGAAAGGCGCCACACTCACCACTCCGCTGACATCTCTTGCATACTCCCACCATACGCCAGCTTTCCTTCCCATAGTCAACGCATCAGCAAGCGTATGGCTCCACTTCCCATCTTTGCCAACTTCTCGACTCGGTCCGGCATCCGTCCCTAATGATCCTGGTTGAGGGAAAGAAGGGTCTGATGAAGGGATCATCGGCGAATCGACAGAGAGGCTCGGTGAATCGACACCGAGGTGCAACTGCCTCGCTGCGATCACCGAGGTAGTCGCTGCAATGATAGTAGTTGCTAGAATCATAGAGGGTCTCATGGTTGATAAGCGGTTAGAGATGTGTTGTTGCCGTGGATCCCATCGGAAAGCTCCAAATTTTCCGGGCTTGGTCAGTAGTCGTCCCACGGGGATAGACGACGGAATCAAAAATGATATGAGCTTATAAATGGTGGCGTGGAATCAGAGTGTGGCGGATTGATAATGGTCAGCATTCCGACCCTTACACCAGAGCGAGACTGTGGATATAAAAAGGGACGAGGAGGGACCTGCCAAGCGGTCACTCAATCACCCATCGCTTTCAACAACATAGTTCTCTTCACCAGATCAACTCCAATCTCACATTGACACTATATCACACTCTCACCTCACTCATACTCCCCTTCACCCTCTTGCCATGTCCAAACTCCTCGTCATCCTCGGAGCCACCGGTAATCAAGGCGGATCGGTCATCCGGTCGATCCTAGCCGACCCTCAAGCCAAGTCTCAATTCTCACTTCGAGGCATCACACGAGATCCATCGTCTGCAAAGTCTCAGAAACTGTCTTCGCAAGGTGTCGACTTGGTCAAGGCGGATCTGGACGATACCGAATCGCTGAAAAGGGCATTCGAAGGTGCTCATGGTGTTTTCGCAGTGACAGACTTCTGGTCACTCGGAGACAATGCAAAGGAACGTGAGACTCAACAGGGTAAAAACATTGGCGATGCGGCCAAGGCAGCGGGAGTCAAGCATTTGGTGTACAGTATGCTTTACAACGTGAATGATGGTGAGTTGAGCATCTTGCGCCTGACATAAACGTCTCACTGACCCTCGACATCAGCAACCAAGGGGCGACTCAGCAAAGTCTACCACTTTGACTCAAAAGCCGACGCTGCAGACTACATCGACAGTCTCGGTGTACCCAACACTAAATTCATGCCTGGATACTTCCTCTCCAACTTCGTCACTGGCTTTAATCCCAATCCTCAGACAGGAGCCCTCACTCAATTCATTCCCATCAGCCCTTCTAGCAAAGTTCCAATTTTCGACGCCGAGGCCGATACCGGCAAATTTGTCAAGGCAATCTTTTTGAAGCCTGATCAGACTCTTGGGAAGCATATCAAGGCAGCGACGGCATACCTCACATACGATGAGATTGCATCCACCTTGGCCAAACTTCGACCCACCAAAGCCAAGGGGGCGTCTGCGGTTCAGATCCCGAGGGAGAACTTTCTTCAGGCTCTTGAGGGTAGAGGCATGCCTCAAGCTATCGCCGAAGATTTGACTCAAATGTTTGAGTTCATCGAGAACCCAGGATACTTCAGAGGCGAGCAGCTCTCGACTGATATACTGGATGAACCGGCTACGACATGGGAGCAGTTCATTGAAAAGACGCAGCAGTGGAACGAGTAGATATAGCAGGGACAAATTAGATCATTCTCTCCCTTGTATGCATGCGGCTCTCACGTACACGCTCGGCGTCGGGCTAGCAGGGCTGACCTCGTTTCTGAGTCGCTGGCCACGAGGCTCGTCGAGACTCTTTTCACCATCAATGAGAATTGCCTGGCGAAATGCGTCGTATAGGCATTGTATGTAATATGTACATTCCTCAAGTCGGCGCCAAAAATGCTCGTTCCCCGAATTCCAGCCCACGTGATGTAGCAGTGCTTGCTGGCTGTCTGTATAGTTCGCAGTCAGAGGAAAGGTGTGGTGTATGCATGCAGGAGAAGACGTCTCATTCAGCTGCCAGGCATTTCCTTGGATACTTTCAGGTCATGGCTCTCCTTCGACTCCTCAGGGGAGGATTTGGGCTCCGTGGCATAGCCACTCGTATGGAACGTCTTCTCCTGGCCGGTCTTGAAGACATTGTTGTTCCTCTCTGCCGATCCTTCGGCGGCAGTGCGCCCAGGCGGATACCACCAGAAATAAGCTGAGCGACGTGAGCTTTGCCCCTACCGCATCAACGACTTACTTTGTCCATCTGATTGATCCTCCGTCCTCGCGTTGCTAGCGTCTGAGAGTCGCAAACAGTTCAAGCATCGTTTCTCAGAGTCCAATACTGCTGATGAATATGTATCGATATAGGTGAAGCAAGTTCCTGCAACGATGTCAGTGCCGTACACCTGTCCGTCGACTTTACTGTACTATTTTCGCTCTCGGGGCACGTTGCCGCTTCTAAATGATGGCGCTGGGTCATAGCGTTGCTGGACTGATACCACTTTGTGAGACCAACGAGCCCATCACTGCAATATATACGGCCGTGCGAGCCTTCTTGCTCCACTGGACAGCTCGTCATGCTCGCGCACTTACCATTTTGGAAGGCTCGCAGACGTGATGCCACAACGAGCTGTAAGGAAGGCCATCAAAGGATCGAGAAATCGCGATACGCGGGAATCAAGTAACGGGGTCACCGATAAGCAAGAATGCAGCAATGCATAACGCAGCGTATCGACTGACTGGGTTCACATTTATAGACAACGGGACTTACTCGGATTCGTGGGTAACGTCAGTGGAGGCAACGCCATTCGTCAAAGTACCATTGGTCAGATTACCATTCCTCTGCGACTCTTCATTGCTCTGATCACGCTGATGGGTGGCATTCGGCCTCGCACTAGGATGCTCCCAGTAATATTCCGCTGTGAACATCAGAGGATGAGCCCAGGATGACCTCACTGCTTTCTCCAGTCCGGTAAAACTGGGCACAGCTAGCATCGGTAGTCTCGCCACAGATTTCACACGTTTTCGTTGCGCTGCGTGCAGCGTCTGAATCCGTGGCAAGCAAGGCACAGCATAGTCCTTCAATTGTCAGTCTTGTTGCATTTCCTTTTCGTGAGCTTACCACCGCTCTGAGGGCATCCCGCGGAAGCTGGACTGTTGCTGTGATCATGGCCTCTAGTTGACTCATCCGTGGGTTCGGAGTTCTGATAGACAGGGTGCGTCGCGACATCTGTATTGCCACGATCCGCAACCTCATCAGTAACGTCACTCCCCGCCTGGTTGTTGCTTTGGCTGTTCATGCTTGTGTAAGCTAGAGAAGTGGAAAGAGCCAATGGGTGTCAGAGCCTTATATCATTCCAGAGGGAGCAATTCGTTCTATCACACCATTGGACTGAACACGAAATCTGCCCTCAAAGGAGGTGTCACTGCCCCTTTGCACTTCCGAGCGGAGGTGGTGCCTCGTGCAAGTATAGTAGAAGGCGAGGAAGTACTCTCAAAGGTCGTCATATGATCCGATGCAAGGACTCCAAGTGTGCGTATCGAGCTGCCACACTCTTTTCGCGTATGGATACGTCATGTAGGGATCGATTGTACAGGCGTTCTACCTTTGACCTCGGACAGCATGAAATTCGTTATCTTCGGTGGTGGGGGCAAAGTAGCCCGTCACTTTACTCGTATCGCATCAGGACAAGGTCACAAGGTCGTCTGTGTGGTCAGGAATGACTCCCAGTGAGTTCTCCATGTGCGGGTGTTCGCTTAATGACGGATAGCCATTCTGACCTCGAATCGATGGGTGGAAAGCCAAGCATCCTCTCCATCGAGGACGCAACCGTACCTCAGATCACAGATCTCTTGAGTGATCACAAACCTGATGCTGTGATATTCTCAGCTGGCGCGGGAGGCAAAGGCGATCCTTCTAGGACGACGAAAGTAGATTTTGAAGGTGCCGTCAAGGTCTTTGACGCGATGGAAGCTGCGAATGTCAGGCGGTTGCTCTACGTGGGCGCTATCGACGTGAGAGACAGGGACAAGGGATATCCAAAGCACTACACGCAAGAGTCCAGTAAGTTGACGAGGGTAGGATTCTGAGCTGAGGAAACAGAGGACAGCAGTGACAAGACATGGAATGCAATTGGTAGATGTGAGTCGTGCCTTTGCTGCTGAGCTGATAGTAGACATGGATGCGAAATACAAGGCAGAGGTCGAATTGCACTCAAGAAAGGCTCTACAATACACTGTGCTACGCCCTGGCGGTCTGACCATGGAACCCGCAGGTAAATGCCAAATGGGTCTATGCCAAACGGGCAAGACCAGGTAAGCATGAAACGATACAAAAGGCGTGACTGATGAATCAGTCGCGAGCTTGTCGCGAAAGCATTGCTTGCCTGTGCCAACGAGCCCAAGTCTGAAGGTCTGACCATTGATTTGATGGATGGGGATGGCGAGCTAGAAGCAGAGCTCTCCAAAGTCGTGGAACAGCGCATCGACGCCTGGGAAGAGTAGATGCGGGATTCCAACGTACGTTCATACAACTGGTCGAAGACCGTAACGTAGCACTGTAGCGATTATTACAAAGTGTCCTTCTTTCTCTCTCTCAAGCGTTTGCAGCCGCTATCAACGTCTGTAATCGAGTGTCGAACAAGGTGGAATTGATAGGCATCTCGAGCGTATGGAAGGGATTCTTCATGACTGCGTCAGAGTCTAGGACGCATCAGCATGAGATGTCCACACAGGTTGAGCAAGCCCTACAGGTTTCGTAAATTCGTTTCAATAGGTCATCCAATCCAGGATGAGGGAGTGAATGCAAGACGACGAATTTGGTACCTGTCGGAGTCAAGAACACTCGTCCTCCCCAGCTCTCCGCTTCGAATGACTCTAGACCTCCAACGGGTCCAGGTGGAGGAGCAGGCGTGAGTCTAGATGTGATCGCATGAATACCGTGTAGGGTTCCCGCAAGAATGAGGATGGTGTTCAGAGGAAGAGGAGGGAGTGTGTCTGACATCAGAATGCATCCTGAGCGCTATTCTCACCTGAATACGACCTGCTGAACACCAGTCCACCAGCTTTGTTGATCACCCACAACGCATGGACAGTCATACTGAGCGGTGGTCGGGTGAAGGTAGAGGGAGAGAGACTTTTAATTCATTGTTGGCCGTAAAAAAAGCATATATACAAAAATATGGTTGAGCTCATCTATGATTATTCTATGCTGCATTCTTCCTTTTTAATCCCTGTTGTAGACGTCCTTGATGCCGACTCCTCCTTGACCACGCACATGGCTGAGCAATGTCAGCAATCGCTCTCGTTTGATCGACTCACTTGGCTCGAGCCCAGGCCTTGATTCGGATGCTCGAGATATCGATAAATCCAGTGGTGGCGGTAGGCTCGAATCCTCCCATTTCGTCCATGGACGAGAATTTGGCGTCGTACAAACCCTCATCCGAGTCACGTCCTTCAATCGTGACGTTGCCCTTGTAGCAGCTGAGCCTGACGAGTCCGTTGACGGTCTTTTGACTGGCGGGAATGGCAGCGGTGATGAATTCTCGTTCTGGAGAGAAGAAGAATCCATTGTACAAGATTTGAGAAAAGCTGGTGGTAATAAATTGGTCTCGGAGAGCTCGAACGTTTCGGTCCAAAGTCATGCCTTCGAGGTCCATGTGTGCGGCTCGCAGGATGGTACCGGCTGGAGACTCGTAACATCCTCGGGATTTGACGCCAATGAATCGGTTCTCGACAATGTCGATACGGCCAACGCCGTGCTTTCGAGCGAGAGCGTTGAGAGAAAGGAAAATTTCAACAGATCCCGTGACGGTCTTGCCTGAAGCAGGGTAGGTTACCTTGACAGGGAGACCCTTGGCGAACTCGATGTGGACTTGTTCAGGCTCTTCTGGTGCGCGTTGAGGGGAGGTGGTGAGCTTCCACATGTCATCAGGGGGAGTGGTGTTGGGGTCCTCCAGGATACCAGCTTCGTAAGAAATGTGGAACAGGTTCTCGTCGGTTGACCATGGTTTCGCAGCGGTCTGGACGACGGGAATGCCCTTCTCGGCGGCGTAAGCGAGGAGGTCGGATCGTCCGGCAAATCGGTTGTAGAATTCTGTACATGAGCGCACGCTCGCATAAGCAAGCTCACCTGGCAATCGCCATGGGGCAACGACTTTGATAGTGGGTGCGAGACCGTAGAATGCGAGTTCGAATCGAACTTGATCGTTCCCTTTGCCAGTGCATCCGTGAGAGACAAAGCTATTCGTCAGCGCTTGTATGAGTGAGCACACTCACTCGCACTTTTCCCTCAAAGCCACCTCAATCATCCCACGGGCAATGACTGGACGAGCTAGGGATGTACCGAGAAGGTAGACGTTTTCGTAAATGGCATTGCATTGAACGGCGGCTGCCTAGTTAGCCCAGTCTTGGCTTAGAAACCTACGATAAATGAGCTCTTCGACGAACTCCTTCTTCATGTCTTCAAGGAAGAAGCCAGACGCTCCGCACTTCAGAGCCTTGCTTCGAGCAGCTTCAAAATCCTACATTCGTCAGCACGACCCCCCGATCGCCTTCTAACCTCTTCCTGGCCGACGTCCGCCATGAATGCAACGACTTCGTAGCCCTGCTCAATGAGCCAAGCAAGGATGCATGATGTGTCTACAATGAGCTACATTCCTCGCTGCTGGCTCACCAAGACCGCCTGAGTAGGCGAGCAAGACTTTGCCCTGTTTAGAAGAAGCCATTCTATTTTCATTAGCCAGCGGAACAGAACAGAAAGGTAGTGTGGAGTAGAGAAAAGGGATCAGACATCCAAGGAAGAAAAAGCTTCAATTTCGCATCGGCTCAATCCTTTCCTCACTCGATCCGGCTGCAACGACTCTAATAGCTCGTGAGAGGTTTCGAACGTCGCCACATGGGGAACCACCCGGACCCAAGTAGGTTCGACGAGGGAACCAGGTAGCTCAACCCACGAGAGGCTCGAGGCTTCAGAGAGAGAACACAAACTCCCGAGTAAAGGAGGACGCATTCAGTGGAAACTGCGTATGGTTTTGACAGATGTTTCATCATGAATTTGGGGTTGGGAATGTGAGAGCTGAAGTGGGGAGACTTACATGATACAACTGAACAGCTGAGCATCAAGTCAGCGTCATTTCTAGCGACATTGAAAAGCTTTGGATGGACATGGTCTCAGACAAAAGCGCTGGCAAGCGCGGTAGCCCGTTCCAACAGTGATAAGACTGAATGGAAAGGGGTTCCGGGACAACAACCCGCGAAGGAAGATCCCTAGCTCGTTCGACATGGTCGATAAGACGGGGAGAGAATAGAAGGTCATCAGAGAGAGAGAGAGAGAGATTTGGAAGGGCTGGGACAGGGATCAGAAGGTACTGTACTCACACGATGCGGTTGAGTGAACTAGAAGAAAGATGAAGAGAGAGAGAGAAATTTTTGGGATCTCTGTAATTTTATATCTGTTTCGTTTTCGCGGAATTCCGACTCGACGTGTGTCAAATTTAAGCGGGAGGATCGAATAAAGTAGTAGAGGAATTTGATTCCGTTTGGATGCCGCGATATCGGACACTCTGGTCAATGGACGATCATCATCATCCCATCTCATCATCTCATTCATCCATTACCATCGTATCGACCATGTCTTACCCACCATTTGGCACCTCTTCAGCATACAATGACTCATTTCCTACTCCTCCACCTCGACAAGTGACCATATCAGCCGAGACGTGCTATCAGATGGGAGCCTTCAAGAGTAAAGCCGAGGCATGAGATCTCGGGCTGACGACCAAAAATCAGATATGGTCAAACAGTATCGCCGATTGGATGATCAAATTATAACTAGATTGAATCGAGCTCAAGCTCAACTAAGAGATCAATCGAGGATATCTGGTTCAGAGCAGTCATCTGATATGCAGGGCATGTGTCTCAATCTGTGGCACGAGATGATGGGTGAGTCCCGTCAGGCTCACTCGATGGCCACTCACCCACGTCTTTTAAGCCGGCTGGGCACATCGGCAAACCATGCTTTCATTCTGCCTTCAGACTGTCGCTAGATCCATGGAGGGAAAGCGTCCAGTAGAGCCAGTGGCGTCTACACCGGCATTTTCCTCACCAATGCATGGCGCTTCGGCCCGAGGATGGGCAGAAGAAGAAGTGCTTGCGAATCAGCTCGGCAACGAAGAATCTATCGAGGCAATTATCCGGAAACGATCTCTAGACGGTGAGACTCACAGCGAATGACGAAAGCTGACAATCAGCATTCAAATCTCGTTGTCCATTCTTCCATCCACCAGACAACACAGGCAAAGAATGGTGGAACTTGGCGGATAGTGGCATGTCAGGTCGAGGACCAGACGTACAGAGTTCATGATGCATTATGGTACAACATCTTTGCTACAGCATTCTATCACTCTTCATCACTACTGTCTACAAGAATGGCTGCTTCTACACTTTTGCCTGTGGCGGGGTCGGGCGCCAAAGGGGCTTGATCTGATGCGCTCCTGGAATGTCCGGGTTTCGCTGGCGGTACAGGAAGATGATGTTGCACATCCTCGTCTGCCCGCATGATGTCAGGATCGATATCTGATGGAGGCTCGGATAGTCGAGGATGCTTTCGTTGATTCACAGGGGAAGGCTCGGCGGGGCGTTTGGATCTACTTGAGTAGGTGATCAAGGGGATCCCGGTACGCCGTGACGGGTCCAAGCTGCTCGCCCGCATAGCAGGTCGTGGGGTGATCTCCGTGCTGTCCACCAGGTCTCCGTCTCTCGGCTCTACGGGCTCCTGCTCTTCTTCTGTGGATACACTGCGTTCAGCTCGGTCGTCATAAGAAGGGATCCGGGACTGGCCCAAGCGAGATCCTGCGACGCGGTTCGACCGATGCGGAGACGAGTGATAGATCCCATTAGAAGGCGTGCTGCGTTGTCCTCCAAGATTATCGAGCGGCGATCCGACAAAGTTGTCCTCCTCGTCATAGTCAGACATACTTGTCGAGCGAGCCCGAGATTCAGCCGCATCCTCTACTCTGTCTTCGACCGGTTCGGGAACCTCTGACTCGTAAAGTTCAGGATCAATGGCAGCGGACATAGTACGTGAATGCGAGCGAGATCGGGACCGGGACGGAGGTGATGTTGCTTGCCGACTTCGAGATAGATTGAACAGCTCTGGAGCCAGATTGGAATTGGCAGGATCTGAATTGAGCGGAACGGAAAGATGTCGCGTTTCCGTGACAGGGTCTCTCTGCTTGATCGGACTTTCTGTTCGACGGCGTGTGGAGACGGTCCTCTGTTGTGATAGCTGTGGTGGTAGCGACGGCGGCGGAATTTCAGGAACCATTTGAGCGGGAGCAGTGGCGATGGGTTCTTCTGGCTTGATTCCCTGAATGGAGTTCCATATTCCAGTGATATCATCAATGTCTTGAAGCCAAGCCTGTCGCATCGCCTTGGTCTCGTCTTCTCGCCACACGGTCTTCATATCCTGCTCCCAGGCAAGCCGATTGGGCGCCTTGTACCGGGGAGGCGGTCGCTGCAAGTCAGTCTAAGTCTGTGCCGCCAGACTTACTTGAAGAAAGCGAAGCGTCTCTTCTGTGTGCTTGAGCAGTTGGGAGGCATAATGAACGAGGAACAATCCGCAATCTGAAAAGTTCGGTTGACCAGGAACCTACTGTCAGCGTTGTAGGAATGCGAGCTCACCTTGGCCTCGACATATCTGCCCGCATTGAGAGACAAACCGGTCAGGCGACCTTTGTCATGAGCCTCATACAGGAGGTATCGATTTAAATGACTGAGCACGGCTTTGTGTGAACCGCCGAGTGAATCGAAGGTGAAGATCCAGCAGCTGCGGGTGCGGGTTAGCGAGACAACTTTTTGTCACTGACTCGTCGCCGTCGAGAATGGGCCAGTTTGGCTTCTCGTCACTCGACTTGGCCTGATCGTCCATCTCGACATCATCGTTCGTGGGCTTCTCAGGGCTCCCTTGAGCCGAAAGCGTCAAGCTTTGGATCTCATTGGAGGCTTCGTCGATGTCCATGGGGCCATGCAGAGAATCGATGGGATCGATAGAGTCGTCCGGGTCGACGGGTTCGGATTTCCCGCGTTCATCGGTTGACCCCTTTTCATCAGGCTCGTCTTTCTCAAGTGTCTCGACTGATTTTGCCTGTTGAAGAAAACCCCGCGGTCTGTAGATGACTGCCAGATACCAATGATAGCTGACATTAGCGCATGTTTGTTTTGTCTCGACTCACTCCTCGTTGATGGGCACGATCAAGAAGTCTTTGTCAAATATATTCGCTTTCTTCGTCCACTTTTTGACCGCATCGTATCCAGGCCAAGGAGGCAGAGTCTCACTGTCTGGATCTGCTTTTGGCCCGCCCCTGGACAGTCAGCGGAAGGCATCGTCGAGACCCACTTCTGCTTCCTATCAGAAATCTTCTCGTAGAAGAAAGAGTTAAAAAGGTGAACTTTAGCTTGAACTTCCGGCGGCAGCTTTGACAACGCGAGACTAAAGGTAAACAAGGATTGGCAGCTGCAGCTCACCGAAGCCCGAACTCGACAAGAATGTCGTTGAGAAAATCCTGGTTCTCGACACGATAGCGCTCCCCGCGGGTGATCTGGAGGACGGCACGTCCGTCAGGGGGATAATCAAAGAGCCTATTTTATTAGCTGAAGGTGAATCGTTTAGGCTTACGGAGCACTCTTCTCGGCAGTGGACAGAGGCTTGACATTGGACTGTTCGGGTACATCGTCTCCCTCGATTTCCTTGTACTTGCCGACGGTATGGTCCGCATTTCGGTCGCTCCGGCGTGGACCGGTGGATCTAGCCTTTTCAGTCCTGTCCTCCGGTAGACTGGAGTGAGCGCGAGACCCCGAAGCACGACTTACAAGGAGAGCCTCGTTTGCAATTTGTCTTTGATCTCTTTCGGCTTGGCACTCTGTTTCTCCCTGGGAGTATCTGAGGGTTTCTGGTTTGCGTGAAGAGATGGGCGGGAAATCCTTTGCGTGACAGCCCGATCGATTTTTACGGTGTCTACATTGGAGCTCCTGGACGACCGATGCGAACTTTCAGAGGGCGGGCAAGTGCCCATAGTTTCCTCCATCTCGTCGCGGCTTGGCATCAGCACTAAGCTGGAGGGAAATGCTCACAGGATGTCTTCGGGCTCGGAGATAAAATCCATGCTTCTGACATGTTCACAGCAGTCCACAGCCTCTTTACTCGCCTTGTTGAACTGAATGACGAGTTTGGCGACATTGTGGGTGGCTGATTCGAGACCACCTTGCGGTCAGCAAGCTTCTTCATAATCGTCTTACGTCCGCCACCACATCTTGTGAAAAGGTCCGTGAGTTCTCTCGCATTCCGATACTTCAAGTGTAAGATGAGCAGACATTGGGATTTGTCAATGTGAATCTGTGAGATGAGCGGCAGGAGCGACTAATGATTTACCGAGCATTGAGCAAGATCCAATGGGTTGACAAGGACTGTTCCTATGGACGGACCCGAATCGAGTTGAATACAGTCTCCCGAGATGCCGATATTCACAACTTTCAAGGGGAAGGGGAAGCCATAATCGTTCCCAACCAACATCCATGCACGTTGAACATCGGCCATGTGCTGAACTGTTGCCGAGTGCGTGGGCGCTGATTTTGAGAGGGATGGTGGTACAGGTTGACCAGGCCGTATATCAGTAGGTGGCCTTGTCTGCTGACCAGCAACAGGTTTTGATGAGACCTGTGAGCTCGTCGCCGTTGACCGATGGATATCGTGTCTCGGAGGTCCTTGGTTGATCGCCCATTCATCGTCTTGAGCCTTTTCCTCCAGATTTTTAACAAGCTTCTTCACGCTGCCCTTCTCACTGAGGTCGATCCTGCGATTCGTGGTGGAAGGTGGTTCGCGATCTGGCTTCTCTTGAAGTTCCACATATGGTGCACGACTTGGGAATTTCGATGGCCCTATCTTTTGAGAGGACATCTGATAGATCCCTTCAGCCTCTAGCTCTTTCCTGAAGGGCCCGAGGGGGTCCTGTATCGTATCTTCATCACTACTATTCTGAATCGACAGATCCTGCTCCGGGCTACGGTGACGAGATATTTTGGTTGGACTCGAGCTGCCTTGAGATCGGATCTGTCTGCCTCTTGTCACCGAGCTGGGGTTTGACAAGACTGGTGCGAACAGTGCAGACCTGGATGAGAGGCTGGATGTGTTCCGCTTGTGCCCCGATGTCGCCGTACGAGACGAGGAGGGAGGATTATCGTGAAAGTCAGGAGAGCGTCTCTGATGCTGCATAAAAGCTCCAGGATCATTTCCAGAGCGTGGTATAGGCTGACCATTCAGCACTTGATTATCTCCTCCGTTGCCATAGGGGTGGCTGCTGGACGAAGCTTCGCCGTGGTGCGATTCATGAGGGTTGGTTGCCGTCAGTGGCCGCCGCGATTGGGCCACTTGCTTTAACGGCGGTCGGAACGGACCACTCGTTCTGTAACCATCCAGCGTAGTGGGTTTGGAAGCCTTGTCAATTGTGTTGTAGCCAACCTTAGGCCCAGGTGTCCGAGGCGGTTTCGACCCTCCTGCACGGCTCGAAACGTGTGATCGGGATTTTGACGACATAACGTTGCGCTTGATGGTCAGTATGGTGAGCAGCGTCCGTGACATACCCCATAAATCTGGTATTCTGTGGTCGTCTCATCCTCGTCACTGGCTCTTTAGCGATGAATCGAGATGCGCGACTTACGAATTGGCCGCGAGATCGATGCTTCCCTTGGACGAGGGGCCAGCCTGGGATGAGCGAGATACCATCGGGCCAGGATCAATATCAAGGAGGGAACGACACAGTCATTGTGGGCTTTGAAGCGGCCAGAAAGAGGTTGTCAAGTCGAATTGTTGACGATGAATTCGGTTGCCGCTCAAGCTGACGAGATTTCGGTCAAAAGATTCAACCGAGGATGTTCAATCCTGCTTTTATGACCTTGCAAATGACCTCTGCTCCTGTATTCAATTTTGGAGGAGGAGGAACGCGTCTCGCAGACATCAAGGTAGAAGGAGAATCGAGAGTACAGAACAACTTTGCCAGGTCTGCCAGATGGTGAGCCACAATGACACCCCAAGTTGACAAGTCTAGGTGCGCGGATGGATCTAGTATTCTGGTGACGGCAGAGGATCGAATCATCAGAGTAGTCAAGAGGTGGGTTCAGAAACTGATCACTCGCTGATAACCAGTCTGAAAGAAACGACTATCATTGCCTGTCCTGATGCCGTCGTCTCCACATCATGGTATCCCTCTGCATCAGGCGACAATCCGGCAACTCATTGCTTCGTCGCTGGCATCCGGGACTCGCCTGTCAGACTGGTGGATGCTTCAGACGGGAGGGTGAGCTGTCTTACGAGGCAGAGCTGATGTCAGATTCGAGCTCAATATCCCATCGTCGATCACCGTGAGAGGGTGATCGCTCCTCATTCTCTGGCTTTCAACCCAGATGCAAGCAAGTGGGTTTTGACCTGAGCTCGAGTTGACGACAGGCTTTACTGTGGATTTGATAGTGCCATCGAGGTATTCGACGTCTCTAATCCTGGTCATGGGACCTCGGATCGACTGGTGCTAGCCAAAGATGCGCAGAAGGGTGAGTGGACGCAAGGCAGCAGCAGCTCATGATTAGGTCTTGTGTCTGCGCTTGCATTTGCTCCGGACTACTCAGGCATATTCGCTGCTGGCGACTATAACGGCGCTGTGGCTCTGTATAGTGAAGGCTCAGCGGCACCGATACAACATGTTGACGGAGTCGTCGGCGGTGGTGTCACACAGGTGTGTAAAGGCTGCGACTGGCGCTCACCTTAGATCGCCTTTAATCCCATCAGACCTACAATGATGCTGGTAGCAGCTCGGAGATCAGGAGAGATCCAAGCTTTCGACACAAGAGACCTCTCAAAGCCGGTCAAAGGGCTGCAGAGGGACGGCTGGACCAATCAGCGTCTGGACTTTGGACTCGATCCATGGGGCAGATATCTCGCAGTGGGGGATCAGCGTGGAACCGTCAAGATCTGGGATACAGAAACGCTGGAGTTGGTTTGCGCGCGACCGCTGAGTAATGGTGAGGCCATGAAATGTCAAAGCTGACCTTCAGACGCGATTGGATCGGTCCAGATGCACCCATTAGAGCCTTGGATCCTGACCGCTTCGGGCTCGAGAAAGACGATCGATTCCACCGATAGTGACAACGATAGTGATGAAGAGGCTTCCGATAACGAGAGCTCAGGATCATCAGATGAGGATCATACCCATTCATCCCACGTCCTCCCGCCTGTATCTCGGTCGCTGGGTCTCGCCCTTTGGTCTTTCACATGATACATTGCTAGGTCAAAGCGACAGTGATTGCTATCGCCACCAGCGACATGCCGATCAAGCAAACTCCACTCCAGATCAGCTTGTCTCCCAGCTGGTCACTCAGGACTCCTTTGCCCAGTGCCTCGCGACAGGATTCCTCCAAGTGTCGACCCAACGTGTCTAACGAGAAGAGCGACGTGACCCTCTCCTTGGCAGTCTTGCTCATCTCTTTCCGGCGTGTCGGACTCAACGTCACCAGATTGGCGAGCGCCTCTGCCCATGCGTCGGTTTTCGGCTCACGTAGGAAACCCGTCTTGCCATCTAGTATCGTCTCGGTCGGCCCACCAGAATTGACAGCGAGTACTGGCAAGCCGCAGGCACCGGCCTCTATCGGCACAATACCAAAGTGTTCGTTGGTCGGCGTGTAGAGGAGGCAGAGCGTGTTGGGATTGTTGAGAAGGGCACTTCGTTCAGTAGCTGTGAAGTTGAGCAGAAACTCGACCTGGTCAAGCTCTAGCTCTCTGCATTCAGCTCGAAGGTGGGCCAAAGTGGTGACGTTGTCCGGCACTGCGTCGTCATACCCGCCTGAAGCGTCAGCACAATCACATCGACGTCCCACCTCCAATGACCAATCGCATCTCGGCAAATTTCTCCGGGACGAGGGTCTTCAATGCGTGGAAGGATCTGATGGCCAGCTCAACGTTTTTCTTCGCCTCGAAACGATTCAACGAGAGAAGCGTGGGACGAGAATCGGTGAGACTCGTCTTCCGTGCCTTGTCATAGTTGGACAGATCTATGCACGGATAGACAACCTTTGGTGGGCGTTTTCGAAGTGAAGGAAAAGCACTGGCGTAGACCCGAGATGTAAACTGCGAGTTAGCCAGTATGACGTCGGATTGGCCTGCTCTCAGTTACAGCATGGAATTGGTGTCTTACCTGTTGTCCACTCCTCTAGCTTGTCCGCTGGCCATCTGTACAATTTCCGAACCAAATCTGCCTTTTGTTTGACTGTTCCGTCCGCTGCAATGGACCAGCCAGCGCTCAATAGCTTGTCCGGGAAATGACAGTAAAAGACCACTCGGGTTCCCGCAACCAGCCTGAGTACAGGCACGCAGACAGACTGCTGATCGACAATGAAGACATCAAATGGCTCAAGAGGAGATAGAGGATTTAAAAAGGTAGCAGGCTCCGGCATGAGCAATGAGAGGCACAGGAGGAGGGTGAGGAGCAATGAGCGAAGGATGGAGAAGACAATAGTCATGGGAAGCCGTGGGTGAAGTCGCATCGGTAGCATCCTGCCGCCCAGGACATGGACACGGAGTGTACCTATAGCATAAGCTGAGCTGGGCAGTCAGTCAGCTTACCATCTCTGGTTTCTTCAAAGCAACGCTTTGGATCATGGCGAGAGGTGAAAATGGTCACATTGTGACCTCGTTTTTGCAGTGATACGGCTGCGTCAACGACAAGTCTTTCGGCGCCGCCTGATGTCAGCAGCATACATCAGGGAGCAAGACGCACCTATGCCTAGGTCGGGATGTATGAAGCCTATGCGTAGCTTCTTTTCGCTCGCCTTCATGATGAAGGTGCAATCGGACAGCAGGACAGAGGATTCCACACCAATTTTTGAAGAGCCGATTCCGCCAGCGAAGATTTCAAGCTTTCATTCATTCTATCTATCTCACACTTGAACATGATGACGACAGCGGGACCATCTCATCCGCCCATCACGATCCTCAAGCGAACCCGAGCTGATCTAGGACTGGCTCAGAACAAGTTTCTGAAAAAGACAGCCAAGGGCAAGGTCCTGTCCTGTGAGCTTTGACAGGCGAAACCCTCTCTCTGGCTGACCAATTCTTTAGTCCTACGTGAACGATATGTACGAGACGATATCCCTTGTGGATTCGAAGGATGCGATCAGTGTCGGGACCTTCCAGGATACAAACCTGTGCTACAGAAAGGATATCGGCATACGAAGATCGATCCTCATTACCTCGTCATCGATACCAACATAGTCTTACATCAGGTGAGAGGCATCACTCTTGAGAGGAGCTGACATTCAGATGGACTTGCTCGAGGCTTTCCCGCCGGATCTTGCCTTGATTATACCTTCGACAACGATAAGAGAGACACGACATCGCTCTTTGCCATTGTATAATCGCCTGCAGCAACTAGTGCAAGATGATGAGCGAAAAGTCTGGATCTGGTGGAACGAGGAGCGTAGAGAGACAGCGACGCATGCCGAGGAGAATGAAGGTCCGAACGATAGGAATGATCGAGGTAAGGAGGATCTGAAGGCTTTTGCTCATTGCAAGCCATCCGCTTGACCTGTCATTTCTACAATCAGCACTTGCCAATTGGTCATCCTTTGATCGTGTTGCTGACCGACGATCGGAGAAATCGAGAGCTTGCCGAAGCTGAAGGACTCGTTTGCTGTAATACGAAAACCTACGTGGACGGTCTGGTGCCCGAAGTCAGACAAGATCTGGTCGATTTGGTGGTCGGAGGAGTCGATGCGGAAGTTGTGACCCGAGGTAGAAGAGTATACGAAGAGGTGAGCGGCTCATCAAGGCTTTGCTGATCGCCCAGTATCTCTCGCAAGATGTCTTGAATGCTGGCATCAAGACTGGGAGATTTGTTCAAGGATACTTCAATGCCAGTCAATACAATTATCTCGAGGGCACAGTCAGTGGTATCCTGCTGGCCGGACGACAGGCAATGAACCGATCTGTCCAAGGTGACCTCGTGGTGGTCGAGCTTCTACCCAAGGCAGAATGGAGGGCACCGGGTCAAGACGTCGTCGACGCTGATGTAGATCAACGGAACGATGATGTAGAGAATGAAGTGGAGGCAAAGGAGAAAATCCAAGAAAACGTGGGACGGCCAGTACCTACGGGCAAGGTAGTTGGAGTCGTCAAGAGGAACTGGAGAGCGTGAGTCGTCGAGGAAAGACTCCACTAACGACAGCTACGTGTGCCACCTGGATCGATCATCACTCTTGCCGGAAGCTCAGCTCGCAAGTCTCTCGCAGCAGACAGTGTTCGCAACACCACTGTCCGTCACGCTCCCCAGGATCCGTCTGCGGACTCGTCAGGCACCTACTCTCGTTGACCAGAAGATCCTCGTCACCATCGACTCGTGGTCGCCTTTCTCGCGTTACCCGGATGGTCACTTTGTCCGTGCCCTCGGGAAAGTCGAGAGCAAAGAAGCGGAACAGGAAAGTCTACTGCTGGAGTATGAGGTGCCGTACAGGCCATTTGGAAAGGCAATCCTCAATTGTCTGCCCGTCGAAGGCGATTCCTGGAAAGTGCCGCCGAAGGGAGACCTAGTCTGGCGTGATAGGGAGGATTTGAGAGATCTCATCGTCTGCAGTATCGACCCGCCGGGTGAGGGCAAAGCGTCTACCAAAGCTGACGCCTAGGCTGCCAAGATATCGACGACGCCCTGCACGCCAGGGAGCTGCCAAATGGCAACATCGAGGCTGGTGTCCGTGAGTGGATCATGGTGAATCCAGGCTGATGTCTAGACATTGCCGACGTATCGCACTTTGTCCTCCCGAACAATCCGATGGACTCGGAAGCAGCATCGCGAGGTACAACAGTGTACCTGGTCGACAAGCGTATCGACATGCTGCCGGCACTACTTGGTACGAACCTATGCTCGCTTAGACCTTTTGTGGAGCGGTTGGCGTTCTCCGTGATCTGGGTGAGGGAAAGGCTTCAGTTCCAACTGACGTGCAGGAAATGAATGATGATGCGGAGATTGTCAATGTGCGCTTTGTCAAGTCTGTGATCGCTTCGAAAGAGGCTTTCACGTATGAAGCGGCTCAAAACCGGAAGGATGGGTGAGGCAGACCCCGAATCCGTTACTGACGAAGAAAGCCCTCTTAAGGATCCTCTCACCCAGTCCATCCGTCTTCTGAACACACTCGCCATCAAGCTTAAAGCTGCGCGTATGCGAGCAGGTGCACTTTCCTTGTCCTCGCCTGAGCTCAAGATCCACCTCGCGTCCTCTGAATCCGCCGAACCAATTGACGTCGAGCAAAAGCAATTGCGGGAGACCAACTCGTTAGTGGAGGAGTTCATGCTCCTTGCGAATATCAGTGTCGCAGCCAAGATCCAAGAGACTTTTCCAGCAACTGCTGTTCTGAGGTGAGGAGTGATTTCATGACGTACTCTGATACCAGGCGCCATGGTGAACCTCCCAAGACCAACTTTGAGGCGCTTCAAGATATTCTTCACAAACGACGCGGGATGACACTCGATGTATCCAGCTCGAAAGCGTTGGCAGAGTCACTAGACGCGTGCGTGGATCCTCAACGTCCTGAATTCAACACGCTCGTACGTATCATGGCGACAAGGTGCATGTTGGCGGCCGAGTACTTTGGCTCAGGAAGTGTTTCCAAAGAGGCTTATCGGCATTATGGTTTGGCAACGCCCATTTATACCCATTTCACGTCACCGATCCGACGATATGCCGATGTGCTTGTGCATCGTCAACTTGCAGCCGCGATCAATTATACGCCTCTGCATCCTTCATTGCAGTCCAAATCGCATATCGAGAAGACTCTGAATGTGGTCAATAAGCGCCATCGACTGGCCCAGATGGCAGGCAGAGCCAGTGTGGAGTTCTATGTCGGCCTGGCACTGAAGGGAGCGGCTCGACGAGAAGATGCGTTCGTGATTCGAACGTTTCGAAACGGTTTGGCCGTATTTGTCTCAGCGTAGGTTCACGAGTCCGAGGCCCTAGCTGACAGTAGTCTTGGTCTCGAGGGGTTGATCATGTTCAAAGACATCGAGTATGATGCGGAGAATTATATAATCACAGTGGGAGGCGTGACAATCGGCGTGTTTGATAGAGTCAGGGTGGAAGTAGGCGTTGAAAAGGATAAGAACACCCAGCGAGGCAAAGTCAAGATGGTCATGATAGAGCCGGTCAATCAAACTTTGTAACTATTTATTCACAAGGATATTTTGTCATTTGACCATGCGTCCATTGAGTCTGGACGAGTATAAACGATATGGAAGACAGATGATACAGTCAGAATGGGGACTCCCAGGTGGGCGGGTGGTGCTACCAACAGAGCTGAGACTCTAGGCCAGCTCAAGCTTAAACGGGCGACTGTCGCTGTTGTCGGAGCTGGTGGACTGGGATGTCCAGTTTTGCAGTATCTAGCAGGGGCGGGTGTGGGTGAGCTGAGAGGTTGAAGTTGGAGCTCATAGTCAGGGACCATCAGGATAGTCGATCATGACGAGGTGGATGTGTCCAATCTTCACCGCCAGGTTTTGCATACAACGGACAGAGTGGGGAGGAACAAAGCCGAGTCCGCGGCGATGGCCATAGAAGCGTGAGCAATGTTGCATTATGAGTCTCATGTCAAGTCTCAATCCACACGTCAAAGCCGTCTCCATTCCCAAAGCCGTTCACAACAACAACGCCATCGAGCTCTTGTCTGGCATAGACATCTTGATCGACTGCACAGATCGACCCGAGACTCGATACCTTTTATCTGACACTGCCGTCCGCCTCGACATACCCCTCGTATCTGGAGCGGCGATCGCATCATCAGGCCAATGGGCGGTCTATGGAGGTGTAATGAACGGGAAGAGACGAGCCTGCTACCGTTGTATGTGGCCAGCAGTCATAGGCGATGGAGGTGGAAGATGCTCGGATGTGGGCGTTTGGGGACCCGTAACGGGTATGGTGGGATGTGGAATGGCTGGTGAAGCGATCAAGGAGATACTGGGTCATGGAGATGGATATATGCACATGATGAGGCTCGGGACCCCGTTGAGAAGTATCAAGCTACGCTCGCAGCGTCCCACTTGCTCATGTGCGGGAGGTGAAGCACCGGAAATAAGAGTGGGCGAGTGTTCGACAAAGACGACGACAGCAGTGGAGAGAGTGTCCCCGAAGGTGAGTCAGAGTGCGACGCGGCTGACATGTAGGAACTACACGCTATACAGGATTCTGTCACGATCGTGGACACACGCCCGCCTACAGAGTTCGGTATCTGTGCTCTAGAGTCGAGTCACAGTGAGGATATCCCTACGAGATAAGGCTAACCATAAGATGTTCCTCTCGCGGATATCCTTGCGCATCCGGACGAGATGACTCGACGGTATCCAGGCCAGATTGTTTTCGTCTGTAGGCAGGGAAATGACTCGCTTCTCGCCGCGGAGAAAGTACAGGAAGCAGGAGGTACGGTGAAAGATCTGAGAGGAGGGCTAGTCGCGTGGAGTCGTGATGTAGATCCAGAGTTTCCAGTCTATTGATGCATTCTATATCTTCTTGGAGAATGCGTTGACTTCGTCACATGAGCCTCTGACGCAAACAAAAGGTGGGCCTTCTCCTTCATCTCGTTCTCTAGGGTCTGGGAGGATGCATTTGATGTCCTCGCTGAGAAGGCTCAGTTCAAGGTCTGTCGCGTAGACTCACGGGTACGGACAAGGACAGTCTGCCGGTGTAGACACACAGGCTAAGGATCCAGGACAGAGGTAGCCAGCACCGCACGACGCTAATCGTGAGCGTTTTAAGACCAATGTCAGACTCACTTTGCTCCATCTCTGTCCAACCTTTGTGTTGGCGATGTGGAGTGCGATCCTCATGCTGGTGGAATGGATTATGGAATTGAAAGTTGTTTTGGAAGAAGCCGCCGAACTGAGCAGTGACACCCGTGATCGCGCATGCAATCAGGATGATGTAGGCGAGGGTCGACGGCATGCTGGATGGAGATGAAGAAAAGGAATGCTCGGATGCACATCTTTGTGGCAGCCAGGTCGATTTTGGAAGCGTATTCATTTCACGTCACACGGGGTCTACAACGGCGCTCTCACTCAGAATACGTGATCAGATATGCTTTCGTCGAGACAGACGAGTGGTGTACACGGTTGCTACCATGAGGGAAACGAGCTGTCGTCAGAGAGGCATGTGAAGGGAACTTACGGTGACTGATGGGAGGGGTTGCGGACAGGCAATACAAGAAGAGTTGGCAGGATGGTGAGCCGAGCAAAACACAACAGCGATGAGAACAGGTCTCATATCAGCCCTCTGATCAAAGCCTGCAGATCCGTTCGCTCACCCAAACCTGCTGGCATGAACTTTCTGGACCTCATGAATCTCATCCCCATGAGGGCGAACATTGCCCACGCGACACCTATATTCAGCGGCGCACAGCAGGTGGACTAACCTAGCGCCGGGACCACATCATCGGCATTCTGGCTCGTTCTCGATGCCCCGTATGCTGCTCCCAAAGCTCCCATCCCACCTCCCCTGAGCCGTCAGAAACACCTCGCAACATGACTCACAAGAGGGACATGACGGACCCGCGTCGTAAAAGTCCAATCAGCCCTCCGAGACCGAGCAGCACAGCATATCCGTAGCCTATCGTCAGCATCATTCATCCTCTTCACTCTCTCACCCAACACATCTGTCCTTGACGTTGTCACTGGTGCCATGATGGTGGTGATAGGTTCAAGAGAAACATTTAATACGTTATGTCGGGATCTGCCGCCAATCAACTGTTTCGTCGTCCTTCAGTCCTTTTGCTAGGGTTAGAGTTCCTGTCAATGAGGAGAAATCCGAGACGGAACCTTTTGCTGATTGCAAAAAACATCCTAACGTCGTCGCCCATCGCAAGATGGAGACGCAATCTTTGGAACACGACCTATCTGTGGGAACTTCCCCGAAGGAAACATCTTTTTTGCCTGAGGAGATACCAAAATCGACCCCCAAAATCACAGATGGCGACCAAGGGGGTGCAATCAGCAAGACGCCGGCTCGCGGAGGCTCAACCGGCAATACCCAAGGAGTTGTGAACACTTTGGTGTCAACGGGACGGGCAGGGCAGAAGTATAGGGATGAGGAGCTCAGGATTCAGAAAGAGGTCCTCCGCAGGATGGGGCGATTCAAGCGACCCCGTCCCGCCTCCCCTACGTCGACACCCCGCCCCAGCTCACCTCTTCAGGGCCCTATGCCACCTCCCTCCGAATCCTCTGCCACCCCCAAGAGGAGAGGCTTAGTGAGAGACGCTCAGGGACGACCTTCTTTTTACATTTCGCGATAATTATATTAGACTCTCAGACCAGTGCTCTTCATATACAGACCCCCGCATGAAATACATCCTAACCTTCTGAACTGGTTCACGCTGGTCAGAGAATTTCTGGAAACATGTACCCACAGCGGTCGCACATTGTCTTTTTGGACTGGAAGGGGTGTGTGCAAAGCACGATACGTGTATCTCCGATTCCGATGGAGATGCAGCTCTGTTCCCCGTGAGGGGTACGCGTACCGACTGTGGCAGTACGCCGATCACTCTAACCCTGCCTCACCCGTCAGAAAGTCAAAGTCTGCGCCCTTGTCCGCCTGCAGCACGCTCCGTCGATAAAGTCCTCTGTATCCTCTGACTCTCTTTCCGCGCTCCATATCCGCAGCTCGACCCCCGGAACGCCACGCTGTCAATCTCGTTGCGATCTCCTGCGACGAGACTAGCAGGTCCAAACGGCGTGTTTCCACGTCCAGCTTGATCCTGTCTCCGTCCTGGACGATGGCCAGGACCCCACCGACCGCCGCCTCCGGGGTGACGTGTAAGATGACTGCGCCTCCCGCTGTCCCCGACATTCGCCCGTCGGAAATGCGCAACATGTCCTTGACGCCCCTTTGAGCGAGCTTCTTCGGTATGGGTATGTAACCGGCTTCTGGCATTCCAGGGTTGCCGACGGGGCCAATGTTTTGCAGGACCAATCTGATGTCAGCAATCGACGGTTTTGTTAGCTTACACGCTGTCTTCATCCACATCAAGATCTGGGTCGTCGATTCTCTTGATCAAATCATCGAGGTCGGCAAAGACACAGGCCATGCCTTCGTGCGACTTGAGTCTTGGGTCCATTGCTGATTGCTTCAGAATGCAGCTGTCTGCGAGGTTGCCCCGTAAGACGATGAGGGAGGAATATGTCCCCAGAGGGCGAACGATCGTCTGGTCGAATGTCGGCCACGAGGCTAGCTCTTCGCCGAGCGTCCTGCCTGTCACGGTGAGGATGTCAAAGTGAAGATTGAGCTGCCGGAGGATGACGGGGACGCCTCCGGCCTTGAACAGATCTTCCATGTAATTCTGTCCGCTCGGTTTCAGATCGACGAGCAGAGGTGTTGTCCGACCAAGTCTGTCAAAATCGTCCAGGGTCAAGTTCACGCCCTTGACTCGACCAGCCATGGCAAGAAGGTGGACCACTGCATTGGTACTCCCGCCAAGAGCCTGAAGAAGGATGATGGCGTTTTCGAACGCCTTTCGAGTGAGGATCTCGGACGGTCTGGGAAGTGACCCCGTGGCTATCTTGCCTGTGATCTCTGCAATACGCAGGCGCTGACTGACATTGGCTGGAGCAGTGGCACTGCCGAGAGGTGCGATACCCAGCGCCTCTGTGATACATGCCATCGTCGATGCTGTGCCCATAACCCCACAGGTCTGATGTCAATACGATAGGGAATGGTCTTGCTCACTCCTGCACTTGGGACCAATTCATTCCCCACTGAGACGATCTCCTCCAGATCAATCTCACCCGCACGATGCATTCCCCAATACCGTCTGCAATCTGTACATGCGCCAACACGAGTGCCACGATGATTCCCGGTGACCATGGGACCAGTGACCAGCTGAATGGCAGGTATATCAGCTGATATGGCCCCCATGAGCAGAGCGGGGACTGTCTTATCACAGCCGCCAATAAGGATCACAGCATCCATTGGTTGGGCCCGGATCATCTCTTCTGCGTCCATCGACATGAGATTGCGTAAGAACATGCTGGTGGGATGGGCGAAAGACTCGTGTAAGGAGATGGTGGGGAAAGGAACGGGGAGAGCGCCAGAGAGCATGACGCCACGGGAAGTGGCCTCGACCAGGGCAGGAACATTGGCGTGACACGGGTTGAAGCCCGACTGAGTGGGGTGTGCGTAGAAAGCGTATTTGGTGGAGCGCAAAGTTCAGTAAATGAATGCGGCGAGACGGTGGACAGTAGGTCGTCAGTAGTGTATCGCACCATAGGATATCACAAGCGGTCCATTCAGTCCGAGCGAGGTGGGGCACAGAGAAGGTGAGAACGAGCGAGGGAGGTCTGATCAGTTGTCTACAGCTGGTGTAGATGACTCACTCTCGTGTCTACGATGCCGATAATTCGTCTATTCAGCGCATCGTCTGTGTATCCGGCTCCTTTGATGAACGCTTTTCGGAGGAACGAGGAGAACTCGTCGTCTCCATAGTTGGTCAAGCCTGGAACGAGAGTCAGTCATGCTGGCCAGGAAAAAGAATGTACCTGATCGTAGACCTGAAGATCCTTCCTTGGTCTCCATGAGGAAGCAAGGTGCAGTGAACGAGTTGATTGGCAGCTCAAGATGAACTCCGAAGCCCGGACCGGATCGGCCTTCACCGAGAGCATATCGAGCGACCTCGCCAGCGATAGCGGAGTAGCAGTGGCCAGGGCAGCGGAGGAGGGCAAATAGGGTAGGTGCTCGCTGTGGTCTCAGGACAACAAGAATGACCGCCACAGTTTTGCCATGTTGTCCCCTTTGTATGTATACAAGACTATTTTCTGAAGCGTGTCGTTGGCCTGTTCATCGAACATGAAAGGCTTTGATTGAGCCTAGATGTCCGATGTCCTCCTCAGACGGTACCGCACATCACTCTGCCCCAGTCTACACATCTGTAGCACTCGGCTCAATCACTCTGGCCCTCTCCGCCTTTGCCTTCAACCACGCGGCGTGTCTCCTCCTGCCGATTTCTGCCAATGACACCTCTTCGTCTCCACCGGCAAACTCGCCTAGATCAATCACATGATACCCCCTGCTCGGGGCGGCGACCATGACAACTGCAGGAGGCACCGCGTAGGAGGCATACGGATCAAAATCGTACGGTATCTCGTAGGATAAGTCTGTCGGCCGGGGTAGAGCTTCACCCCTGAGCTGTCAGCTTTTATACAAGCTTCTTCCTCACCATAAAGTATCTTCCAGATCCTTTAGTAGCCTCATCACATCACTATTCGGATCTCCGACCGTGACATTGCCATAACCACCTTCTTCCATTGCGCTTCTGAATGCCCACCCGACTCCCTTGTAGATGCCAACTGCTTCGTCCACCTCGCGAATAGCGTGCTCTACCTCGTTCCCCCAAAAGACGACATCATCACCCGTTGGAACATTCACATAGCCCAGTTTCTTCCCTTCCTGGACAGCTTGAATCGTTCTGGAGGTTTGTATCCAAGGACATGGTCTATCCGGATATAGGACGAACCACAGCGCGTCGACATAATGTCCCAGCGCTTGTACTAGCTCCAGGACGAGCGGACGTATCCTGCGTGATCCAAGACGGGAAGTAATATCTGAGAAGGGATTTGCAGAGGCTAGAGGCCGAACTTTGCTGTGGTCGACAGCAAGCTCCACGTCACGTAAGGCTCTGACTGATTCAGTGGTGTAGAAGTCGACGTCGGGAGTAGGAAGCGGGGAGAGTGACGGAGTATATTCAGAAGAGGAACCGTGCTTGAGAGACACGAGTGGGATAGGCTTCTTCTTGGGTGTAGATTCTTGATTCGACTGCTCAACGATCCATTTCTGTCCACGAATCAGCCAGGACACCGAGACTTCCCGCCAGGATGCTCACCCTCCACTTCAACATCGCCTCATCCTCCTTGGTCGTATCCAGTGCACTTGGGCCAGACCCGTTACTCCGTGTCGAGTCAGACGTCTCTGGTCGAGCCAATCGAGCGCGAGCAGATCCTCTTCGAGCAGATGGGTCATCCGCCAGTGTTGCGCGTCGAAGGGCCAAGCGAGAACTTGGGCCCAACGGCCCAAGGGGGTCATTCGATTCCATGTCGACGAGAGGATGAGAGTTGTGGACGATGTTGAGACCTGAGGCGCTCATCGTGATATAGGGTCAAGGGTCATGCGGTGGCGTGGAGAGAATACGAGACGTGAGTTGCAATCGATTGATTTTCCAACGCGTAAAATCACAATACAATATTATGGAATGGGATCTACGGGGTCCGACAGCGGGGAGTGCAGATCACCACCTGTCAGCACAGGCGGGATGCTATGCGATGGACACTCCTGGATGAGTATACTGCGGCCTAGATAGAATTATGGCAAATCACCACCGAGCCTCCTGGCCGCTGACTGCTCGCTTCCCGTTGGAGACACGCCCTGATGCCACCAGTCATGTTGTACGCCTCTTGCTCCTGTCATGGGTGCAATTTTCAGGCGGTCTCTCTCAATTGTGTGCATGAAGCCAACTGAGGCCCTCAGACCGAGCACATTGGCATGTAAAGTCACGCATATTCTTCAGAGGCGGATGTCGAATCTGTGTCTGCCCAGCCCCCACCTGTGTTCTCGCTCGACTGGTACCCACTTATCACCACACCGCGGCCGTATTCCACCTGCCTATTTCAGTGAGAATCGCTGAAATCGCCCGATCGCTTGAGATCAAGCATCAGGCCGCCGATGCAACGGCATCCGCTCTGGGACGGATTAGAATGGGGGACACCCACCGTCGCTCTGGTGCAGCATTTGAAGCCTTTGTCTTCTTCCCAATTGGGTCTTGATCAGAAGATCTGAGATCGTTCCCTAATTAGAAGCACAGTCAACCTCGATAGGGTTATTATCTATCGGCCTCGGTTTATCCGGCATTGGATCTACAACATCGAGGATCAGTCAAGGGGATGGATCTCCTGCAATGCGTCGGGGAGCATGGAGGAAACATGGTCAAAGTACCTTGAGTACACATATATACGAGCATTGCGATCCATCCGTTCCTCATACAGCGTTCTCTTCTAGATCGTCAAAGTCGCCATGTCCGCCTTTGGTCTGTACCGATCCTCCTTTGGAGAGCTTTTTCCCGTTATTGCTGCCCTTGATATCGCCGTCGCCGGCTTGCTATTGGGTGTCGCATGGATCCTCCGTGCCCGAGTGCTGACGCCTTACAATCACTTGCCATGTGAGCGATGTAATTTCCATCCGTCTTTCACAAGGACTGATCATTCTTCAGCGCCTCCCGGTCTATCTCTCAAGCATGACCACTCATCACTCAGTCTCGGTAAGCCATATGGCAGTACATGGCGAGAATGGTTCAAAACCTATGGATCAACGATGCTCATCCGAGTCGCTCCTTACTATCGACCTGTGATACTTACCAAGGATCCCTCATTCATTCGCCATGTATTCGCCAACATCAACGACTTTGAAGGCAGTCCCAGGTTCAGTAAAGCTTTCAAGCTGATGGGCCTGAATGGAGCCCTCCCAGGCGTCCATGGCGAACGGCGACAGAGAATTCGGGCTGTGTACGGTCGTTCGGCATCATTGGCCGCTATGAGAGCGAAATTCCCTCAAATGCTGAAAGTCGCCAACAAAGTCAAACAGGAGATCTCCCAGGCATCGGAAGTGGTCAACGGGCAGCCGTTCAATCCCGCGCCTCATGTGATCGCTTTCCAGATGGGCATCCTCAGTAAGATCGTCTTTGGGTTTACCGATGAGGAGATCGTCAACGGGAAACCAAAGGAGTTCCAAGATATTCTCGCCGAATACCTGAAGTCGAGACAGTCTTTGAGGTGGTGGGATCTGCACACGCATAGAGTGAGTGGCCACGGCTTCGCGAACTTTGCCAGCGTGCTTTCTAACCCGAGCTAATTCGTGTTGCAGATTCTCCCCTCCGGGAGATGGAGAAAGCATCAGCATAACAGACGTTGTATTGCTAATTTTGGAAAGGTAAGAGGAAGAACTTGGGCCTCCGCGTAAAGATCGCTTACGGATCGCGTTTCAGAGGGTACTCCGGGAGAAGCAGGCGAAGATCACCGGAGCTTTTGGTCACGACCTGAAGGTTGAAGAAATCGACGAGATGGGTGATGATATCATTACCTCCTGGTGTCAGTCTTGTCTTGGCTTGGTTAACTGCGCCTACATGTTGACCTGCGTATAGGTAGATACAACATGGCAAACGACATCCCCGAGAATCAGAAGATTTCAGATGAAGATTTAGTGGACAATGTTCCTCTCGCAGTGAGGGTTTTTTCTTTCAGGTCACCCAGGAAGGCCGAAGGGAGCTTCAGCTGACTGTGAAGAAGATAATTGCCACCATGGATGTCTCCCGCTTGATAGATACCGAGATTCTTCATCGACTGGCAATCTCTCCGGACATACAAGCGAGACTTCGAGATGAGCTGTCCGCATTGCCAGATGAGCCGTCACTGTGAGTCAATACCCGCTCAAATGTCGCTGATGTTTGTTCAGGGAAGATCTGTCGAAGGTCAAATACCTCGAAGCGTTCATCGAAGAGATTGTCAGGATCAACAACCCTTACACAACAATTGAACGGACTTGTACGCGTACCAGTGTGGTACCTCTCCGAGATCCCATTCAAATGTCCAATGGAAAGACTGTGGACTCGATAACAGTACATGCTGGAACGGACGTCTCAGTCGGTGAGTCGACGGCTTGACCATAGATGAGTTGAACATCATGACTGAATTGAGACAGCCGTATACCAAGTCGCACAGGACGAGTCATTGTACGGTTCTGATCCCGAAGCATTCCGACCTGAACGTCATTTGGGTGGGAGCTGTGAGAAGGTGGACGGCGGAGTAGCACTTCACGCAGCATGGGGATCCTCAGTAGGATTTTCAGGTGGAGGACGTGGCTGTCCGTGAGTCGTCTAGTAAAATCTGCAGAAACATGAGCTCACAGCTGGGTAGTGTCTACCAGTTTCCTCTCGCGTTTATGCGAGCCTTCATCTTCGTCATGGTCAGGTCATTCGAGATCTCAGAACCAAAGGACCAGAACGTAGAAGTATGGTGAGTATCTCTATCTCCCATACGCGGGCTATATCGTAATAGGCAGGCATTATGCTGATATCGCCAAACTCAGGACACACACCGTGGCAGACATAAGACAGTGGAAGATCAATGGGAAGGTAGCTACTTATATTCCGACCATCTTCACACCTATCATTCAAGACGAGTGATTGCGACATGCAGCAGATCGCTTTGTGCTCTGGTCCCAACACGTAGTACTGCCCGAGAAATGTAGCCTGTTCCCTGTATCTTGTTCAACGATGTCAGACAGCAGTTTTTCTGGGCTTACCTGCAGCCGAGATTGAAATTCCTACCATCATGGCAGGCTCCTTGCTGCGATCAGACCGCGGTGCCCGCACTGGCATTTACCGTCGAGGTTATAGTGCAGCTGGTCCTCGCTTTCGTAGAGGCCTTCATGTGCCATCGGCCTATTATCGGGCGAATCGGTCCTCCGCACAATTGGCCGCGAGATCGGATATCGCCTCCACTTGTGGGTGGGCCTGTCATCCATCTCTCTACCATACTCCATCATGACCAGAAGATACAAAGTTTTAACGGGTGAGTGGACAGCATAGCGATAGCACTGTATGCACCTAGAGTTCAAGAAGCTCGCCTGCTAACCACTACGATCAGACGAGCAGGTCGACCATTTCCTTCAGCATGGGTTAGTCTCAGGGTGGGGACGCGAACGATGACCTGACTGTCCTTCGCATTAGCTTCATTCATCTGCCACAAGCTTTCACACCGGCTCAGGCTGACGAGTGGACACGAGACATGTGGGTACGACTGGGCATGGACCCCCATGACCAGTCCACTTGGACGAGAGAGTGGACCAATATGCCTCGTGAGTGGGGGAGTGTGGCGACAGAGCCGTAGCCGTTGAGCAATTCAATGCCCTTGTCAATTTTTGCATCTCACGGACCCTGCTGACTCGACGCTTTCGCGTAAAGACCACAAGACCGAGCTCGTGAGCAAATTTGCACCAACGGCCTGGGACGCAATTTGCGACTTGGTTGGCGGCGCGGAGCGTATAGACGATGACAAGCGGTCTTGGAGGTGAGCGAGATCAAGACGCTGTTGCTGAACGTCTCAGTGACGGCTTCATTGTCAATCTTGGCAGCGAAGAGTTCCCACCAGAGAGGACGACACACCCTACAGAGCTCAAGAGGTGGCACTGCGATGGCGATGTGAGTCTATCAGGTTAACTCCGCTGACCTCGAGTTCTTCCTCCATGTAAGATTGCCCACAGAAATCCATCTGACCATAGTTTCTCGACAGTCCCGAGCAGGGCCTTCTCGTCGTCCCATTGTTCTCCGACGTCGTACCGAACGGGGGTGGAACAATCATTGCGCCTGAAGGCGTGGGACATATTGCTCGGTATCTCGCAGCACATCCGGAGGGTGTCATGCCGACCGCTTTCCCATTTCACGACATCGCCGTCAATCAGTGCAAGAACTATGTCGAGCTGACCGGGAAGAAAGGTGATGTGAGTGCCTGACAGCTCCCTTCCACGACTTACACTTAGGTGATCCTCCTTCACCCTTTGATGCTTCATACCGCTTCGAGGAACCATCTTCGAGCGGTTCGAGTCATCACCAATCCACCCATCTCACTCACTGAGCCGTTCAAGTTCAAGAGGTCTTCTTCGGAAGACTACTCACTCGTCGAGCTCAAAACGATGAGGGAACTGGGAGCGGACGCATCGGAAGGTTACGACTTCAAATTGGTGGGAGAGAGGAAGGAGGTAGTGCCGCTACGACTTCAGATTCAAGCCAAGTGGAAGGCGGAGGAGCTCGAGAGAATGCGTGTGCTGAAGGAAAATGGACAGAAGAGAGGCAAGCAGACACTGGACGAGGCTTGGGAGGCTATCGGATACTAGATGCAAGATAGCATGACACAGGCGAGGCGTTCAGGCTCAACGTGACACATGCTATACGAGTGGCAGAACCAACGTCAGGGTCATTCAGCGGTAAGGGCTTGAAAGGCCCGGTTCCTCGGCCACCACTTGGGAGTCTGTGCTGCTCGTATCATGCCAGATCTCTTTCTGAGCGTGTGTCAGGGGTATTTGAGCAAAAGTCGAATGTGATTCAACCGCAGGTCACATCAGGCTCGTCAAAGAACATCTCACCGCCACTACTGCCTTACCTTAAGCGATCCCCCCTTTTTGGGAAGAACAGGTAGACCAAATTTCGTAGCTTTCCTCTTCTACACCTCTCAAGCTCACAAGAATCGTCGTCGCAGCTCACGCACAGGTCGACGAGTGGATTCTGTCCATCTCGCTCGTACCATCTTCTCGCTGTGGGAAAAGTCCCCGGAGCCGCGATGCTTTTCAGCTCGAGTCGCCGTCGGATGCAAGTCACTCGACGATCCCTCAAAATTGGAAAGCGACCTCGCCCAAGATCGAGGTGCTGAGGGAGTCCGTCGAGATTGATAGCACCGACCGGCTGTTGCCGACTCGAAGCTGAGCTCGCCAAGGGGCCGCTTTATTCACCTGGCAGTCTTAGGCGAAGATATGAGCCAAGTCCAGTGACGAAAGTGGCTCCTTGCCGTTCTGCTCATAGCCATAGTTATACGATTTGCCCGATATGATCCACCACTTTGGTGGATTGAGGGTAACACGATGGGGCTTACTCTGTGGTTTGGAGGCCAACATCAACTTCTCTCCCTCCTCGACAGAGGGTCTGCCTTTCAAAGTGGATTACGACGCGAGGAGGTGCACAAGTGTTCTAAACCCAGTGATGCCTTTTGAATTTCTTCAACGCTAGCGGGGAGAGTGTGATCCGATGGACCTTTAGTGGGAACAGAGGACCCTCTCTCTCGTGGGGAGCGACATCTTGACGCTGAGGGTACAATCATACACGCCCTGGGAGCGACCTCAGTGGAACCAGTGAGTCCTTCCGAGTGGATGACCGCGACTTGATGATCTACAATCCAACGCCTAATTCTCGCCATACCTCTCGTAAGGTTTGCTTGACTTGCACCTGGGTAGGACCAGGATGCTTGCGGACCTCATACACATGACCTGATCGCATTATGTCGTCCAACATGGAAGTCTCGCTGATTCGTTACAGGTGGACAATTGGTAGCTCGCCATTCTATACCGTTATGTGAGTACCTCTTTCCTCCTGCTCCTCCCGCCCTCCGATCTATCTCTTCCATTGCTATGACGATAAAACATCTTACCATACTTTACCTCATTCGCCGGCGGTCTCGAACCGTGATTGGCGACTCAAATTTCAGCCTTGACTGAGCGACTATTTCTCTGCATATCCTCACTGTACCACGAATCGCGCTGATCCCACGACAGGTGTCCCTGTAAGTCACAGCTCGACCCCCTCCCCTCCCCTCCCCATTCATGACGAAAACTTTACGATAGGCGGTCATACTTCCCTCCTCCTCTGGTTCGTCCAGAACGTCTCCAGTGTACAAAAGTGAGACGGGGAGGAGTGACTGGTGAAATCTATCGATATCGGATTATCAGCCATGCACTCCAGGGATAGTGATCTCGAGCTGACCCCTGCCACCAGGTTGGATGTATGTATCTCTATGTATGCCAAATGAAATATATTCCGCTGTCCATTTTCTCCCATTTTCTCCCGTCCAATGACAGGAATTCATACCGACTCAACTTTTTTTCCTTATCGCTTCTCTTTCTCTCTCTCTCATATCTCACTCAACCAACTCAACAGCTCGTCCGGCTGCTACCCTGCTCCCTTGACCGCTCCTCGGGCACTCTTATGTGGACCGAACGTACCTCTGACGAGTGAGTCCGAGAGCTGCGAGCCATCTGTGTGCCATGCTAACGTGCGCGCTTCGCTTATCCTCTCCCTCCCGTCAAAATCACACAGCTACCTGTCTGATCTCGTGTTTACCCTCAACAAACATTGAGATGTCTTTCACTCGCCCTTTGACCCGCACTCTGGCCCGTGGCTTGTCCACTAGCAGCCCCTCACCCGCCTCTGTTCATCCAGGCCTCTTGACCCATGTTCTGCCCCCCAAAATTCCCGCTGCGCTCCATCTGCAATCTGGACAGAGCTACCACGGTCAAGGTTTCGGAAGCACCAATAGCAAATATGGCGAGACGGTCTTTAGCACCAGTATCACCAGCTACACTGATTCGATGACCGACCCATCGTACCTCGGTCAAATTCTCGTCTTCACCTCGCCCATGATTGGCAATTACGGTATCCCCTCCAACGCGGATCCCAGCGATACACCTGGCATTCCATTCCTCGAGTCATCGGGCATCCGATGCACTGGTGTAGTTGTTTCTGACGTCGCTCTCAAGTACTCTCACTACCAAGCCGTCGAGTCTCTGCACGAATGGTGTGCACGACACGATGTACCCGGTATCACGGGCGTAGACACCCGAGCCATCACTTCGCTTCTTCGAGATCAAGGCACGACACTCGGTCGACTTGCCATCGGTGACGATGCCGCTACTGCGCCGACTTCTGAGGAGTTCTGGGATCCGAGCGTAGAAAATCTCATCGCCAAAGTTTCCACTCCCCAGCCTTACACGCTCAATCCAAATGGACGAGGTCCTCGAATTGCCGTTCTCGACTTTGGCTCCAAAGCCAACATTCTCCGATCGCTTGTTCGACGAGACGCCGTTGTGACTGTCCTTCCATGGAACTATGACTTCAATGCCGTCAGGGATCGCTTCGACGGTTTGTTCCTGTCCAATGGACCCGGAGCTCCTTCATCCATCATGGACACTGTTGATAGGGTCCGAATCACCATCAACGAATGGGACAAGCCAATTTTCGGTATCTGTATGGGCCACCAAATTATCGGTATGGCAGCGGGTATGGAGGCCTACCGTATGAAGTTTGGAAATCGAGGACACAACCAACCTGTTCTTGCTCTAGCTTCATCCGGCAGTATCAAGGCGGGTCGAGTCTACGTCACTTCTCAGAACCATCAGTATGCGCTGAAGTTGACCGAAGACTTCCCTACTGGCTGGGCACCATTCTTTATCAACTGCAACGACTCATCGGTCGAGGGCATCATCACGACGCCAGAGTCTGGCAAGAGGATTTGGGGTGTCCAATTCCACCCAGAGTCTGCGGGTGGACCTCTCGATACGATTGAAATGTTTACAGACTTTGTTAACGAGTGTGCGGCAGGAAGATCAATCATGACTCCGGAAGAGACAATCGAGGGCGTTCGAGCGGTAGCGTAGGCGTGAGCGCGGGGCGTGTAGAGCACCAAGACGACATTAAAATCCTTGACCCGTGACAAACATGCATATCTAAATCGTGCAAATGATATCCCCCGCACCTAGTCCATCAGATTGACCAGATCTGCGAACGCGTCCTTCTTCGGCTGAGGTGGCTGAGGAGCTGGCTGAGGAGCTTGCTGAGGAGCTTGCTGCTGCGGCTGTTGGGGTGCGTACGCTGCTGTACTTTGCGGAGCCGGTGAGAGCGAGTACCCCTGCATCGGCTGCTGCTGTACCTGCGCCGATCTCCCAGAGTTCCAGCCCATGCTCCCCTGGGGACCGGGGATGTTGAAAAAGTCCATCGGGTTCGTCCTCTGTCCGGATACTTTGCGTTCGGGGGCCAATCCGGGTGAAGGTGTAGGTGAAGGCGCTGTGAACAAGTCTAGCGGTAAACCTGACGAGGTCATGCCGGCGCTTGAGGACCCCGCGTCGGCTGGCAGGGATACGCCTCCGCCCATGGGCTCATCGTCTGCAAAGGCGTCAAAGGAGATGAGATCGGCGGCTTTCTTATTCGGGTTGCTCCTGTGACTGTCAGCAAGAAGCATAGTACCCATCACGTACGCTTCTACCAGTGCTTGTGCCTTGGCCCAATCTCCGACTTTGCACGCCTCATACCTGTCTAGAGCGTTGTTGATCAAGTCATTGCAGAGCAAGAGTCGTTCTGGGACTGTAAGCACGAGCAGAGTGACGCGATTCACCCATCATTCCTTCCCTTTCACCCGCATCCTGCTCTATCCAACGCTGGATCTTTGGCCGGGCTCCTCGACAAGCAGCTGCTACCTGATCATACACATCGCCATCTACCCCAATCCTCTCTCCCTCTTTGGCATTGTTGAGCATGTCATTGAGCAGTATCGCCTTGGATTGAACCTTTTCCAATTCGCCAAGGGTTTGAGAAGCGTAGTCTGGAGCTTTGTCTGGTTCGGCGCCTGCCAAAGCCTTCATGAGGTCTTGGGCGGCTGCGAGATCTCTCGGAGTCCCACGACGGATCAGTTCCTGCAGCTTTGCACTTTTTGCTGCTCGATCCTCCTCCTCCAGCTCTTCGGGCGATTTCAAATCCTGTTGTAAGCTTACCATTGACATAGACGGCTCACCTCGTTCGGATTGCTCGACGCCATGGCTCGCGCAGCGTCAAAAGCCTTGAACCGGTAACCTATTATCAGATCTTGGCCGCAATGCTGTGCTCACCCTTGTAGCTCAACAACCTGTGCATGTCGCGAATGTGGACCAGGTCATCCTTGTATTTGGAATGGACACAGAGGGTGTTTTTCCACTCGTGTATCAACTAATAGGTCAGCAAGGCGTGCTTCGGGCGAGCTCACCTCGAGGATCCTCCCCATTACCCTTCCCGTGACCATTGGTGGACGCTCCGGGAACCTCCTGACCAATTCATTGAGGAACTCTTTCGTAGAGATCTGTAGATGCACAGGATAACCACAATTGCGAACTAGATGCTCGAGTACTGAAAGAGCGAGGAGGGCCTGATTTGGATTTCGCGAGTTGATATGTGTCAATAGAGCATGACACGCTTCACGGGCACTACGTGTCAGCCATACTGCGCCGGGGCTGCAGCTCACCTGTTGGCCTTTTTACGGTTGATCAACTCGGCTAGTTCGATATTGACCGCATCGTTGGGTGCGGGCAGCGTCGGGTCGCATGCTTGTTCTGAAGTATCAGATCAGTGATTGACCATTACGACTCACCGACCAGCGCCTGTACCGCTGACATGCTCTGCCATGGTCTCGAAGGCCCCAGCATGGTGGCTTAGGGTATGTGTACAGGAATAGAGAGGTCGTCAAGCATTGGTCGACGACGGAATCAAAAATCACCACTGATTCTACCCAGTTTCCCCCTCGTCCGCCCTGTGTGGTCTCTTTGCCTTCGTACATCATACCTCTAGGTATGTTCGGTATGCTGCAGCCTACACGTCTCTCTCCCCTACGCCGTCTGGGCGTGAGAGTGAGTGCTTGTGCTTCTGACTATGCTGACCCGCAGTACGTCAATGATCTCACCGTTCAACGAGGTCGACATGGAAGCACTCCCATGATCCAACATGGACCACCGGGTCGCTCTGCCGTCTCTGGGCACACTGTCACTGTCTTTGGGTGTACGGGATTCCTTGGCAAATATGTCGTTCAGCAGATCGCCAGGAAAGGTACACAGGTCGTCGTACCGTACCGAGATGAAGACGAGAAGCGACCTCTGCGAGTGATGGGAGATTTAGGTCAAATCGTTCCCCTAGAATGGGATGCTAAGAATTTGGATCAAATCCGAGAGTGTGTCAGGCGCTCTGACACGGTCTACAACCTCGTCGGGAGAGATTACGAGACAAGGTGAATCATCCTTGCTTGAACGGCCGGCTCACAGTGACAGGAACTTTAGCTACCGCAACGTCAATGCAACGTGAGAGAGGAGACTCGTTCCGTCGTGCTGACGTCCAGTGTCGCTGGAAACATCGCTCGAATCTGTCGTGAAGAAGGCGTTCCTCGACTCATTCACGTTTCCCACCTCAATGCTTCAGCAGACTCTCCCTCTGCATTTTACAGGACGAAGCACAACGGCGAGGAAATTGTCAGGAGAGAGTTTCCTGAAGCTACAATTGTCCGCCCAGGACCCATGTACGGACATGAGGATTGGTTCTTGAACGACATGGCTCGTAAGTCGTACCCAGAACATCTTCGGCTGACTCTTTAGAATGGCCAATCAAATACGCGCTCAACGGTTCACGAACGAGGACCATGCCGGTCCACGTTGTTGACGTCGCGGAGGCTCTGTCTAAGATGCTTGACGCTCCCAAGACATCGATCGGATCGACATTTGTCCTTCCCGGACCTGAAGTCTTTACCTACGACGAACTACTCAACCTGGTGTCCTTCTTCACCATGCGACCGCGCAGATCCCTACCTCCCATCCCTGGCTTTGTCGCCAGCATGTTTGCATCCGTGGTCAATCGTCTCCTGTGGTTCCCTACCGTGGCCCCTGATGAGATCACGCGTAAATTCATCGACGACGCTGGCGCAAAGCTAGACCAGGCCATCGCTGCCTTGAAGGCCAAAAATTATCCTGAAGGATGGAGCAAGGACTTTGACACTGCGACATATGACGTGAATGGCAGGCTCGTCAAGTCCTGGGCGGATCTTGATATCCAACCTGCGAGATTGCAGGATCACGCAGTCAAGTATTTGAGAATATACCGATCATCGTGAGTCGAATCGACGGAGACTTGTAGCTGATTTCTGCAGTGAAAACGCCGAGACTCCATTGGAAGTGGGCTCTTTCAAACCTCCAAGGCCATACAAAGTGGTCCGATAGCGGAGTGATGATATGCATGAGCGAAGAGAATAAAGCGTGGAAAGGCTATCGTCGTCAACATGAGATAAATTTGATTCCGTGCGAACGTGGGTTTGCCGTCCAATGAGTCACCATCATCCCGCGACATCAAGACTCTCTTGCACAGTACACAACGCGCGGGGGACAGAGCTTCTTAGCGACGTAGCGACTGCGGCAGAGCGCTAGACATCGCGTCTAGTGCAGCGATAGAATCGCCTTTGGGTGGGCAATCGTAATCTGTCATTGCATAACGACCGGTGGAGCGGCGCGGGTGTCATCCCGGTCGCTGGGGTGTCAGTCTCGATCGCCCTCAGGCTGTCCATCCTATTTCTCAGAAATAGCTTCACACGACGATGAGCACTCCTCTAAAGCCCACTCTCAACATGTCGGACACTGTCAATCCGTCACAGTGGCTCAACTTTTCACTTCCACCCCGTCCACGTCCCACTGGTCCTCAAGGTGTTCCACGGCGATCGAGGAAGGCTGAGGGGTGGCGTGCGGGGATCATGTCGAGGGAACGATACGTTCAGGCGAACTTTAGATTCGTCCTCAAGCCGACAGAGACCTTGAGCTACGGTGCACATTTTGCCGATCCAGACATGTGAGCGATCGACTTGGTGACGCTGATCACAACTAGCCCTCTACATTGGCCAAACATCTTGCAAGTCTTAGTCCCTACTTTCTCGGCATTTTCAGTCGCACAGGGCTTCGTGTCTGAAGATGCGGACGATTTGTCAGTGGACGAAGATGAACTTGATGCAATGCCGGAAGAGGCTGCCGAACGGAGGCGACGGGTCGAAGAGGAACGTCGGGGACGGATGTGTCCCATTTGTCTAGGCAAACCTGTCTCGGGGAGAATGACAAAGTGTGGACATGTGAGCTCAGGTCATGACTGCTGCTGACATCTCGAGATCTTCTGCTTCCCCTGTATCCTACACTACATCCAGCTCTCTGACATTCCCAAGTCGGCAAAGTGTCCGATCTGCGGTGATACGGTCCACGAGGGAATGCTCAAATCGGTCAAGTACTTGGATGCAAAGGCCATTATGCAAGACGCTCGTGCGGAACATGAATCAGAGCATGAGCTGGTGGTAGGCCACTTGGACGGACTCGAAGACGCTTCGGAATCACGCTCAAACCGTCCGGAGCAGATCTCGATGAGATTGATCCAACGACCCCAGATGACCACCCTTGCCCTCCCTGCATCCACGACTTGGCCTTCCGATGCAATTCCTCCCCACACTGCGCCATGGTACTTCTTGCCCGACGTGCTAAGTCACTCTCGCTTCATGCTGGCTTCGCCCGATTATATGCTTTCCGAACTCAACCGTGAGCTCGACGAACTCAAAAGTGAATGGGATTTGCTTCGTGGGGATGACCTTGGGCGAGACTTCGTTCGAGCCGCGAAGGCCAAAGTCGAGCGTCAGATTGGCAAGGTCAGGGACGAATTGATGACGGACGCAGTTCATCGGAGCGAGCTTTCGAGTCGAGAAGCTTGGTCCTGCGAAACGAGCGAGCCATCTCGTCCAGATGAGGGCACGCGCAAGTCTCGCCGACGTCAAGCCGCGCCCGTAGCTCCCGAGCCAGGCTCGAGCTATTACTTTTATCAATCGACCCTCGGTGCCAATGTCTTCCTTCATCCTCTCGACATTCGCATCCTCCTCTCCCATTTCAAATCTTACTCGCTTTTTCCGCGGAGCCTCTCTTTTAAGTCATCTGGTTTCGACCCCGGGACAGTCAACGAGGATCTCCGCAAGCGCTGTAAATATCTTGGACACTTGCCAGCCGGCACCGAGGTCATTTTTGTCGAGGCGGAATTAGAGGACATTGTCGGGAAAGAGGGTCTTGCAGCGTTTGAACAACCACTACGCACCCGGCGTGAGAAGCGGCGGGCAAGAGTTCGGAAAGAAGATCGAGCTAAGACGCGATGGGAACAGCAGGAGCGTGCCAAGGTACCTCGAGGCGTTTCGCGAGACGAACAAGCTCTCGCGGAGGCTCTCACTGCATCCGAGACCTTGTGGACCGATTTCGGTTCGAGCCTCGGGGCGGGCTCTTCTAGGTTGGGACCTTCACCTGGGACTTCACCGACTTGGGGAGATGCTGGACGGACATTTGCGTCAACACTCTCGTCCGCTGCCATACCCAAGAAGCGGGTCGAGCGAGGCGAGCGAAGAGAGGCCCAGGAGGACGTGAATGCCGTCTGGGATGCATTCAATAGCATCACCATCAGAGAGAGTGAAAAGGGAGGAGGAGAGGCACCGACACATGGTGGGAGGAAGGGAGGCAAGAAGGGAGCTAAGAAGACTCTTGTACTGGGCGGCGGAGGTCGTGGTGCAAGATAGCGGAATAAAGATCAGGTTGTATCTAACTATGAATGCGAACATCCCGTGTTGCTCGAATTTGCGACAAAAAAAGTCGAGTTTCAACTGCTTCATTCCTTCATCTGTTATTAGTATCTCCATCGCCTTCCCAACATGGACATCTCAGGGCCATCCAAGCGGAGAGCTATCGACACGATTCCTTTCACTGCGGTCGTACTCGTAGGCTACGGTGAAAAGTGAGCTGGTCGGTTTCAAGAAGCTGACTGGTAGCTTGTACCCGCTGAATGAAGGTCCAAATGTCCCTTCGAAAGCCATGATGCCAGTGGGCAATGTGCCCATCATCAATCACGTACTCGACTGGGTCCTAGCGTCTGGAGTGATGGGTCAGTGATGTCAAAGACTGATGACTGACATGCAGACATCCTTCTTCTCGTTCCGCCTAAAGACCATGATTCAATATCGAACCATTTGACAGAAAACTATTCTCGCTCAACTCATGCTCGTGCTCGGATTCAGCTCAAGAGACATTCGGACGGAGAAGGGAACGAGGGCTCTGGAACTGCTGGTGTTCTCAAACGATTCAGACATCTTATCAAGGTGAGGTCCCCGAAGGGCTTCCTTCTAACAATCCAGTCTGACTTTGTTCTCCTCCCGTGCGACATTTATCCACCGCGGAATCTGTCCCTATCTTCCATCCTGGATCGTCATCTGGCTTCCGCCTCTTCTGTTCTCACCGCTGTACTATATGAGCCTGCTCCAGCCGTCAAGGATAGTGAAGAAAAGATTCTCGTAGCGATGGATCAAGCGAAAGGTCACCTTTTCATGATTCAATCTTTGGAGGCTCTGGAAGAGGACGTGAATCTCCGCATGTCATTGATTGAGAGGTGAGTCATTTGCGAGACGTTGGACTCATGGCAGGCCTCATTTGACCCTCACCACCCGATACCTCGATGCCCACATCTACGTCTTCCGCAGAACAGTCCTCGACCTCATCGCCTCACGTCCGCCCCGAGATCTCGATAGCATGCGAGAACAAATCGTTCCATGGCTTCTCAAAGGTAGCTGGCAGAAGGGCTTACAGTCGGAGTGGAATAATAGTGAGCATATCTCGGCACGATGCGGCTGAGTTACAGTCCTCAACCCAAAACGTGATCTCTTCGCAAAAGCTCTCTTTTACGCTTCCGCTTCAAAACCCCTCGACATTTCACTTCCATCGTCGCCTGACCCTGATGGACAGCCACCCCACTCAACGAGACCGTGGCACTGTCAGACCATCTTAGTCTCGGGCAAACAGGGTGATCACTTGATCCGGATCAATTCGCTCGCAGGTTACTGGGAGCTGAATCGCAAACTCATTCGGCACCTGTCTGCGCTCACTCCTTCTCGAACGACGACACCAATGCCAAATGCCATATCGTCCTCGGCTCAGATCTCACCAGACTCCGTGATCGGGGAAGGTTCGACCGTCGGTGATCGTGCAAGTTTGAAGAAATGCATCGTCGGTCGACACTGTCACATCGCGCGTGGTGTGAAATTGACCGGTTGTGTGGTTTGGGACTTTGTCACCATTGAAGAAAAGTGAGCCGACTCTGAGCCTCGCTTCTGACGCTAGTGCTCGCATTGAGAACGCCATCTTGAGCTCTCACGTACGTGTAGGAGACAAGGCAGCAATCAAGGATTGCGAGTTTGGTCCAGGATTTGAAGCACCTTCAGGAGGTAAGCGAGATTTGAGGAGCCCACTGACGGTGTAGCTATTCTCAAAGGGGAGAGACTGATTTCTGGGCAGGAGGCATGACACATATGCATCGTGACTGCCATATACCATTAAAATCTTGAATGTCGCGGTCACCAACGTCGAATCCCATTTCAGAGCTAGCATGCGCCTCGTTATGCACCCACGTACTGGATCCCGCTCCCGCTACCATCTTCTTCCATCACTCAATTGTCGGCTGGTGAATTTCCGATTGAGCGGGCAGATCTGCAGCAGTCTATCGCGGCTCGGCACCGCTCTTCGTTCATCGTCGTCATCGTCTCGCTGTTCACTTGAACGAGCTCGATGCCTCGAAGCATCAGAATCGCAGTGATCCAGTGTTTGGGTCCCGCATCCGAGAGGTCACTCAATGTCAGGGCCTGCAGATCCTGATGAGGATTCAGCGGGTCCGTGTCGCCTTGCGCCATCGTCCGCCTGGACGGTATCACCGGCCATCCGTCTCGACCGCCTCATCAGAGTCCTTATGACTGAAGGCATATCGTCGACCCCAGAGCCGTTTCGTTTTCTCAGATACGGAGTCGACGTTGAGTTTGTGGGCCGATTCGTCGCACCGCCATCTGTTGCATTAGATATGTGTAGACCTTGCCGAAGGGCGAATGTCCAGCTTCGCCCGTGTTACATGATGATGTTGGGAGCGGGCAGTTGCTTCAGATCTGTAACTGTGAGCCTTGCATCTCCTCCTTAGCCTTGAACAGATTTTATACAAATAATCGGGACCGTCTCTCACTCGCAGGCTGTCGATAGAGTGATCGCTCAACGTTGCGTGGATCAGAACTCTGTGCCCTGGGAGCCTCTCTCGTTGCTTGAAGGGTGACCTTAGTACAGTGAGCCATGAAAATTGAAACTGGCCTTCTGATGGTGTCAATGAAGGATGACCGAATTCTGATTCGGATTCTTCGCCCATATTTGATTCGCTCGAGGACTTCTGATTGATCATACGTACGCGAGGGGACATCTCGAAAGAGGGTGAATTGAGCACTTGTAGATGACTTTATAGGACTGATCGGCTGCGCATTTATATGATGCAGGCTGCTTGAGCTCATGTTCTTGACAGTAATGTGGAATGCTAAACAACGGAATACTACATGGATCGTCATTGCAACTTGTCGGCTTTTCGGGTGAGACCTCGGTCTCAATCACTCTTCATCTAGACACATTCTCCACCATCCCACCATGGCTGAGACACCTCATACCCATACTCCGCCCTCTATGACCCCTCGTCGAAGCACAAAAGGCAAAGACAGGGCTGCAGATGAAGCTAGTATCAACTCCATCGAGATCGAAGGAGAAATGGTCATCGGCTCGGGTTCTGCCCGCATGGGATTGAGAGATCTGGTCAAGCGATCCAGTGGAATATCTCGAAGCGGAGAAACTTCGCGAGCCAGAACAGTGTCCATCTCTCGTCGGCGCTTATCAAGGCAGTACTACATTCTCACGCACGCTGGCAAGCTCGTGTTCGCCTCGTGCGTAGGCCAATAATCTCGGACTGACCCTCAGCGGAGAGAACGAGCAGGTTCAAAGTCTGATGGGTGTTGCTCAAGCCCTTGTCTCGATCTATGCCGCTGAGGATGACCGTCCTAGGTGAGGCATAACTGCTTGGTACTCGCTGATTTCAGATCCATCATTCGCGGTAAATCTCGTATATCCTTCCTCCTCAAAGCGCCCCTATACCTCTTCTGCGTCAGCGATTGGGGCGAGCCAGAACACGTTGTGCGTCTCTCAAGCAAATTGTCCTGGCTAAATCTAGCTTCGCACACATCTGGAATACATACATCTGCAAGTCCTCTCGATTGTCACCTCTACACAGCTCGCGAAGGCCTTCCAGCGTAGGAGCAACTTTGACCTCTCGAGATTGCTGGAAGGTGAGAACGGGCCCTCGATGAGCCTGTATTGATTTCAAGGCACCGAGCACTTCCTTCACACCCTGATCAAACGGGCGCAGCACGACTTCAGCTATCTCACCTCCAGTCTGGAACCTCTGCGGATGGCGCCCTCGCTTCGAGAGGCGGCTGCGGCGGCATTGATGCCTCCGGCAAAATTTAGGGTAAGCGCAGTCCTGGAGCTGAACTGACGACCGACGACAGGACCTGCTCTACGTTCTGCTAATCGCCAGCGGCCGCATTGTCACCCTTCTTAGACCCCGCAAACATTCCATACATCCTTCAGGTTGAGTCCATTGGCGCGACGTAACTAATGTCAGACTTGCACCTCCTGCTCAACACACTCGCAGCCTCACCCACGCTTACATCGTCTGAGACATGGATACCCATCTGCTTTCCTAAATTCAACCCCGCAGGCTATGTTCATGCCTATATCAGTCCTGTGACTGAGGATATAACGTTGGTATTCATCAGCGCCGACCGGGAAGCCTTCAATGACTTGCAAGGGTGGAAGGACATCGTCGTTGAGGTAAGGCGAGACACCAAAAGATATGCTGAATCCAGAAACTCGCTCGGGACCAAACCTTGAGCAGGATCTCACAAGCAATTCCACTCCACTCGTATTCTGTTTGTGAGCGGAGCGCCAGGGACAATTCCTCGCTGATCCCCAGCCGCGGTGTCGTTACCCGGGCTCTACCACTTCATCTATAAGTCCCGTCAGAGCATCCAAATCACGGCCCCATCCTGGGAGCCGCCATACGACGGTGCAGCTCGAGATCGGTGGGTCTTAAGCGCTTGCACTCCTGACGACAGCCTCATCACCCTCTATCAGCACCTGCATGACTCGTTGCACGCGAAAGCCGGCCAAGCGGAACCGCTTCGGCTCGTTTATGTCAAGACACAACACGAAGCCTGCCTCGGTTGGATGACCAAACCTTTCGAATTGTACATGGCGGTCTCACCGCACTTGTCCAAGGCTGCCGTTGTGAGTGCTGCCAATGCAGTGGCGACCTTTATGAGCAAGGAGGAAGCAAGGGTGTTCATCAAGGATGCACCAGTATTCTAGTCACGTGATGAGTGTCAAATGGCCAGATGCTCTTCCATGTTTAGGTACAGTCTGCTCAACCGTTTATTGCCTCTTTGGGAAAGCGTCAGCCTGGAGACCTATTCCAACGTCCTTCATCCATCTTGAGGCGCTCTTGACGTTGTTTAACACTGATCCGCTGACATTGTCGCCGGCACGCTGGCAGACTCGTCTTGCATGGTGCTGGACTCGGTGTTGGTGCCAGCTCTCAACCCTAAATCGGTCTAGTCGCCATTACGCAACCCTGGCGCATGCCTTCATGTCCAATCATGGAGGTCCCTCCAACATGTCCACAGCCCCCAGCAAACCACTCTCTCCTCGCCCCAATCCCAATCTCATCCCTGTCGTGGAAATACCGATCCGAACGAGAAAGTTGTCCGGACCTGCGGTCCCGAAAGCATCCCCGTTCCCATTGCCGAGCTCGTCTCTCATACGCCCTCTGCCCCATGTGGCGTCAGCCTTATCTGCAGGACATACCAGCACCCTAGCGGCCAAGCCAATCACAAATACAAGGCTTCATGCGGACCAGGAGGAGTGGACACTGGATCAAGTCTTGAGAGAGGCGCATCATCGACTTCGACCGATCGAGTGCAAATGGACGGCGCCTTCAGATTGCTGCGATGCAGTGCTCGGCAGTCTCAATCTCTTCCGCAAGGCAAGCGTAGTGTTTCAGCAAGTTGCTGACATATCAGCATCTTGAGGTCCATTATACTCGGATCAATCGGGATCCGGGACCCAGCATAGGTCTCAGAGCTTCAACAAAATGCCCTTGGTTAGGATGCAGGGTGGACGGGCTCGGGTTCATCCGTGATCTCAGGAATCACATCAAGCATGCTCATTTTGACAAGCTCAAGGATACATACTGTCCTATCAGAAGTAAGTCATAGACTGGGCTCGGCTTACACCAGCTTGTCCCTCGCCAGAGCTTCATCACAAATCAAATCACCATTTTACCGGGCCGGGACACGCCAGACCTTGGAACAGGTCCAGTCTTCGTCCGACACCCAGGCCACTTCCGATCACCGCGAAACCCCCTCCTCTCACATTCTCGGACGAGATAATCTACCCCTTTCTCTCTACAGTACGACCTTACCATCCAACCCCTTCACTCGCCCACGGGCTCCGCACTCGCGCACCTCAGTCCCGCAACCGCCTGGCTGGTCTCGAATACCCTCTCGTGCCGGATCGTTCAGACCCAAACGTGTATTTTTGGCCAATGCACGGCGACGCGCCTTCGGGCTTGGAGCCACGCGAATTCACTTCCAGCAGTATCTTCCCATACCCCGCGTATCACGATCTCGGTGTGGACGCGGATGAGTCCGACACAGAGCTTAGAGCGGAGGCGAGATTGAGGTCAGATCTGACGGCGCAGTATCGGGGAAGGTCGACAAGTCCAACGATGATGGATCTTGACCCAAATGGCTTTGAAGGTCGAGCTGAGGCCATCGCTCCTTTAGTAATTCGGTCTCGACCTCAATGGCGATCTCTTGAGCCCCTGATCGATGCCGAAATGTCCTCGTGGCTTGCCTCCAAGCGAAAAGCGGTCGAGCCTCCAGACGGACCGTGGCCTGAGCCGTTGGTGGTTCGCACCTCGAAGAGACTGGCGCGAGAACACTCAGGATGTGTTGTAGGGATCGGTCATTGGAAGGAACGGTTGTATTTCGAGAAGAGGGGCGTACAGCTCGGAGAGCTTCCAAATGACCATCATATGTGACTATTTCAGTTTGCGTTCGCGCTTGTGCTCATTCGTTCGTTTCGCTGCCCGTCGAGCCTCTCGTCTTGCGACACGTTCGGCATTTGCTTGAGCCTTGGCTTGCCGCAGTTCTTGCCTTGCAGCTCGCTTCGCAGCTCGAGCTTCGACCTCTGTACGTCAGCTAGAGGTGAACGGATCGAACTCACCGGCCTCGGACTGGTGGGCTCGTTTCAGCCTGGGTCCACCAGGTATGATACTTGACAGAAGTGCGTCCATCGTAACGGGTCGATGGCGATACTTTTGCATCACCTTGAGACGATGTTCGTGAACTGTGATGAGCCAAAATCTGGATCCCAAACTCACCACTCTCCCCACTCTCCGGGTGCAGTGCTTTACGAATCATTTCTGCGGCGTCGAGGACGATCCTCAAGTCTTAGCCATGCCTCTCTCCTCGTCTACTCACGAGGAGTCCCCGACCATCATCGCCGCGCTCAGCACACTCTCCCATGTCATGGTGGGCATAACTCGTCGTCTGTGACCAAAGTCCATGGGTCTCAGCCCCGCCAACTCGATTAAGACCTTGTTCAGATAGACTTCCGTGGCTTGCACCAGCGTAAGAGGGACATAGGCATCATCTTCAGGAGAATTGCTCATTGGCAACTGCTGCTCAAGGATCTGCGTCGCCGCAACGTCCTCAATGACGGCTTCTATGCTTGTCCCGGTCAACGCCTTCGGCTCAAGTGGCCACCGGTCGTCCTCTTCATAAGTGTATTGGCGTCTAGACCTCACCAGCCGGGGTCGATTAGTCTCACGAAACCTTCCGTTCCTCGGTCGTCTTGGTCGCGATGATGCATGGAGCCCGTCATCGACGTGATTGTCGTCAGAACTTTCGAGCTCGCTCTCCACGTTGAAATCGTCGTCTGGTCGAAGCAAGAGACGCTTGCCCAGTGTTCGTTCCCGACGCTCCAAGTTCCGCACGAGAGCAGCATACTCTTGCACCTCTGACCTGGACGGCAGCGGGGCCAGCACCTGGTCATCCCCTGACTCGACTGATGACCCTACCGAGGACATGGTTGAATGCATGATCATGCATGAATACAGAGTTAGCGGTCAACTCCGCTCGAATGATAAAAGTCGCTTCTTCATCATCCAGTCGTCTCTACTTCAACTCTTCAACCACTATCACCTTCAACATCATGGCCCCAGCTCCAACCTTGGCTCAGGTCCAGACACTGTACAACGCTACCAAATCCGCTGCATCCAAATTCACCACCTATAATTTCCGCACGCATTTCCTACGCAGGACCGATGAAGTATTCAAACCCGTCCTCGCCTCCCTAGAGTCCGGATCATCGTCATCGTCCTCACCTGAATCCCTGTCCACATTTTACCAGGAGCACCAAGCCGAGCTGGAAGTTTTGAAGAGATCAGCCGAGGTCAATCGCATGTTCGAAGGACCCAAATTGGTTGTGGAGCATCCGAGAATTATCACTGGAGGAGGAGGAGCCGGTATGGAGGCGTCACAAGGAGGAGGAGGGCAACCGTCATGATGCGGGGACGAGACATGTATCTTTCCATTCACAAACCGTCTCCTCTCCCCTTCCTTTGGACCTCTTACCGCGTTATGGCTGTCAGATCGTAGCTCATCTCATCATCCATCTTCCACGATGGGCTCACATCATCACGATTTGTACGATCGCCGTCGCAAAGGGTCCGTGGACTCATATCGATCTCATAGGAGCCGCTCAAGGAGTGCTGACAGCTACGGCCGTCGTCATCGCTCACGCAGTGTTGATGACAGGTTCCGAAAGGACTCCCTCCGAGATCAATTACCGGCGCTGGAGACGCTGACTGAAGCACCGGACAAGACTGATCCTCCTACATATGACGAATCCCAGGCAGATGCTCAATCGGGCGACTCTGAGAAAGGCAAGCAAGGCGGCGCACAGAAGAAGGAGCTTGCTCTTTGGTGGTCGTTTGCGCCTCTCTTGCCACTTTTGATCGGCCTCTTTCTCCTGTTCATCGTCACCTGCTCGGCGTCCAGACTGAGAGCGGACTTCGCTTTGATCAAGATCCAGCTCGACGCAGAGGATTATAGCGCTCTGTATACTGCAACGCTGGACCAGCAGACCCGGCGAAAAAGGGACGCGGCTGGTTATCTGACGTTAGGAACCTGGGGTTGGTGTGTCAAAAGTGCAGATTCGAGACAGTTAGTCCCCGCCTCGATCTAGCTAACGCCAGAACGTCCTGCTCTCGTACCAGCGGGTGGTACAGTATGGACCAACTCCTTGACAATACCAATAGGTGAGCGTCGTTACAATGCCGCTGATCATTAGTGGCCTTAGCTCTGACGATTTCAACTCATTCCTCGTCCATCTTCTCATCCTTCATGGGCTAGGTGCGGAGCGGTGTGACGATAGCTGACTGCAGCGCTGTTGATCACCCTACTTGCAGTGGTGCCCGTGAGCTTGTCGGCTTGGCGTCAATATCGTCGTGACACCAATGTGGGAGTGCTCCAGAGTCTCGACTGACATGCAGTCCCAGCCTGGATGGTTTCAACATGGGACGATCCTCGCCTCCGCAAGTCTAGCCTTGGTTGCAGTGGGTCGCTATGACGACGATTTGATCTCACACACAGTGGACAATTGACAAGATTCTGAAACACTCGGTCGCTTCCAACGCCAATGCATACACGGTTGAGAGCGGGCAAGTTAAACGCTGCCATTTCTAACAGCTAACGTTTGGACAGCCTTGGCGAAGCCTTTACAGGTGGTGCATCACTATGTCTCTACATTGCTTTTGCCCTGTCCGCCATCCCGCTCATGTGTCGATTCATCCGTACCAAGCACGAGTGGGCAGCAACCCACGGGGAACTACAGAACGCTACAGTGTTGGAAGAAGAGGAAAGTGCTAAGATGAGGGCAGAGGAGGAAGAAGCTAGGAGACGAAAGAGGGAAGAACGACGTGATCGTAGAGGTAGAAGGGATCGTCGGCGGCATCGTTGGAGGACATACTTTGAATATAGATGATGAAAGTGTGCGGCGGCAGCAACCCAATGTCCACCGGCCCGTATCCGCCGATGTTTTCTGCCGAGAAGATGGGAAAAATGTGCCCGAATTGCTGCTCCCCAAAAGTGTGGTGCTGCATACTCATTCATCCCTATTCACTCTCACTCTCTTTCTCCATTGACAATACATCGTCAAACAGCTCCGCACAATGGCAAGCAAAACTGATCTCACTGCCGTCAAGTGAGTCCTGCTTTATTCCTGTAGAGCTGACTGTCTATAGCACCATCCGTGCTCTTGCCGTCGACACGGTAGGAAAGGTATGTCATACTCCAGATCTCGCTGACAACAGGCAAATTCTGGACATCCAGGAGCTCCCATGGCAAGTTACACCAGTCTATGTCCACTGATCAATCCTAGGGCATGGCTCCCGTCGCCCATATCCTCTGGAGCAGACACCTAAACTACAGCTCCAAGAACTCAAAATGGTTCAACCGTGACCGATTTGTCCTTTCCAACGGTCATGCGTGAGCATGCGAGACACGAGCCCTGACTGACCTGTAGATGCGCCCTTCAATACGTCATGCTCCATCTTGCCGGCTACAAAGTCTCCATGGACGACCTGAAATCGTTCCGACAGGTCGACTCGATCACCCCCGGACATCCCGAAGTCGGTGTCACAGACGGTATCGAAGTCACCACTGGTCCTTTGGGTCAAGGTGAGGGTCATCGGTAAACGGCGCTGATCCTAGGTATTTCCAACGCCGTCGGTCTCGCTATCGCTCAGGCCCACATGGGAGCTGTCTTCAACAAGGAGGGTTTCCCATTGGTGACCAATCACACCTATGGTGAGCTATGACCTTGTGTTCCCAGCTGACGACAGCTTTCATGGGTGACGGATGTCTTCAAGAAGGTGTCTCTGGCGAAGCTTGCTCTTTGGCTGGGTGAGTGCGCGACTCACAGATCTCGCTGAAAATCAGCCATCTCAAGCTTTCCAACCTCATTGCTATCTACGACGACAACAGTGAGTCTGCCCTCCGTTACACTTCGCTGACGACAGAAATCACCATTGACGGTGACACTGCCGTCTCATTTACCGAGAATGTCGAGCAACGATACAAGTCTTATGGCTGGAATGTCCTTCACGTCGAAAATGGTGATGACGATTTTGAGGCCATCGATGCCGCCATCACGGAGGCAAAGAAGAACACCAACGGACCGACCATGATCAACCTGAAGACCAAGATTGGATACGGATCTCTCAAGGCCGGCTCTCACGATGTTCATGGCGCCCCATTGAAGAAGGACGATATTGCTCAGATGAAGACCAAGTTTGGTTTCAACCCCGAAGAGACCTTTGCCGTTCCTCAGGAAGTCACCGACTTGTACGCCAAGATCGGAGACAAGGGAGCCAAGGCGGAGGCTGAATGGAATGAGCTCTTCAACAAGTACAAGCAAGAATACCCCAAGGAGGCTGCGGAACTCGAGCGACGTATCGAAGGACGTCTGCCAGACGGCTGGGAGAAGGCTCTTCCCGTCTACAAGATTGACGACCCGGCTATCGCCAGTCGAAAGCTCTCCGAGACTGTCATTACCAAGATCGTCGAGGTCTTGCCTGAGGTCGTCGTTGGGTCAGCCGATCTCACCGGCTCCAACTTGACCCGATGGAAGACTGCCGAGGACTTCCAACACCCCTCGACCGGCCTCGGATCCTACCAGGGAAGGTATTTCCGATACGGTGTCCGTGAACATGCCATGGAGGCCATTTGCAACGGTCTTGCCGCTTACGGAGGTATCATCCCCCTCTGCTCGACTTTCCTCAACTTTGTCTCGTACGCTGCCGGCGCTGTCCGTCTCTCTGCTTTGTCCCACCTTCGAGTCATCACCGTCGCTACGCACGACTCCATCGGTCTCGGAGAAGATGGTCCTACTCATCAACCCGTCGAGACTGCCGCTTGGTTGCGAGCTCTGCCCAACCTTGCGTTCTGGAGGTGAGTGTCCGGCACGATACACGGCTGACACTTCCAGACCCGCAGACGGCAATGAGGCGAGTTGTGTTGTGTGACATCGCTGATCTGCAGACTTCTGCTGCTTACCTTACCTCGATCCTGTCCCCTCACACGCCCTCTGTCCTTGCTCTCTCGCGTCAAAACGTAAGCACTACCTACCATTGGATAGCCTCTGACGTCCAGCTGCCTCAACTTGAGAACTCGTCGATCGAGAAGGCGACCAAGGGTGGATACGTCGTCCACGAGAGCGAGAATGGTGAGTCTCCTGCCTGATTGTGCTGATCTATATATAGCCGATGTGACTCTTGTCTCCACCGGTTCCGAGGTCGGACTCTGCGTCGAGGCCGCTCAACAGCTCAAATCAAAAGGCATCACCTCCCGTGTTGTTTCTATCCCTTCCTTCGAGGTCTTCGTGAGTCTGAGACTCGTGATCATTGCTGATCCGCAGGGTGCCCAAGACCGAGACTACAAGCTCTCCGTTCTGCCCTCTGGACATCCTATCCTCTCCGTCGAAGCATACTCCACCTTTGGATGGGGTCAACTCAGTCACGACCACTTTGGACTCAAGGCTTGGGGAGCATCAGGACCATATGCCAAGGTGTACGAGAAGGCAAGTGGAAACGCCAGATTAGGCTGACGACGACAGTACGAGCTCACCCCGGCTGGAATCGCCAAGCGGGCCGAAAAGGTGGTTGCTTTCTACAAGAAGCGAGGACAGCCTCTCTTCTCGCCTCTCATCTCTGCTCTCGACGATATCAGCGAGTAGACTTAGCCAGACATACATAGATTGATGCAACCGTTTTCGGCGAAGATCGCCGATATTTCGGATTTGAACATTGACCATCATGGAGTTTCAATCGGGTTTGCTACAGACGACGAACATTGACGATTATGGACATTGAAGCGTAAGAACGTGATAAGGAACGAAGCTCATGGCAGCTTTCGGAAGGCGGGCTATGCTGCCATCGATAGAATCTGTGACTACTACGCTACTCTGGCAGAGCGACCCGTGAAAGCCGAGGTCAAACCGGGTTACCTCATCAATGCTTTGCCCGGTGGGTTCTGAACTTTACACGGATGCTCACGGGCAGATCATCCACCAGAGCAAGGAGAGGACTTCGAAGTCATCTCTAGCGAGTTCGAGAAGCATGTGTTGCCTGGTGAGCTTAACTCAATCTCACACCATGCTGACGCCAAGGCATCACGCATTGGCAACACGGTAAATTCACTGCCTACTTTCCATCCATCTCAACGTTTGAAAGCATGATAGGAGAGCTCTACACGGCAAGCGTCTCGAATCCAGGATTTAATGTGAGTATGCATCTCAGGCTGTCCTGACTAGAGCAGTGGATCTGCTCTCCCGCATGCACAGAGCTCGAGCAGGTGGTCTTGGATTGGTGCGCGAATCTATTTGATTTGCACCCAGATTTCTATATCAAGTCAAAGCGAGGTGGAGGTGTCATTATAGCAAGTCAAGGGTCCGATGTCTTTCGCTGACGACTTCCGTAGACGACTGCATCCGAGGTCGTGCTCACCGTGGCTATCGCAGCGAGGGAGAGGGCGTTGAGAATCTTATCGGAGAAGGAACCAGACGTGGAAGAAGGGGTCAAGACTGGAAGGGTCCCTGATTCAGATACTCCCATGAAGATTCGAGAAAAGTATGGTCAAAGGCTGGTGATCTACGGCAGTACACATACTCACTCATTGGGCGCCAAGGTAAAGATGTGGTGAAGGTATGTCGCTGAACCATGTCTAGGCGGCTCTACTGCTAGGCCTCCAATGGAAAGCTGTTCCTGTGAGCGCCGCCGATAATTACAGTCTCCGGGGAGACGCATTGCGACGGGTGATCGAAGAAGATATCGCCAACGGCCTGGTCCCTTTCTTCGTCAGTATGTCGTCTCGAATCAAGCCGGGCTCATGTGACAGTTGGTACGGTGGGAACGACCAACACCGGCGCAGTCGATCGTATAGCAGAGATTGGTCAAGTCTGTGGGTTGAGCAAGTTGTAGCAAGCGGCTGACACCTAGGTCGTGATTACCCAACTTTGTTCTTCCATGTCGATGCGGCGGTGAGCCTTCATGGGCTGAGAGGATCTGACGACCCAGTGGGCAGGCGTAGCCTACAGCGTGCCCTCATTGCGCGAGTCTCTCAGACACGCCGAGGTCAACGAGTATGCAGATTCATTCTGTACGAATATGCACAAGTGGGGCTTGGTCGGATTCGACTGCTGTGAGTCTCGGCTTCGTTGTCCTCGCTGACCTCTTAGCCCTGCTCTATGTGCGCAACAGACAGACCTTGACATCCGCCATGAGCATGACACCCGTGAGTCGACGAATCTCTGGACCCTCCTGACGATAGTTCTACCTCCGATCCAAGGAAAGTGAAGCCGGCGAAGTCATTGACTATCGGAATTGGCAACTTGCGCTTGGCAGACGATTCCGCAGTCCGAAATTATGGTTCGTCTTGAGAAGTTTTGGCGTGTCAGGCTTTCAAAAGCATATACAAAGGGTGAGATGGGGTCGCAGCGGTCGCTGATCATCAAGGGTGTAGAGCTCAGCTCTCGGTTGGGAGACATGATCCGTTCCTCTGCCCGCTTTGAACTCGTCACTCCTCAATCACTCTCTATGGTTGTGTTCCGACTCAATCCGGGGCAATCTCCAAATGCCTTGGCCTCAGACGACCTCAACAAGCTAAATTCTAAGCTATCGTCTCGTCTAGATCATCGATCCGATGTCTTCATCACACCTGCCATGCTTGGCAGTGAGGAAGGGAACATGGAGGTCTTAAGGATACAGACCGGGGGCTATAGGACCACGATGGAGGATGTTTTGGCTGTCTGGAAGGTTGTAGAAGAAGAGGGCGAGGCATTGCTTCGAGAGCGGGAATGAAGGGCAATGTCACGTAGCTTGCATGACTCTTAGCGCATGATGGGCAGGCGACTTTTCCCTTGTCACGCGCAAAGAGACATGATGCATCAAGGCTGAAGCTAGTCGAGGCATCTCGGCGACTCAAACACCGACATCGTCCGAGGTTTAATCATAGCATAGCATCAGGTGCATATGCTGTGGGTCGTATAGCACTGGAGCACCCTTTACCGTGCGGATTGAGTCCTTCGCGCTCACACATAACTACCATGTACCTGTTCCAAGTCCATTGCATCCGTCACGGCCTGAAACGACCTGCTTTCGAATTGCCACTTTGCCACGTCGCGAGTCTTTCGTCATTGATTTTGTCCATTGTCTGTTTACGCACTTTACCTTATAGCCCACCTGTCCTCCTCATCAATATGGAGTGAGTATGAGTCCGTTCTGAGGCCATAGTACGTTCTGACATCCTGCTAGCCAGCTTGCTCGCTATATTGTACCCCACCTCCCAGCTGACCTTCAAGCCCTCTACCTGCATCCTCCAAACTTGTCCGAACCCTCCTCCTTCATTCCTCTCATACGGACCCTGTTCCCCTATGCCAAATACCTCATCGTCGTCCTCGCCTTTTACATAGTATGGACAACGACCATGTCCATATTAGGCTACTTCTCCCGGTTCCTACGCTTCACGATGAAGATCGGACCGATACTGGCATTGGCAGGCTGGGTCATGGCCAATTCAGGACAGGGAGGAGTTGAAGAGCTCGTCCAGGCTGCCAAGGAATGGGCTGGATTATCTCAACCCCAAGTTGGGAGACAATGGTCCCCTGGGATCGCAAGTTTGTTTGGCGCAAGCTCGAGTACGAAATCTCGGACGAAGAAGAGTTCATCGAGGACTGGTGGGATCTTCGGCCTAGGTCAGCAAGAAGAGCCCATCTCATCACGGACGAGGAACGGAAAGAAGAGGAAGACGAGAGCTTCGAACGAAGGTGTAGGAGACGTCTTGAATGACTTGTTGAGTTCAGCAGCTGGCAATGCTGCGGCTGGCGGAGCAGGCGGAGAATGGCAAGATGCCGTCCAGGGTTACGTCAAGAGAACATTGGCAAAGGCATCGGGGTTGGACTGGTTATTTGGCAATGATCAGGAGGAGACTGGTACAGGCAGGGCCAGGTCAAGGTAGCAAGGTAGAGTAGGGTATCAAAGCTGTATCAGGGTTTTGTTGTCATATCTTCATGTATACCGACTGGTCATTCCTCTGGTGGTGGAGGTCGACCCAGCGGCAAACCATTTTGCCATTTGAACACTGTCACCCTGTCAAGCTGCTGTGAGGGAACATGCCGATAGCGCTTGACGACAAAGTCGACGCCTCGTCGTCTTCGTACGCACATGTCGATCCAAAGTCGTTTCCTGCGCTAGATCATTTCCAAATCAAGAACATCCCTCCAGCGGCGTATTAGTGAGCAACAAAGGGGTTCGATGCAACGGCAGCGAAAGTGACCTCTATAGTATACCCGACTTTATCACTGCTCAGGAGGAAGAGTATCTTTTACGAAAGGTACAACTCACCATCAATCATTTGGCTGACCACCTCTTCGTCAGCTCGAAGAGAGTCCACAGCCGAAATGGAAGAAAGTCGGTTCAGGCAGGAGGTGAGCGATAATCAAGACGGCAAAGATTGATGTTGCGAAGGCTACAGTACTGGGGTAGGGGAATATGATTGAGTCTTTGCGCTGAGGTGTCAGGCGGTACCATGTCGTCAGGAGGGACACTCTTACCGGAGCCACTGCCAGAATGGCTCACGTCATTGTAAGATTCGAGACCGACCCTTGCACTGACAGCAGTCCCGACATCATTCAACGAATAGACAGCTTTCTGGATGTGGCTTCGGGGCATGAATACACAGGTCATGGTAGAGTCTTGGGTATAAATCAAGTCCTGGTCAACGAATATCAACCACTTCAGGGCATATCCGTGAGGCCGTTCTTCCTCCACGTCCCGTCTCGCCGCTAACAGTCTCCGTTACAAGCCTCACGAAGATGGACCTGCATTTCGACCTTTGGTCGCTACCCTCTCTCTAGGTTCGCACACCGTACTGGACATACACCAATATCTGTCCACCACGACACCTTCACCTCCCATGGTCGCGACGCTGGCATCCTCCACCGATACATCGGCGGGACGACCCATCGCCGCTATACCACTCGCCCACCTTCTCCTCCTCCCTCGATCTCTTCTCATCCTCTCTTCAAGTCTATACACTTCCCATCTGCACGGCATAGCAGCGCGTATGAGCGACAGTGTCCTCTCTCGACCCCTGCCTTCCGCAAGCTTGCAACCCGACTCCATGGACGATCCCCCGGTCATCATTTCCAATGCCGACTTGTTGGGCGATCCAGACATCATGGATAGATTGAGAGCTGATACCAGTTCGTGGAAGGCTGAGCGAGGCGTTCGGACCAGCCTGACTTTCAGACACGCCAATAAGGTCTTGAAAGGAGGAGCATTCGCCATGGCCCAAGGGGCCCTCCGAAGAACATGAGAAGGGTTCTTCTATCCTTGTGGGTCGAGTCCAAATTCCTCGATAATCTCATCGAGAATAGTCCTGCTGCTATGCCCCGTGCTTGTAGAGCCGTCTTTGAGCATGTATGACGATGTAGGACTCGTCTGCATCTCGAGATGGGCAGACTCCGAGTCGATCCAGGTGTCGTTGAAAGCGCGTGCTCCTTGCTCAGTCTCCGCATGATTCACATAGCGGGATGATCTAGGGGGTCCGTCAAATAAGCCAGAGCCAAATTCCGTGCCGTTTAGTCCAGAGCCAAATACATCAGTCTCACTTCGATCCAGTGCTGGACTGAAGGACAGATCCGGATCGAGAGGTGTCGGTAGACCTCTCTCATCTTTTTCGCATTCATCCTCTTCAAAGTGATCGACCTGGACAGGCCGAGCAGGGACTCGGACGTGAACTCCGTTCCGCCTAGCGAGGACCGTCAAAGCCATGATGACCACTTCTAGTTCCGCCTCGTTTCCATCGACGACTTTACGAGGGTCAACCACTGTCAAGTCTCTTCCCAAGGTCTCATCCAGGACACCAAGGACACACTTGATCATGTCCATCTCGTGTTCTATCCCTTCTTGCTTCTGCCTCCTGGTTGGCAGCAATGCCAATCTCTCTCCTCTGATTGTCTCTAGCATCAACAGCAAGAGCGACGGAGAGGTCGAGGATAGCGTTGGGGGATGTATAGGTATGTTCAAAGCATCGAGCAAGGCGTGAAGCAGAGATAATGGCGGTGTAGGCATTGCATCATGTCCAATGTTGAATTGAGTTTCAGGCGCGTAGGTCGGACGCGCTATTTGCATTAATGTAAATAATTCTATAGATGTTTTGTCTCCTTTACACCCTCACACCTTGACCTTTAAGGAAAGTTCGCAGATCCTTCAACAGCTCGAGCTGCTCAGATGCACTCAAAGACGTTACCACAGTCTGCATGATCGATCCGACAGTCACGTATTGGATCTGCAACGAGTCAGCGCCAGGGCCCCTTTAGCGTGAAGCTACGCACCCGGATGAGCGACGAGTAATAGACGTAAGAGAACATGCCCATCATGAACCTTTTGCAGGTCAGCTGTCATCCGCTTCCCACGACTCACTGGCAATCCATACGGTCGGTCATGCCTCCGTGACCGGGAATGGAGTCTCCAAAGTCTTTGATGTTGAATGCTCGTTTAAATCCAGAAGCGAAGAACCCGCCAAACGGAGCGACGAGAGACGCAAAGGTGGCCATGACCAGAACATGAAGCTGGAACGGCGCATAAGGCACGGTCGGAGGGGCGTGACCGAGCTGAATAGTCAGGCAAAGTCATCCAACGCCTCACTCACGATCGTCTCGAGAATGTTGCGGATTGGTCCCGTGAACTCGTAGTCTCGCCAGACAAACACCGGATTGAGCTTGCAGGTGACGTGCGAAAAGACGTTGGTGCCGAGATCTCTCGCTGGGCAGACCATGTACTTGAATCGCATGAAGAACGTGCCCCACTGATAACTTAGCGATCACTCGTCATGCGCAATCTCACCAGAAGACCAAATATGAGGGTGCAGATAAAAGCTCCGACGAATCCCTCCACTGTCTTTTTTGGACTGAGCTTGATGAGGGGTGTTCGTCCAAAAAGCTTTCCACAGACGTAGGCCATGACGTCGTTGCAAATGACTAAGGACGCAGGAATGAAGAACCACACGTGTCCTTCGAGAATGTTGTTGACGATGAAGTGGCTGAACGTGAGCCAGAGCACATCGGGCGAACTCACCTCGAGACGACGATCAGGAGCAGAGTGATATGGACCCAGCAGAAAAGTGCAAACTGTTGTCTGAGATACTGGCGTTGGAGGTTGCCAACAAATCCGACGAAACCTGTTGCGTTGTCAATTCAGCCCGAACGGCGCATGACTCACCGACCATATACAGCATGAAGCTGATGAACCGGTGGTTCCGTGCAAAGGGAATGAAGAACGCATCTACAAAGACAATGTGCTTGAAGTAGTAAATGATCGATTCGCCGTAAAGGAAGTAGTTGGTTACGACGAGGAAGTACCTGGAGGTGAGCATTACTCTACGAATGGATGCTTACCAGTTCAGAGTCTTGCTCCACAAATCATTCTCCAAACTCTTCGTCCCCTCTGCAAGGCGTCAACGAAAAATGTCAGTGTCGTGACTCACCGTCACGGAGATCAAACAGTGCAGTGACTTCCTTGTATACCAAAGTCTGACACAGCATGACCAAGAGGATCATGTAAGGGTGGCCGAGGCAGAGGAGAGCTGCTCATCAGCTGTGGGACCAGATCTTCAACTCACCGATGAAGACCCCAATCATGATAAAGGTCCAGATCGTCCTCTCAATGACATTTTGATTGCTCTTTGGCTTTTTGATCGTGGTCTCTCCGTCTTTCCCCTCTCCAGGTCCGATTCCATCCTCGAATTTCACCGCACTTCTACCGGGAGATCCTGGCGTCTCACCAAAGTCCGTTGGTGTCTTTCTTTTGCGATTGACGGGCAGAGGGTCACTCGGATGAGGTAGGGAGTCAGGAAGATCAGGGGTGAATTTCGACGCAGGGGGTGATCGAGACAAACTCGACTTTCGAGGGAGATTGGGGCCGGAAGAAGGTGAAAGGGTTGCGGAAGCTGGCGGAGGAGGACTGAAGGATGATCCGATAGACTTGGGTGAGGGTCGGTCAGTGGGGACTTGAAGATCAGCAGGAGGAGCTAGTGATTGACCATTTCCTGCAGCACCATTCCCATTGACTAGAGACTTCGAAGCTGGTTCAATGGGAGCCAATGGAAGCTTTGCTTCTCCGTTCGACTTGGCTGCCGGAGTCGACAAAGTCTTAGTCTGCACCGTCACCGTCGCTGGCTCAGGAACAGCCATGGCACTCCCATCAGCTTCATCCTTGAGCTTGTCTTTCGTAGAGCTCGAAGAACTTAATCCAAGCTTTGCAGCGGCTTTGGCAATCTTCTTCTTCGTCTTTGAGCTGGACAGAGATGATCCGTTGGAACCATTTGTGGAAGGCGTCTCTGAGCTTGAGGTGCTATTCGCAACGCAGTCAGTCAAAGTATCAGAGTCTTTCACGCACCTCTGCTTCTGGGTCTCTTCCGGCTCTTCCTCGTAGGATGGTCCTTCATCTACGCTCAGAACATCGAACTGGCCTTTACTGAAGACTGAGCTCGTCGAAGGAGCTCGCTTGGCCATGGTGGTGGTGGACGGGATGAAAATGATACAGATACAAAAGAAGCAGAGTGTTCCCTTCCTCAAACTTGGGTATTTGCCCAGTGCGGCCGGTGCGTCATCATCGGTGGTTGATAAACGTGCACCCCCATACAATGACACGTCATGATACTTTACAATAACCCAAATAAAACGAAACCTCAGAACCAGACACCATTCGTTGTCCTCTTCCCAGCTACATGACCCGGAGGTCCCACAGATACATTCAGATCTCTGATGGTTCCCTAGGCCATCGATGTCAGACAAGCGAAGAGCTATAGGTTGAAACTCACATTCTCAAGATGGTAGACCCAACCATGAATCACCACACCATCTGTTCCGCGTCGTTTCCAATCCTACACAGGAGGATGAGTTCCAGGACTGAGCCTGAAAGCATGACTCACATTTCGAATGACATCGGAGGCTTCGATATTCTTCACTTGCTGACAGACGTTCTCTTCTACGAGCAGGTCCAAACTTGGGAGCCCGTTCTCACCGGTCAGGGATCGAGCTAATGCGGCTACGGGTTGGATGTATCGTTGCAGGGCAGTGGTAGGAGGGACAGAAGGAAGTCGAGACATGTTCAGCGCTTGATTACAGCCTACGCAATTGGTGTGACCCTGTCAAGTGGGTGTCAGCAGGCGGCCAGTGACGGGGGCCCGGAGCATACGTACCGTGATGACAATATGTTTGACTTTGAAGTTTTGCAAGGCGATCATCAAGACAGCATTGAGACTGTCGTCGGCCGGCGAATAGGTACTGCACAGAACTGGTCAGCCTTACTCAGTGCTTATATTCTCACTTGGCAACGTTCCTCTGAACGAAAATATCACCAGGATGACAGCCCATGATGGTGGTCTCTGGTACTCTTGCATCAGAGCCTACCGATACACGTCAGTTGACGAAGAGATCTCGTTCACGAGGGGAAGCCCCGCCTCACATCCGATCCACATGATCTCAGGTCGTTGTCCGGGAAAATGACGAGGAAAGAACTGCACGTTGTACGTCAGCTCGTGACCGCTTCTCGTAGCACCTGCAAAACAAGTCCCGCCCAAAGCAAACATACCCCCGGATCCTTTTTCCAGACTTGAGCCGACCAAGCTGCATTCCTGTCAAACAGTTCTTTCTGCCACGGAAGAAAAGTCAGCAAACCAGCGACTCTGTCTCTCTCCTCAGTCCCCACGCACCATCTCGGGATAATCAAGCGATGATTGCGACATTGTACACACAGTATGCGACAGATATACAGTGAATGACAAGTGAGGGATCGTGAAGAGAACAAGTGGCAAAGGGGGACTGAAGAACGGTGTACCGTTGACGATATCAAAGCCTTTATATGTTCACCCCCACTCATCGTCGTTCCTTTCCATCACCAATCTCGTCAAACGAGAGCGATCAAAGCGTGCCACGTCGATGTCCATGTCAGTGATCGGAGACAGCACAGACAGAGAGAGAGAAAGTCATCGCCCATGTCAGCCGTTTCAGCCCCTTGGACCACTCGTGATCGTTGACGAGGTTTTGAAGTCCTCTGGAGCAATCGATCATCACTTGACGGCCCGCAAACACATGCAAAGGCTGAAGATTCCTGCACCTAGTTGGCTATACTGAAAAGGTCGCAGCGATTGACAAAACCGGCACACAGGAATCTGTCGTGTCTGGCGGCCCATCCGCCACAATCGTGACCATCAATGGTCGTATGGTGTGGCCCATCGCTCGACTAGCCATCCGGTGCATACACAACCCTCCGAGGCCAGAGCCAAAGCCAAAGACTATAAAAACAAACAAAGCATGTTGAACGAGCCGAAAACGAGATCAGGATAGAATGTCCAAAATGTAAGGTGTGGTGGTTCAGGAAAGGGTCTCAGACCCGGAACGAAGCGTAGTCACCAGTAATCTCCCTTCACACCTTATCTCGCCTCGCCGACCGCATCTTCAGAGTACGCGCTGCCATCACTGTTCCTCGTTTGACCTTTGCCGTTTGGCGGGACGGCCAAGTTGTTGTACTTTGGTCCAGGATGAGGCAAGGCATTGACTGCGTTCGAAGACATTGTCCCGTTGTTCAGATGAACAAATGACCTCATGTCGCCAGGAGCAGGGGCAGAAGCCATGGGAGTTCCAGCTTTACGTTGAGCGTAGACTGCCAACATCTGATCAGGACCATATTGAACGGTCGAGGATCCTCCGGGTCCCGCTTGTCCAGACGGACTGAGGGGGTGGACGGGCGAGGGTTCAGCTGAAAGAGATTCCATCTGGTTGGTATCGTAATATTGATGCGTAGGACCAGCAGATCCAGGAGCCGGTGAAGATCTAGAGGTTAAAGAGATTTGCGATCGTCGAGCGACTGAGAGGTCATTAGCTAGAGAAAGGAGGTCAGCGCAAAGCCACTTACGGACCGAAGCTTCCATCTCACGAAGCTCATCAACTGATCCTCTTGCGCTGTCTGCGTATTTCAGATCCGCCGCGTCGATCGTACTAGTTGTACTGTTTCGCCTAGAGCCACCGAGAATACTCTTACGTCCGATTCGCTGGCCATTGGCTGCTCGTCGCATTTGCGCGTCGGCAAATGCATCGGGGCCTTGGAGTTGGGAGGGTGAAACGTTGATGTCGTCCTCATCGGCGATAGCACTTCCAGTAGCATATGAAGCGTTTCGTTGATGTCCCATGGTGTGAAGCGCGTCGGCAGACCTAGAACCAGCGGGGAGTCTTCCGGCAATGTTTGGTCGACTGAGGTTATCACCGACGGACAATCTCGATCGACGATCTCCACGCGTCGTCTCGGCGAAAGAGATACGAGATTGCCTCACAGAGCCGTCTGGCAATACCATGGACGAACGAATCGAGAGGTTTTCAGCAGACTGCGAACGGAATTGACCAAACGCAGGTGGGTGAGGGAAGTTGCCAGCAGCTCCAGTTCCAGCCATATTATTCTCCACCGCATAGACTGAAGATGTCGCGTGAGAGTTTGGTCGACCAGAAAATTGAGACATGGGTCGAGCTGAAAAGTTTGTGTTGGGTCGACTGAGGACCGCTCCTCGCGTCTCCCCAGGTCGAGCACCTTTCTCCCACTCGAGGTTTGAAGCACTGGACATGGCCTGAGACCATCGTTTGAGCTTTTCAGCTTCTCTCTTCCGCCAGAACCAGACGGCCACGCCGGCAATGACGGCAAGGAAGAGAAGCGGAACAATGACAGCAGCCGCGATAGCTCCTTTCGAAATACCACTCCTGCCAGCGTCATTTACGGAGACATTTTGGAAGATAGTGTCTTTGCTCTGGGTCGCAGCTGCTGCAGCCGTGTTGGTCTGAGCTTGACCGTTGACAGTGGTGGTGGTGAACATCTTGTCAGCTGGGTACGTGACTTTGAAGATGGGTCCAGGAGGCGAGGTGCTGTCCCAAGGTTGTGTGCCCGCATTCAGGATGGTCAATTGGAGATCTGCGGTGGTGGTGTCGTTCCACCACTTGGGTCGAAGAATAGCGGTGTATTCGCCGCTGGCAAAAGGAGCATTTAGCCAAACTTGGATCTGACCATTCTGAGAGGACGCGGCGTAGAGATACAAGTCGACATCCGTGTCCATTGGGCAGGCAGTGTTCCATTTGAATGTGACGGGTTGACTGGCATCGACGACAGAGCTGGCATTGGGAAAGCTGTACAATGCACCGCTGGCAAGATCACACGCTGTGGGAATGTGAGAAAAGGGGTTTCGAACGGCGGATCCTACGCACCTGCTCGCTTGACGTGGGTATCTGCTGACAGGCCACCCATTAAGCCTACTCGGAAGGGCGGACGATCAAACATGTTGGAAAGGAGAGCTGGAGCCGTCATCAGCAAATCATCCGTGACGGGGCGTGTTTGACAAGGTCTTTTGATCAAAGGCTCGAGGCGAGACTCACCTTGGGTTCGAGAGTGTTGAATCGAGCTTGAGGGTCTATCGACCGTCAAACTAGTACGGTAGAGCGGCGCAGAGATGGGATCGGAGTCCTTTGTTTGATGTGCTCTCCGAATCTATCAGACTGTACGTGTGAGTGGAACTGTCGTGTGGCTCGTTCGCGCACACAAAGGTCTGAGAATGATGTTTGAGATGAATTGACCGGTGAGATAGTCCCAGCGAGAGGGGGAGGAGAGAGAAAGATGGGCAAAGAGAGAGTGTGTGTGTGTGTGTGTCGCAGTTGGCTCCCGAGTATGGTGTGTGATATGTTAAATGAGAGTGAGGATGCGTCGAGGAAGGCAGGATCGATGTGCTAGCTGGCCGGGTGGGTGTTGTAAAGTAAAAGAGAGGGGATTGATGGACTATTATTTCTCTTTCCCCCCCCCCTTTAATTTTTCCCCCTTGTCTCTCTGGTTGTTTCCCCTTCCCCCCAAACTTGATGATGATCTGAGCGTTGCAGTCGAGCTTCAGCTCCCTCTTATTGTATTCTTGTGAGTGAATTGCTATGAATCATGTCCTCGTCTCGTTACTTTCTATCTAGAGCCTCCTATACTGCACTCATCGATGATGCTCCCGGAAGCCTCCTCCTGCTATAATGACTATCAGCACGCCATGAAACCCATGAGCCAAGAGTCGAGGTGGGAAAAAGGCGGGCGGCGGGCTTGTTTACCTCCCGCAAGAAAATTCACCCGCGGGGACTGTCCTTGGGTAGGGGAGAAAAAACGCGGTGCATAGGCATATACCTCTATGGATGGTCCAAGCATGTGGGTGAAGGCGCACGACTGAACATGAACATTAAGATGAGAACGTGAGCTAGCCAGCCTCAGTGAGAGAAGGACCTCATGAAATCTGGCTATGTGAAGTTGGCCTGGCTGGGCCTGGAATTACGTCCCAAAAAATGATCGAGTGGCAGTGACGAGTGTGGCGCTCAGAGGCAGCTATGCAGGTGTGAGTGACATGAGCTTAGGGCGATTGTACAACATGCAATCCTCTTAAAGGCTACTTTGCTTCTGCATCCTGTTCTTTCCCCGAGAGGCTGAAGGACAAACGGTCTCCCCGTGTCCACGTATCACAGCCGCCCGCAACGGGTCGCTGTATGTCCTCAGATTTGAGGTATCCCAGACGATTGGTTCGAAATGTACTCGTGGCTAAACCCATCTCCCTGTGCAGAACAAAGCATTAGCCTCTCAGACGCTATGTGTCTCATCACCCACTTGTCCCTCTTGTCGAGAAGAGACTGATCGACCTGTTCGAAATCGGTGTACGCCATCATGAGTTGAGGAGGGCCAAGTGGGAGATCAGGTTGAATGTCAGGTTGCCTATTGGCGAGAGATCAGTCTTTGTTACCTGTGTATGTTTTCTTGGTTGGAGCAACCCCCCCAACTCACCAAGTATGGATCGTCTTGCCATACGTTCGATGCAGCTCCATCATGGCTGGACGCTCCGCAGCCGTCGTCATGGCGTCTGGAAGGTGAATGTCAAGGTGGGCTCTGGGATGAAAGGTGGATCCACTCACTCGGCACGATTGTCTTCGTACCCAAGACCAACATGCCAGACTCCACTTCAAACTTGTGACTATGCCAGTACTGTATAGGGGGTCAGTCTGAAGGGCGCCCTGCGCTCGGGTACAAGATTTACCTTCTTCTCCTCCTCTGGTAAAGCTACAAACCTGTCTTCACTAATGACATACTCTATTCCTGTACCCAGTCAGATACGACTTTCATTCGGCTTCGCTCGACCCAACTATCAGCCTCGCATCTGCCTTATCGCAATCGTAAATCACGCATTGGTGCAAATCTCTCGAGAGGTGCGTACAGAAGTGATGAGCTACCACCGACCGAGATGGATCAATGGCGTAGACGTGAAGACCGCACAAATGTTGATGAATCTGGTTGACTGGCGTGAAGCTGGGGGGTGGAATAGTGTCAAAATCTCGCTCAGTCTAGGCGAGTGGAGTGGCCTCCCACCTCATCATGGCGGATCCCGCTGCGTTGTAAGCTGGAGAATGATACGCTGCTTTAGTGGCATCTTGAGCGATGGACATGGTGAGTATGAAATACGTCGTCTCCAACATGTACAGCCCAATCTGTCATCCAGCATCACCCATGCTCTGCGCCACGCGATATCTGACGTGTCATCATATTGTCTCCTGACATCAGCAAAACATACCTCATCATCGGTTGTACCAGCTGCCCCTATCGCCACCATCACACGTGCCACAAAACTACTGACTCACAACTTCGCCACGCGGCGTTTATAATTACTCGGCGAGTTTCCGTGTGGCACCCACCTATCTTCCGTCATTCTCCCCAATAACGATTCACATCTCGGACCGTACAGTCCCGAACGGCTGCACCACACTTTCGTTGAAAAACCCTAACCCACAACATTTCGACTCTCTCCACATACCATCAACTAAAAATGGCCAACTCGCTCGAACAACTCAAAGCGTATGTACAGCTACTGGTTATCATCTCACCTCTGGGCCCCTGCGCTGACATGTCATTCGTCCCTTTTGTCCAACAGATCCGGCACCGTCGTCGTCTCTGATTCTGGAGACTTCGAAGCCATTGGAGCTTACAAGCCCCAAGATGCCACCACCAACCCTTCCTTGATGTAAGTGGACGAAGCTTGCTGCTCCGAGTCAGGCCTTAAGGAAAGAGACTATTCCAAGCCGCTAAACAATACCCCTGATGCCCTCACCTCTCAAAACGTGTTTTAGCTGATGTCAACCCAGCTTGGCCGCCACCAAGATGGGATCTTATGACAAGGTCATCAACGCCGCCGTTGAGTACGCCAAGAAGAAAGGAGGGTGAGTGCGTGAATCGCCCTCGTATATTGACTTATTCCTCAGTGATATCGACGTCCAATCTGAGAACGCTTTGGACGCCTTGTTGGTCGAATTTGGAAAGGAGATCCTCAAGATCGTGCCCGGTCGAGTCTCCACCGAGGTCGACGCCAAGTTCTCCTTCGACGAGCGTGAGTTCAGCATGAAGCAGCAACAGCATGCAAAGCAACCCGCTTGAATGCATTCGTTGACGCTTTACAGAGGGAACTATCAACAAGGCCCACCAGATTATCAAGCTGTACGAGGAAGCTGGAATCAGCAAGGACCGTGTTTTGATCAAGGTGAAAGCGATTTGCGAGACTTGGCTAGGCACGGGTTGACATTCATCCAGATCGCCTCTACCTGGGAGGGTATCCACGCCGCTGAGAAGCTTGAAAAGGAGGGTATCCAGTGAGCTGAATTGTCCCGTCCGATTCTCAGCTCACACCCGCCACAGCTGCAACCTGACCCTTCTCTTCGGATTCGCTCAAGCTGTTGCTTGTGCCGAAGCCGGAGTCACTCTGATCTCTCCTTTCGTTGGCCGAGTGAGTTGCGATACTAAGACCTCCAAGATCAAAGACTCACGTCTTCACCCAGATTCTCGACTGGTACAAAAAGTCCACTGGCGAGGAGTACACAGCTGAGACTGACCCGGGTGTCAAGTCTGTCCAGAGGATATTCAACTACTATAAACAACACGGATACAAGACCATCGTCATGGGAGCTTCGTTCCGAAACGTCGGGGAGATCAAGGAGTTGGCAGGATGTGACTATCTGACCATTGCCCCGAAATTGCTCGAAGAACTGCAAAAGTCCAAGTGAGTGGGATCGATGGCGCAAACCTGGAACTCGGGGGCGAAGACATGATACTGATGCCTTGCTCAGCGACGACGTGCCTAAGAAGCTCGACGCCTCCACTTCTCACCAGGCCAGCGAAGAAAAGGTCTCATTCCTTAACGATGAGCCTGCTTTCCGATGGCAACTATTCGACGACAACATGGCGTTCGACAAGCTTCACGAGGGTATCAGAGGATTCGCCAAGGACGGTGCGACCTGCAAAGACATGCTCAAGAAGAAGCTCCAGGAGTAGATGACGGACGTGCGCTTAGACTGTGTAGCTCGGTCGATCCCATCTCGACACTGACATGTCAAAAGTAGGGAAGGGAAATGCATCTGTGTCCTGATAGACGAGACATGGTATGATGGTGTATGATAAGATACAACGGTGTCATTGTGGATCTATGACCCTTATGCACGCTTGAGGGCTCGGTCCAGCGGTCCCACCTGCTCGTAAGTCCAAGGTTGCCTGTTGGAGGGCAGGGTATTTGTTAGCGTCTTTCGCTCTTAGAAGCAGGAGCAGCAGTGGGACTGACTTACTGTCCGTCGTTCCAGTCCGTGCACGCGTTCGAGATACGCTCATACTCGGCCATGGCGCTCTCGTCCCATTTGTCATAACTCCAAGTCGCGTCGATACATTTGGCACAAGCGACTGAAAAAATGAACGGGAACGTTTAGCATCCTCATTATCATCAACATCGTCATCGTCATCGTCCTGTGATACTCACAAGTATGCTTTAGACTTTCTCTCGAGCATAGAGGTAATGATCTGCCATATCGATCATACTGTGGGGAACATTCACTGGAACATTTTTCATCATCCTCCTCCTCGTCGTAGTATCCTCCTCCTTCTTCTTCCACCAGAGCCACCGACTCCCATTCATCACTCGTCTCGTCGTCGTATCTGTACGGAGAGGAATACGACAAGGCATCCCGTTTATCGACCGTTGATGATCGTGTCACGGGCTTGGAAATGCGTCGAAATGGAGGGGCAGCGAGAACGCAAGCCAAAGTACACAGGACAAATAGTTGACGAAACATGACGCTGATTCTTTCTTGCTGCACTGACTGACCAAGAGGGCTGGATACTTTGCGATGCTACACGGTTGAGAGTTGGACTGGTTCGTCAATGCAAGCCGTGTCTTTGGAGAGGTGGACTACGCTTATCGATTCTAAGATCTGTTCGTCACCCAAAACAACCACCACAACAACAATGGTGGTGTACGAAATCCACAAAAGAAAAGCATACACGATAAAACGCCATCGATCGTTTCTCGAGCACTATTACTTGAATCGAGCGCTCGAGTCAAGTCTCCTTTCTCGCTCCTCTGTCGCACAAGCCACCTCTCTATCCCATCTTTCACCGTAGAAATCTGTCACCTTCAGTGCTCTTCTTCTCTCCTTGTCTTCCCACCCCCTGCCCAAGAAACTGTGTCGGCATGAGGAGTATCAAGCATACTTGTGTTCCAGGGCAAGAGTAGTCGTTCAGGTATCAACGAACGCCACGAGCCACAAACATAATAAATAATGGTAGCGAAGCGCGTCTCAGCGCGCGTTCGGGCTGAGGTCAGCGAAAACGAGCCTCACCGGGAAGTCCATAATCGGACATCTTCTTCTTCTGAGGAGGCGCGTCACCCACCGCAATGCTCTCAAGGTGCCAGAATAGCTCTCATTCGCCAGCGCCACACTGTGATCGTGAATGGGACCAGAGATTCAAGAGAAAGTGAGAGCAGGACATGGGGCAAGAACGCGTCACCTTCGGCTTACCAGCCATGATCGATGAATAGGACTTGCTCGGAGTATTCTGGCCCGCAACTATGCGGGCTGCCCTCACGAAACGATTCGCCGCCGGGTTACCACTCCGCTGCCTGGTCGCTAGATGATTCAATCACGGGGGCACGCTTCAATAGCCCACGGCGCAAACAACACGGCAAATCAATCGTGCATGCATACACGATAAGACAGCGAAAGAATAGACCGAGAGAACTGGGGAAAGACGTAGAGAAACCAAAAAGAGTGCCAGTAATGCGTGTATGATATTACTTTGTCGGTCGATGCGATGGATGCAATAATAATAATAAAAAGTAGAAATGTGGATGGGAGGAAGACAGATGTCGTGTCGTTTCTATCAAGTCCAAAGGTGGTCGATCCGGTGAATGGGGAAAGGGAAAACCTGTTCCAAAAAGACACATTTCCGCAAGTTTGATAGGATGAGGAGGGGGGGGGGAAGGGAGGCATTCGTGATGGGACGACTCGTAGACGATACAGTGGGTGTTTACAGACGATTTTTCTTTCTTCTTCATCTTGCTTTGAGATCCAAGACACAGGCATTGCGATCCTTCGTATTGTTGATCAGACTTTTTTGATTTTTGATTCATTTCACTTTTGACGTTTCGCATCTAGCAGATATGGCATGAGTGACTGAACACAAACGCCGCCGCGAATGTCAGACTCACCTTTGAAGAAACCACCACGTTCCCAATGACCAGTAACGTAAACCTCTTGGGAACGTTTCGAGGGGTCCTGAAGACATGCTAAGAGTGCTCGGACACGGGTAAAGTCTGGAACGTAAAGTCAGCGAGAACCCTATGTGGTTACAAATGGTTGCGCTTACCCAGTGGCTTGAGTAACCATCCATCAAAGTTCTCCATCAGAGTCGGTCGATCTGATTCATAAAGACTCGCGCTGACTGCGAAAATGGGAACACGACCATCTACACGCAAGGGTGTGATATTCTTGGGCGGAGAAGTGGTGCTTTCCAATTTACGGATCTCTCGAGCGGCAGTTCGACCATCCATGATTGGCATTCTGGGAAAAAGGGCACAATCAACACCCAAACGTTCTTATTCACGACAGCATATCTCCACTCACTGTATATCCATCAGGATGGCATCAATGTCCCAATCATTCTTCAACGCGTCGACGGCTTCCTGACCATTCGTAACAACCACCACGGCGTGCTTGTCCATCCTCAATCGCTTGGTCAGGATCTGACTGTTGATAGCGTCGTCCTCGACAACCATGACTCGTAATCTCGATTCTGACCTTGAACCCCTTGCCTCCTTTACAGGCCCATGGTGGTGGTGATGGTTGAATTGGCGATCTTGACTCGATGAAGCAGGTTTATTCGGCAAACGGTACGAGAGAGACCGATTCGTGGAAATGGGGGGACGAGCGATGGGTGAGGAAGGGTGGGGCTCCTTGGGAGATTTAGACGAAGTCTGTGACCCGCCCATAGATTGGGTATTATCAGCATCCATCTTGCTCGGTCGAACAGGCCAAGAGGAATCCGTCACCGGGAAGGTACCCGGCCTAGTCATTCGTTCCTCGGCATCTCGTAACCTTGAATCGTCCGCACCAACCGGAGCCAGCATATGCGACGCGGCGAAATCTTGAACGAATGAATCGATCTCCGATACGTGAGATGATCCGCGAGATCCGACGGATCCACCAGATGATCCCTTTCGAGGGCGCACTACAGCAGCCGATCCACCAGATGAGGTACCACCAGATCGTTGACTTGCAAATTCAGGAGCTCCTCCAGCAATAAGCATTTGCAGGGTGAAGAAGAACCGAGTTCCAACACCGACTTCAGATTCAGCTCGTAATTGACCGGCCAGCTGTTCGACGATACGAGCAACGACGGCCAGTCCTAAGCCGAGACCTGTGCCTTCCGTCTTGAGCTCCTCGGCACCTTCCAAAGTGATGAACATGGCTTCGAGTTTCTCAGTGGGGATACCACATCCCGTGTCAGAGACCACAATCTCGATCGGGATGTATCCACTTCGAGCCACCTGAGCAGTCTCGGTGCCATTCTTTGACACACCGCAGTATACTTCGATATGACCTTGTTCTGTGTACTTTACAGAGTTGGCCACCAAGTTGGAAATAACCGTCTTGATCTTTCGGAAGTCTCCAATAACTTGGTCGGGTAGATCCGAACCAGTCGTGACTCTGAACTCGATGCCTCGACGAGCCGCTTCAGTCCGGTACAACCTGACGGCGTCGTCTATGCTCTGTCGAATGTTGAAAGGATCGTTAAACGCGGTCTCATTACCCGTCTCTATACGCGTCAGATCGAGAAGATCATGAACGTGGAACAGGAGAGCTCGACTGGCTTGATGACTGTTCTCCAACATGCCTCGAACATCTTCGTCAATGTTTCCAGACAAGGCCAACTCGAGCGTGTTGATGATCTGGGACAGGGGCGTTCGGACCGCATGACTGGTGTTGGATAACAGGATCGCGGTGAGTTGATTGCTCGCCATGGCGGTCTGTTTCTCTCGCCAGACTTGTATGAACTTTCCGTAGATGAGCGCGAGAACGCCAGCCGATTCAAGTTGGTCATCTGTCCAAGCTCGACTTCTTCCAAAGACGGTCTCGGACCACATTTTGAACGACTTTCGCGGTTCCAGACTCGCGGCATCACCAGTCTTTTCGTCCTTGTATGGCTTGCCTGCCCATTGGACTTCTCGAACCTGGCCTTTACGCAGAAAGACGATAAAGTCTTGACCAGCCTTGGCAGTAAGAGGGACGTAGAGTAGGCCGGCGATTGTATCCTGAGCACGGGGCAAGACAAGATCGGGAAAGTCTCGGGAGATATGATTAGAAGCTTTGAGATTGCTGGGACGTGTCAGCGCACGATACAAAAAGCTTGACCAAGGAACCTACTCGAATTTCATGATACGCAAGAACTCGGCAATCGCCAACATGGCTGTACCTTGCTCGTTGCTGTGACCGTCAGTCAAGACTCTCCCTATGGCTCTCGCTCGCTCACTTTCCGAGCAACTTGCAACCATCACCAATGACCAAAAGACCAGAATCCGCATCGAATATTTGAAGCAGATCGTCAGCATTGGAAACAATGTATCCCGTCGGATGATGTTGTGTAGGGATTGTGGAGATCTGTAGAAAATGTTAGCATACCGAGATTCTAGGAAAGAGACAAAGAGCTTTGGACTGACCAATTTCCTCGTGTGCAGTCTTTGGGCGTAAGATAATCGTTCAATATTCCTCGAGATGGAATCTGATAGGATCCTCATCATCTGTCGTACAGGGAACGAGACACGCATGCCATGGTGTCCGTAAGAGTGACAAGCAATCAAACCCCAAAGCTGTCCAAAGGCCATGATGGAGACCGACATGGAAGATCGGACATTCATATTGGCCAGGTCTATACGAGATTAGCGGATCTTTTTGAGTGTCTGAAAGCTCCACTTACACTTGATATGGATCGGCGACATGGCTCGGAGATAACAGTGGGTCATGTCCAATGGATGGTCAAGATCGTCTTTACTCCTCAAGACCATTCGAGCGGTCGTTTGAGATCGATCATACAGTAGTCGAACCTTGTTGATCATGTACAGTTGTCTAGCTTGAGCAGGGATATCCGCAGCGGGGAACATGAGTCCCTTGAAGAGATCCGTTGTCTTGCCCCATTCCACGAGTTCAGCTACCACTTGACCATTGTATTGCTCGTCAAATTGATAGATCAAGACTCGATGGAATCGACATAGATCCTGGACAACTCCGACCGTAATTTTGAGGAAAGTCTCGAGATCAGGAGCCGTACCCAGCTGTTCATTGATCTGACCAAGGACCGCAAAGACGTCCATAGTACCTGTTGATGAACCGGGGGGACGTCGCGGTCTGCGTGATCGACGTGTTCGTCCACTGGACGGTCCCGTGCCAGATCCATCACCAGAAGATCCGCCGTCGAGATGCAGACCCGTCCGTCTCATCCGCTCCAAAGCACGTAATGGTCGGGCGTGGTTTGTCGTGGATTCAATGATCTTCTCGAGCGGGATCTCCATTTCAACACCATCAAGACCCATTGGGCGAGCGTTCGGTGGCAACTTGGACGACGGCCGAGTTGAGAAGCTGATTTGCTGTGTACTACCCGATCCAGAAGATGGTCTGCCCGCGAAGGCATTCAAAGTCGCAGTGTCGCCAGAAGATGCAGTCTCGCCCATCGAGCTCCTGATCTGGGATTGAACCTGGGTCTCTCCAGATGATCCATTGTGCGGGAGCCCGGGCCGAGGCGTTGGGGCTGAACCGATTGTCGTGGTCGAACCAACACTGGCACTGATGCTATCGACACCACTGCTGTTACTTGGAGGTCTGCCGGAAGCTCCGCTGACAGTACCTTGACTGCCCGAGTCCGGTGTGTCGCCACCAGATAGATTGGTGGGTTCGAATGTCTGCATGAGGGGGTTGAAGCTGTCCCTCTCCAGCTCGAATTCCAGGACAAACAATTCTGGTGGATCGAGTGGAACACCGTTCTCGTCCGTCTTATCCCAAGTAGGTTGATTCGGTCGATGAGCAGCCACCCAACATGTCCATTCACGCCGACGTCCGGCTGCTGCAGACGCAGATTCATCCTCGTCACTGTCGTCACTGCCTGGTTCACCGAATCCGGATAGGAGGAAGACTTGAGGGCCTTCCTCTTCGACTGAACCTTTCCCACCCTCTGGATCTGGCAGATACTCAATGTTATCGCGGAGAATGTCCTCTTGATCATTTGTCAATATGCGGGAAAAGCAATCGAGGCGGAAGAGGTATCGAGGGGAGAGACCCAACAGCTCGGTACAGTTCTGCAGGAGGGAAATCAGCTAAATGCAAACGTTCTCAATTGGCTTCCAGCCCACCTCAGAGACTTGTCGAACCTGTAAGCGGCCCGACTCGACATCCTCCTCGAGAACAATCAAGACTCCGAATCCTTGAACGGCACCAGGTGTTGTGATCGGTTCATCCTCACAGCGCTGCAACTTTCCTTCACGTCCAACAACAACGTGGTGACCGTCATCCGTCGCGACATGCTCGAATCGGAATGTGACGATAGGTTCTTCTACTTCTTCTTCGGTTTCGGTCTTTTCGTCTCCCGTTGAAGCGGTAGCCATCTCACTACTGTCGCGGACGCTGAGACTGCTCTCACTGCGCTCACTCCATCCTTCGCCGCGAGCTTCAGCTGGCCCCGCGGCCGCGTCGGAAGACGGTTCTTCCTCGATTGTGTGTGGTGTCGGAGAAGGTGTGGGGGCGTTGGGATCGGATAGATTGACAGTATGTGCTTGTTCATTGACAAAGTTTTGTACAGTGGCTCGGGTACTTGAAACTTTGGCTGATCGCTGTTGTTGAGCCAATTTGGCTCCAGTGGGTCCACTTCCGGCTCCAGGTGAAGATCGACGGTCACGTCTGCGATGTTTGCGTCTGGCGTTGCCAGACTCAATGCCTGATCCTTCGCCGGTGCCTGCTCCACCTGTCCCGGTACCAGTGCCTGTGCCCGTACCAGTACCTGTACCGGTACCAGTCGATGCCAGAGATCCAGCTTCGGTGAGACGAATGATCCCGCTGAAATCACCAACGAGAGCCTGTACGCCGTCTTCGTCAAGTTCGAGAGCGGTGGACGATCCTCGGTTCTTCGAGGTGGCCGAGCTGCCAGTAGTGGATGAACCCACACCAGGCGGACGGACGGGAAGAGGGGACTGAATCTCGGGCTGCGATGTTGGAGGTTGCTTATCAGCAGGTGGTGGATTGGGGCGAGTCGGTTTGATGGTCGAGCCAGTGTCTTGGGTCTGAGCTTGAGGACGATGACTGGACGATGAAGGGGTAATCTGTGAGAACGATTGCTTCTCACCGAGCACTTGACCTGGTCTATCGTGATAGTTGGCCGTGGTAGGTGGAACAGCTGGTTGACCGACGGGTGACTTGCTCTCGTCGGGAAGGCCGCTCCCAATGGCAGACGTCGAAGTGTTTCGAGACTTTGATGTCGAGGCCTCGTTGCGCGACGATGGCTGCGGCAAATTTTGGCCGCCACTGCCAGTCGAGACCCGATCATCGCCGTCACTCGCCCGTCGAATTTCAGCAAAGAATGGGCTTTCAGCGGTATCTGTGACATTGGCAGGGACGCTGAAAAATCCATGGACTTGCTCTTGCTTCGAGGATCCACCGGCCGATTTTGGCTTGTCACCACTCCTGTCGACCTTTCCACTGAAAGTGGCCACGGCAGGTGGACCACGAGGCGCAGAGGGGTCTTTGGTGGACGAGGTGGCACTTGCACTCTGTTGTAACATTTGCGCAATGGTCTGAATGCCAGCATCCTCATCTATCAATCCGAACCCAGAGGCCGAGGAATCTTGTGAAAACTTGCGATCGATCGGACCTTGACGAGATGGAGATCTGGCATGACCACCTTCTCGCTGAGATCCATTTCTGTTCAACGACGATCCTGGTGGTGTCCCCTTGTCGCCAGTCAATGGCTTTCCAAACTCATCGACGGCATCGGACGGATTGATGCCTTGGAAGACGGATCGGATGGGGAATATGAAAGCATTTTGACCCAGATTCGAAGAGCCTGGACTTAATGGACCACTGACAGAAGGTTCCATACTGGTCGGCGTCCTTGGCTTCTGACCGAATCCTAAAGAAGGTGAACGCGGTCCTCCAGAAGAAACTGTGCGTTGGTATCCTGGTGGGGTTGGCATCTTGACGCCGGATGGACGTGAAGCGCGAGATGGTGGTGGTGGTTTTTGTTGAGATGATGAAGAAGAAGAGGTCGTAGGAATGGTCGAATTGGTCATCGCCGCAGCATCTCCTCCACCTAAAGTCGAGGATGACTGAGCAGGCGTGTGCATCAAAGTCGATGGCGACTTGGGAGGTTCAACAGTGTTCTTTGGCGGAGATGACATGGTTCTGCTCATCGGAAGAAGAAGGAGGAGGGAAGTCGATTCATGATCAGTTGACAAATTCACGAGCCCAGGTGATAGATGAACAGTGACTCACGCTTAGCCCGTCTGTGTCCTCACTGTTTGCAATGATGTGACCCTCTCTCCTCTTCTTCCTCTGATGATGATGGTGATGAAGATCAGGAGGAGGAGGGAGGATGGTCTATCGTCGCACCCAAAAACGACCTCCCCCCACTTCGGCCCTTCTCTCACGCACCGCTGTCACCCTCTCAGAACGTGATCCTGCTTCTTCTCTCCTCTCTCTCCTTCTCTGATCGTCCGATAGTAGTGTGCAGAATATCTCTCTCTCTCTGATCTCTCCAGAGACGATCCCCTTGAGTATATGACTCGATCCGTTGTATTTGATCCCAAACGGTGTCCCAGATGTCCTTCCCAAATCTGTGATAGCAGAGCCAGCCAGCAAAAGCAAGCAGAGCAAACGCAGGGCTCACAGCAAAACTGGGTATAGTTTGGTTTTCGATGTCGAACGTCGATTTGCGCGACCAGGCTGCCTGTTTTTTCTCTTCTCTTCTGCTCTCTAGCGTCCCTCTGCTCTCTCGCCTGCTGCGCTCCGCCTGAAATTACTATATCCGGTAACTCTCTCTCTCACTCTCATTGGATTAATTGATTTTTTGTGGGAATCCCCAAAAGTGGCAGAAATTGCTGGAAGAGAGCACAGAGAGAGGGGCTGGAATCCCCCGTCCCTTGGTGGTTGTCAGGGTAAACATTAACCGTGAGCACGGGAGAGAGAGAGGGAGCGAGGGGCGGGAGGGGCACCTGAATCCCCCTCCGGGTCACTTCTTCGCCCTTTAGGAAGATCCTTATGGATTGATGGGACAATTCCTAATGATCATTACAAAAATAAAAGGATGCCCGAGTCCGACCCTGTTCATTTGCAACAAAAATGCTCCCCCTGGTTAAAGCACCTGTCCCATTTCCCCTTCGGCTTTTAGTCCACAAGAGCTATGAATAGTTTGGACCATGAAGTTGCTCACGGGTCAGTCAGGTCTCTCTGCTCAGCTGCACAGCGATGGAGGAACAATTGCTTGCTGCTTGTTGCTGATGCATAATGAGCGGGAAAAGAAGGGCTCTAAGGGCCCAAGGGGGGCAAGAGTATAGTGTGTGCCAGGTGGCAGCTGAACCAGCTGTGTTGGTCGGATTATATTACACGAGGAACAAGCCATAAAGTAGGATTTGATGGCTGTTAAGGGCTCTCTCTCTCTCTCTTTCTTTGTCGCTGGTACTTCCTTCAATTGAAACCACATCGTCATAGCAACTCAAGTCACAGGACGGGTATAGCTTGCAAGCAAGCCCTTATCGAGACACGCCCGCGTATGAAAAGGAAAGGAAAAGGGATCTACGCTTTGCCGGGGTTCGGCGGTCGAGTACCCCGGGTGAATAATGAGCTTTTGCGGATTCATTTACCGTGACCTAAGGTTTATTTCGTACGTGGCGTAAATACTTCCGTTCTGCCTCTAATCTATCTATCTACTTCCATGAACAGGTGATGGCGGCGGCCACATGAGCAGGGCGCACACCAGGGTAGCGGGCCCGCCGCCGCCCTTTGCGCGAATCCATGCGGTTTTCGATTTGCCTCCGGCTGATCTTTTGCCGATGCGTCGCATTGTACGGTGCCAATAGTGAGAGAAAGGGGGCGTGTGTTCGTTTTATTTCCCCGTGTATCCGCCGCGACGTGGGCATCTGATGAAAGCCTTACCGAGATCAAATGCCGTTCCAGCGTCATATGGGTACTCAAACACGTTCAAACACGTCTGTCAAGGCGGATCGAACGGAATCTAATGGCTCAGATTGTGGTCTGTGACATCACATGTCACTCGCACAGAGGATTCCCATGCAGAAAATCATAAGATGCCCGGGCCAGGCGGTAGGTCGCCCCGATCCTACTACAAGTACGTATACCTGTATAGACCTTCTCCCTCCTCCTTCTTCGCTCGCCACACCACCAGACGAACACAGCACTCTATCGGTTGCTCCTGGCCACTCGCTCCAACTCGTCCTTCTTCTTGATGGCGTAAGAGTTGGAAGATCCCTTGGCAGCGTTGACGAGCTCGTCGGCCAAGCATTCAGAGACGGATTTGGAGTTGTGGAAAGCGGATTCACGGGTCTGTAAAGAGGTACATGCATCAGCGTCTAGTTTACTGAATGCAGGACATGGCAAACTTACTCCGGTGGTAAGGAGGGTGATGGCCTGGTTGACACGTCTCAGAGGGGAGACATCGACAGCTTGTCGACGGACGGTTCCCTGAGATCCAATACGTGTAGAGTCTTCTCTGGGTCCAGAGTTGACAATGGCGTCGACTGAAGCACACGAGTCAGATTGTTACATCCTCACCAGGTGGTTGGATGACTTACCCAAGACTTGGATGGGGTTCTGGTCAGTGACGAGGTGGATGATTTCAAAAGCGTGTTGAACGATTCGGACGGCCATGATCTTTTTACCGTTGTTTCGGCCGTGCATCATGAGACTGCAAGGAAAGGGTTATTAGATAAATGGATGACTCATGCTGGTCTCCTCCACTCACGCATTAACCAATCGCTCGACAATGGGCATTCGGCCCTTGGCGAATTGCTTCTTGGCATATCGACCAGCGGTGTGAGCTGCGATACGTGGTCAGCAGTCTTGTTGATATCACAACCCAGCGCATAAAACTCACGAGTGTAGACAGCGTGAGAGATGTTGATGTAGTCTTGGAGGGAAATGTCCTTGACCTCAACACTATTGACGCGGTCAGTCCAAGTTCCTCTCGCCTTTTTAATCATTCTCGAATCGTGTCGCCCAATCCCATCGTATCCATAGTCCTTCCACTTTTATCCCACTGCCCTCTCTCCTTCCCACTCGTAGCTCTCCGTCTTCGCCAACCTCATCCCGTGACTTGAAGCTACCCACTCACCCTTGAGATTCCCATTTGCCAAAGAGCTTGACGCTTCCCGAGTTGGCAACTCGTTGCACATCCGCAGGTAAAGCAAGAGCCATATTGAAATCTGATCCGTTTGCTTCTTTGTCTATTCCTCTCCGAGACGAATTGAGTCCTGAACGCAACGTCTCAAGAATGAAACAGACTCGAGGTGATAGTCTTGAAGGATAGGAGAAAGCCTCTTCTTCTAGCTTGAACTCGATGCTCGTATGAATAAACCTCGAATTCGACGAAAGGGCGAATTCGGACTTTCGGCGTTTTGGAAAATGACAGGATGGTGGGGACAGTGTCATGTTGTATGTGGCAGTCTTATCTCCGATGATCTCGATCTTTCGGGTTCAAGTGGTTTCCATTTTTTAGTCTCAGACCTGAATCGTAATGATACAGCACGACTCCTCACATCGTGGACTCCCTGGGCTTCCGTCTGGTGGCAAGGACAGAGGTCAAGTTCTCCATTCTGTGTCAGCTCGACGGCACGCGAGGCAGTCAGTGGCCCATATCTGCGTTCCCACTTGGTATCGGCGATCAGGGCGCTCAACGCGAGCATGTGGCAAAGTTGATCGAGCTCTGATCGGGATATCTGATGCGCGGCTGATCAGTCCAAGTATGCGCGTGTCCCTATTCTGAGGAGCCGCGAGGAAGCGGGGGCACTTTATGCCTTAGTCCAGCACAAAAAGGGCAGAATATCCAACGACATTGGTGACACTGACACTCTCACCTCCGTTGGACTGAACTTCGATCCTCCGTTGATCAAGCGCCATCCTTTGTGTTCTTAATCTCCTCGAAACAATACCGACCTTTGTAGACTTCTTCAGCCTTCGCTTGGCCACCGACCGCATCGAGCTCGTAAAGACTATCCACAGCTATCATCGACCATCACCTTCTCCCACATCCACGACTCACGTTTTAGTATTCACCAACACTCTGCATCATGACCACCGTCGAAACGAGCCCAACGAGCAGGATGATCACCAGCCAAGATCTGTCCGTCGGCTCCAATAAAGTCACTGTGGAGATACGAAGGAAAGAGGGACAACAACAAGGAGACGGAGGAGGAGGAGGAGGAGAAATAGAAATCGACGCTGACTGGCCGTTCGTCGAGCTCACTATTCCAGAGGATCTTCCTCAAGGATACAAGTCTGCGCTCGCGCAGTTCAAGTGCGGTGCGAATACCCAATTGCATGTTTTCTGGACCGAGGGTGACGATGACAAGACAGAGACCGAGCTGCCCGCCTTTTGGAAGGACAAGCGCTACATTGCTTACAAGGGACTCCTTGACGAGGAAGTCCAGTTGTCAGACATTCAGACTCAAGGCTTTGTCGCTCCCACATCAACGCAAACCGCTGGCGAGGATGTGAGGGAGGCCACTGGGGCAGATTCGGGTGGCGCGCCACCAGAGCGGTCTTAGTGACTTCGTCCCTTCCGCGCCTGCATCCCACTCGTTCATATGGTACAGTATGCAGGACTCATTTCGAGCGACCGTGTGACGAGACAGATTGCCAAGATCCATATTCACGACGATCTCCCCTTGAACGGGTTCCGCCATATGCTCTCCCTTCACCTTAAGACAATGACGGTAGTGATGCTTCTCCTCACCCGTTAGTTGCATCCCTCCTTTCGAGGCTTTTCGATCATCTCAAGAACGTGAGGATCAATCTTTGAGCGATTGAAATCGCAATAGACTTCGCTCAGGCGATTGGCGACGTTAGAAGGGAGAGGGGAGTTCCGCGTCACGACCATATAAAGAGCAAATCTTCGTGCTCTTTGGCCACTACTGACGAATCGTATCGTTGCTAATCTATCCATTGCCGACCAGTCAAACATGTACCAGGCTACAGCCGAGAAGACTCGTACGAGTAACTTCGTTCCATGCGAGGATATCTCTATCAAGTCGTCAACTCGAGAACTGAGCATCGCTGCAGGCTTCAACGTGTCGCTCACGCTCCAGAGCATCGAGAACGACGTTTTCATGTCCTTGGGACCGGCAGCGGGATCGTTACCGGAGGACTACCTGTTGCCTCTGGCGGAGTTTAGAGCCGCTCTGGAGACGGGGATCAGTGACCCGAGTTCAAAAATGACACAGGAGACATTGATCTCGACAAGATTTGGGATTCTACACTGTTCAAGAAATGCAAAGACGTCCTTGACGAGAAAGTCGCCTCTGAGTCATGCAACTCGGAGGAGGAGCAAGTACATCATGCCACCGAAGCTGAAGACGACACTGACAGTATCGATACGCTCACAAACTCAGAGGCGCCTCGAGTAGGGTCACAACGTAGTTGACGAATCGCCAGTCTGCATTCGTAGATACCCCTTCCATGTTCAGCTTGTTGAATGCATTTCTCCTATGACATATCCGAGTACAAGAGATGTGGCTGCCCTAGCTGACGACATTCCAATCGAACAGGCAGTGAGATAGCCCTTACAACAATGGCGGCAGGATATGTTCTATTGTCGATGTGCGCTGATATTCCCCATTCCCAAAAGCGTCATATCTGAATTCGGTCGGTCGATGTAGACTGGACTCACCGCTGCCCTCTTCGGTCCCATGAGGAGTCAATCGATCCATTGAAGAATCGACCTGTCCTCGACCACGAGCACGACCAGTGGCCACAGCTCCACCAGTCCGAGACCTCCGATCCTTTTTGTTATTTCTCCCTGGACCTCTTCGCCTCAGCACGGTATCATACTCGCAGGAATCTTCATTCCGGCGTACACAGTTGGCGCACTTCGGTCGGACACCATTACATCTGTTGTAGATGTGTTAGGGCTGAACGGTCTCAGAAGAAGCCGTGCACTCACTTGAGCTTTCTAGCTCGACACATGTGACAAGCGATAACTGGCTTCTTCTCACCATCTTCCTCGACTGTCGCGGCAGATTCCTTCTTGACGGAACGCGAAGACGATATAGTCCTTCTCTTTCGGCCTTTCGGTTCATACGCTGATTCGTCCGACGAACCTTGTGAATTGTCGCGTGATTGGCGAGGTGAGCGTCTTGAAGTCTGACTCGTAGAACGCCTCGCGGCATCTTGAGCTGGAGACGTAGGTGGATGTGAACGAGAAGGAGTGGCTTGAGTATGTTGAGAATGTGCTTTCTTGACAGGATGGGGCAGGCTGACGGCGTGATCGACCTGGGTACCCCGATCGGGAAATTGCAGCCGATTTTGAGCACTCTTGTATCCTTTCAAGAGTTCCATGGCCCATGATCCGTCTACAGCATCACCACGCGATAGCGGAGTAGCAGGCGCACCTGGGTCTAGTCGCACGTTATGCGGTGAATGATTGGAAGTCGACTGGAAGGGATGCGAAAATAGGTCGGTGAAGGGAGCGAGTTGGGATTGAACGAGGTACGCTGGGAGATTAGACGTCTGAAGGTCGTTGCGAGGGGGCGGGGGCGGATGATTGTTGCTGGACGGAGGGGCAGAAGATGGGACGAATTGTGAATGTCCCCCGGAGAACGAATAGGCTTCAGACGAGGGGACCGCTCGGGACATGTTGTTTTCGTCGACGCTCAGCAGGCTCAGCATACCGTATTGTTGCGGATGAAGCATGGTACTGATGGCTTCGGATGGTGTCTGAGTTCCGGAATAGTCCCTGAGGACCTGCTCTATACCCGCCCGGTCGAATGTAGACATATCTTCTGTCTCAGTGGTTGGTCCCAATTGCGAGACCAAGGACGCTCGAGGACGACGATCGGCATTGTTCTGCAGATTGAGTGATGGATTCGGACCCAGTTTGGCCTCTAATAGTTGAGAAAAACGATCGCCAGTCATGAAATTCGGCGTCGGAGCATGCTCTGAGGGCCGACAGCTAAGTTTTGAAAGGGATAATCAACACGAGAGGAAGGGATGATATCAGGCTGGGGTGGCTCACAAGAATCCGTCCGATATCACATTTGATAGTGGTTGGTATTGAGTCTGAGCGAATGCCCCGAGTCCACCGTTTTCGGTCGATGAGAGATTTGGAGAGGTGTTATTAGGTAGTGTTTGCAGGGCATTTGCACTGTTGGGCAGACCACCGGAGGAGGAAGATGGTCTAGTTTCGTATGTCGAAGGCGTAGAGAACAGTCCAAAGGGACTCTGAAATGAGAATCCAGCGGGCGTGAAAGTAGATTGAAAGCTGGCCTGATTTGTGAAGGGGACGTCGAATGGCAAGGTGGACAGACTATCTTCGTCAGGTCTCAATGGCGGTCCATTGTTGAGCAGGTAGTTCATCGTCGAGAGATACTCCGTTGGAGATCTGCAGCCCGAATCACTCAGTACCGGTTCGGAGGTATTTTTTCCCCTGGCCCAGACACAGACAGATCAGATGATGATTCCAGTTGATCGATGGGGAGATGATCGTCACGGGGATGAGTCGGGTCGCTGGTGGGCGAGATTGGGTGATATTATGTTTGCTCTCTTGGATTCATTGCCGTCATTTTCGAGAATGTGCCAACGACCACTATCACGGTGAGTTTTGGTTGGGTGAAGAAAGAGCAGCAGCAGCAGCACCACCACGTCGGTACGGAGACGGGCTATACTGACTATGAGGCATTCCAGACCTCCTCCACTCCCTCGCAGCAGTACTTCTTCTCGGCGATATGTGAACAATGGCCCCTGGGTACTTTCCAATTAGCACCAAGGTGATCCCGAAGCTGACGGCGTGAGATAACAGAAAGATTATTAATTTTGTGGTAGCAGTAGTAGACGAGAGGATGGCAGTTGCCCCCTCCTCGGGTTCTTTTTTTTTTGCCCTCTTCGGAGGCAATTGCAGAATGACCGAATGAGCCGTGATGCGGCTGCAGCAGCAATGGCACAAGCATTCCTTCGGAATATTTGTATATATATATATATATTATATATATATATATATATGGGTCAGACTGACTTGAGAGGTGATGATGCCGCTGCTGCTACTGCTGCTGCTGCTATTGAGGTGGTAGACTGAGCAAGAAGAGGGTCTCGACGCAATCTCAGACGACGGCGTCATTTGGTCAGCGAAAGAGCTCATACCAAGCACTTACGTAACAATGTCATGGCATTTCCTCGTCGGGTTTCGCTCGGCGGCTTTGCAGCTTGCAGTCTCCTCATAACTGAAGTCTGACTTGAGGCAGCTGTCAGATTTCTCAAGTCTGCGCAACTATCAGAAATGGTCTGGTCTCTGGTCGTCATCTTCGTACTACTGGGGCTGCACAGCTCTCACAGCGGTAAGCGTAGACCATATTTCCATATTATACTGACATTCTTGCGTCATAGTTGCCGGTCAATCCTCCAGCGAGTCTGTATACACTATTCAGACATCCCCACCGAATCCCTTCGATGCGGCTTCTTCAATATCAGGATCTGGTACTTCTCAATCAGGTTCTGGCTCCGTCACGGCTTCAATGACCAGTTCTAGCGTGACCAATGCTGCACCGACGGGTTTCCCTCAGGAATGTTCGGGCAATTGCACGATCGTAGCTGAGGCCTTGAAGGTCAGTCTGATCGAACTCTCTAACTCTTCAACTCTTCAAAGGACATATCAGGACTCCTCTGGAGTCCACTTACAGCTGGAGATCCGCCTCCCTGTGCTGCTCATTCCCACATAAAGCCATCATCTGATGCATGTGGAAAATCTGCTGACGTTTGCGCCCTGCAGCAATGTAATGTGTCTAGGAGCTTCAACGCAACATGTCTTTGTACGACGGAGATTGAGTCGGGATACGTGAGTGGCTTCCTATCATTCATCCAAGGCAATCCAATTTGATCGCCTGCCGTCTGCAGTTGAGTTGTGTCGAATGCGCATTGGCAGTAAGTCATTCGACAAATGTCGCAACGTTTCAAGCTTTGGTCAACGGTACGTGGGACATCGTGACCTCTTGACAATGATCTGTCTGACCTTTCTCACCTTCCATCAGCCTATATCGATCAATGTAAATCAGCCCCGTATGCCGCTACCACACTCCCCAACGTCACCGTCACTCTGCCCATGACGGGCTCCACATCCGCCTCACAATCGTCATCCACTTCAACGGCATCTTCGCAAGCGCAGATGTCCTCCTCTGGCTCTACATCAGCTTCTAGCCAAAGTGCAGTCGGGACCAGTGCAGCTGCACAGACTTCCGGTGGAGCATCACACCAATCGACACTGCTACCAGCCATCGGAGGCACTCAAGTGGCGGCGTTAGTCTTATCTATTGTCGCAGGCGGACTTGCTATCCTCCTATAAGAGCATGATAGCATCTCTCTTGCCCATCTTGTCAGCTCTATGAGTGCCCCTTTGGCACATCCTCATAACCATGTATCCCATTATAATGTCGCAGACTGGGTGGCGTCATCCTGACGCGGGGCACCAAGAAAATCGGCCGGAATCCCCGGAACCTTTTAACCGTTGACACCGCTTAAACGGCCTCCTGCCACTTGCAGCCTCAACTCTTCGCATTCCTCTCCAACGAGAGTGAACTACGGACTCTGTTGCTTACACTCATTGACATCTCAGACTTCAGTGGACAGTATGAGGTCCCCCCTGTTTCCTCTTCTGCTCACTGCCAGCGGACTCGCTGCGGCAGTGCTCGCTTTCGCTCCGCCTCAAGGATACTCTCCCGTTTCTCCATTCAAGGGTGACCCAACCCCCATGAACCCGTATGAGACGTTTGTGGACCACTGTGGGTAGATAGATATCTTGTGGGGATGGAAAGAAACTGAATCGAATCCAATAGTTTCCTCTCATCGTCCAGGCACCGATACTTACCTCTTGGATCAATTTAGACGGATGTATCCCAACTCGAGCGTCACCGTCTCTCAGGATTACCTCTTCAATCTCTTCGGTTACGCTGCGGCTCATCCTGACAAGATCATCTTGAAAGAGATGGATGAAGTGCAGACGATAAAGTCAGAGATCTTCATTCCAGCTATGAGTAGACGAGATGGGGAAGGTCGATTAGTAGAGAATGTCCTCTTCGCTGGGTATCGAGTCGCGTTCGGGAACCAAGAGATGATCATTTACACAGCTTCGGTGAGTCCAACTTTGCAGCAGCAAAAAGCTATGGCTGAGCGCCTTACCTACATAGTGGCCCGAAGGATTCGGTAGACTCCGAGAATGGTTCATCATCAGTGACGGAGAGCCTGTGGCCAGGAAACTGTTGCACGACGTGTCAGTTTACGCCAGTACATTCTCCGAGGCCGTCCTAGTCTTCGATCAGGGCTTCTGGAGACCGGACCATAATCTTTGGATGGAAGTTCAGAAGGTGGGCACGGCATAAAGCCTCATCAAGCTCATGTTGCAGGCTTCTTGGGGCGAAGTCATCCTCGACGAAGGCTTCAAACATCGCATTCAAGCTGATTACCGGTCATTCTTCAAGAGTGAAAAAACCTACAAGGACCTCGCTGTACCTTGGAAACGAGGACTCATCCTCATCGGTCCCCCCGGCAATGGCAAGACGGTCAGTGTCAAAGCCATCATGAAAGATGTCAAGGTTCCTGCGCTCTACGTCAAGAGTCTGCATAGTGAGTATCTTGAAAGTCTTGCAGGAATCGCTCATCGTCTAAGGTTATGGTGGAGATGAATTCGGTGAGATGGCCGGAGAGTCGACATCTTAAGAGGACTATGTGCTGACCATTTGCTTTCAGCAATCCGGGCGATGTTTGAGCGGGCTCGTCGAGAGGCGCCTTGCGTCCTGATCATGGAGGATTTGGATTCACTTATCAACGATATGAACCGATCGTTCTTCTTGAACGAGGTTGATGGGTTGGAGGACAATGACGGTCTATTGATGGTTCGTCCATCGTCTTTCCAATCCGTCTCTTGGCTAACAGCCTACATACAGATCGCCACGACCAACCACTTTGACAGGCTTGACCCCGCGCTTTCTAACCGTCCCTCGAGGTTTGACCGAAAATAGTGAACAATATGATGATCCCCTTGGCACGCACTTACTCCGTCCCATAGCACGTTCCAAGATCCCAGCGAATCCGAGCGAAGGCAATACGCTGTCTGGTGGCAGAACAAGCTCAAAGACAACAAGGATATCATATTCCCAGATTCTCTTCTGGACAAAGTGGCCCGCGAGACTGAAAAGTTTTCTTTCGCATACATGAAGGAGGCATTGTGAGTGGATATAACCCTTCTACGCTGACAAGTATCCAGCGTCTCTGCCCTCCTGACCCTTGCGGAAGACGACGATGCGCCAGAACACGGATCTCAGTTCCCGACTGTCTTGATGGAGCAGATCAAGTTTTTGAAAGATCAACTGGATGGGGATTCCATGGCGGCATCCTGGTCACGAGATGCAGCAAAGTATGTGGAGACGGACGATGGACCATTCTTCGACTTCAACGGCGGTTCTGAAGATATGATGCGTGCTGAGCCGATGGAAAGATACGAGGAGCCTGGAAGACAGAGAGTATTCGCGCCTCCTGGTCTGCGGAGGGAAGTTATAGTGAACTAGAGAGCGGAGCAGATGGCGCAGCGATAAGAGTCGATAAGCTTAGGACTTTAGGTGGTCACTCTTTAAATAATCAAGTACAATCATCTATGAAAGGGAGGCCGCAGACATTTTCAATCATGAAATTGGAGACCAGCCCGGACGTCCCCCTATGGAGTTCCTACCAAGCCATCCTAGCCAGCATTCCCTTGGGATGCTTTCGTACAAAATACTTTCTCGTCTCGTCCAGAAACAACAGTCCAATAGCGAATGTCAAAGGAATGAATACGTGCTCCACAGGGACACCCTGAGTAGTTCATGGTCAAACTCAGAATAGTCGTCATCACCTGATGACACTCACTCTGGTCAGAAAAGTGTTCTGGAAGAAAGGCACGTAACTGAAAAAGAATAGAGACACGATAGAAACGAGCATCGCCGGAGTGATCCACCAGTTCTGACTGGAGGGATTGAGAGAGAAGGATTGTGTTGAAAGATAGCGAGTCTTCTCGTCCTTGTTGAGAGGAGATTACCCGATTGCATGAAGACGAGGGTGAAGAAGTAGCTGAAAAATTGAAAGTCAGAAGATCGTTCCGGGGAGACTGATCAAAGACTTACACGGATTGTGCTTGATTCACAGCCTCGTTGAAATCGTCAACGTTGTAGCTCGCTGGCAGGCCTCCATACGCCAGTACGCTAAGAGAGTGTAAGCTTGTGTTTGTGTGCTTGGTGTCGTTGTTTGAGGCAGGTGTTGTGGACCCCAGACTGACATTTCAGAAAACTTGTAGCCCTTCTTTTCCAGGTACCAGAACGCCATTCCCGATGCACAGAGACTTTCCAGAACTCCCATGAAGAAGTATGCTTGAAGCAACAGCTTCCAATCGATGAGGCGATCCTTCTTTCTATCCCTCGGTTGACGAGTCATCACGCCTGATTCGGGTTTCTCGAAGCACAAGGCGATAGCTGGTGCAATGTCGGTCACGGTACAAATCAGGATCACTTGGATGTTAGAGAGAATCTGAGGGAGACCGAGGAGGACATTTAGGAGGACCGGCATCAGCTCAGAAAAGGATCCAGCGGGTAAGAGGTACAGGCAGTCTGTGGTACGTCAGCACGGTCTGAAGGCAAGTCCTGATGTGCTCGCCTTTCTCAGGTTGTCAAACACAGTCCGACCGTATTCTACAGCAGTGACAATGGAGGCAAAGCTGTTGCAAGGTCAGGTGATGAGTCCGAAAATCTGCAGCCACCTAGACTGACGATTCGAGCAAGACCAGATCTGCCGCTTCAATCGCCACGTCGCTCCCTCCACCCATTGCGATTCCAATATCGGCGGCCTTGAGACTCGGTGCGTCGTTGACACCGTCGCCAGTCATTCCGACTGTGTTGCCTCGTTTTTGGAACTCTTTGACGATTCTCAATTTTTGCTCCGGTGAAGTCCTGGCAAAGACCACTTCCTCATACTGGCATGCTTGATCCCACTGATAATCATTCATTTGCATGAGATCGAAACCGCTGAGGACCAGAGATCCGACTGTATGGTGGTCTCCGCCCTCTCTTGCTTTTTCTGATCCCTCGGCTGAAGCACTGACGCCATCGACCGATGTTGGCAAGTCGGCAAAGTGTCGAGCACTTGGTGCATTCGAAACGATTCCACACTTCTCAGCGATGGCCAGAGCGGTGAGCGCGAAGTCTCCGGTAACCATCATCACTCGGATCCCTGCTCCTCGGAGCGTCTTGACAACTTCTGGGATCTCCTCACGGGGCGGGTCGACCAAGCTCAAGAGGCCGACGGCAGTGAGTTCGTGGTTCAATTCGGCGCGAGCACCACCACATCCGAAGGCAACAGACCGGCAATGGAAGCCGTCACTCGGCTAGTCGAAAAGTCCTGCCAGGCGTTGAAGAGCGTCTGAATGACCACCACGATGATGAGAACGACAGCGAGCGCGAGATTGGAGGCTGAGGGATCTGGCTCGCCGAGAGGTTTCCTGGTAGATATAAGCGTGGTCGAGATTGATGATAGGGTACGTACCAAGCGATGGAGCACAATACGGATGCGAGGAGGAGCAAAGAGCCAAAGCCGAAGAAGATGTATGACAAGAGCCTGAACGAAGGTCAGACGACAATGCCCGGAACAGGAGGCTCTCACTTGAGAAACCAGTTTTCCGCCTTTGAGTGAGTTGATTCGGACCGTACCGCTTCAATTTCTTTTCCACTTGCGATGGATCTAGGCCGATCTTTTCGCTCACGTTGAGAGCGTTGAGCACTTCGTCGGTCGTCTTGGTATGCCAATCTAGCTCGGCGACATCCCTCGCCGCATCTGGTCTCGCCCGGGTCTCAGGCTTCGCATCGTCAACGTGCATCGAAAGCGTCCTGAAGACCGTCAGGACAAATAGCTCATCCTGAGATGGAGGTGGGAGCTCACCTGAACTCTCCAATGACGCGACTAGGGGCATCAGCTTGAGGTTGACGAGTCATGGAGATGGAGTTGTGTCGCTTGAGTCGCGTCGTTCTGGGTTGTCTTTCTCTTCCGCGGTGTTCTGGACTGTCTTGCATCGTCAAAGTCCTATCGTATCGATAGCCAACCATGGCTGGCGAGTCGAACATCTGCTTTTCAACGTCAGGTTCTATCTTCGTGTCGGATGATGGCATCTTGAGGCGCCACTCGACTAGAGAATAGACGCAGCGAGGTCAGAGCTAGACGGATCGCAGGTATGGTACCGAATGAGATATATCAGCATCGCTATTTATACGAGCCCCTAAGCTTCTAATGGATCCGCTGGTACACGAGGATCTTGTTGGATAGTTACGCTGAAGCAGGGTCAGCAAGTCTATTGGCAATCAGATCTAATCAGCCAAGAGTATAGTCGTGAGTGGGTAAAATAACTCATTGCATTCGTTTCACAGCACTGGTCCCGCGGTTGCAAGTGAGGGCATACCACATGGAAGGCACACATAGTTACACGCTCCTTGTCAGCACTCCCGAAAGAGCGCATAGACCATTTAGAGCTAGATCGAAAGGCTGGGTCAAGGTACGTATGCGATGGCTTGAAATCGCGCAATCCTCGGGGGGAAAAAGAGAACGAAGCGTCAGAATATAGTATCAATTGTCAATGAGTGAATAAGAATTGCCGCTCCTATTTGCGGATCTGATGGGTAGGCCATTGACGCGTTGTGTGTGAACAGAGGCAGCGACGTCTCTTCTCATCTTTACCGTTTCCGAGTTGATCGACTTGAGTGAGGCCAGCACGAGGGCATTTCGTTATGTCTCAGCCCGGATATCCCACGTGTTTGTTGAACTTACGTAATGGCTTCCATCAGCGACCGGATCCGTTCATTTCTGAAAAATGAGTTGAATGAACGCTTTGTGAAGGCCAATTGACACCTATCATCTTGCCAAGCGACCTCAGTGGATCAGCTAGAACAAAGTCTGGAGGATAGGGACGACTTTCACTACTTAGCAGAAGTTTTGAGACCCATCAGACCATCATGGCCCGCGGAGGAAGAGGTGGCGCGGTATCATCTCGTGGTAGAGGGTCCGTTGTCGTTTGCTCTATTTAACCCATTGTTCGTTGACTAACTCATGTCCAGGAAATGGAAGGTCACTCGTGGTGGTGGACGTCACTTTTCGAGAGACCTGGACCCTAGGGATATTCTGAGGGGCAACCGACCTGCTGGATCGGACGACGAGGAAAATCCAGAGGAAGAGGATTCAGACGAAGACGATGAGGAGGACGGAGAGGAGGATCAGCCAGAGATGAAGTTGTCAAAAGAGATGGCAGCTATGAACTTGAAGTTGGGCAATACGGAAGAAGTGGCGAATCCTGAAGAAGATGGAGAGCCAGAAATGTCTCGTGCGGAGAGAAAAGCATTGAAGAAGGCTCAAGCGGAGGCCAAAACAAAGAAATCGGTCAAGATCAAGGAGGAGAGTGATGAGGATGAGGATAGTGATGAGGAGAGTGCGGAGGAGGAAGCGCCGAAAGCTAAGGGCAAGGCCAAGTCAGCTGCTCCGGTCGAGATGACTAGGAAGGAGAGGTACGGTACACCGTCGGCTTTCGACCCATACGTGACGCTGAATTTTTGGACTTTAGAGAAGCAGCGGAGAAGAAGGCCGCGGCTGAACGTTATGCTAAGCTTCACGCTCAGGGTGAGTCTTGCGCTTTTTGGCCAATGGTGTACATGGCTGATCCCGTTCCCAGGCAAGACACAAGAGGCAAAGACTGACTTGGCCCGATTGCAAGAAGTCAGACGGAGAAGGGAGGCCGCTGCCGCCCAGAGGCAAGCCGAGGCTGACGGTGAGTTCATGGCGGACTAACGTGGCGAATTATCGACTGATCGTCCTCGCAGAGGCAGCCAAGGAGGCCGAAGCCAAGAAGGCCAAGGCGGCTGGCAAGACCCGTTGAGAGGGTCTGGAGCGTGAGGTCTCTCGCTCGGAACCCCTTATTTATGTTGTGTGACATATCATTCGTTGCATCTCATCCATCCCTTCTAAATCAGCTCGAGATCTCGTACCATCTTGACATGAGGCGCTTGGCAAGCGTCAGAGTCGATGCCCAAACCTTGCACTCACCTCCATCCTCGTCGAACTCCTCCCCGACCTGTTCGTAACCCATCTTGACGTAAAACGGAATCGCGTACATCTTTCTTCAGTATAAGCGGGAATAAGATTCGCTCACTTGAGCATTGAGCCAAAGATGGACGTGCTCTTTACCATTGACCTCCTTTGCAGTCTTCAGTTCTGACCGCTTGTCCACGGAAGTCGACTTGACGTGCTGGTGCAACTCGTCCATCAATACTCGACCGAATCCGTATTTCCGATACTCTTTCGCTACGACCAGTCGAGCAACTTTCCCCACGGAAGGATTCCATCGGATGGTCCCTATAGGCTTTTGTGATGTCGAAGCGGAAGAAGGCTCCAGAGATGGGGTGAGAGATGCGGTTGATTCGGGTGGAGGGGATGAGACCGGCGTAGTCAGTAAGAGGTGTGTTGCAGTCTTGTCATAGCTGTGATGGGATCAGCTGCTCGCCGAAGACCCTCAGCTCACTCGTCTATCTCAACGTCCAATGGGAACCCCTTGGAGAAACGGATCAGCAAGCGGTGTCACTGGGCATCCGCCGAGCTGAAACAGAAACCAACCTGCTCAACAACGAAGACTTGAACGTCGATCAGTTCCCGGGCGCAAGACGCGACGCGGTGCGGCGCGGACGGTCGACTCACCTTCTATACGGATATCATAGCATGCTTCGATCTCGTCCTTGGTCTCAGCGACCTTGATATTGAACCGCGGTCTATCAGATTTGCTCATGGCGGTCGAAGCTGACTGGCAGTCAACTTGGCAGATCTATCCATATATATACCTTATTCTGTTTTGCGGTTCATGCCGCCGGCCAATCGCAATTGAACCGTCATGGCTGCTCTTCGGGTCAATGACACTTTTGTCATTTAACATTTGCATGGGATGCGCATAGCATCCTCATCATGGTGGCTGCTCCTGCCATGTCTGGTTCAGCTTCTGAGCTCAGATCTCGTGAGGGGAATGACGATCAATCGGAGGATAGAGCTGAGGGAAGAGGTCCGAGAGGTTTGTCGATCATCCTCAGGCGTATTCTGGTGATGCTGATCCATCTACAGATGTTCAAGCATGGGTTCGAGGGTTACATGACACACGCTTATCCAGCGGTATGTGATACTAGGGCTTCTTTGCGTCTGATACACCTCAGGATGAGCTCAAACCGCTGAGCTGTATCCCTTCGTACCGCGATCCAGATGTCGGTAACTTTGGAATCAACGACATCCACGCCAATGCTTCAATGACACTGCTGGATACTCTGTCGACCCTGCCAGACATCTTACCGCAAGAGTTTCCAGGGGCTCTGGAGAAGGTCGCCAAGGGTATTTCGTTCAATCAGGACGTGAAAGTCCAGGTGAGCGTGCAAAATATCGTCCGTGCTCTGGCCAGAGAAAACTGACGTGATTCGCCACGATTTAGGTATTTGAGATGACCATCAGAGCTCTTGGAGGCCTGCTATCAACGTATCAGTATCTCGAAAGCCTTCCTGTAGCTCCACAAGATCAGGCGAAAACTCTCGGACTCAAACAACGTGAAGTCGATGTCAAAGTGTTTCAACCTCGGATACTGGAGCTAGCCCTGGATCTCGGCGAGAGACTGTTGCCTGCATTTCGGACAAGCACAGGTATACCGTTTGCTCGCGTCAATTTGAGATATGGTGTCGAGGCGGGGGAAAGTGAAGAGACTTGTGAGAAAATACATTATTGTTGTTGTTCACGCTAATCTAGCTGCAGGCACAGCGGGTGCAGGTAGTCTCATCTTGGAATTTGGAGTGTTGTCGCGCTTGACAGGGGACCGGCGTTTTGAAGTGAGTATTTGACCGTCACCATGTGTCTCACGCTCACCCGCGCCTCAGGATGTGGCGAGAAAAGCCTACCAAGCAGTATGGGACCGAAGGTCGCCTCACAATTTACTGGGCAATACCATTGGCGCCGAGCATGGACAATGGCTGGCACCCGGAATGAGTGGGATCCAAGCAGGCATGGACAGTTATTTCGAATACGCTATCAAAGGAGCTATACTACTGGGTACGTTTACATTCTCGACCATCTGCGATCAACCTGAGACCCGACTCCAGGAGACGACACGTATCTTGATATATTCGACGACGCTTACGCAGCTATACAAACGTTTGTACGAACCAATGACGGCTTCATCGTGAGGCAAACGGGGAAGACTCATAGCTGATACCCACAGTATCGACCTGTACAATTTCGGACGCTTCAAATCGCAGCACCGTCCACTGTGGACTCTCTTTCTGCCTTTTTCGCTGGCGTGCAAGTCCTAAATGGGGATCTAGAGTCTGCGATCCGAAACCACTTGGTTCACTGGAATCTCTGGCGTCGTTACAGCGGCTCGCCAGAGAGCTGGACTTGGAGCAATAGAGATCTGCATTGGACGGGCTGGCCTGGTCGACCAGAATTTGTTGAATCGACTTATTACCTGTATCAGGTGAAATGCGGATAGCCCCAATGACTCGAGCTCCGACTGACGATGCTTCTCCAGGCGACTCGTGATCCATTTTATCTTCGAGTTGGAGAACGAGTCCTCGAAGATATCCAGGAACGAGTCCGCACAAAATGTGGTTTTGCGACCATGAAGGATGTGGAGACTGGCGAGGCAAGTCGATGCGCGTGTAGAGTAGGGTGGACTGACTCTCACCTAGCTGGATGACCGCATGGAAAGCTTTGTCCTTTCTGAGTTGTTCAAGGTGAGGAGCATAGTTCTTGACATGGCTAAACGGCAGTATCTGTACCTCTTATTTGACCCTTCCGAGGCTGAATCACCGACCAACCGCGTTTTCTCCACCGAGGGACAGACTTTGTCCCTGCCTCCATCACTTTGTCGACCCACGCGTCATGGAAGCCCTAGCGTCAAGACGCCCGGGCGTACATGTCCAGCCTACGTCCCCCCGACGCTCAACGGACTCACGGTCGGCATCGAGCAGCGACTCGATTACGAGTATGCCAGGACCATCGTCTATGGTCCAGGCGTCAACGGTCGAGCAGAGGAGACCGGCAATGTCCATTGGTCAGAGAGTGGATTCTGCGTTGTACCTAGTGCACCGCGCTATGTGAGTCTTGCTGGACCCGAAACTGTCTGACAATGACAGAGCGTCGACATTGTTCTGGCTCCTATGAACGCTTCCAGCTCCGAACAGCAACCCGCCCCACCTCAAATAGATGACATGAACGCTTTTCTGTCGACGAGATTGACCCAACATCCTACCTCCGGTGATTTTCTCCTCTCGGATGTGTCTGGCGTGCACATGACCGTCCGATGGCGTCACGATAACACCGGGTACGATATTGCGACGAGTGAGCATGCGGGGCGTGGGCTTGTCCGTAATCTGACCATCCCCTCCCAGTCGGCCCTCATAGAGTCCTCCCGGGTCAATCGGTCATCGTGTCTGATCCTTTAATGGAGGGTTTCCTGCCGATGCCGGATCCAGCCGCGAATGAAGTCGAGTTTGTGGACACACACCCGCCCGCTGAAGTCATCATGCGGTTTTCCTTGCTATCTGGGAAAGAAAAGCAAGTGATCCTCCATGCTGCCGGCTCGACGGCGACTTTCGGTCGAAAGTTTGCAGAGAGCGGATCCAACAATTGGGGTCTAGGAGGCGGTCCTGTGCGATTGATCCTTCCTCCTAATACGGACCCTTCAGGCTGTCAACGACTCGGACGACCACACAAGTCTGTCCCGGAGCCATATGTGTTCCTACTCCAAAGGGGTGATTGCACCTTTTTCGACAAGCTTGTGCATGCCCAGAAAGCCGGTGCAGTTGGTGTACTAGTGTACGACGAACCTCCATCTGGAATGGCTGGAAAAACTTTGCCTCTACTCGCCATGGACGAAGCCATACTCATTCGACCTTCCTCTGGAGAAGAGCCTGCAGATCTGGTCAAAGCGACGGAAAACACCGGCATGGTTTTCACTACCTTTATCGTTGGCGAGCTTATCAAGCGGATGATACAGGTGGAAAGCAAGGTCTTAGGCGTGGAGTTGATGCCGGTGGATGAGGACATGTTAGGGAGCTCATTGAGTACGGCTGGACAAACTGTACTGGGCAGTAAAGTTAAAAAGGAAGTGGGACCAAGAGAAGGAAAATTGGCTTTGGGAGAATGGGTTATTTGGAATCTCAAGATTGTCGACAGACCTCCGTAAGAGTGTATCGTTATTATGTCAAGGAGTTGAGCGGGAAGTTCTGTCATTCATCTCGATGGGGAATGGGCGGCGCTGTCGTTCGGACCAAGTCTTCAATTTCCATCCTCCCCTAGGGAAACCACAGCACCATCCTTTGTTCAATATCATCTTCTCCCATCAATCCCGCTGCAAAGGACCCAGATCTTCTTCTAGGCCTCTAGTTTTGAGACTTTGTCTAAAGGCAGCCCGAGCCTACTTTGCAGAAATCATGACCTTTTGTGTCTTGAGAGCTTCGTTCACACGCTTTGGCACTGCAGTAACGACAGGACCTTTCGTGGTAGGCTGAGGCTCCGAAGCGTTGCAGGAGGTTCCAAGAAGCAGACTTTGCGACTGTTTCTTCGCAAATTCAGTCACAGAGGAGCGACAGCGGCAGCGACCGACCGACCCTCCCTTGAGGGCGGGGCTCGAAGGCGAGATCATGCCTAACGTTGTTAATGTGACTCTGGATAACGTCGATCCAAACATCAAGTACTCTGGGAATTGGAACGGGAATGCTGCGGGAGGTGAGTAAATGCCCTCGCGAGGAAGTGGTCCCCTGACTTGCCCCAGACCGGTTTTACGCTTCGTACTACGATCAGACGTTCCAATCTTCAGGCGCGGACGGAGACTACTTTGAGTTCAGCTGGACAGGCGGTGATGTGTTCCTGTACGGTGGCTACGGGTCAGAGTGAGTGATGTTAGGAGCGAAGCAAGACTGACAGGAATTCCAACAGCCACGGATACTATTCGTTGATAATGGATGGTGGTGACAAGATCTACGCCAATGGGTATTCGGACCCCGGGGCCGCTAGACAGCTTATTGGCGCATCTTCTGGATATCCTTACGGTCAGCACACTGTCAGATTGACGAATGAGAATCAGTACAATCCGACGGAAGGGAGAACGCTCCTTGATCTGGATTACATCGTCGTGGAGCTCGACCCGGAGGCTGATGATGGAGGTGCGACAACATCCTCGACGGCCACCACAACGACGAGCACTGCGCCTGTGATCAGTGCATTGCCAAGTACCACCCGTCAGGTAATCGATGGGGCGATGGAATCGCAGACTGCTCTGCGAATCACGTCCAACTCCGTAGCACCGCCACCATCCACCACGACAGGCATCACTTCGTCATCCTCTTCGCCCACCGCGTCTGCTCCTTCACATACGTCCTCAATCTCCTCCGCCGCGTCGAGCGCCCCCGTAGGCTCTCGCCTCCCAGCCGTTGGGGGACCTCACATTACCGTTCAGCCAGGCTCTGAGACTGTCCCCATCGCCGTAGGAAGTGGCACCCCGTCTTTCTCGTGAGTCGTACATCACTCCGCGCTCAAACTTCCAATTGACTGCCTGCATTGCGTCTAGTCCCGTTGCTATTCCGACGGACCACGTCTTATCTGGTCCTGCTCGTGCTGCCAGTCTTTCTCCTTCTCTATCCGCGTTGATGGCCATCATATTGGTCACCTGGGCACTTGGTGCCTCGCCGCATGGATGAACGCAAGGAAAGATTTCTAGAGTTTGCTCCGACCGAGAGCAGCTGTAGCGCTCGCAGAGACTTGCCCGCGGAACACTGCTCAAATGGCCTTATTTGGTGACCCCTGATGGTGGGGTCTCAGTCTCGCCCGCTCATCCCGAAATCCATCGTGGCATATCAGATGGTGAGACAATCGTCACCGCATGGCTCTCAAAATCTGCTCTTCCCATCATGATCGGATCGCGATCCCAGCCCCGAGCCAGCCGTGCCAAGAGCAATATTCCCGTAAAAGGGATGCGTGGGTAAGGCGCGTCTCGGGAACCTTTGTTACCACTTGCGACTTCAAAACTAGTCCATTTGTCAACTGTTGAGATGCGTTGGAAACACTGCCAAAGAAGACTTTCGACTCCCACGATCCCCCGCCTCCCCGGGGCGTCACCGCCAGCTCGTCGATCCAAGACTCTTCGTTCCCGATCTTGACACTGGCGCAGTCACATCCCGTCAAAAGGTCTTGGCGTCAACTTTGGGAGCCGAACAACATTGTAGACGGTAAGGTTCAACAATACAACAGACTGTTACCAGGTACCTATCCAATGGAGAATCGCTGGCGTACTAGGTGAAAGTATACGTATCTCGGTTCAGATGGAAAAAAAAGAGAAGGAGAACGGCCGAGATGAATAATAACAATATCGTCCGCGGATTCTCACACGCCACTGCGAGCGAGCGAGCGCGCAGGGGAGGGGTGTGGGAATAACAGGTTAGCGAAGTAGGCCGAGGCGCAGTTCAACACTGCAAAGAATGGTTCTATACTTCCCACCTTGGTTAGTGCGACCAGTATGAAGGAAAATCAATCCACAGCTCCGCTCCACCTCTCGAGTGTGAGATGTGAGAGAATCATGACGAATGGGAACAGGCGGTGGGGTGGGGGAGCGGACATTCGTTCCGCTGTCTCTACAAGCCACATTGAGGGGCCAAAATCGATCGACGAAACGCCATCGTGTCACTTAGATGCATGTTCGTCGACTTGGAATGGGATGTTGCTCAATGGAAAGTTCATAGATAAGGCAGCAAGCATAATGACATGGAAAGCGTAAAGCTTGCAGAGGATGGCTTGGGTGGCGAGAAAAGGGCTCGGCCAAGCGTATATGCCTCTGTCTGTCCATCCTTTTTTCTGTGTTCCCTTAAGGGGGACGGCACTTTTGCCACCCGATGTGAAACCTATCTCCTCCTCCCCGGCCCGAGCTGAGACTATCGATGTCGTGCGTCACCACCCGCCGATTGTTTGAGTGTTCCAGCGGAATAGATGCCAGGCAGGCCAGGCAGGCCAGGCAGCAACCAACCACGAGAAGGAACGAAAGCGGGGAACGGGGAGGAGGTGTAGTAGACGCTGCGACGTACGCCTGGTAATGTTCTCCTCGGCCTCCTTGCCCCCCCCCCCTGAAGTATATTAAAAGTTGGAGAAAAAAACTTTAAAGACATTTCTGACGTGATTTTCACAGGATGAATTGATTTATTTGGTCGCAGGCGAAGGGCGAGGTATGTGATGGCCGTCGTGGTGATGGTGGTCCCCAGCATATGGGAAAGAGCTGCCGCCGATGCTGATATCACACAGATGGCATGGAGAGATCTGAGACTTGCCCTCTGAATGTGCAAAAAAAAGTTGCAGGTCCGGGAAAATTCCTGATCTTCATCCGTCTCTCTCCGCCTCCCGACCGAGCAAGTGGAGAGAGGGATGGTAAGAAGAAACGATGACGGTCACTTGACCGGGTCGCCTTCGCAGGTCGTAGTGTCGAATTTCCACCTGTCGCGTCAGACGAGACACTTCTTCTGCCCCCCCGAGAGAGAGGATACAGGGCGGAGCTGTGGGCCATGTACGACTCTGCATGGGACATGGGTCATGGGGGGTGTATCCATTGGAATTCTTAGGAATGATAAATAAACAGCAGCAGACATGGACCTTGCATCGAGTTACGCGCAGTCATAGTTTTTAACGTTTTCCCTTTGCCCATCATTGAATTGAAGCTCGCTCCTATATCGGCTTGAAAGAGATCTACCTTTTTGTCGATCGTCTCTCATCTGTACGGCACAGTACAGACTTCTGTCAGGAAGAATTAACCGTAGACTTTCGGCAGCGAAAGGGCAAATTCACGGGACGCCACCACCACCACCACCACCAACGCCAGATATTATCTGCAGTAGCCACCACCACCAACCACCATTGGGGTAGGGTAGTAGACGAGGCAATCGAGGACCAGTCACGCCTCACCTTTTTTTTCGCTTGTCTCGACCTTTTCCATCCTCCATTCTGCTCACGCCATTCAATCGCTCGTTGAGTCATTACTTTCCATTCCCATACATACCCATCTTTCACCTTTCGACACGGAGCTAGCTAGCTCTGCTTTGCTTTGCGTTCGTTCGTCTCTTACACCGCACTCACGGCCGGTCAACATTACCGCAATATTAGGCGTTTACCGTGGACCCACGAGGTGCCAATTGGTATTCCACGGCAAGCAGAGATCGTGACCCTTCTTGGGTCCAAAGTCCCCCAGAAGGAGTAATAAACATAATAACCATTCATTTAACCAATCGCCAATTCGGGGATACGGAGCGGACCAAGCACACAGTCTACAACTTGGTGGAGGAAAGTCGACACCTCGTGCGTGCACGAGTCGCCGTGGGACACAGTCTAGCATAGCAGGAAGAGAAGGGAAAGCGGTTCTTGTACGAATCAAGCCAACATTCGGTTTCCGCCAACCACCCAAGAGTCCAATATTAGCCAAACCTTTTTCCATCGGGATAACTACAGACGCGCTGCCGACTAGTTGTCTCTCGCATTCCCTCATTCTCTCCACCCCGCCCGCGCCCCCGCCCTCCGTCCTAAATATCCAATCCATATCCATCATTCATCAACTTTGACTTTCAACCTTTGCATCGTGAAGTGTGGATCGACAGACACAAGGTATCTTTTGGTCGGGTGAGTTCCAGTGATTCAGCGATTCAGAGAGGCGAAGAGTGCCTGCATAGAGAGTGAACGTATGAGAGAGTGAGAGAGAGAGAGTATACGCAAGCAGAGGTGGCCCCCCCTGGCTCTCCTCCAAATACCAGGGTTTCTTTTTAGGGGCATATACGCCTCTCCGGTCTACGCCCCTTTTCGTAATGTGTCGTCGTCGTCGTCGTTGTGCGTTTGCTTTGCTTGCTCCCTTTTCCGCCGCAAATATTGCGTTATATTCTTTCATTCAAAAGTCTCATCATCCCTCCCTCCTCCTCCTACTCTATACATGCCTTCGTCATGCGGCAAAGAGGCAACATCGAGAGAGTAGTGGAGTGGGAGTGGGATCATATCCAAAGTTGAACGGCTCTCATACCTCAGATACATCTCCCCCCCCCCCCCTCCCCCTTCTCTCTCTCACGCTCAGCCCCGTCGATGACGACCCAAATGCTGATACATACCACGGCAGCTCGGTTCCCCGCAGCGGTCGGCACGATATATTGACTCCCACCGCTATATTATAATTCCGGACGCTGTTCCTGTGTGTCTCTCTGTGTGTGCCTCGGCTTCATCGATCCCCCCTCCCTTCTTCCTCTTGGCCTTCACACGCCTCGGTAGCCCATCCATTCATTTCCATCCATTCAGATCGACCAGGACAAGTATCTCCCTTCAAAACGTCATTCCGCTGCCCTCTTCCGCTGCCCTCTTCGTCCTTTCACTTGCCAATCAACAACAGTGTTTGATGGATAACCTTTGTATTTGATCAGGCGTTCATCAACAGAAGGTCCTGTTCTTTCATCTACACATTGGGATTGGCACCGTGATCGACCTTTGCACTCCGTCGCGTATACTTGGTAGGGCAGGTGTACAGGGGTTGATTCATTCAAATCCCTCGGCCCCATTTCCGCAAAATACTTGCTCGATCCGCCCACCGCGATATTGTTATTCTCAGCCCATCATGTCGCTCACCTCTTCTCCACCTGCGCTCGACCCTCCCTTTCGTGGATACATTGAAACAACGTTCGATGCCCTGCTGGTCTTCGAAGCCGCTCGCCGCGGAATGATTCCACGTGTGACCAGACGGTTGATTGAACGGGAGCGCGGAATGGTCCAAAGCGGAGCAGTGTTTGTCTTCGATGAACATGAGAGTGGGATCAAACGGTGGACAGATGGTCTAGTTTGGAGTCCAAGTAGGATATTAGGCAACTTTCTGGTGAGTGTGTACCCGAGTGACTATACTGATCCGCTCGAAGGTCTATCGGGAGACGGAGAAGCGTTCTAATCAACCCCCAACACCGATATCGTCAGGTCACAATACCTCTCCTATACAAAGCTCCCCTTCCATCGACCAGAACTCCAGATTAGGTCCAGGCCTGAACATCGCCATCAAGTGGGTGTCGTTCGTCCGATTCAACCTTCATCTGAGCTAACGCCTCCTGCCACAGAGAAGAACCATCAGCTTTCGGCCACGGTGCTCTGCCCAGACCGCGGAGTGCATCAGATGGAGGCTCCAATTTGGACAGACAGCGAGAGAGGCAACTGGTCGGGAGTCTGGTCAACAGTAGCAAATTCAAAGACCGTGGACTGGTCAAAAAGGTGAGACGATCCCTTCATGATGCTCTGCAATTGCTGACGCAGATCGCTTCAGACGATGTCGGTGACTGTCAACGGATTCGCCCAGCACATGATCTCCTACTATACCATGGAGGACGTCATGAGTGGACGTCTGAGGTCACCTTCAAGCATACCCGAGTTGGCCTCATTGGAGATTTCCCCGGAATACTTGCACAAGCAAAACTTCAGGTTCCCACCGATGATTGAAGTCGGAGCGGATGGTATTCCAAGATACAGGTGGGTATTCTTTTCTGAGAACCAAGATTCGGATTTCGATTCACCTTGACTTGGATCGTCATTTGTTCTTCTGCGAAACTCCTCGCCCTTTTGACTTCTTCTGCTTTCATGCACTTTGTTGTTGTTGTAGCCTTTCTGTTCTCAGCATACTCTGAAGCCTTTTTTTTGTCGTTCTTGTGTCATCTCAAGCTGAAGCTCCATCCAGAGGCGAACCTGAAGAACCGACTTCGCCGCAATCACCGTCCAGCGGCTTATCCTCAATGCCGTCATTCGGAACTTCTCCATCTAGCGCAGAGACTTTCGATTCGTACGGCCACAATCTACCGCATCACATGCGCATGACACAACAGTCCTCTCCTCAGTCTCGCAATCGATCTGTGACCGTACCGATGCCTCCGCCACTACCCTCTCCCGGCGCCGGACCTGCGCACCATCACTTGCTGTTGCATGGACCGCCTGGCCAGTCTGCTCAATCCTATTATGACCAGGGCAATGCTGGCAAACTTCATGGTGGAGGAATCAACCGTCAGAATTCGAGTTCAAGTTTGGCTTCTTCTGGCGGAGCCATGCGACCCAGCAGCTCATCACAGCGATTCGACCCTTACGCCCCGGCATCTACGTCACCTCGCGCCGCCACATCAGGAAGCATGCACTCCAGGCGGCCGTCTCAGCCGATGATCATTCCACCTGGTAGCAGTGCTGGTCATTCTGGGTCAGACTATTTCCCATCGCCGACATATGATGTCAAGCCATCGCTTTCCCCCGACCTGTCTCACGCTCATGATCTAGGGCAGCATACATCTTACTCTTATCATCCTCCTGCAACTGCCCCGGGATCGTTTGCCGATTTTGGTGCATTTGGATCATCAGCCCATCAGCCCGTTCAATCACCTGGAGGCGCTTTCGGACCGAGCTACGCAGCTTGGCATCACCCTTCGCCATCTACAGCTGGCAGACTAAATCAACCTCCGCCTGGAAGAGAATTCGGTCAATTACATCATTCTCCATCTCATTCTCACGTCTCGTCACATCACTCTCATTCTCAATCTGCAAGCGGGAGTCAATCTCTCGGGGTGTTGATGGAGGCGCCAAGTGCCTCGTCAAGCAACGACGGATGGGGGACTCCAACACATACTCATAATCAGTTACCAGAGAACCCCAGTGGAGTCAACAGTTTCTCCCAGCAGGTCCCCCAGGGGTGGAATGGGCAGTACATGGGGGGCGATAATGATTGGCGAGGACAGAGCACGAGTGTGGGATAGAGATACCGAGCTCTCTCTGCTCGGTATCGGTCTCGTGATGGACATTCTGTCGACGTCTTGTCATTCTCTCACGGTCTTGTGTGGCTTCGACTCCTTCTCAAGTTGTATCAATTCTACTTGTATATTATCATTTTGGCCCGGCTGAATGCTTGGACGACGGAGCAGTTTACGAGGATCCATCGAGGGAGAAATACTTGATTTAATGTGTGATAAATAAATGGGGACGAAGTAGGAGAAGGATGACAAGATGCAATGAGAAGATTAATCGAATCCTCTTGCTTCAGGATGCAGATCTGATAGAAGCATAAAGTTTGTCTCTGGGTATGTCAGAGAGGCGTAAGATCGTCCGTTGCCTAGGAAGCGCCAAGCATCCTGAAGCGCCGCCGAATCGGGGCGGCCGGGGCGAATGAGCATACATAAGGTGTGGAAAGACGGGATTTCCGAACTCAAATCAGGTCATAAGCTTTTCGTCGGCTTTCAAGGTTGAGTAGATCTAGATCTTGGCTCCCCCGCCATTCGGGGTAGGTCTTGTGAACCTCGGGAGTCGGGCATGTGATTCGTGCTATGCAATGAAATGTAGTAACTTGGATTTCAGACGGGAGACATCAATATACCCATAGACACAGGATGAAGCCGGCCATACCTGCGACGTAGGCGCACAGGATGGCTGTTGTCAGAGGGGTGTTAGCAGACGTTGCCCTGTGCTTCTCTTCTCTTGGGGAGGTAACCGCTCACCTGTCTTCGAGCTTGGGTGACGTCTGGCTGCTCGACCAGGGAGGTAGATACCCATGCGATTGCAGAAGATATGCGAGGCAAGGGGAGGAAAGACCGATCCGGTCCTGATGAACAGGTAGGAAGCGAACCAGCCAAACAGGGTGGTGTAGGTGAATTGAATCACTGAGTGGGGAACGGTGGTCGTCAGCAGCGTCAAGTCAAAGGATGTGAGCCAAAGAAAAAGACTCGCGACTAGTCAATACGGCCCGTTGGGCAGATTGCGATGTTGATCCTCCTGAGCGATAGACTTCCCATGCGTGATGAATGTGGGCTGTACCAAACCACAGAGGAGATCCAAATACAATGGAAGATGGCGAGGCATGCGATAGGAGGAAGATTGCAATAATGGCGGATCGAAATGTGAGTTCTTCGGTGATTGGGCCCTTTTGGGTATATCAGGGACGGGACTTAAGTGGGCGGCGGCGCAGAAATCGAGATGACCTACCACGACGTAGTTTCTATAATCTATAATGCTGAAGTCAAAAAGTTGGATTAATTTCTGAGCCAGAGGCGAGGAGGAGGATCTCTGAAATGGTAGGCTTCTATCCAAGTACTCGGCGAACAACGGTCCAAGAAACAGTATGGGAGTCAAGAGGTATGGGAAAATCCATGTCCACGACAAGCAAGAAAAGGAGGGTATGGACAAACCCAGGAGACGGATCGTCGGCAACAGCTAGAGAGACCTGTCAGCTTTGTCTCCTCGTCGTGGTTTCCTGTGCATGCACGTCACTCACCGATTCTGTCCATGAAGTCCCGGACAAATGCTTGACTACACTCCATACGATTAACAAACTGGAAACGGTCGCTATTCCGACGGCTTTCATTCGCAAACGAATGGTCGTCGGATGATCTCTAGTCCCAAGCTTGGGCGCATCATCCTCCTCCTCGTCGTCGTCTTCGTCGTCGTCATCATCTCGAAATGCTTTCGATGACACGTCGACATGGGAAGCATTCGACGCTTTTGCTGCTGATCCCTGAGCCGCTTTCGCCTGGGTGGCTGCGGCAGAAGCGAGGATAGCACGAGGCAGGAAGACATGTTGAGTGAGGTAGATGGATCCAACGTAGCTCGAGGCGAATATCAAAGCTATAAGATGACACTGAGACGCGGTGAGACCCCAAGACAAGGGCCATGACGGGAGAAGCGAAGGAGAGATGTTCATACCGCGAGGTCGCAAATATGCAACCAGTACGTCAGGTTGCAGGATTCGGGGCTGTACGGACGTTGAGCTCCGTAGAGGTGTGATGAAAGACTACCCACGATATCAGCTGTTCACGTTGATGATCATAATTGATTTCATGCTGGCTCGGATCCTTGCCAACGAAAGGCTCGAGCAGGGCATCTCGAACAATAAGGACCAAACATCGAAACACAGATCGTGATGTTTCATACTGCTTACGTAAGATTGATTCTCCTCTAGATCGCTATCCCGAATCGGCGTTGCCGCTCATTCTTGTGCGTCTTTGCAGAACGCGATTGCCTGACCTAGCTGACAATGACGAGTTCGGGACGCAGGACGAGATTGTCATTGTTAGGATGAACGAAGGAGACGCTTTGGAGAGGGTGGGGATGTCAAGTCGAAGTGGGCAGACGTACTGATTCAGCTGCCTTTTTAGGCTCACGCTCTCTCTGCACATGCTTCGGTCCTCTTGAGACCGAGCTCGATATCCATGTCGATGTTGGAATCGGCCAAGAAGCTCTACAGTGAAGCTGCGGATCTCTTTGCTGAATCTCTGACATCGACGACGGATGATGGGGCGAAGAAGACACTTCAATTATTGGTCCATCAGAATCGAAAGTTGGTCCGGGACGTCGAGCGGAGAATGAGTGCGACGCAGCCGACGATCGCTGCGCAAGGGCATGAAGGATCTAGATCACCACCTGTATCAGAGCAGCCTATACGCTCAAACGGTTCAAAAGGGCTGATGGTGGATCCTATCTCGCCTACGGGTCAAGGAGGACCTAGTTCAAGCTATTTTGGCGAGTGGTCGACTATGAGCTGTCCTGAATGAGTGGCATACTGACGTTTGTTGCGATTTGCAGCATCCCGCTTGAATCCAGGTATGAATGTTCCTCCCTTTTCGCTCCGACCGTCAACTATGCCTCTCGGACCATCTCGTTTGACATCCGCTCCTCCTTTTACTCGACAGACTCTCTCTACAGCCTCATCATCTCACGTACCTGGCGCTAGAGCAGGCCGAGCTTCTTCCATCACTGGAACCGTCCCAACTTCTCCTAATCAGCCATTTGATTCGCATACTTTATCCCCCCTCGTATCGTCTTCTTCGTCTGATGAGAGTTACCTCAATCTCGGCGCTGTACCCGATACCATGGATCCGTTCTCTCGATTCTGGGGAATGCTGGACAACATGTTGGATAATATTTCCAATCCAGTGGCATTCGCAACTGCCGCCGTCGATCTAGATCTAGAGACGGGGAAAGAGCAAGATTATGAGAATGTGCCTCACGAGCGGGGGGCAAAGGAGGCGGTCGAACCGAGGGTCCGAAAGAGCTCATCAAAAGGTGTGGTGTTCGTTTTTCACTCTCCGTGTGTCGTGTATTGCTCATGGACACCTTAAGCGAGTTTGAAGCAGAACGCTGACACAGCAATGACCGACTCGTTCTATGTGGTACCGAAGAACGGGAGAGTAGCGGAATCGAGCAGTCGTAGAGGCGAAGCCAGCGAGGAGAGCAGGACGAGTCGAGCGTGAGTGGACCCCAGATGGCGTGCGAAAAAACATCAACCATGAGCTGAGCATCAGGCCGTTCAGTTCACCGCCGATCAAAACGCCAGAGGAACTGGCCCTCGAGAATGAATCCCTTCGTGCAAGTCTGGACGCTCTCGCTGTCCATGCGCAACAACTAGATAGGACTAACAAGGCTTTACGGGCTCAGCATGAAGGACGGGAGAGACTGATGCGCAGTGCCGTTGCGGGCGTCCGTAGAGAGGTGAGATGGCCGATGCAATCTGTGATCCGTCCATCGCTGATGTCCCCCAGGCTCAAAAAGCAAAGCACGGTCAAGATCTGATACGATCACAACTATTAGCGAGCGTTTCCGTCCCACGGCCGACGAGTGGGATGACAAGTTCAGAGGCAGAAGGAGAGTCCTCAACGAGCGGTAAGCGTACGCTGTACTTTCGCTAGCTGACCCAACGTCAGCCATGCGGTCCCGCATTCGAGAGCTAGAAGCAGAGTTGGAAGCTGCTAATGTGGAGAATGATCGAAAAGTGAGTTCACAGGGTTTGGCATAGATTACCGCAGATAAGTGAGCTGCAGCTGCTGATGTTGGCTACTAGCAAGCTCAGATTGACAAGTATAAAGATAGAGTGAGCTGTGAAGCATACCTGGGTATCTCCAAAAGTGGCTAACGACCTGCCTCTCCCAGTTTGAGCGTATCAGAGTCAAGGCTGGGGCCAAGAAGGAAGCTAAAGCTAAACTCGAAGCTAGCGGTACAAAGCCACAAAGCGGACGCGAAGGTGATCTCGATGAGCCTGGATAAATCAAGTCTGTTGTAATCTTTTGACGTGTCGTGTCCTCTTAGAATCATGTCAGCATCGCAATCATCTCATTGTGTGTTTGTAGACGCCATTCATCTGTTTGCATCTTAGCCTCATTCATACGCCAACATCAGAGACTGGAGAAGAGGGAAAACGAGCGTCTTAATGCGTAGATGGTGCGGGTGTAATCAATAGCTAGGAACTGAATGACGAGTCGGGGATCCGATGAAAGTGGTCATGTGAAATGTTGTTGATGCTGATCCTCTGTCGGTCTCATCGTTTGACGAATCGATGCAATGTGCATCTCCTAGAAATAAAAACTTTTGGAATCCTCGTTTCCCGACACTTTATGCTAAGTCTCACTGTCTCCCTGTATCCCTCCGTCCGTCCAATCAACCCACCTCATGATCAAGGCGATGTGTCTCCCGCCAACGTACGCATTTCCGAACTTGGATTTCACCCTCCTTCCATTCACCCCCCATCTACCCGATCTTTCCCGCTCTGAGTCTATGATACCCCTCATCAGCTCTGAACCATTCCCTTTCCTTTGTATCCTTCTGAAGAGACACCGGACTGGAAAGAAGGACAGGGGTCAGCAGTCATCCCTCCTCTAACACGCAATGTGACTCACGATCGGGTTCATGTTCTGAGATCTCATGTACTCGTTGGATTGCTCTTGGTACTCCTTGGTCATAGTCTCGGGAAGTGGTTGACCTAAGAAGTCGAGTCAGCAAGTGTTTCTATAGTTCTCTTGAATGACCCACCAAAGTGTCGGACCGTGAGGAAAGCGAGAACGGAAGCACCGACGATACCGGCTGTTCCTAGTGCGACTTGCATTCCGTATCCGTCGCCGTGAATGGGTTTTCGAGGTCCGTGGGGTCCAAAGGCAATGTAGTAGGCTGTTGGAGAGGGGGTTCAAGTTAGCAAAAGACGAGGGGTTATGGTCCGGTCGAGGTCTACACATAACGGATCATGATGCTTTCAGGCAATCGAAACATCACGTCACATCGAGATTGATGATGCGACGATCAAGCGTGATCGGCCACCTGTGTCAGATGCAGAGGTCTACTTTCGCTCATGACACCATGGCCTCTGGCTGACCAAGAGGAGCTCTCGCACTGCATACGCCCTGGACGCAGATACGATTCGACAGCACGCCCCCTCTGCGTCCGTTTCGATCCGGGACGAAAAAGACGAAAAGGAAACGTCATTAAAACTCACCCGCTCGCTTTTCATCCCTTGAAAGTTCCTTCCAGTCCTTCTTCTGCAGGTCGTGTAGTTGCTTGTAGACCTCGTAACGCTCTTCTTTCGGTAGATGTGTCCATGTAGCTTCAATGTTCGCGAGGGAAGGTGCAGAAGTGTTGGATCGAGTCGACGTCACGGAGATAGCGGGGGAAGCGTACGATCGCAAAGTTGTTCGAGTGGATGCACGGGAAGCAGTTGCGACTGCTTGACGCAGAGAAGAAGATAGAGGAGACATGGTGGATTGGGACGAGTTGCGATGGACCACTACGGAGGAAAGACAGAGAGAGAGAAAGCGCTCAACACTATCTAGGCATTAACACCAACGTCGTATTGGAAAAATGAGGAAGGCGGCTCAGCTCTTCCAATTGAAAGTGGCTAATAGGGGGGAAGGACACAAGGGGGAGGGGGGATAGACCTGAGCGTGGCAGTATAACGCCGAAAAGTTCCGATGTGGCGATGAGAGTCATGACAGGCGCGAATGACTTTCGACGTATTCTTTTGTCCCTTCCTTGAGCTGTTTCCCAGCAAACAGGTCTCTCCATCAGGACAATGACTCTGTTTCTGCTGATGCCACGTTCACCGCTTCGATGGCTTCTCAGGCGACCCAGACGGGATGTTCTCCAGTGTCAATGTGTCAGTGTCAGTCGTCACGAAGAAGACTTCCTCTGTGTTGCGTAGTGAGGCATTGGCTTCTGGGTCTCCAGCGTCAGAGAATCGTTCCCCACATCTGCGAAGTAGCGCATGCAACGTTGTTCCCCATGTCTGCGAAGTAGCGCGTGCAAGGTTGTTCCCCATATCTGCGAAGCAACGCGTGCAACGGAAAGATAGGAGACAAAGGGGTTCCGAAGCATGTTGTTGCCTGACGCCTTCGCTTCAAGCCTATCAAAGTCCCGACCGTACAAGTTCTCGGCAAGATATGTGCATGCCAGCGTGTGATGCAACGAATGGACGGGTTAATGATATTGACCCTGTTTACCAAAAGTAGATTGAATAGCCTCTGATGCTCTGTTCGATTGTCCGTCTTATGCCTTGCCCCTCTGAGCTCTACACCTCGACCAGCAAGGTTGGTTTCTCTTCGTCTTCGCTCACGGCTCTCTTTTCCGAATCGACAGGGTAAGCGTCGCACAGGCTTTCCATTGATTCTGATTCTGCTGCAGCACCCCATCTGAGAGAGGAGGGTATCAGCACAGACTATTCCTTGAGAGAAAGACTCACGTCTCGGTGTACGCCTTCCATGCGTCGAGCTTTCCTCCATACCAAGCCACGAAGAGGGTCGCTCCACTCACACAGGGGACCGTGAGAGCAGTGTACAGTCCTCCCGCGAGATGTCGTTCGTCACCTAAGTAGATTGATCCCAATTCGCCTAATGCAAGGGAGAAAGCCAGCGAGGCGATGGCGGACCAGAAAGTAGGTTTGGAGAATCCCTCGACGGTGTTGGTGAGGATCATGGACTTGATCTTGGTGGAAGCCGCCTCGACATGCGTAGGGAGTCGAACGGGAGCTTGGGATTGAGCATAGTCAAAGCGGTATGCCATGCCGACCTGAGGAGTAGGTCAGCAAACGAGTCCTCTCGGGAAAGATACGTCCAACGAGCCAACTGACAATAGTGCCGCTCAACAAGGTCGGGATCATGTCGAGGAACATCCACATGACGCGCATGATCCATGCCCAAGGTCGAGAGCTCGAGGTGGTAGCATCGTGCAGCACCAAAGAGGATATTCCACGAGGGAGAGCAGAAACGGAGGACGAAAAGATTCGGGTCCATACGGGGAGATGGAATAGAGTACCGTAGAGCATGACGCCGGCCTGAGAAAGAAGGTCAGGTCAGCTCATCTCATGCATTGCAGCATCCGCTACGCTAGGCTAGGCTGCGTGTGGTTCATGCTCGTTGACGCTCGCGACTCACGATGCAAATGTTGAGATTCAACAGGATCCACTTGACCGGAATCTTGACAAAGGAATCGCCCCTCGATGAGATGGCCATGACCCAGAACGCGACGAGCACAGGTTGAAGGTATCGCTTATCTTGACTGCTTGAGATGAGACACGTCAAAGCGAGCAAGAGAGAAGCTGCGATTCGATGCGCTTGACCCATAGGCACGGATTCGAAGAATGTGGGTCTGAGTCCAGAGACGAGGTGCAAGGCTCTTGGTCCAGGACAAGTGGCTGTGAGGGCCTGTGGAAGCCAGCGAGGAAGCGAGCGTCAGCGAGTTTGTTCGACCAAGCTCGACGAATGGGACCGTGGTGATGATGTATTGGGACCGTGGTGATGATGTATTGGGACATGAAGGACAAGGCACGAACGGCGCGCGTGATTTTGGTGGGATACGATCGCGGCACCCTGACATTGCTGGCACCCTGAAATATCACTCACCATGTGACACATGCAAGTCAACATGACGAGCACTAATCCCGATAAGACAATGTTAAAGTCTAGGTCTGATTGAATGGCCAACAGTCGCTGAAGGGCAAAGTAGATGGCTGCGATGTAGGCGCAGAGGATGACGGTGAATGAAATGGAAGAAGGGATCATTCGACCCAATCGACGAACTAGACGCGTCGGTCTTGAGAGACAACTTCCATCACGAATGGCAAGTGTGGACGAGGACGAGGAGGACGCTTGACTAGAGAGAGCTGATACGGCCAGGTATCGCTGAAATGAGAAACAGCCAGGCATCATCAGCAAACAGTAGATAGATTGACGCGTCGAATCAAGTGCGCGCGCGCGCGTCTCACCTCCAAAGCCAATCTGTTGCCTGCAACGAGACCGACAACGCACAAGCCTTGAGTCAAGATGGACCAGCCAAGCTCTTCTCGAGGTGTAAAACTTTGAATGAATGTACCAGACATCATTGTCAAGAAACAAGAAAGAGTGTGAGAGAAGACGAAGAAGAAGAAGAAGATGAAGAAACAATGAACGATGAATGGAAGGACGTCATGAGTTTTTGTATCATTTTGGCGGTTGATCTCGTCAAATGCTGGCGTCTCGTGGAGGCACTCGGGGGGGGGGGGGGGTCGAAATCATGCATGTACACGGGAGTCTACAAGTGCTTCTTGGGTCCCTGTCATTCAGGAGTCCTCTTCTGCGCCTCTAATAACGCTTCAGGTCGTAGCAGGCAGGCCACAGGTAGGGGCAACAAACGCCTCTTGTTGTCTAAATTTTTCCTTTCACCATGCTTGAAGCACGAATTTCACACATCAGGCCACACACATATTTGGCTTGCAGCCAGCATGTCGTGTATCTATGTACACACGCGATAGTCGTACAGCACAAGCCGACTGGCTTGCTTGCCTCATCTTCGTCCCTGTGCATCCTGTATAGCCTTGATCATCTTCCCTCCCAACTGAGTAGCTTGTTCAAATCGAGGTCGGAAAAAGTCTAAAAGTACCCGCACACTCAGCGCCCGAAAGAAAGAAAGAAAAAATGTCAAGACACGACCTGGGATGTCTCGGAAAGAAAACAAGGATAAACTGACCTGCTGTCTCTTCGAATCGTCTCTTGTACAGATCAAAGTTTCCAAATGACGCGCATTCTGACCATCCTCTCGCAGCCATACAGAACTCCACATCGTCAGGTCGATGTATCCGATCGTTCAGGGCTGCGGAGATGGCAGACGCGACGAGCGAGCGAGATCGAAACAGGTATTCGGCGACGCCTGGGTTGTGGGCGGTCAGCACAAACATGCAATGCAGTCAAGTGTCTAGTTTCTTGATCCTTCCACTGGGCAGCACCATCCGCCTTCCACGCCGCGCTGACACTGTCTGATGCCGACTCACCAATCCACAACATGAATACGGGTGTCCCCGCCACTTCCAGATGTTCAAAAGGTCTGATTCCGAGTTTGGCCCAACAATCCACCATGGCCAAAAGACTCAGTTGAGAGTTTGGCGAGTTTCCTCCTCTGTCTCTCCCATTGGGACCAGCCGCTGAATCAGGTTTCTGGCCTAATGAGAATTGATCGAGGACGTCTTCGCTCAGCAAGATCGGGCCTCTTCTGCGGCTCGAAGTACTGATGCTGGGCCCGTTATCGTTTCCCGAGCTTGCCTCGCCGCCTCCCTCTTCATCCTTTGACCACCCAAAGACTTTTTCCCTAGCTTCCCATACACGGTTTGCGAGCTGTTCCTCCAAACCCTCCACCATCAACTTGAACAACTCGGTCACGCTCAATGCGTACTGATGTATTTGTCTTTGAGCCGATGGGTTCAACATGGCCAGGCCCGCGTAAACGTGCCATTTGGCAGAATAGATACGGAGTGTGATATTGACTTTGACGACCTCTATACCGGATACATAGCGTGTCGTCTCCCAAGGATAGGTCGTGGAGTGTCGCCAGGCTGTACCCATACTGAGTATGGGACCCCGAGCGTCAGCGAGCATTGCTTTTAACGGGGGAAATGGGACATCCCTCACCTTAGAAATGCCGCATGGGTCACTGCTTGAGTGTTCGCAGTGACTTCATCATGTTGCTCGTAGGAGAGATGCACGTATCGAGATTTGAAGCTCGCAAAGGTAGATTCTACGAGACGGACTTTGGATTCAGGCCCACGATGATGAATGATGATCTGGCGAAGTGATTCAGCAAGATATCCTCAGTCTCATTTCAGTGCAGCGTAACGACTGCTAGTGCTGCCGAGGCAATTACCCACTAATGGCTGTCCCTCTGTGGTCACTGTTGGTCCATGCAAACTATGGATGGAGACTATATCGACGTCTTGCGGTAAATACTTTTCGAATGCTTCTTTCTCAGGTGCCTTGACGCTCGTCTGACCAGCGACAGTCGCGCCGACCTATGAAGTCGGTCAACGACAGCCCTTGTGCCTTTGCCCACCTTTGTGGATGGCCCGTAGATTTGTACGGCTTTAGCCAGATGGACCGCTTCGACAGAGTAAATGATGAGGTCTGACAATCTCGACACCGCGTGACCGTTGAGTAAGGGGGTGATGCCGGTTCCTAGAGCAGTAAGAGCAGTATCAGCCCTGTGGTACTAGGCACTTGGCCTGTTCAGACACATGTTCAAGCACCTGCACGGCCTGAGCCTACATACCCTTGAACTCTTCCATTAAAGCTGGATATTTCTCCTCAACATCGCATACGTAAATACTATAGGTCGTCTAAGCATCAGTATTGAGTCGACCACGTAGATGATGGAGCTGTACTCCGTACCATCCAGTATGCTCTTACGAGCCCTGCGACACGACTCACGTCTTGATGCCTCCCGCTGAAAGACGCTTTGCGTACATCCTACCCATCTGAGGCGAGCTGTAAGCTTATAACCCAAGAAATGCCCCGATATCAAGAGCTTTCACCCCCTCACGCGTCGCACTGCCATGCGAGGGGATCTCAGCGGTACGGGTACAGCGAAATCACTCACATCTCCCATACCGATGATTCCGACGATGGGTTGAGTATGCGGGTTGTGCTCCGAAGCAAGTCCATCTTTACTGCTAGAAGCAGAAGCTTGGGCTTCAGATGCGTTCATCGTTGAGTTGAGACTGATACGTGGAATCGCCGGACGATGTCGAACAAATGACAACAAGATGTGTCCATCGCTTATGGACCATGAAATTTCAGATTTCGTGCGGATTTCGGGGATTCCACAATGCGTGCGGCAACCGAGTCGAGCGGCATATTACTTTCTGGACCGTCTATGGTGATCCCAGCGGGAAAGGCCACGCTGATCTCGCACTGTTCACGACCGGAACACTGATACCACCTCTCATTGGCCTTCTGCAGATTCTGTACATCGCAATGCATGCACATGGGCTACCTATCGTACTGAAAGAGTCAAAAAATTGTATAAATTAGAGTAGGAGAATACCAAATGTTGGCCTCTGTAGGACGGACGAGAGGAAAAAACGGTACAGCGAGAAGTCTCCATAGGCAATGTCCAGGGAACGATCTGAGCGTGGTGAGCTGACGAGTGATGCTGGACGGCTTCAAGCGGCAGCCCAGCCTCGCCTTGGCGCACTGCGCTTCGCTCGGCTAGGCTAGGCTCGACTCGACGCTTAAAGAGCGACGGCAGCTCCCGCCACGACACCGACGAGCGCCACTGCGACTCCGGCAAAGTTGGGCAAGCTTGCAGCGACGTTAGCGGCTCCAGAAGTCGTAGCTGCGGCTGAGGAGGCTGCTCCAGCGACAGAGCTAGCACCGGATTGAGCGGCTCCAGCGGCGGAGGAAGCTCCAGAGACGATCGCGGAGGCGGCTTGAGAAAGGGAAGCGATGACGCCAGCGGACGTAGTAGTGGCAGTCGTGCTCTGCGTATGGGTCAGAGAGTGAATTTGACACTGTGAGAGATATTGAACTTACACCGGTCGAGGTGCCGGTAGCGCTTGCAGCATCAGAGCCGGTGAATGTAGCGCTAGGACCGTGGTCAGCAAGGTGGGTACTGGAGGTTGGAAGGATTGGCCTACCTGAAGTCGGCGGCTGAGACGGTGGAGCCCACAGAGTCGCAAAGCTGCTCGAGCTGGTCAAGAGCCTGGTTCACGGCTTCGACATTGTCGTTGGAAGCGTCGGGGTTGTCTTGGAGGATACAAGAGAGGCAGCTTCGCTAGAGCCAGAGGTGAGCAAGCGTGTCACTGCAAAGGGAGGACGTTGGGATGACTCACGAAAGACGAAAAGTTGCTCGAAGAACAGATGCTCAAACAGGTACTCTCATCGTTGTTCTCACATGCCGAGTAGATGGTAAGGGTCGACTGGCAGTCGGATTGACATGCGGACGGGATGTCCGAGGGATTGAGGGACTGTTGTCGAGCAAGGAGGGATCGGACGGCGTGGTGGTTCGCAGCGGCTTTGAAGGCCGGGTCAGCAAGAGAGAACGCAGCACCATAGCGAGTGAAGAGACGCTGATCGAAAGAACAGGTATGGTACGAGGCAAGGTAGACAGAGTAGATCTGATGAGAGGAGGGTTGACCACGTTTGGATGGTTGGACACCTCAAGAATTGAGCAGACTGTCCTGGAGTCGCTGCTGCCAAGACCCAATCGAACTCACATGCACCGATGGCTCCGAGGATCGAGAGGAGAGCAAAGTTGAAGAGCATCTTTGGGTTCAGATGATAGGTCTAGAGTGATGAGTTGTCAGTGGATGATAGAGAAAAGAAGAGACGCGTGTTTGATTAGCTGCCCCCTTGTTCGAAGCAAACGTGCCTTTGGACAGCTAGGGAAACCAAGGGGGGGAATGGCCATCCGCGCGTGACTCGCAGCCCCGACCCTCGCAGCGAAAGGGGGAGGGGAGGAAGGGGGGGGAGATTGTAGAGGCAGTTGAGATTGGCAGGAGGATAGAAGGGTGAAACCAGTGGATGGGACAAGAATGGCACTCACCTGTGAAGGATGTTGCTGTTGCTGCTGGTGCTGGTGCTGATAGGATGCTGAAAAGAAATGTTCAGCCCGGGAAGCCGCGGGGTTTTATGCACAAAAATGGGTTGTGGTTCCCGAAATCCCGGGCCTTAGGGAGGGAAGATCTGGACGAAGAAAATTGCCAGATTAGGCGAGGGCCAGGGCATCAGAGGAGAGTAAGAACAACCAGGGGGGGGGGGGGGGGGGAAGGGCTGCGGAATTATAACCCACCATTTTACCTGCGATTCCTTGGGATGGTGATATGCCTGGCAATGATAGCCTACAACCAATGATATGTGTGTGTGTGTGCGCAGAGAGAAGATGGCCTTGTATGTCACAGAGCGACTCGATGACATGTATGACTGCTGTCAGATCTCGCTCGAGATGCATTTGGATGGTCACTTTGGACCCCTCGTTGCCGCCGAGGTGCCTGGACCAAACCCTGTAGAAACACGCCAAGGCGTGACACAGTCTGTACTCTCCAGGAGAGGGGGGGGCGGCGGGCCGCATGTCCCGACGGAATACAATCAGTGTTCGGGGCAGGCGTGGAAGGAGTTCATTCATTCGGGGATTCCATCGGATGAGAGCGGCATGGCATGCAAGAGAGTGCCACATCACCAGTCATGGCGCGAGAAGCAAGATACATGTCACAAACTCCGACAGATAGATAATCTCACGGGATCATCGCGTACAACAAGGTAGGGAGATTGATCTATGATAGAAGGAGGAGGACTGATATGATGGATAAATAGAGCAGCAAGTAAGAAATTGGCACAGACCAAGCAAGACAGACACAGGGATGGGGGTCCATATATAAACGAGACAAAGTCCATACCCTTCGCCCTCGCATCTCTGACACGCCGCTCACTCTTCTGCCTCTCCGTCTCCATCAAACATCTTCGCCAGCCCTTCCGAAGCCTCATCTTTACCAGGTACAAACACCTACAGCATACCCTTATCAGCAAAAAGCAAAAAAACACAAACCTGACCAATCGCGAGCCACTCACCTCGAACGCAGTCCGTTCACCCTTCTTGATCTGCTCTGCTCTCGTCTTGGCTCCTCCCTTACCGAGTCCTGCACTCCAACCTTTCGTCCGTTGAAACGCAGCGGGAGATCGATCCAGCAGAATGTCCAAGTCAGCATCACTGTGCCTCCAGTCAGCACAAAATCCTCCGTATCAATGTGTGTGTTTTGTCTCACCTGATGATCGTATCTCCCGCTTCAGCCGTGTTGATCTCTTCGCCCTCCAGATCCAATAGCGCTCTAGCCATCTCTGCCATACTTTCTTTGCCTTCTTTCGCCGCCCCTGACTTTCCTCGACCAAGCAGCACCCGTCCATTCTCATCCACCATCCGTCCAAATTTGCCTTGGGAGATAACGAGAGCTTCTAGTTTTCGCTTGTTGCCTGCCTTTTGCAGAATCTTCGTCTCAATGGTATGTGCAGAGACGAGTCGGAAGACAAGAACGGGGCGAGTCTGACCGATCCGATGAGCTCGATCTTGGGCTTGAAGGTCCATCTGGGGGTCTGGGGCGGAAACATCAGCATAAGAGACAAAGCAAAGGCAAAGCATCACTCACTCCAGTCCTGGTCAAAGAAAATGACGGTGCTGTAATCACATTAGACATGGCCTCCTCGCGGTATCCGCCCGACTTACTCCGCAGCCACCAAGTTCACGCCCAGACCACCGGCTCGCGTACTGAGCAAGAACAATTTGCAAGCGGTTTTCGACGTGTCATTGTTAAACTCTTCCATCTGACTCCGGCGATCTTCTTGGGACGTGGACCCGTCAATCCGGCACACTTTCCACTTTTTGAACATGGTCGCCCAGTCTTCCTGTGGCCTGTCAGCGATGATTGGCATGGTGCACCAGATCACTCACAATGACGTCAAGCATGGTGGTGAACTGTGAGAACAACAACACTTTGTGTCCCCGTTTGAACAGTTCACCCAGCAGACGATTGAGCAGTAACATCTTCCCGCTGGCATTGACCAGGTCATCACTGACGACCAACTCGTTGGTCTTTTCGTCTACTGGCCAGTCAAAGAGGAACGGATGAGAGGAGATTTTCCGCAATTGCATGACGAGATTTTGCAGGCGCATGTTGTTGACGTGCTTGGCTGTCAGGAAGTCTCAGCAAGGGCTAGCGGGGGAACCCAAAAAGAAAATGCACTCACTGGCCTGCTTCAACGCCCATTCCTTGCCAATCTGAGCTGCACTCTTTTCCTCGACGCCATTTGGCTCGTCCTTCTTCAGGCCGTTCTCTAGATCTCTAATGTACTTTGAGTCATTCTCTTCAATCTTGTAATTGACCTTTTTGGTCTTTCGAATCTTTCGACCCTCGCCAGAATCCACCGCAGGCTCATGATCAAGCTCTGGCGTAGGTTCTCTCTCTTCCTCCGGTTCCTCTCCACCATGTTGCTTCCGCTTCACATCCACAAGGTATTGTCTGATTTGACCCGAAACGATAGCCTGGTAGATGTCCTTTTGGGTCTGTGTTAAGGGGGCGTACAAGAGGTACTCCTTTTTCGGCGGTAACTCCTTCTCCACGTCAACTTTGAGGCGTCGAAGGAGGAAAGGTTTGAGGATCTCATGGAGGGACTGAACGATGGAGGACTTGTTTAAAAGTCCAGAATTGTCCGGGGAGGAATTCATGTCGTCAAAGTTGAACCACTGTTGGAAACTGTCAAGATCGTCAAAGATATCAGGCAGGATAAAGTTCAAAAGAGACCACAGTTCGGCGAGGTTGTTCTATGACGAATCAGCTCCAATCTTCTGAAACGGTGGCTCACATGCAATGGAGTTCCCGTGAGGATCATTCGATTTGCAGAGGTGTACGACTTGAGCTCCCGAATCAACCTGAAGCCGTGAGTCTCACCCACAGACATCCAAAGCTCACTTGCAATCCAGGTTCTTCAAACGATGGCCCTCGTCCACGACGATAAACTTCCACATGAATCCGCTGAGAAACTTCTGATCCTTCATGCACATTTCATATGTCGTCACTACGACAGGAAACGTAGCGGTCGTATTGGCGCCTGCTCGATTCGAGCCGGTGCTATAACGTCCACGTCCTTTTCCTTTCTTCATCGATTCGACACCAGCGGCGACGGGAGGCGAGAGACGCGTCGCACGGAGATCCGCTCGATGCTCGGGTGTGCCGTGATACATGAGGACCTGGTGGCGTGAGGGAGGGGGCACACTTTTGGGTTCGGTCTAGCTCACGGGAATGCTCGGTGCAAACTTCTCAAACTCCATGATCCAGTTGTTGAGCACAGATAATGGACATGCAATGAGGAACGGACCCCAAGTACCTTTTGACCGAAGATGGGCCAGGAAGGAGATAGTTTGGAGGGTCTGCCATGAGTCAGTAGACCCTCGTCTCCACACTCACCTTGCCCAACCCCATCTCATCGGCCAATATTCCGTTCAGTCCATTCTCATACAGTGAGATCATCCACTGGACCCCTGCCAATTGGTAGTCTCGTAATTTGGCACCAGTGATCAAGGACGGTTGAGAAAAGGTATACTGCCCGTTGTCTTCAGCTTCCGCGCCGTCGTCCTGCTCCCCAGTCTGCTCCTCTTTCTTGATTGCGGAGCTTTCCCCGTTGGTCTCTGGCTTCGTCTCGACGTCCATACCCTGGAGATGTATGAGCCAAAATCTAGCGGCCGGCCTCGTACTCACAGTGTCTTCCACCTTGGCTTTCTTCTCCTCTCTACCTCCTTCACTCTTTCTCTTCCGCTTGCTGCCAGGTTTTTCATCCCTCTTCTCCGGTCCTTCATGAGCCCTCAGTCCACCTCTCGTAGGTCCCGTATCTCCCTTTTTCTCCTTGTTCTCTTTCCGCACAGCTGCCCGTTGCTCTGCTTTTCGTTTCTCGACCTGTTGCCTCTCCATCCGATCACCAATGATCTTGGCGTAGATGGTGGACTTTTCCAACAGGAAATTGAGTCTAGCAGCTCGAGCTGACGCCTGGGTTTCGTACGTCCGGTAGGATATGTGTGAGACATCAGGGGGCGTAGATGAAGTGGACGCGGAGACCATCGAGGCGGTAGATGTTGCGGGAGTGAACATGACGTGATTGAAGCGATGCAGACGTCGTCGTATTTGGTTTGGGGGTTGAAGAGTAAGATAACGCGATATGTCGGACAGGAAGAACAAGGCAGAAATGACGGACAGGAAAGGACAAAGGAAGGACAGAGTGTCAGCGCTGACGAGAGATTTCGATGTGTGCTCGAACGAAGCACACGGGCTTGCAAGCGAGCAGGGCGTAATCATATATTATAGATGATGCAGTGGACAGAGGCAGCTCCTAGGCGTTCGAGATGTGTTCGAGGCATTCCTCGCGTTGAAGGCCCTTTCTTCCTCAAGGATGAATGTTCCAAGTCTCAACCACTCACCTCGACATCTCCTTCGCCCTCCGCCTTGAGTTCTTCCTCCACTTGAGCCTTTACATCGACTTTCTCAGCATCTGCATCTCCATCTTCGATCTTTGGATCAGAGCTCGAACCTGCATTCGGAGACGCAGGCATGGAAGAGGATGCCGATGTACCTGCAACGGTGGACGAGAGGCTAGGGAGGTCGGAAGGGTGATGTTGGGATGATGATGAGCAGGTAGCGGTCGACGGCATGTATGAAGAGTAACCGTGTGATGAGGACTAAGCACTGCAAGCGCTGTACCGTTCACCTGTTGACAAGATACGACGATGATGATGAGCTTGGGTTGGTCGTCGTCGTCTTGGACACCACCACAGGTCTGATAGTACCTTCGATTCGATCCCCTTTCATTTTCTTTTTTGCTTTTTTTGCACGACGCGTAGAGCAGAGAGAGGGATGATCTGACGTAAAGACGAACGGAATCAAATTTCTCCTGACAGTGGGCTCCACAAATCGAGACGGAATCAAAATGGGGGTTGAAGGGTGCCACACTTGAAAAGCCGCGAAACTCCGATAGACTGCCTCGAATTTGGAAGAACAGCCAAAAGTCCTAGCCATATGTGTGGTCCAGGTTTAAAGGCTTTTGGCTAGGAGAGCGTGTTAGATTTTGGTCTTTTTCCATCCATCCAACAAACTCATTCCAAGATGTCCAACAAACGTGAGTGTAGTGAGAGGAAGCAAGTGAGAAGGGACAGGCTGGCACGGGGATATTGGATGGCTGTGAAAATGGTATTGAGAAGGGCAATGGGGAAGGAGTGTTCCTTGGGTCGTATCGTGCGAGGGACAGATTAGTGGGATGAACGGAGACTAGAGGGGTCATCAAAGAGACATTGCTAGCCTGCCCTCCTAGCCATTGCCATCATCTTTTCCTTTTGCCTCCAGCTGACCCGATATCAGCCGCTTCTGGACAAAAGTACCGAATGTCTCTCGGTCTCCCCGTCGGAGCCGTGATGAACTGTGCCGACAACAGTGGAGCCAAGAGTGAGTAGAGAATTTTGGGGATGGTGTGCTGCTCGCTGACACTGGCCTTTCGTTAGACCTCTATGTCATCTCCGTTGTTGGATTCGGTGCGCGATTGAACAGACTTCCCGCTGCCGCTGCCGGAGACATGGTCATGGCTTCCGTCAAGAAGGGAAAGCCCGAGTTGAGAAAGAAGGGTGAGCAGCGTCGTTGGAAAATCAAACAGATTTGGATCGGGGAGTCCTTGAGTTGATTGACTGATACCCTCTTGCTAGTCATGCCTGCCGTCATTTGCCGACAGAGGAAACCTTGGCGAAGGAGGGATGGAATGTTCCTCTACTTTGAGGACAACGCCGGTGTCATTGTCAACCCCAAGGGAGAGATGAAGGGATCAGCTATCAACGGACCGTGAGTTTGAGCGAGTGCAGCGCAGCGCATTACAGCGCGTCGTGTTCTGCCGGTCTCTGTCAAAGAATCATCATCTGACCTTCCAAACCCCTTCCAGCGTCGCCAAAGAATGCGCCGACTTGTGGCCCCGTATAGCTTCCAACGCTGGAACCGTCGTCTAGATTCAGGCGCATGGTTGGTGATTTCGGAGAAGAGGCGGAATGCGAGCGGTGACATGTTGAGATGCACTGCATGCAGGTGTATTGACACATCCTTTGGCGAAGGGGATCAGATTGTTGCATGACGTGTCCCTATAACGCAACGACAGATCGCCAGACTGCTCGAAAAAACCCTTGCCACATTCACCCATACGTCTCACGCTTCCAATCTTTGGTTATCACTGATAATGTCCCGAAAGACGGTTCGGATGGCGCACTGACTGTCCATCCTGTCCCGCGCCATAATCTGCCTGCGTGACGTATCAGTGAAGGCGGCCTCTATCGTGCACGACAACATCCCAGAGGTGTCTGTACTCACTGGGTATACGACTACTGCTACTTGCATCCGTTTCACCATGTTGCCTAGTTTCCTTGCTCCGTCTTTTCCGTCTCGACCTGATCTGACGATTCTTGTACCATACTATTGCCCACGTTATAAGTGAGGCGACGAGCAGAATGGAGAGGGCGACGGGAATGACGATGATGAGGATGCTAACAGTCGTCAGGGTCAATGTGGATTCCTGTTCATGGCGTGCAACTTGCCGACTCACTGTTTCAGTTGATTTGGTCTGGACGGACTCCCCGATTGGGCGACCGTGTCGTCCGCGTGTAAGGGACCTGGAGAGAGGATGGCAGCGGTTCCAGCGTACGATGTGGGTGAGGACGAGAGAATGATAGAGGAGGTAGAAGAAGACGAGGGAGAAGAAACTTCATTGGGATTGGAGGGACCACTGACCGACCGAGTCGCGGAAGAGGTGTCAGAGGCAAAAGCAATCTCGGTGCTCTGTGTGACCATGGAGCCAGTCACACTTGGCGATGTTGCGTCTTTTACAGATGGACCCGAAAACGCCCCAACCATGGTCATCGTCGCGAAGTCTTGATCAGCTATCTTGTCAGCCCCCGCTCCGCCTTGATCAGCATGCTCAGCCAGAGCTTGTTGAGTGTCAAGCGTGGTCGCAGAATTCTGAAAGGGGTCGTAACCGCCAAGAACGTCAACGCGAGGGGATAGCAGCATGTCTTGACCTGTGCAACTATTGAGACTGCTGTAAGTTCTGTACAGGTATATTGTAAGATGATGCTCCACTTCCCCCTGCAGAATGCCATGTCGATCAGGAGGGTTTTCGAACGGCAACGGAAAACGCTGGTTATCCTTTGTTCATTGGTCCCTCATTGCGCGATCAGCCAGCACTGGTACCGTTCAAAATGGGTGTCCCTGCTGAAGACATCCTTTCATGTTCAGTCCTAGTAAAACCCCTTGATCTACTCGCTGAGAGCGTGATGCGGCAAGGTGCCAAAGGAGAGATCTTGCTGACATTCGGCCATTGATGGTGATGGAGAATTGCTTCTTGCGCCGATATCAGTTGGATGCAGAAGGCTTGGGTGATATCAGCTCTGTATGCAAGTGCCAAGTCAGATAGACAGAACATCGTCATCATGGCGGATGTCCGCGCTCTAGACGTTCACAAGGCCCAACACATGCAAGTCGTACGGGAGTCCACCTCCCGGTCATTCCAACCTAGTCCTTGCCCCTGACCTGGAAAAACCTCTTCCACCAGGCTCGACCCTGTCCTTTTGCACTCTGCCTCACACCGTTCAAGATTCGGAGGTACGTATTCGGATCGTGAGCTGGTGTCAACGTTCTCTCGCTGAGGGGGTACTGTGACCGCGCATCAGCCTGTTGCCCGACGAACGAGTACGTCTCACGTACCCGCTTTGACGCTGCGTTCGATTGAATCCTTTGTAAACTCCTCAACATGCCATCCATTGCGTCTCGGGCTCTAGATTCGCTTATCGCCTGACGACTTCCGGTTGGAGCTGACTTGGATGGTCCAGCCGATGAGGTTGCCGATGCTGAAGATTCTGGGAAATGCCTCGACAGGATACTTTCAATGGCATCGGTCAACTGAAGAGTTCCAGCTTGTCTGAGAGGCGAAGGAGGTAGAGATCGAGCAAGGGTGCGGATTCTGGAGATCTGAGACATGGTGAAGATGTAGAAAAGGAGTGGTAGGGTGGGTTAAGTCGTAGAGGGATTCCACAGACTCAGGTCTATGTATCGTCGTCGACCTCTTTGCAAAATGTAGAGGTTAGACAAGTACGAGATGCAGTACCATTGGCAAGTGCAAGTGTCGATCGAAATATTCAAAGCCACGTGCAACTCAACGAAGCGCAACCGGCCTGAAGATCGTCCCAAAATCATCACCTTACATTAAGCGTTCATAGACTTGGACCGAGCTCGCTTTGCCCGCTCGCTGGCTCTTTGTTCCTGCTCATCATGCCTTCACCACCACCAAAGATCCCACCTCACGCTCCTCCCGGTTTCATCCCTCCCAAACCTCTTTCCGAACGGAGACCGCCCAGCAAAATACCATTGGATCGAGTTGCCAGATTGACATTTGCCGATATTATCCATCGAACGGCGGTTTTGAGTTGTATAGGCATATCGGTGGGTCCCCGTGAAGAGCTTTCGCTGGGATCTTCTTATGATGCGTATAGATCTTTGGAGGAGGATTGGCAGTACATGGTGTCCTTACGAGGTATAGGAAGACGAAAGCGGTAGGTCGGTTTCAAAGAGAGATTGGGAATAGTGCTGATGATCACATCACCGTAGGGAGAATTGGACGCTCTACAGAAAGCAGTGAGCTGATTGATATCTTGAGACTTGGTACGATCGAGCTGACACACGCTCTACAAGGGCTCACCGCCGATAGAGCAAGCAGCTGGATCATTAGAGAAACCTCAAGTCATGCCATCATGAACGATTTTATTTTGTATCGACAATTTCCATTGCATTCCACTCATTCATCGAAGACTCCCGCCATAGGCGCTCTGCAGGCTGTTCTCAAAACCCACATTGATTTTTGAGGAATCATCATCGACAAATTGCTCATTCCGATTCTGCATGATCCAGAACTCTCTGCAATGTTTTCAAGCTTTCGACTGTCACCTGTCGCCGGCTCGATTACCTCGACCACTGACTCTGCCTTCTTTCCACCCCCGTTGGCCCTCTGAGCTGACTCGAAGCTAACACACCAAGTCCCGGCCTCTCTTCTTCAACCCTTTGTCCATTTCCATCGGAAGGACGGTCACCTCTCCTTTGATTTCGCCTGTTCGAAGGATTGTCCACCAGGTCAATCTCCTTCAAAGGAGCGGAGACTGGTGCTACATGCCATCACGACTGAGGGATACTCGCAGGGATACCGCAAATGGGTGCTTGGTTTTTATGTGCCCCTTCAGGCCAGACCATTTGAAAGGGGCTGCGCTATCGAGGGAAAGAACCCGCTCGATCCTTCTGCTCATTTTTGCTATTAAGCCCATCTGATTCTATCTCTGCGTCTGTTCAGGCTGGTCACTGGAGCGACGCCACACTCTTTTATCCATTCCTCCGCGGAGAGAGGGGACAAGGCTAGCACTTCAAACGTCCGATCGCGTGAACCCCGCAGTCGAACTTGGCTGCGGTGGCCACCTTTCATTCGCCTTCACCGGAGACAGATCTGTCAATATTTACCATGATGACGACAACCATAGATGATCAGGACCCAAAGTTGGCATGGTACGGGGCATCGTGGTAGGTCGTGGAGGTTTCCGATTGATCGATGTTGGGCTGAAAGTTTTCCAGGGCGAATGTGAAGCCGGGAGATACGAGTGGGTTGGAAGCCTGTCGGGAGCTGAGCGAATCATTACAGACGATACGAAGTCTGATCTGTATTATGATGCGGTGAGTCTCCTTCATGTGGGTACTCCTAGGCTAATCCGACGCTTTAGACCTTGTAAGCTTTAGAGGGACTGCCTCATGGTCTCACTGCTGATATGCCCCCCAGTCATGGGTCGACAGGGAACGTGAGAGGGTCCACTGAGGCCATCAGGCTTTCTGACGCTTTAGCCAGGGAGAGTACTGTATCATCGCTTGGCATGGAACCGATATTGCGGTATACGGGGCAAGACGGCCAAATTGAGTTACCCTTCGTTCATGTCGAGATGATTGCGACGCTGACGTCTTACCTCAGTCATGTGAGTAGGATAATCCTGCGGGGCAGTCAACGTCAATATAGAAGGACAGATGCTGAGTCTGTCAGGGAATCTACGGTATATCTGTAGACGGTCAAGACGCCCAATTCTACTCTGGTTACGCGTCGTCGGATACTTTTCAGCAAGTCCTCTTTGCGACATCTGGGCTTGCAGAAGGCGATCATACGATCAGGTTGAGTAATGAGAACGCGAGGAATACGGAGCAGTATCCTGCGTATATATGGTTTGATGTGGACTACGCGGTCTTCACGGGGACCTTGTGAGTGGCCATGGTTGGGGTTCATCAACAGCATGGCCGAGTATCAGCATTGAATTTTCTGTCTGACAGGATGGACGCCTCGAGTACTGCCAATGTTCCGGGTCCGACCACGTCCACAACGCCTATCACATCCTCATCTATCGCCACTTCTACCTCGACTCAACAGTCTTCCAGCACTGACGCGCCGCCATCCTCTTCTACATCGTTCGACTCCACACCCTCAACTTCGACCTCCGCCTCATCTTCTACCTCTCCCAGCGCTCTCAGCGGATTCTCGCTGTATCCAAGCTCTTCACGACGACTGAATGGCGTCGGAGGTCCAACGTCAAATCAACCTCAAACGTCCGGAACTCCGGTCGTCCCGACGACCACTGGACAGCCCTCAAGCTCAGTCTCTTCAGGCAGTGATAATCAAGATTCTGGCAAGACGAGCAATCGGTGAGTGCCATTCTCTGAACGACCCTCGGTTGACTGTCTGGTCAGTACGACGGCAATAGCAGTCTCTGTCACGATTATTGTGGTGGCAGTGGTGGTCATCGCGACGGTTGGCATTTTGTGGTTTCTCAGGCGAAAGAGGAGGCGTAGGGAGGAGCAAGAGGAGACTAATGGTGGGACATGAGAATGTTCGGCAACTGATACTTTCGCAGGTCTGACGCTGCAGAGCTCATGGAGGTGACCGCAAGTGGGTCATTATGATATTGGCTGGAGGAAATGTTTGGTGTGCATCCAATCCCGCGGCTATGTGGCAGTGTGTCCTCCGTCGACCAGTAGATCCGCACCCGTCATGAAGGAGCTGGCATCTGACAGCAGATAGATGGCAGGACCTGACCGTGTGTGAGTGGAGTGTTCTCCAGACCTGCGAGACATGCCCACCTCTGAATTCATCCTGGGTCGATAATCTGCCTAACAGACTTCCCTTGAGCCACGTTTCGTTAAAGTCTGGTCGTTGCTCGAGCAACGCTGCGGTCATTGCCGTACGTATCTGATTTTGGGCGTCAGCAGGAGAGGGGGCCTGGAATGCTCTCAGACTCACGTAACCCGGTGATAACGTCTGTAACGTCAGCGGAAGCTTCTCAGGCCGCGGGAACTCACGTTGATCCTGATCCCTTTCTTACTCCACTCCATCGCAAAGCATTTTGCCATGGTGTGCACAGCAGCTTTTGAAGCGTTGTAAGCAGCACATTCCAAACCATAGTTTGCGACGTGGCCCGACATGCTAGCCGTCAAGACGATTGAAGCGCCTTGATCCCCGGCTAATCGGTTCATACCGTCGGCGTGTGATCCGGGCCCGTCGAGGACCTCGGCGGCGCCGACTGCGAGGTGCTTGTTACGTTCGATAAATTCTCTAGCAAACGCTTGAGAGACGAGGAAAGAACCTGTCGTATTGACATCGATGATCTTGCGGACTTGATCGGCGGTGTAATTCAGAGCGGGCATCAAGAGTTGTATGCCTGCAGCGTGGAATAGACCTCGTACGGGTGCAGAGGATGATGCGGATGAGAACAAGCGATGGAACGTTGACTTGACTTGTTCCTGATTGGTGATGTCCAATTGGTCATAAGTCAGCTTGAGACCTTTGGCCTCTGCGATCTCTCGAGCTGCGGGCCATTCTTGTTCAGAGGGCTCAGGTAACAAGTCAACGGCCGCCACGTTGGCATCACATTCCAGGAGAGCTTGAGCGACGGTCAAGCCTAGACCTCGAGCTCCTCCAGTCACGATGACTGTTCGACCAGAGAGATTGAACAGATCAGGCGTAGATCTACCTGCGAGGGGAGCTTATCCCGGCAATCAGCTACGACTACATCAGTCAGACTTACGAGGCGGAGGCCCGGTCGATGGTTCTTGAGGAACGCCAGTCACTTTACTAGGGTCTTCTTTGGCGTGCTCCGCAACGCCTTCCGTCAGTTTGGCCTTCTTTCCATGACGCTCGGGATGGGGACCCTTAGCAGAGGCACAGGTGATCGGCGTCTGGGACAGGTAACGCGGGAGAGGCGAACAACGAGACCCTCGGTGAGCTAATGGGACCAGGAACGAAGACAAGGTCCGTGTGGAGATGCCCCGGACAGCGGCTGTCAGAGTCATCTTGGCCAGACCCCAACTCGGTTGACTACAACCTATAGACTGGTATCAACTCATAAATGAGGTCAGCCGGATAGCTCGGACCGGACCAATATTTGGGAATCATCCGATGTCGGCAGTGCCGACGATGTGATGTACAGCACAAGTATATACATGAAATGCAGCAGAGACTAGCTCATATATCGGATATTCTCATCACTCTACCCGCTCTGCGGATTTTGTCCTCCCGCCGTAGCTCTCACACGCTCATTAATCCCCTAACTAATCGCTTCCACGTCCGCCTCGCCTGCTTGCTCCATCTTCCCGACTTCTTTCCCTTGGGCTTGGTCATCGAGCTGCTCTCCTCCCCGTTCAGCTCCTCCTGAAGCTTCGCGTGAATCTTCTGTCGACGGGCCTGATGCTGGCGATACTTTTGCGCTTCTAGTTGTCTCGTCTGCTGGGGCGTCATGGTCGTAATGCTTGGATTCAGGTTCTTTTGATATCGATGTTGCGATTGCCGGCTCTTGCGATCCGTCTGAAGGATGACTGGTCAACCAAGAATAGAAGATGCATGTTTGCTCACACCTTGTCCGTTCCCCCTCGTCGCCAGATTGGTTTTTTCTTCGTTAGATGTCAATCGTGATGTCTCCGGTCTCCCAGTGACGGTCGTTTTGCTATGAACGATTGCTGTACCGGTCGATTCGTCCTTCTGCTGGGAAGTCTTTGCTCTGCCAAGCGTACCGGTCTCTGATGCCTTTTTCAGATCCTTGACTGTCCCAGACCGGCTCCATGTCTTTGCTTTGAGCGAAGGCGAGTCGGCAGCACGAGCTCTAGAAGCAGCTGTGCCCTGCATGAGTCTCGACGTAGAGCTTGACGACGACATTTTTCCATGACCAGACCGTTCTCCACCGGCAGGGGTTGGACTGGAAGGCCTCGGTCGAGCCCTAGACCCAGAGGCCCGACCTAGAGACATGCTGGTCTGTGCTCTCATCGTCTTCTGGGCCACAGGTGTTCGGGTTTTCGCCAAGGAAGACGCGGTGTGCCCCGTCAGCTGAGGTCGAAGTGGTGTGAGACTGTCTTCCGGGGATTTGGATTCAGCCGGCATTGGTGGTATGGCATCAGATGTAGCAGTCTTAGCCTTGGGCGTACTGAGAGCGCCTTGAGATGTGGATGGACGCGCTAACGCCTTTTTGGTTGAGCGAGGTAGAATCGTGATCGACGCGCTAGATGTAGCATTGTTGACCGGGGTAGTGGCAGACTGATGAAGCGTAGCACCTGCCTTGGATGGCTTCGACGATTCAGACTTAGTAGGGGTGAGCGGCGCCGGATCCGTCTTGGCGGAGCGGACAGATTTCCGAAGGGAAGTAGTCGTGGTAGGGGATGAGGGCTGGCTAGGCTTGGTTTTGGACGAAGCTGGCGTGGAATCTTTGGCGACCTTGGCTGCAGCTGAGATAGATTGTTTGTGTTTATTCGGTGTTCCGGCCACCTTTGGAACGAGTTTCGTGCCCTTCTTCAAAGGCGTGGGAGTTTCCGCGACCTTGAGAGGTGATGGTTGAGAAGACAGACGGGATTTGGAAGGGGTCTTTTGCGCTGCAGGCTCTTTCGCTTCGATAGGCTCGGCTGAGATATCCTCAACCTCCTCCTTGGACTCGTGTTCCGCCTTGTCAGTGACTTTGACCGGACTGATAGAAGAAGAGCTCGTCGCGTCGTTACCGGTGTGATTTTCTACGGGTGCTGGACTCGAGGTCTTGTCCCCTCGGACAGGCGTGTCTTCGAGTACCTGATCAGATTGACCATTTTCCGCCTCCGTATCCTCGACGATGGGCTCCACAGTGTCCTTTCCTTGAGTCTCCTTGACTTCTTTCTCGACGAGATCGGCGACCGGTTCGTTGACGTGACCCGGAGCTGGGACAGTGGGTTCACTGGTAACTTGTGAATGGGTTACCGTCGTATCGCGACCACCAGTATTGTTCGGGGAGACACCCAATGAGCTGTTTCGTCTGGAGCTAGAAGGAGGCGGGAGAGACATTCGACGACCTTGTTCAGCATCTCTGTTCGCGGCGGTCTGAAATCTAGCGACCAAAGCGGAGACCTGGTGGCGAAGGTCAGCTGGGCAGATGGCAATATCGGGTGCAGGATAGCGTGACGAGAGATATCCCAGCTCTTCTGATCCCCTTACAGCCTACTCACAGAGCCTTGGGAACGTTCGACTGGCAATGGCCTGAGGACGAAGTCAGTCAACCCTCGATCGCGCTACACGCGTCTTGGCGCCTCACATTATGAGCGGGTCATGAGTTGGAGTCTGGAGGGCTCCATGTAGTCAAGTAGAGGGACTTGAGCTGTAGCAGTGGATCGTGCAAGATGTAGTCGAATGTCAAGACGAAGAGGGATACCTTTGATTGAAAGGGGTAAAGGTGGTTGCAACGGGACTACGGGTGATTTCAACCCCTGTTGGATCGGGTAGCCGGGTGTCAGATGGAATGTGGCGGTGGCTATGCCACGCCACTTCGCAGCTGAGCACGATTCTAGATGCAATGCTAGCTATAGATACGATGCAGTTGAATGAGAGCCCTTTCTAGCCTTCCAGCAAGAGCTTAATGAACCTTCTCCTATTATCTACTTGGTTAACAAACGCGACACGTCCAAAAACCGCAGGTAGCAGAGCGTCGACAATGTCGTCTAATACTCATCAGCTGAATTCGATGCAGTCGTCTCACCGAGTGTTTCGGGGTCGAGTGGCATTTCTGTCAACTCAGGAGCCGCAGGCTTCTTTGGCGTCGACCGGGTGATTGTAAAGCTTGGAATAGTGTCATCAAGTGGAGGTGTTGGGAGCTCAGACATAGGCGATCCAAGAACGTGTGTTGGAGCAGGTGAGTCAGGAGAGCCTGTATCATGGTTCAACGACTGGTAATCGTCCGCCGACACTTCCGAGCTGAAGGTCCCAGTGCTCTTCTCCTCGCTACTATTTGAAGCCTGCGCCGAAGCCCGCTCGATGCAGAGCTTGACGACGCTCATTACTCCGATCAAGATCTGCCACTATCAGCCATCTGATGACGGGGCCACTCACATTGGTGTTGACTTGTGGCACACCTTCCAACGAAGCGAACGCTTCATCTCGAGTCCGCGCCGATTCACATTCTCTGAGTCGGATCGGAGGGATCAACGCAGTTGGCAGAGACGAAAGCAGAAGCAAGAGGCAGGCAGCAGAGTTTCGCGCCGAGCATCCCTTCGACTGCCCTTGGTCTTTTGGGAGATCTTCTCCCGAGTCCAGCTTATCAAGCGTGATGAGAAAGCCTGGCTCATCTGATGATCCGGACCACAGTCGACCTGAGCCGTTGGCCATGAGATGCTCCAGTAGTCTCCAAATCTCCTTGACAGGTTTGACACCTCTGGGCCTTTCCTGATAGGCATCCACCGGTGGATTCGCCAAAAGCTTCCTTTGGGCTACGTCCAGTTTTTGTATTGGTTCTGACAAGAGATGCAGGATTGATAGGGGCAACGAGAGGATAGTGGGGCAGAAGTTTGCTTGGAGGGTGATAAACTAGCGGACGGGATGAGCCATGGAGCGGACAATCACTCACTGTGTCTTTACCATCGGCTACACGCAGCACTAATACGTCTGTTGGGCGTGAGCTTCGAGTCATGAGCAAAACTCACCGTTGAGCTCTGCGTTACCGAGGGAGAGTCCGGCGGCATGCTGGTCGTCCACCATGGCAGTGATAGTCAGGGTGACCGATTCTCCTGGCTTTACCGTGCCATGGTTGGGGAATGGCCAGAACCACGCTTTGCCTGTATGATGAGCTCTCGGCAGCATCGGCTACTCACATATTGGCTTATCTGGACTTGGTGGCTTGAAGTTGAAGGTAGCGGGAACTCGTCCCGTATTCGTCAACTTGATTTCGCGAGGTATGCGTCGAAGGACTCTGCAAATTTTCAACTCCAGCGCACGACCTTGACCTACCTGACATCTCCAAAATCGAGACTCGTTTCGTCGACCTCAATGGCTGGCCTGTACACCTCTTCCAGCTTTTCCAACTCTCGTTCCACCCCAAGATACATCTCTCTTCGTCGCTCTTCGTCGACAACCCGAACGTTCACGTCAAAGCTCGCAGAGACCGGGCGGTGATCGGACCAAAGGATCGAATGTAAGTCGTATGAGGAACATGCCACGGACGTCGTGTCTGAATACTCAGATCGCGGAGTGGACCATAGAATACGGTCCGTGTATGCTGGTGATCTTCGAGTGTCCAGCGTCGTGCTGCCGTGAACGTATTTGAACGATCTAGATGTCAGCTCTAGACTATCTTCCACATACGGAGCGAAGTTTATCGGATGTTCTCGAAAGCCCGCGAAAGATTTGCCAGATGCGATATCTGCCCTGAGCTGAGTGAGTCAGTGACGTCTTCTGTGCACGACCTACCTGGTCTTTCTCCAAGATAGAGTCCCTTTTGCCCTCACCGACCCAGGCCCTCAAAATATCGTCTTCCATATCTATGCGGTAATTCAAATCTCCGCACCAGAACTAGGGTCAGCAAAGCTCGGCATCATGCTCACCAGCACGTGAGAGTCTTCCACACCCAGGGGTCGATCTTTGGCTTCGGACCAGAACTCTTCAAAGGCCGGTACGATTTCCTCGCCGACTGAGACGGGAAAAGGCAGGCCTTTCAATAAGACTTGGAAATCGGCCCGTCGCCGCTCCAATGCCGTAGCAAAAGCAGCGAGATCTGCTTGTGTCAATCTGTGGTATCGTGACACCACACGTACGCGAGTTGACAATCGCCACAGTCGTATCGTAAATCTTGAGTCGCACGCAGACTCCAGCTTTGTTGCCACCAAATCCAAGAAGGCCGATACCTCTCTCAGAAGTTTGGACATGGGTTACATGCGGCCGTAGAGTTTTACGAACAAAGACAAGTGTCATCACACCAACGTATTGGGTCATGGCAATCTGGATGAAGATCAGCGTAAGAGCGTATGGGCTACGCACTCTTTCGTAACCCTCCGCTTTCGAGTCTAGACCGGCCAATATAGCAGACTCCCACTCGTCGGCTCGGACATTGCCTTGTGAGATGAGTAGCGCTTGACTTCGGAGGTCTATTGTCGTCAGCGCGGACCTCTGTGGCATACACGTACCAACTTCTTGGAAGCCAAAGACAAGAACATCTTCCACGCCTGAACCCACAAGAGTGCCGAGTTCCTTTGTGCCCGGAGGTGGTAGCTTATCGTTGACGTTGTAGGTTGTGATTCGGATCCTGTAAGTGTAAGCTCGGATCAAAACCGAGACTCACTTGACTGGGGTTCGCGATGACCACTCGCCTAGACTGGCAAACAGTCGCTTTCTCAGGAATCCGATGCGCGAGAAACCTGCAGCAAATGGATTTGGGTACTGTTCTTCCGTTGAAGCGTTCTTCGGTTCCAGTGTCAATGAGGTGAGCGGCGTCACCACGGAATTGGACGCGCCTGGACGCTCTGTCAGCTTGGTGAAAGAATATTTAAGCTCACCACTGGGAGGGCTTGCTAGACTCGTTTCTGAGCTTTCCCCTGTAGCGCTCCGACTCGTTAATGACCCGCTCTCATCGTCTGAATCATTCTCTAAGCTTGGCGGGATGACGGGATAGAGCCGTGCCCATGAGTGCGTAAAGCTGTGTGGGGCACGTTGCTGTCCTGATTCTGAGTGAGACTGGGACAAAGGAAGAGTTCCTTGTCGACCTACGAGATGCATCGATAAGAGCACGAATGTCCGTGATGAGGGTCTGCACACGGACTGTCTGGGACGCAGATATCCTGAGGTCGAACTTGCTCGACTCGTTGGAGAGGGACAAAGTGATGTCTTGAGATAGGGATCAGCTGATATACCACCGGGAGTTTGAGCTCACGCGGTCTCGAGCTCTGGTGAAAGAAGGAGGTCGAAGGCGAGGGTGGAGTCTGATTCAGACTGTGCTTGAGACTCGACGTGATAGGTAATAAGTGTAGGAGTCTCGTCTCAAAGCTGTCAGTACCGGGGACGATGACCATCAGGCTATGTGAACAGGGAAGAGCAGGACGGCATCAGCAACGCGAGGGACAAGTTGGCGATAGCACTCACGCAGCCTCCTTGATCCCGGCAGAACTACTGACTACGGTCGCCGCCTCTGCCTTGTGGTATTCTGACCCATCGGTCCTGACCCGACATGGCAGCGTTACCGAGACCCGCTCAGTGGATCGAAGGACAGAAGCAATGTCAAAGTGGCCGACTGTGTTTGTCCTGGCATAGAGACTCATTCTGGGGGGGTCGGCAGCTGATTCGAAGCCTTGGTAGCTTCTTTATCAGCGGCAGTGTGAGCCCAGGGTATCCATCCACCTTGGATGTCGCGATGAACTCGTACTTAGCGTCTCGCTCTGCGCCGCGCGGGGCACCATTCCAGGTGACCACGTGGTGAGCCATCCGACTTTTCGAAAACCAAAGGTTACTGTGAAATATTGTCGAGTGCATCAGTGTGACATCTCAGCCTGTCCAGCATGTCTACTACCGTGGCCAGGACTGAGCGCCTGAAACCCATCTTTCAATTCCCTAGGACAACAGTAAACCGTGAGTTTGGTCTTCATGATCTTCATGGCCTTTTGACCATCGCTGAGCCCCTTTGCAGGCCCGATCGTTCCTTTTCTTTCCATCCCTCTTTCGTTACGACACGATCCGAAGTGGACCAGAAGCCAACCCAACTTTGCTCACGATGGAGTAAGCTATGCTCGAGAGACATTTCGTCGAGGTCGTGCGATAGGAGGAAAGAAATATGAACGTATGGCAAGGGCGCAGTGAGTTGGCCGAAAATGACCTGGTACTGAAACTCTTACTCAGGAGAGAAACCTTGAGGCTGAACGGTCGTGAGGCCGCCTTTGTCGACCCCTCCGATCGGGTCAGACAATGGAATATTGGTCCAAGGGATAAGGTCAGGCTCTTATCGGGTGAACCTGAGAAGATGTTTGTCGATCCTGAGCTCGGTCCAAAGGGAGGTTACAAGATTTATGAAGTCAAGAGTATCGACAATAAACTGAATCGTGTCTATCTGGACATACCGAAGGTGAGTGGGATGGATTATCGTTTGGCTGACTTGTACAGGATGCTTCTAGGCTCGGACCGAAACCCTACAATTGGCCGAACATGGACGACCGTGAAAAACTTGAATGGGTCGTGAGACGGGACGAGGAGTTGAGACAGCAGACCAAACCAGACTATGTGCCGTATTCTAAAGTCGGATTGTTGATCCAGGAGAATACGGAGGACCCTTCGTGAGTGGTGAAGATGATCTCGACTCACCCATTAGCAAACATATCTGGGCGAAACGTATCCAATGCTCAGCTCCCAAGAGGGATACTGAGCTTGGTGCCTGGACTTGGAACCGGTACGGCATCTATCGAGATCCAGTGTCACGCGTCCGTCGGATTCAAGCCATCCCATGGCCTCAGGAACCCGTCTCTTGTGAGTCTTAGTAGTCGTGGGACAAGGCTAAGATTTAGACGTTGCCCCGGGCCCTACTGAGGTTGCTGGAGACGTCGCAGAGGCCGTTACTTTGGATGTCAAAGCGGGTGCCGATCTGTTTGAAGGTAACGCCGTCATCAGCCAGATCCTCCCCATACACATGCGTGCGCCGCCTCCGCTGTCCAAGGATCGTCAATGGGTATCCGATACGTACTTGACAAACCAAGAGCCAAGTGAGGATATCCGTTATGCTTATGGGGAGGATGCAGAAGGACACGCTGCGGAGAACAGACTTGTCGACTTGCTCATGCCTCTGTACCTTGGCGAAGAACTCAGCCCGAGATTCTCGTCCAGCAAGAAGCGACTCGCCTTCAAGCATAGGCTCTCTATATTCGCCCAAGAAAAGGAAGACTACATTCAGAGAGCTGTTGACGCATGGGAGGCAGGAGGGAGAGACAGGAATTTGCGAGCGGTCCTGAATAGCCCGGAGGCGTTATTGTCTGGCGTGCCGATCACACCAAGAACCTTGAAGGAGGTGCGAGAAGCCGCAGAGCTCGAGTACAAGCGAATCCGAGAGGCCGACATGAGGGATGCGTCGAAACAGATCCGTAAGGGAAAACTGTGGGATTACGTCAACGAGGGTTGGTTGGACACGGAAAAGTCGAAGCGGAAAGAGCGAAAGATCCGACGCAAAGTAGAGAAGGCGAAGCTGAAGTTGGAGAGGTTGGATCAACTCAAGCTCAGAGAGCGCAGGAACCAGGTCCTGCCCCCTGGTTTGAGCCAAAATCCGGAAGACAAGAAGCTAGTCAGGGGGCGTATGTAGGCGCAGATGCATGCAGTAGTGAGGAGACGGTACGGCTCACACAGATCTGGGTCCTCTAAGGTCTATTACTCGCGCTCCACTCTGCCCACAACATCAACATGCCCACCACAGTTCCGGCGCCTTGGCCTAGATCACGATCTTGCGTCATCGCCGGAGGTAGACTTTGACCCGGAACGAGACACATCGTGGCGTCAATCATCGGATCAGAGCCATGGAGTAGAGCAGGAGCGAGGCATATGGCAAGTGCTTTGACAGTCATCCTGGTGGTCTCTTCGTGCCTGGCCAGGTGGGAGATGAGGTCCGCGAGGTACGTCAGAATGCGGTTTTCGGAGGCAGTCAGGATAGGAGAGAGATAGGTTTCGATGCTGCGAATGGTCAAGGAGATTTCACCCGGTGCTCACTCTTTTGGAGTATCACACTTCCGGATAACCGGGTAGAGCTGCTCTGAGATGATAGGGGATGAAAAGGAGGACAGCAGGCCATGCAGAATCTTTGGGGGCAGGAGCGGATCATTCGCGGCTATCGTTCTCCAGGGAATGATGGATTGGGAGTGACTCGGCAGCAATGAAAGAGATAACAGACCTGATGATAGCGGGGACTGAGTATCAGCTTGAGACTGTGACCGCTCTCACGTTTGTTGATCGTCTGAAGAGGCCTTCGGTGAGCGTGCATGGTGGTGACAGGATCGTATCTCGCAAATCCACTAAAATTCTAGCTAACGGCTGTGGCTCTGGAGGAACAAGGTCGTACAGTGCACGGTTGTCTAGCAGACGACTCGAGGAATCGTTCGAAGATGGGCCGGTTGGAGTATGCCTGGTGTCGGACCCCTGCAAGGCCGCCGATTCATCCTCTAGGAGAGGGATGGTGAGCTGAAGGCTGGCCAAAGAGACGTTGTTGGTGTGGCTCAGGGACGAAAGCGAGCTGGCGTACTGAATCTTGGCATATGCTTTGGGAGACACGAGAGGGAGGAACAAGGGCATGAAAACTGATGTCAGCCGTAGACAGAAAGTATGAGCTCACGTTTAGTGAACCAAGAGGCGTATACAATGTACTGGGAAGTCAGCGAGATCGCATCTAATCTCACAATCTGTTTGACATTCTTGCGGTGTCTGTACAGGTCAGAGGCTGGCAGAACCCTGGACTGACTCGTAAGGTATTGCTCTCAACTTCCACATCCAACGAGCAAAGCGAGGCGTCCAGAGTCCAGCGCCTTCTACCTCTCTCAGAGATGACAGAATGATCAGATTGTAGCCACGCTCGTCGACTCCTGCCTCTCTGTAGATGCTCTCCCATCGTTGAAACAAAGCGTCAAAGAGCTCTTTTGGATGGAGACATGTCCGTTCCAGTCGAACGACTTCTGTGAGGGACAATATAACGATCGGTAGATCATCTCCATCAGTGTGACCATAGTATATGGCCGCTGCGATGCCATCCCTCGTGAGCTGCTCACTGTTCATGACGGTGTAATGTGGTCAATGTTCAAACGCGACGCCCCGGACGGGTCCGAAGCACTTTACGTAAGCTTTGGGAGATTTGACCTTGGCTTACAAAAAGTGGAGGTGATCACGCAACTGATTTTTTGAGCATTTTCGGGAATGGAGGAATAGCGATGGCGACAATGACAATGATGGCGAAGAGGTTTGTCATAGCGGGACTCTTATGCATCTGTACATCCATCCGTCCGTCCATCCGTCCATCCATCTATCCATCGACCATGTCCGCATCAAAAGCAGCTCAAAACTTGGCCAGGTTTGCCACTTCATCCGCCTCGACCGGCAACTACAAAGTCTTGGTCATTGGTGGTGGTGAGTCATAAATGGGAAAGGAGCGGTATTTGACCCGATGTAGGTACCGGAGGACTTGCGGCTGCGAACCAGGTATACAATCTCTTCAAATCTCAAGGTCAGACTTTGGCTTCTGGTGATATCGCTATCGTGGATGTGAGTCGAGGCATAAAACTCCTCGCTGACTTTAGTCGAATCCTCATCACGACTACCAACCTGGTTGGACAGTCGTCGGGTCAGGATTGGCGACCAAGGAGGAATTCCGTCGACCCTTGGCTTCTTTGATCCCGGGACACATTGCGCAAGTTCACGGCCGAGCTGCTGCTTTTGAGCCACACAACAATCGAGTCATTCTGGAGGGCGGCCTCAGAGTGGGGTATGATTACTTAGTCGTCGCTCCGGGCCTCGAAATTAGTGAGCAGTGTTCTGACCGACAAACCTCTGACATTCACAGAGTACGACAAAATCAAGGGACTGTCGTCTGCTCTTGCCGACCCTTCATCGAGCAAGGTCTCCACGATATACTCCTACGACACGGCCGACAAGACATTCGACTTGATCAAGGCGCACAGAGGGAAAGGTGAAGCCATTTTCACCCAGCCTTTCGGTCCAGTCAAGTGTGCAGGAGGTGAGCGAGAAGTTTGGAATCTGTGCTTAATTGTAGCGCCCCAGAAGATCGCCTATATGGCAGACTCGTACTGGAAGGATGTCGCGAAAACACCCTACCACTCGACCTTTGTCACCGGTATGCCAACCATGTTTGGTCAGCCCGACTATTCAAAAGTCCTGAACACCCTGAGACAGGAGAAGGGGATTGATGCGGCGTTCAACCATAATCTTGTTGAGGTGCGAGGACAGACCGCGGTATTCGAGGTCTTGGCCGGAGACAACAAGGGCAAAAAGGTCGAAAAGCAGTTCGGCTTGCTGCATGTCACACCGCCCATGGGTGCATTTGAGTGGATCAAAAAGTCGCCATTGGCAGACGCGGCCGGTTGGGTCGATGTGGACGCAGGCACACTTCAGCACAAGAAATTTGAGAATGTCTTTTCCCTAGGTGACGCCTCATCGCTGCCGACATCCAAGGTGAGTCTGGATATCGCTAATGTCGCTGACTTCCTTCAGACTGCCGCCGCTATCACCGCTGAGGCGCCCGTCTTGGCCCACAACCTAGTCCACCACATGCAGACTGGTCAAGTAGGGAACGCCATCTACGACGGCTATGCCTCATGCCCTCTATTCACTGGACGTGGGGAATTGCTGTTGGCTGAATTCAAATACGGTCTTGAGCGGAAAGAGACGTTTGGCAGTCTGGTGGACCAGTCTAAGCCGAACAGGTGAGTGTCACGAGCAGGACCGTACTGACCATGTCGCAGGGCTTTCTATCACTTGACAAAGGACATTTTCCCAAGAACTTACTTCTCCAAGATGACACAAGGAGAATGGTTCGGACCGAGGACGATCTTCCCACCGCAGTTCTGAGGAGCTCGGTCGCCAATGCCGGGATCGATCCCTGGCATGCGCGACAATAGAGCTTCGAACGATCTCTGTGGGCGAGTTTGACGGAGTGTTTTCATCCGAATGCGAATACAGGAGATCTCGATTACATATGTATATTGGTCAATGACAGCTTGCGGACAAGTCGCCCTTGATGCACTTTCGACCGAGGATAGCTGACACAGACTGACCAGTCGGCAGGGACAGCAGACAAACGTGCCTCGTCTATGCCACTCTCTGCCAAAGGATTGACAAAGGACCATGGGTATGATTTTGAAGAAAATCCTCAATGCTGGCAACTGAGTAAGAAGCTATATACAGGGCTGCAGCCATTGCTGTTCAATTATCCGTATGACACTATGTCTCTCTTCTACCTATTCTGGACCCAATTGATCTTGTCCCGCAGCACAAACACTACCATGCTGATATACCTTGTCCAGACTGACCAGACTGACGAGTAAGTGATTTTAGGTCAACTCGCCTTCCGGCCCCGAAGCTGACCACCGACGTGATCGGGGCAGACAGTACATATGTCGCAAAGAGGAGGAACTAGCGGAAGCGCTACGGACAACACCTGTGACTGCAATCTGGTCGCCATCAATCACCATGCCCTACAGGCGAGACACCTCACTCTCACTGCTCATGTCAGGCCGCGAAGCGCCACGAGCAGGTACACTCGACTGACCGACACCGCTCTCGACTAACCTGAAGGCGCTGTCAAGTGGCTCCGAATGCTGATCATCATTCTCACGCCTGGATTCGTACTGGCAGATCCTCCCGAGACGCCTTGCAGCCCCACTGCTCCGAGTGACGGGATTGTGCTTACTCTGATGCCTGTCCTGAGCTCCTTACAATCTAGTCTCACGGCCAAGTCATCGCCACTGACAGTCCATATTCCTCCCTCGCTCGGGGTACCTGCCAACTCGGAATTGACCGCACTGTCAGTGGCAACAGTATGGTGGGAGGAGAGAGGGTCACATTGGCTGATGATAGTGTGATGCCGCTCGAGGCAAGATCAGAGTAGAGGCTTCGAACACCCCAGAGTGGATTCAGAAGGAGACTAGCTGGCCATACGTGAACTGAATTCGTATCTGTGCATCGTGTCTACCTAGCGTCAATCATCGATCCTGCGTATCTGTCTCCGGGCTCGGCAGACCAGCACCCAAAACAGATACAAAATGATCGTACTTAGGCTCGTAAATGATAGCGATGAGAGCTTGGTAAGGCTCATGGCTTGGTCGCTCTGAGGGAAAAATGCCCACTTTCTTGATGCTCAAGGTCTTGAAGGAATGAACACTGTCTCGCGCCAGAAGGCCTTCTGAGGGTAGAACGAGCGCACTACAGTCTGTTGACTCATACTGCAGCTTGCCTCGAATCTCTCTGGCTTCGGAGCCATCCGCTAACCAGCTCATGACGATCTCGACTGACTCCTGACTGGAAACGGTCTCGTGACCCGGAGATTCAGCCACAACATCGTCCTCCTCCTGTTCATCCTGCCAGTCATTGACCGTACCCCAGCGTTCGAAAGAGCCTGAAGTCGATTTGCACTGTTCGCCGGACTCGGTCAATTCGCCTGTGCCTGTCGTGATGTCTTCAGGTTCGCGACGAAAGAGGAAAAATGCTGGATCGCCACCAATTCGTGCAGAGTCAAGTATGACCCCTTCAGGCCAGGCCTCCCGGGCGAACGACTGAGATCCGATGGCGTCTTGCAAGGTTGTCACCTCTTCATCGTAAAGACGCTCTACATCACCACTTTGGTGAAGCTGCAGGGAGGAGAGCTGGATTCGATTGTTCGGTGTCAAGATTGTGGATCCGGATCCGAACGGAGCCGAGGCTGAGGCGGGCACTTGTGCGACCGTGCCTTCGAAAAGTATCAAAGACATGGTATGGGTGTGCAATGAGAGCCGAATGGGTGCTTGGCCTGTCTCGACCAGGGATCCACGTCGGAGTCAGCCACCTTTGTCCATGCCGATCCCAAAACTCCGTTTCGAAATCGCCACACAAAGGCGTCCAGTCAATGTTGCATCCTCTCATGGGCTTTTTTGCGGATACCTCGTGGATGGAACTGCAAACTGCTGTCTAGAGCAGTCGTCAAGGCATCCATGTCGATGTCATTGACATCTTTCGCTTGTACCGGAGAGGGATCAGACTGAGCCACAGGACCCACTCGACTTGGTGACGGAAAAGACGCTGGCTCTGGGGCACGATCAGCCGGACCATATCGTCTCGGGCGAATGAGGCTCGCAGCTAGACCATCTTCCTCGACCAAGCGATTGATCTGACATCATCAACATGGGCACAATCACACAAACTCACCCCATGGTTAGTGATGGAGAAGAAGTAGTCTTTGGGGTAATCTGCAAGGTCAGCGCTGCTCGACGCGAATGACGCACGGTGCTTGTCAATCAAGTGTCGGCGCCGTTTGGCAGGTGTCAGGAAGGTCTTTTGACACTGTCCCTTGGGCAGAAAGCATTCAAACTGAAGTCAGATCGTGACAGTCCGTGAAGACTAACAATCTTGTCCCCTCTGTTTTGCCGTTCCTGGATGATAGGATCATGAGTCTCCGCCTGGTGCTGTGGAGGTCAGAGTCGTCCCTCTCCTCCACTCACAAGGGACAAGAGGCGCTCCTCTGGGAAAGCCTTGCAACACTCTGTCATCTTCTTGGATGGTCCGTTCGTCGGAGTTGCAGGCTCGTCAGCCTTATCCCGGACGAGCGTCCGACAGACCCATTTGTGGAATGCGTCATGATGTCGTGAGAGCTCCTCCGAAGTGGCATAGGAGGAACTGCGTCCAGGGCCCGAGCATGTAGGTTCGAGGCTGCAGGTGAATTTGGTAGAGTTAGAGGTTGAACCTCGATGATACTTCGGAGGTGGGCTGAAAGAAAGTGATCGACTACTGATGTCTGAGATTGAAGAAGAAGATGAGGCTGATCTTGAGCGTTTGATCGCGCTCCTGTCAGCCTCCATAGTCGTGTGTCAGCTCATCATGCAGTGCAACAGGACAACAAGATGACATTCCGAGCGAGAGCAGCCACTACATCCCCTTCGAGTGCCACATTGACCTATTTCCGGTAATTCCCGCCGCCGTTCCAGCCTTGGCCGTCTCTCTTGTCCAGCTGGACCCGCTCACCACTCTACTTCTCTCTCCGATCGCTTTTGCTCCTTTATACCGTCGACCTATCTCCCATCTCCTAGTTTGCTACTTCACGTTCACGATGTCGACTACAGCAGAGCTATGTCCGGTGTATGCACCGTTCTTTGGCGCCATGGGATGCACCAGCGCCATCGTATTCACTTGTATCGGAGCGGCGTAAGTGCGGATCGATCTGTCATTCCTGGCGATATATGTTCAGGGCGTGGTGTATATACTCGCCATGTCTTGACCATTCAGACTCACCGCCATCGAGTGATGAAGCTGACATCGATGACAGGTACGGTACGGCCAAATCCGGTGTCGGAATCTCAGCAATGGCTGTTCTCCGACCTGATCTTATGATGAAGTGTGCTATCCCTGTCGTCATGGCTGGTATCATTGCCATTGTGAGTCGTCTGGACACTTGTCAGCGGTGGGCGTTGACTGACTCGTGCAGTACGGATTGGTTGTTTCCGTCTTGATCTCTGGCGATCGTGAGTGACTTGCATCTGCGCTCAGACTGATACATTTCCAGTCAAATCACCGATGGCACTTTACACTGGTTTCATCCAACTTGGTGCTGGTTTATCTGTTGGTTTGGCCGGTCTCGCCGCCGGGTTCGCCATTGGAATCGTCGGTGACGCAGGTGTTCGAGGAACCGCTCAGCAACCACGATTGTTCGTCGGAATGGTGCGTTGCATCTCTACCTTCTGCACTGACCCACAAAACTGACTCGCATTAGATTTTGATCCTTATTTTCGCCGAAGTCTTGGGTCTATACGGTCTCATTGTTGCACTAATCCTCAACACCAACGCCGGTGTCGACTACACTGTGGGTGCAATGATCGCGATTTCCGCTGACACTTTGCAGTGCTCCATCTCAAATTAAACGGATCGGAATATGTCCAGCGGGCATCGTAGCGCAGATCGGATCAGTCCGTATCTTAGGCTACATTTCGATCATGGCCCTTCCATGCACTAGACTAGCTCTCCTGTCTCCATATGCACAGAATACACATGTCTAACAAGGGGATCTCTTGAAAAAGTTAAATTCGCGCAGAATTCCGTTCTCTACTCTACCATGTCCGTCACTCGATCAAGCACCATCGATCACGGTCTCCAGCTCGCCCTGCGCTACATGAGCACAGATGTGAGATATCCAGGTCATGTCCCGCTCAGCTCCGTTCAAAATGCCCTCTTGGCTGTTGGCAGCGGTGTCGTCGGTGTTCTAGATACCAGTAGGGGAGGTGGGTATCATTAGCGGTCTCGTGCTTACCCACAGACCTCATTGCGAGCTTGTCCGAATCTACCGCCAGCACGTTTCTGCCGTCGCTTCACGAAGCTATGACGGCGAACGCAGAAGGACGCCAAATCATGCGGGATAGGCCCAGTATAAGCTCGGATGTTCAGAATAAACTTTGGAAGCTCAAGCGGGGCACGCTCGGACGAGAATGGGTGGAGTGGTGTCGCAGAGGAGATGTCACGCCGGATACTAGGCTTCCAGTGAGTCTGTGTAGAGAGCAAGCTAATGCCAGGTGCAATATGTTGACTCGCCCGCCCTCGCATATACCATGCTTCGCTATCGACAGACACATGATCTCTACCACACTCTGTTCTCTCTTCCTCCTACGCTTCCCCATGAGCTATCCCTCAAGGTGGTCGAATGGGCCAACATGTCCCTCCCCGTCGCTGCATTGTCGTCTATCTTCGGTCCCTTGAGGTTGAGCAACGCTCGACGAGATACATGGATCCGCGATTGGGTCCCATGGGCTCTGCGGACCGGTAGCCAGGGTGCCTCTTTGGTTGGGGTGTACTGGGAAAAGCGATGGGAGCAGGGAGTGGGTGATCTTCGGAGAGAGCTTGGGGTGGGGCGAAACGATCTGACAGGCGTGGAAGCTAGGTGGAAAGGGTATGGTCAGATCAGACAAATGGAACGGGATCTCAGGCGAAAGGGAGAATGGGTTGATGAGCCTGAGTCTTGGTGACCATGAAATCCTTCCTTTGTTTGACAAAGCACTCCACTGACCAGTCGGAAATGTGGTGACCATGAAATCCTGACAACGCACCTCACGCACGCCACTTGACTCGCTAACGAGTGCCTACACAATGCAGCACACGTCCCTGCCGGGGGCTAACCGACATCGGAGCCATTCGCCAAGCCATGCGTATCCCCGTATCGCCTCAGCTCAGAGTGAGCGATCATCAGGTTTCATAACCGTGTCGAACAGCTGGGCGAGCACCGGGGCGAGCTTGTCTCTTGGTTCTGGTCCCGAGCATTTGCCTCTTGCTTGGTCGGACGTTCGACACGAGGTCGACATGGAGGGCAATGTCAAAGCTCCCGTCAAGGAGCGGAGTATAGGTGGGTCAGTACAGGAAAGTGGCTAATCTCAGAACGATGCAGCCAGGCAGTGCTCATCACCTGCCTGCACTTGTCCCATGAAATGGCTCTTAGGGAAGTGGGCCTTTATGCGTGGACGCTGCCTCACACCAATGACGCACACGGCAGCATGCTGCGCATCATGAAGCGTGAGCTGTCAATCGGACCGGGCTCACGGGAAAGATTACGTGCAGCAGGTCAAGACGTTGTCTACTTCCGACCTACAGTGTCGAACCGCCCCAGATCCTTCCAAGACGACGATCCGACACCACCTTGAGCGGGCGAGGTATACCGCAGGTTCGAATAGCTACGTAGCGGTCATCTACTCGGGACATGGAATTCAGGAATCCCCGACTGAAGCTGGTGAACTCTGGTGCTACGACGTCTCGTTCGAGGATGCAATACAAGGAGGACCTGGGCCATCCGAGTGGGTCCGGAGACGAGCGAGACTGACATCAGATACATTCCAATTCAGTTATTCGATTTGCTTACCTGGGCCGGATCGTCAACATGTTACGTATGGGACTGTCAGCATTCCGGACGCTTCATCCGGGCTGCGGTGACCGAAGCAGAGGAGATCGACACGCAGCTCAGGGCGGCCTCAGCGGCCAATCCTTCAGTTGGAGAGCTTCACCCGCCAGTCTATGCCAGACGACAGATCCACTTCGCAGCATGTGGGGCTGAGCAAACGCTGCCGCGAGCTCCCGGCATGCCCGATGATCTCTTTACCGCGTGTCTCACCACCCCGTTGCGCATCTCGCTCTGGTTCCACAACCTGCAGACGTTTCCACTGACAGCATCAGATGCCAACAAGAACGTCCAGCGGTCGAGTGGATACATGATGGCACTGTACGATAACATGAGCCAATCGCTGAAGGACCGACTCTGGTCCGAACTGCAAGCAGTGATGCACACCATCGCTTGGCAGTCGCTCGATGGCGCGGACTACCAATTAGTTTTTGGTCAAAGCGGAGACGTGGTATCGTCCATGGCGGGAGGTTACCTCCTGTCACAAAGGGTAATGGGGGCATATCGCGCAACTCCAGAGTCTATCCCTCACATTCCTTCGTCCACATCGCACGCTTTGTGGACCCACTGGGATCTCATCCTTGACAATTTGTTCGAGCAACTGCCACCATTCCGACATTTCGAACAATCCCCCGGGGATACCACATGGGAATCGGACCTGAAACTCGTCTCGTTCATGGACGATCAGCTCGACTCGATTCTGCAGACGGACTTCTCAGTGTCAACGGTGTCAGACCAAGGAGGGGGTCCCTCGCCAGTTCTCTTTCGCCTGCCAATCATCTGTCAAGCTGCACTGACGACCGAGTTTCGCAAGCGCGCTTGCGTTGCGTTGGAGGCTTGTCTTCGATCACTAGACATTCACGGTCTGGCCCGAGCAGTTCAAGGCGGTGCCTTGGATGTGGCGGCTCAGCTACTTGTGGTCGGCGATCCTAATATTGGGCCTCAGATGATATCGATCTGGGCTGCGCTGGTGAGGAACGATGCCTGTGTGAGATCTCTGGCTCTGGAAGGGAGGACCGCAGAGCGACTCACCTCGGTTCCCTGTGTGAGATTCTTTCTCGACTCGTTGGAAGAGCATCTAAATGGTCAGCCAACCATCGTGATACAAGCTTCTGCGGTTCTGGCAACGATCGCAAATTTTGTCGCAGGTCGCAAGGCTCCGCGATTCACTACGAGGACACTGAAAGCCGCGTCGGGAATGATCCAGCATGAAGATGGTCTGGTCCAGCAGTGGGGAGCCCTTCTCGCTGCTGAAGTGCTCGGCAGCATAGAAAAAGCCAGCGAGGTCGACAAAGACACGGTTCTCCAACTCAAAGGTCAATTGATCGCCATGGCCCACTCTCAAGCGGTCGAAGCCAGAGCAACGGCTGTCTATGCATTGTCTCGATTGATCGACACGCATCCTAGGACGAGCATGTTCGACTTGGTACCGAGCCTGGACATGGTGGCGCCGCTGATCAATCCGGCGCTCAGTGAGGGTTCTGCCTTGGTAAGGAAGGAGCTCGTCAGATTGTTTTCTCGCATACTGCACGCTGGCGGAAAGTGGACTTTGTTCGCTTGGATCGTTGTGTTATTAGAGCAGGCATCGGATCAGCTGCCCGAGGAGAAAGAGGCTTGTGCGGCCTTTGTCGCCACCGCGAGTAAACGATTCGGGTCGGGTCACAGCCTTCGTATGCCATTAGCGAGACTCGCCTCGCACGCGCGTGCTCTTCGGGCACTGCTCTTTGACGCGCACCCTTCTTTAGCCGCCTTGGTCAGGCAAATACTCAGGAGTGAGTACGACAAGCTGAAGAGACTTTTCGGGTCGGCGTGGGAGACCGTGCTCCAGGTAGCTTTACCGATACGGCCAAGGAAGGGTTGGACGGCAGATTTGGCAACCTATGTTAGACAAGCTGGCGAGCGGCTGCTGGACAAGTGGGACACGGATCTGGCAGGCCAGTCGGGTCTGTCATTGAACAATGAGCTATTTGAGAGGAGTAAGCATTCATTGCATGCCTACTTGGCTGTGAGTGTCGGAAGACTGAGCACAGCTGATCGCAGAATTCGACTCCTGCGGTCATCCTGCCTGACAAGATTGACGGGCAACCTGAGAGTTCACAGGAGAGGACCTGGATCATCCGGCATAGGTTCCTGGAGGATTCGCTCGTGGTTGCGGAACAGCAGCGTGAGGTCACTGCAGTCCAGGCACTGATCTCAGGTGGTCTACCTTGGCGATGGGCCATGAAGGATATCTCGAGCCCGGATTCATGGTCGACGATTGCGTTTCACAGTTTTCTGAACTTGATCGTGGCTTGTAATAGGTCGAGAGAGATCTTGTAAGGAAGTCAGCGTCACAGTGCTGAAACCAGATTTTGGGACTGGAGTGCCTGCAAGAGGACGCGCTCCATCAAGCTGGACATCCCGGAGTACACCCATGTTACCTCGGTGAGGTTCGTAAACGAACTACAAGAGCGAATTTGCGTCGTTGCGGAAATCAGTGAGTAAAGGCGCGGCGAGGCTGAAGACAGGCAATGGGAACGTGCTCGTGTTATCAGGTCCAATGGATGACGCGGTACCTCTCCGGACGATATCTTCGTTTTGTGGGCTGGACATGGCAGAGGGAAGCCTAGTGACCACATGGTGGAGACAAAAGGGAAGGATGTGCATTGGCGGTGCCGCTGCGTACATCAACGTCTGGGATTGCCCGGCCGAGCGCCGAGAGAGGGTGAGGAAAGCGTTAGATACGACTGACGCCAGGTCCTCGAGACGCGATCACAGGTAGCCTTGAGCACGCTCATCACCGAGCCGGTGTCTGGCAACTTGGTGCTCAGCGGTTTTCAAGACGGTATCATCAGGTTATTTGACCTGCGCCAGAGCAGGAGGACTTCGCTGATAGAGTGGACTGCGGGAGAAGACCCGATTGTCAAGATCGGAGTGGTACTGGGGGAGAGCAAGCATGTCACATCTGCTTGGTGAGTTGATCCAGCTCATGAGCTCATTTTCCAGTGCCAACGGATGGATCCACATCCATGATTTGCGAAACATGTCCAGTTCCGTGTCTTCGGTCTTGGCCCAACCCTCTGGCATCGCCTCCGCGTCCTTCCAGTCTCACTCGGGACTCATGTCCACGGTATCGAACCTGAGTCAGAACAACTGGTTCACCAAAGACGCGACCCGTATCGATTTCGGCCTGTTCAGGTCAACCCGGAGCAGCCTTGCCCCGTTGACCGAGGAGCAATTCGAGCTCGCGCCCCAGCCCAATGGCATTGTCCAGGAGTACAAACCCTTTACTGTGGTCCATAGCCTGAGGCCGTTCCTCGGGGTTGGCTTTGGCCATTCAACTTTATTGCGAGGGTCCGGCGTCGGCAAGGGAGACAGCACGGATTCGGGAAGCTACAGCTTTCTGCGATCGCAAGCAGAATACATCATTTGAATGCATGCAGATGTGATGCGACTAAAGTACCCCTTGTCTGAAGGTCAGCAAAAAAGGCGAGGCAACTCACGAGTAGTATTGGAATGTATCGTAAAGTCTAGTGTAGTTGCTGCCCGTTGAGGTGACGATCAAGCGTTCGAGATACGCGTCTACAGCAGAAGTGGTGAGACCGAGCGCGAAGCGATCTCGGAACATGGCGGTAGTTTGTGGGCCAAATAGGGCAAAGCAGTCCAGTTTCGAGTCTAAAGTCAGCGCGATACGGAACCGTCTTACCTTTCTGCATCAACTCGACGATGGCTGAGGGTCAGCAGAGAACAGCTTCTGACTCACCGATCAAACTATCCGAGTGCTTTCGAGCCGCTTCAAAACCTTCCTTGAAAAGCTTTTTGAAGTACGCATAACCCGGCGAATCGAGTCCACCCATGATGTCGACATATTCCTAGGGTCAGCGATGTAGGGATGATCTCTCACCATGGGGAGCTTGAAAGGCGCCGCTTCAAAGCCCATGTTGCCGCCCGGCGAATTGGACAGCATGAACCCAAAGTCGATGTGGATCAGATGGCCATCACGGTCGAGCAGAATGTTACCGTTGTGTCTGTCCTTGATTTGCAAGAGAAACGTGACGACAGAATAGCCTTAGGGTGAGTGCGAGTCTGAGACTGTGACTCACCTGCAAGCGACTTGATAAAGTTGCGCTGGGCACGAGCAAACCGGCCAGTGTCGCGGTCCCCGTATGTCTGAGTCTTAACGAGGGGTCGCAAGGCTCACTTACGTTCACAAAGTGGTCCATCAATGAGGCGTGACCAATGGCGCCACCCTCGGCGATGCGTCGGGCATACTCGCCCTTCTTGATTGAGTGTATAGATACAGCATCGGTGATAGTCTCGACGAGTCCAGAGGTCTCTCCGGTGATTAAAATTCGGAAGCTGAGGTCAGCGATGAACGCCGATCCACTCACTATCTGACCCAACAGTCGCACTTTTCTTCTTTGAAGATCTTGGAAAACCGCTCAATAAGCTGTGTGGCGAGCTGCTCTTGACGCAGGTCGGTGCCAGTTTTCACAATCACAGAAAACATCTGACGTTAGTCAGGACCAGGCCGATCGACTCACATCCCAATTGGCAAGATGACCCCATGGTGAAGAGGATTGGATTCGAGACCGTTTGGACGTCCACGATTCCTTGAATACGGCCGCTGCATATCAGCGAGGCTTTGTCTTTTGACTCACCCGACGGGTCTGCCTTGTTCAGCTCTCTCCTCACGATCCCCTCGTCCTCGGCAGTCTGACCGCCAGAAGATGTCGCAAACTCCACACCCTCTGGCCTGTCTGTCATTCGTTCCACCCGTTCCTCCTCAAGAGCCATCATTTCCTCCATTATCCGTTCCCGAATTGCAGCTGCTTGCACCGCTGCAAGGCGAAGCTTGCCACCAGAGGCCGTGGGCGGGGGCTCAGACACTCCATGCGATGGCTGCGGGGTGGTCCCACGGATCCAGCCGGTTCCCGGGATCCAGGACAGCTTGCCGCTGGTAGATCCTTGAACTTCTGGCACAGTCGGAGCCTGTGACGCATTTAGCTGGGCAAGCATGACGGCGGCTGTGCGCATTCGTTCGGAGTAATCCTCGAGACTGATAAATCGCTTCGGCGAACTAGTTCCAGGGCTTGCGGAAGGTGGCGGGGTATCGAGAAGGGCATTGGAAATGATTGGAGAGTCTGGGAGACCGGGTGGTGTATTCGGTGTCAGGGAAGACCGCCTGGATGAGCCTGCCTCGAGGCCGCGATCCCACGCAGCGACATCGAGCGCCTTGTTCCGCGGGGCGATGCGAAGTGGTGCAGACTCAGATAAGTCGGGCAGCGTGTCTCGGACTGACAGCTTAGCACCGTAGAGCTGTTCAACGAGATCCATCTCTTCTAGTTCTCGTGGGACGGGCTCGGGTGTCGCAGGCCTGACGGGAGACTGTTTGATGACCGGCGTAGCGGGGAGATCCGGCATTGGCGATCCAAAACCTTCAAAGACCTGCAAGCCCTCCTGCTTTCGCTTTTTGGCATCCTCCTGAGTCACTATTTTCTTGAGCAGTTCGCGATTGTCACGTTTGTTTGGGTCAAAGTCTAAATCGCCGACGAGAATCTCAACATGCAAGAGGAACGGTGCCCGCTCCGCAGAATTGAGCACGACGCTGTCACCGGGGGAGATCCGGACGATTCGGGAGTGGGCCCTGCCACGACGTTTGTTGGCTTCAGACTCGTGACTATGATCGGCAGAGCACCACAAAGGCATGCAGATCTAATGTCAGCTTGGTCACTCGGGTGACTCACTTCTGCCGGGAGGTTATGGTTCAGGCTTGTCAATTCGGCACGAAGCGCACTGACTCGCGCCGGCTTGGGAACCACCAACAGTCTGTTGCTGATATCCTCGAGTAGCAGCAGGAATCTGATCTCACTGCGACAGTAGTGGCTCCGTAAAAGTTGACGCTGGGCGTCTTGGGAATACGATGCGAGGATGAGCTCAGCGGTGGGAGGATTGGGTTGGAGGCGTCGGACGGCGGGGTTAGCCTTTTGCGCGGAGAACTCTGGAACGGAGTAAAAAGGGCTGTAGTCGGTGGTGGGCACTGGCTCCTGCCCAAAGGGATCCTCACCCTTTTGGCGCGGCGTGGAGAGTGACGGCGAGTTGGTAATGTCTACGAACTGGGGGGAGGAGACCGATGGGGGAGAGGCGATAGGCGGAGAGAGATGGGCAGTCGATTGTACTGTCATTGATGGCCGCGACTCGTCCTCCGATTGGACGTCGTCCTCGCTAGTCTGCCTTGAAACGTCTCGTTTCGGAACGCCGTCTGCCCCCTCTGACCTATCCAATTCAACTCGGTCGCGGGACTCCTTGCGGTCGTCCACCACTCTCCGTCCCTGAATGACTGCCCATTGTCCGGCGAGGTCGGCCAATGCTGGCATCGCGGGCGTCGCGGCCAACATGACAGACATGCCGACCATTGCAGCCTGCACGTGGGGTTTGACTTTAGTCGGGGGCGAGTGGACCTTGTCTCCATCGATGGGCGTGGTCGGTATAAGACCCGTGACAGAGGCCGTGGGAGACTGGGGAAGCGAGCGATAGGGGGATTTTGAGGGTTCAGGCGTATCGCCAAAGATGATCTGGTGACATCGGTGCAGGACACGTTGGCAGATGAGGAAAGGTCGAGGATTGGTGTTGCGGGTGGGGGTAAGGTCTCGTAGCGCAGCTTGCATGAACCAGAACGTCTATAATCAGTGACGTAGCTCATAACGACTCACTAGCATGGCTGAATGGGTGCTTTCCTCCGCCCGAGAGATGATGAAGGCCTCCAGAGCATTCGAAGGGGACGGGTAGGTCAATAAGAGGTGACTGTGGTCAGTGATGGACCAACTTGGGCTCACCATATCTGAGGCCAATAGAAATCCACCTCGTCCCCGGGCATGCTCTTCATCCGCCAGCATAGGTAGTGAGAAATACCTATAGACTCGGGATACGTCTTGAGGTAGTGCATCGCGACCGAGATGGAGAAGTAGGGCGACAGAAAGAGCCGCAAGCTGAATGTCAGAATGGCCTCCACACAAAACCTACAGAAGAGCGTGCGACATGGTAGAAGGATCACCTGGGGCTTTAAGTCGCTGTTCGGAGCTGGAACATCCTCTAAGGTCTTCACCCGGCTCTCCACGCCCTCAAGAAAGCGACCTGCGCGGGGGTGAAAAATGAATGTAACAGAGGTCAAGATTGAAATCCACGTCGCGCGAAAACAGGTCAGCAGAGGTATACATTTCGGTACAACAGAGCTATTCTATGCTAAATGTCTGGCGTGGGCCATGAGCAGGTTCGTGGGATTCGCCTTCGCTGTCACTGTCGTCCTCTATTGGAGGCCTGACCCGGATGGATCGCCTCGTGGATGACTTCTGAGCTGAAACTTGGTCTGGAGAGCGTGAGTGGAGCCTAGCCTCCGGACCTCTGGACCCTGGCGGCAGGCCATCGTGCACCTGCGGCAGAGTAGGCAGATCGGCGAGGGCATGCGAGGGAAGGGAGTCGGTCGAAGCGTTGTTCACGAGGAAGGAGTGGGCGGAAGGCTGACAGATATCAGCGCTGAGAATTGTGGTCACTCACCCCCTCTTCTGTAGAAAGCCGCAGCGCAGACCGTGTCGTGTAGCTTGTGTCTCTGAATGTCAGCTGGTGCCGAGCCTGTGCTCACCTGGCGAACGTCTCAGCGCGCTGTCTTCGTCTGTAGGCGAGGAATCCGGCGCAGATGATTATGACGAGCACGAGGGGGAAAGCGTAGGACCCCGGAGGGGGCGGTCGGCTTGTATCGTCGAGTATAGAGGGATCAGAAATCATTGTGAATGACTGAGAGTGCTGATCTGCTTCATGCTTGAGCGTGAATCTTCAACGACGGGATCGAGGTCGTTTTGGGATCAAGGTCGTAATGGAATCAACGTTGAAGTTGTGGCAGAAGGATCGGTCGAATACCAATGTTGGGTCAGTATCCGAACTGGGCAGAGAGCTGTGGATCGGATGCTGAGGATTCAAGCCTGGGCTCGCGAGAAATGTGCGGCAGATATGAGATCCTTTGTTGAAGCGATCCTTTGCGTCCACGAGACGTGCAGAGTTCCAGGCCGAATCGTAAGATATAGAGCGAGGAAGACAAAGTACCAACAACAACACTAGCACCATGTGATTCCCTCTGAGAGGCCTGCGGCCGGCATCCCTCAGGTACTACAGCCGCTATGACCACAACGGCCGCTTCGATCACTCTCACTACCCTCCGCCCACACAAGGGCCACCCTATTCGCCTCCGCTTGGTTTCCTACTTCTCACTTTATCTGGGGACAGCATCATGACGGGCATTGGTATAGCTGAGGTGATCAAGACCATGCATGCGTCAGGAGATGCCACGCTTGATGGTCTAGGTCTGGCAATGATGTCTAGGGACTCACAACAGTGTTACATTGTATGTTGTTAGCTCCGCTGGGTATATCCTAGCGTCGCTTATTGATGACATGCCGACCGCCGGAATTTCCGTCGTCATACCTTCCTTGTCTTCCAACTTGCACAATGTTGTTCAGAGCGAGACACCTTCAGCGAAACGTCAGGGCTTATGCTACTGCCCTTGACAGTGGACTCCGGCCCCAGGTTCTTACGCCTATTCCTGGTCCTAAGGGCAAAGCCATCAGTGCGGATATCGGATCGTTCCAGGACCCACGACATCATGTGCTAGTTTGTGGTGAGCGGGATTGATTGAAACCTCTGACCGAAGACTACCTCAAGTCGAAGGGGAACTATCTAGTCGATGTGGATGGCAATACCTTCCTGGATGTGTATGCGCAGATTGCGTCCATCCCAGTGGGGTGGGTGAGCTGAATGGCCGCACTGATGCCAGGTACAACCACCCTCAGCTGCTTGAGCTTGTCAAGTCGGACTTGTATGCGACCTTGGCCATGTCGAGGCCGAGTCTGGCCGTGTTTCCACCGGAGGAGTGGAAGGGCATGTGTGGTGGGTCGGAAGAGAGGCGATACTGATGTCAGAGGACGCGTTCCTTAGCGTTGCGCCGCCTGGTCTAGACCAAGTGTTTACGGCCATGTGCGGATCCTGTGCAAACGAGACGGCATTCAAGGCGGCGTTCAGTGGGTCTCTTACTAGCTGTGCTGACCTCAGTGTCGTATCCCGCTCGTCAAGCTGGCGTCAAGGCGTCAGAGCTCGAGTTTACGCAAGAGGAGCTCGCATCTTGTATGAAGAATCAAGCCCCGGGATCGCCAGAGCTGTCCATCTTGTCCTTCACGTCGGCATTCCATGGCAGACTATTCGGTGCCCTTAGTGCGACGAGGAGCAAAGCTATCCACAAGATTGGCATTCCTGCCTTTGAATGTGGGTCGACATACGAGTCTCGCTCATGTCAGGGCCTGTGGTCCCTTGGCCAGAGATCAAGTATCCGATGAGCGCTTACGCAGCGGAGAACAAGGAGGCTGAGGCAAGGGCGCTTCAGCAGGTCGAGGAGACGATCAAGGAATGGTGAGTCGCAAGCATCTCTACCGCTCAGCGTTAGGAAAACCAAGCGACCTGTCGCGGCTATCATCATCGAGCCCATCGCCTCGGAAGGAGGGGATCATCACGCGTCGCCAGACTTTTTCAGAGGCCTGAGAGAGATCACCTTGAAACATAAAGTGGCTTTCATCGTCGGTGAGTCCAGCTGCGCTACTCACCCTGACAATAGACGAGGTGCAGACCGGCGTGGGCGCGACGGGAACGTTTTGGGCCCACGAAAAGTGGAACCTCGAGACGCCTCCCGACTTCATGACGTTCTCAAAGAAAATGCAGGCCGCGGGGTTCTACCATAGGTTGGAGACGAGGGCCCCCCAGGCGTACAGAAACTTTGTAAGGTGAGGAAGACGAGCTTCACTGACGTCAGAACACCTGGATGGGGGACCCTATCAGGACGTTGCAAGCGGCGGAACAGGTCAAGATTATCAAGGCCGGAGACTTAGTCTCGCATACAGGATCAATCGGGGACGACCTCTATGCCGGACTCGAAACCCTGGCCGAGCAATCCGACAAGATGTCGGGTCTACGGGGTAAAGGTCAGGGGACGTTCATCGCTTGGGACATGCCAAGTCCCAGTGTGAGGAACTCATTCTTATCAACGATGCGATCTCGCGGGGTTAACATTGGAGGGGTGAGTGTGAAAATGGCCAATGCTGACGTGACAGTGTGGCGAGGCAGCAGTGAGATTGCGACCGATGCTCATTTTTGGCGAGAGACAAAAGGAAGAGCTGCTTGGTCATGTAGAAGAGGTCATCAAAGGCGTTTGACCGTCATCGTCCTTTGTACAGCGGAGTCATGGAAAAGTTTCGGACCACCGTGCATACAGAAGCCCAAGCAGACACTGACAAGCACCTATCCCCACCATGACCACAATCACCCTGTTCAACTATGGAGCTATTGACCGAGCGCCTCACGCCGAGCTGGTGACAGATGAACTCCTCGAGGCGACAGAACGGACTCTCAAGATTACGCTGCCATCCGTGAAGACTGGCGCTCATCACCTGGAAAAGACTGTTCATCTGACTACTGATCGGTCAGACGAGGGTATACGATTGACCGAGTTGATCTCTTCAGACCTTGACCACGCAGTGTACCCTGCTGTGCTTCAGCAAAGCTTGACAACGCGCGGTGCATATGTTGTACGATCTGTGGACAAGCACTGCGGGCTCATCCCAGACTTCACACAGAGCGGTCGAATCTTGACCGACGGGACCACACAAGAAGAGCCTTTCTGGGCTGATCTGACAGCTCTAATAGACACGATCGGAGGTGAAGGTTATGAATTCCAGCTCGCAGCTATCACTGCAAATCGGGACAAGCTTTTCGAAGACGAGACAGACATCACTTTCGCCTACGAAGCGGTTCCCCTCGCCGAGATCCTGCCTTCGGACCAACAGCAGGCCATTGTCATGCTTTACCCCGATCCGTTGATTCGTGGAGAGGAGATGGAGATGGTGGTGCCGTGGTCTGAGATGACTCAGGAAGGAGGAGTGTACCATCATCACCCGTCAGAGCAGATCGGATGGGCCGGCCACGATAGACGAATTTCGAATGGGTCCGCTTTGACGATGGCATCAATGACCACCGCAGACACTGCAAGTTCTGGGACACAGCATGATCCTACAGGTAGTCTGCCTGGGACGCCGGACACGGTGATAGACCTAGCACCTTGGCTATCGGATGCATAGTGTCCTTTTAGGCCCAAGCGATTAGGGCAGACTTGTTGAGATCTATTGCGGTTTCGAGCCATGCAGTACCTGTCTTCCCCTCCCATTGGGACAAATTGCAGCACAAGTCCCCACACCTCACCGCCACTGGGCGATTCTCGACATTGAGAATTTTGACTGATGTAAGGAGCGTTGGCACGTTGTAATCCCCAGATGACAGAAGGGCGATCTTTCCTCCACTCGCTCGGACCTCGACCGTGGTACATGGACCTGGCGTCAGAAGAGAAACCCTTAAAAGCTCACCATTCGTCAAACCGTCGTCGACGTGGTACACGCTCTGCGCCTCTCCTTCGGCATTCAGATGTATGACGAGGCCATAAGACCCTTCTCGGGTCTCCTTGAGGGTATACTTAGGCTCGTTGTAGATCAGCACGACAGATCCCGAGCGGACATGCACCGGGATCTCGCCAAGAGGTGCGTCGAGCTCTGCAGTGCCATCGTTGCCGGGTACAACGAGTTCGTGAGTCCACCAGTGTCGCCACTGGGTACCATTGTCACTGGGGAAGTGACCGCGGACTTTTGTAGCCCCTTCGTGGAGTACAGGGGTGACCAAGAGTGATGAGCCGACAAGGAATTGTGCGTCGTACTGCTTGACTGAAGGGAAGTCGAAGAAAAGCGGTCTGAGAGGCGGTGTGCCATGCAAGTGCGCCTCTTTGAACAGCGTTTCCCAGTATGGCAGAAGACTATACCTCGCCTTGATGACCTTGCGTGTGGCATCCGCAACGCCGGGCCAGAGGTAAGGGAACTGATCACCCGCGCCATCCGCATTGTGATTACGGTAGAAGGGATAGAACGCCGCGAGTTGAAGCCAGCGATTGGCGAGCTCTTCTGTGGCGGTTCCGGCGAATCCACAGGCATCGGGACCTGTCATGGGCACCTGGTACAGTTGGAATTGGAGGACTCCTTGAATGGAGTCGCGCATTGACTGCCAGGTCGAGTAGTTATCACCGAGCCAGTGCGCGGAGACTGGTGTGAGCGGATCTAATGACAGGCAACCTACCTTGGCCAAGACCCGGGAAGGATGACCGGGATAGGATGAACGGCCGATCAGATAGCTCGAGCAGACCTTTGCGCGTAGCAAGATTTTCCCTGGCGTCAGTGGTGCTGATTTTCAGACTCACCTATAACCGTATGTGTTGTGCATGTGATAGTGGCGACTCCCATCGGCATTCTTCGCTGATGGATTGATGGACATGCGCTTGAGTCCTTTCCATCCATCGTGCACAGCGTACGGCGGTGAGTCTAGGTTGTCTTCGACGAGCACTGGGACACCTGGTGCAGGGTTGGAAAAGTTTGCCGGTTCGTTCATGTCCAGCCAGAGACCGTCAAAAGGCACTTTGGCGTGGAATTTGGCATTTTGTTTGGTCCACCATTCGATGGTTTTGGAGTGTGTCCAGTCGGGAAAGACCGTCGCGCTAAGAGGGTCAGCTCGGAAACGGGAGGAGGAGGGCGGTCTTACCCTGGCCAGACGCGCCCCACAAATTCGGAGCCGTCCGCAGTGTGCACGAAAACGTCGTCCTGAGCTCCATCCTCGTAAGGCGCATAGCCTTCAACCTTGCCTACGGCCACATCGACTAGCGGGACGAAGCGCTGGTGGTGGTCGTGAAGCCACTCGACGAACTCCCTAAACTTCAAGGGTCTGATATCAGCGCTATCCAACAATTGACCCACTCAAAGCCGTCCGGATTGCACGTCCAGTTCTTCCTGCCATCCATATGGTCAAGATCACTCCAGATCACCTCGTACGGGATGTCGGCTTTGCGCATATTCTCAACGACCTCTTTCACCCCGTCGATGGTCTTGAATGCACCCTCCCAGCGAAGCATGTGGTATCCAAATGCCCAGTAGGGCATCTGCGTGGGTTTGCCAGTGAACGCAGAGTATTGTTCAACGACAGCGAGGGGCGTTGGACCGGCAAAGAAGTACAGGTCGAGCGTGCCACCGAGAATGCGGTATTCGAGGACTCCCGAGCGCATGATAACGTCCATGCCGTGGCTGTTGCGAAGAGCCACGCCGTGACTCTGCTCACGCACATCTAGGTAGAATGGATGCGAGCCGTAGAGCGTCTGGTTGGTGGGCGAGCCGCCAGAGTCGCGATTCCACATCGTTGCAATGGTGAGCTCGTCATCGCGCCGAAAGCCAGAGGACGAGATGACTTCTCCGAGACCGAAAATGTTGGCTGGGGAGGGAAGTGCAGTCGAGAGCTGGATGTATTGATCGGAGAAGATCAGCGGGTGGGCTGGCATCCGCGTGCGAGTGTCGTTACCGTCGGCATCGATAAACGGGATGTCATCGTCGGGATCAGTGAACGGCTCGGCTGGTGTTCCACCGGTGGTGGTCACCTTGACGGCGTCTTTATAGATGGGGATATTGCTCGGACGAGTGTCAAATAGTACCTCAGAACCTCTAGTGATCCAAAAAGTGAAGGGCGAGTGCTCATAATTGAACGTCAAATCACACGAGGAGAATTCGACCGACCCAGTCGGCTGCGCCAGAACGTCCTGCGGGATCTGGTACTGCTTCTCCGCCTTGTCGTAGATATGAACGTGGAGTCCTAAGATCAGCTGGGTACATTCATCACCTCACGCTTTGCATCTTGAGCCTCCACGAGCAGGACGAGCTCGTCAATGTCCTGTCCAAAAGCGTGCTGGGCAGCGGTCAGCCGGAGTTCTCCGGTGAGGCTGGTTTTCCCGCACTTGACATTGGTCAAGTTGTATCCGGCATATCCAGTGATATCGCGGGAGCGATAAGGCATCACGAGCAGCCCGTTGAACGAAGTCTGTGGATGTGGTATGCCTCTCGACATGGTGGATGCGATGTACAAAGGTGCAATGTTTCCCCCCGTTTTGCCCCACTTTTCGGTCTCCTTTGTCTATTTTTGGGCGGCACGTCGGATCGGGAAAGTCATAGAATACAGCCGACGAACCAGAGTTGAACGCAGCGCACGAGAGACATGCGGGCGAGGTGGACGCCGACAAGGGCACCGACGAGTCCTGTGCGATGTATCAGGTGTCCAGCTAGCCCTCATAGACTGCATGCGTGCATCGATCAGGACCTCCTCGTATTTGACCGCAGAGCCGTTGGAACTCCTTACGCGGCGAGGCTGCCGATTGTGGCATCTATGGTATGACTGAATGTTGCGACTCGTGTAACGCATCACTGTCTATCGAGAGAAACACTCGTCAAGAGACAGTCGAGTCCACCTGAGACGTTGTCATCCGCTTACTCCTTTCACCTCGAGGAGTGTCAAAAGAGGCAACTCTGAGTCGACTCGACACATTTATCACAGCCTGGAATCATTCTGTTATGCTCTCCACTCGTCACTCCTCAGCCACTCCTCAAACCCAGACCATCTTGATCCATCCGCAGATCCTCATTCCCATTGCTGCGCGTACAAATCACACATCTGACCGTCCATACGCTATCCACGATGAACCAGGCCCCCGCCGCGACCCAGATCACAAAGACGACCTTGACCCCGCAGCACGCCCTCACGCCCACCCGCATCCGAATCATACCCTCTCCGGATCTCCTACGACTCGAGCCGGTCAAAGATGGGGACATTGAAGCCAGGATCGTCCTCCGAGCAGCGAAGCGTGAGCCTCGGAAGGATATACCAGAAGTTGGCGTGGCAATGACGCTCACCGTCCCGACCAAGTGGAGCCCACCGCTCTACGATGAGGACGCAGAACCAGGACCAGAGATCAACCCATATGACCGGGAATTGGTCTTGCCGGTGATACCTGGTCGCCCGACACCCAAGGTCAACCTGTTGAATACATTTGTTCCTCCAGAAGATACTGACACGAGCAAGATCATCATGGAGAGGCGTGAGGGGAATGCTGGGAACTTTCAGTTCTGGTCAGGAGGCAAGATTACGATGTTCATGCGTCAAGCATCGTCCTGGCGGCTAAGCATGGGTACAGGCTCAAATTGAAGGAAGGCATTGTGAAGGACGTCCAAGCTTTCAGCCAGGGCAGGGATTGTCAGGTCAAGATGGTGTTCAATTTCGTCTCCGTCAAAGAGTAGTGAATGCATCGATACCTGGCAGAATGTCAGCGACCAGTGATTCATTAACGCCGCTTGGTCCATGTTGCAATCAGATCCCCTGATACATTGGGGACGCCCTATGTTGTCTGCGTAGCCGAAGCTAAGATTAAGGATGACAATTGAAGCGAATTCATCAGGAGGAAGCGTGAGGAGAGTATAGTGGATGTTGGATGTCCGAATGTCTTACGGATGTGCGACTCACGTTACACTATACGGACCGGTCGATAGAGATGTCAAGGAACAACATCTATCATGATACGCCGGGGTCTGATCCCCCGGGGCTCCCGCGGCGATATAGAAGTGCGATGATAGGATGTGGCACTTTTTGTGAGGGAGGGCCACCGGCGGGATGACGCACCTTTGAACACGAGTTCTGTCGCTGGCAGCTGTCACTCGGCGCAAGCATTCAATCGAAAAGCACTTCATCTCGCAATCCCTTGAGAGCTCGTCCTGTGGTCGATCCAGATCTGTGGTCAGTGCCAGAGCCTTCTGCTGCTGTCTCTCCCCCTCTCTTTCTCGGTGACGATCGTCTATCCTCGGCACAAAACGAAGTAGAGTCAAGCTCATCTCTCCACGATCAACCTTTGGTCTCTCAAGAGACATTCCTCGTCCTCTCACCATGTCTGTCGAGCTCAATCCCTCCAGCCAGCTCGGCTTCCCCAGTGAGCTCGCTCGGACTATCGTTCCGACCTTCTTGCTGATTTCCGCTTGTTCCCCACTCCATCAGGACCTCTCACTCAACTCGTCAAGCGATCCATGACGATCCACAATCCAAACTCCTCGCCTATCGCTTTCAAAGTCAAGACGACAGCGCCGAAGCAGTATGTGGTGAGGCCAAACTCGGGGAGAGTGGAAGCAGGGGAGACGCTGGAGGTGCTGGGTAAGTCGACTCTCTGATCTTGCGATAGCGACGGATCGATGGATGGGTGCAAGAGCACGCTGCTGACGTGTCTACCAATCTTCTTGCTCTTCCCGCCGTTGCCTCGACTCGACCCAACTGCCTCTTCCACTGCCCAACAATGGACTCTTTCACGGACGCTCGCCCGCTTGTATCGATTCCCCTCGCTCCCCCGCCCTTGCTTGACTTGTCTCGTCGCTTCGCTTAACCCGCCCGCCCGCTTCGCTTCAACAGTCCTTCTTCAACCTCTCTCGTCCGAGCCACCACCCCACGCCAAATGTAAAGACAAGTTCCTCGTCCAATCAGCATTCATCTCACCTGATGAGGAAATGAAATCCCTGGCGGAAATGGTGTGTGCCCTCCTCGACTCTGCTGACAAGTAGTGGTCCGAGACCGAGAAGAACAACAAGAGTGCGATCAAGGAACAGAAGATCAAATGCGCCTACTTGCCCGCAGAGGACGGCTCCGTGCCGAATGGCATACCTGAGGAGAATGAGGAGGCGAACGGTGATCAGAGCAGAATGATGGACGAGTCGGTAAGTGGCTACGGCCGATGGACGACCTCTTCGTCTGCAAAATACGACCCAGACGTCTTTCCAAACGCTGGATATACCCATTACGAGCTCCACACTGGTCCATATGTTGGTGCTGCAACAACTCCCGCTGTGCATAGAGTCGATTCTCATGAATCATGCTCACATCCTTGTAGCAGGTATTCGCTGCGCCAGCGTCTCCTTCCCACCCGCACACCGATCATGTCCCGTCACCAGCGACAGCGACCTCCTCAGAGAGCCGTTCAGCGCCTCCGTCAGCTGTCAAAGCAGACGATCCACCCAGCCTCACCGCCGAAGATATTGCGACATCCGGCGCCTCTCCCACCAACGTTGCCCTCGAGCAATCCACCGCAACAACCTCCTCACCTGACGACAAACTCAATGTTGCTCTGCGCGAGATCGACCGTCTGCGTGAAAAGCTCGCCGAGCTTGAGGGTCCCACCGTCACCGGTCTGCGTAAACGTGGAGGTGCCGCTGCGTCAAATGCCGTTGCAGGTGCCGAAGTGGCCGTGGAAAAAGTCAAAGAAGTGGCGGCAAACTCTGGCGTGCCGATCGAGATCGTAGGGGCGTTGGTGCTGGCAGTGTTCGTCTTGACCTATCTGTTCTTTTAGATTGTAGGGGATATCGATGCATGAGAGTTTGAAACGTGGGATCGAGATCCGAGAGATACGCATGTTCGGGGTTCGGAGCGAACAGAGTTTCAAAATGTTGAGACTTTTGAGCGTCCGTATATCTGGTCTCATCCTTGTCAATCATCATCTCTCCAGTGCTCTAATTGCGACTCGTCTTCTGACCTGGCATCGTCAGAGTCCCACGCCTGCATTCACCACCCACTGTCTCTCTCCGCCCCGCTCCGAGGTCGTCTCCCGTCAGCATGCCCGGGTCCAAGCGGCGTCTGAAGAAAGCCGCTGCCGCCGCAGCTTCCCCTTCTGAACCCACCTCCCCTGTCGACATTCCTGAATCCCATCATCGCTTATCCAATCCCTTCAAGCACTCGTCTAAAGACTCTCCTGACAAGTCCAAATCACCTACCTCCTTCCTAAGCGATATCCTGCATCCACACAAAAGCCGTCAAAGCGAGGTTATGTCCCCTGAGAGTGATAGTATAGCTTCAGATCCAGGCAATTACATGTCAGACGAGGCATTGAATCAAGACCTGAAAGTCGAAGAGATGATACAGCGGGGGCAAAGCATTGGTTCAGGTCACCACCGCCTTGATGATGGCGTTGAAGACCTCAACGCAAAAATGGACAATATGACCCCGCCTTCTCGTGTTTCCAGTATCGACTCTACGCCTGCGCACAATCCCGGCAACGCCACTGTACCAGCCCCTGGAGCGGCTCAATATACAGCTGCAGAGCTCATGGGTGCGCCGCGCGGCAAGAAGAAGAGCTCCAAACAGCGTTTCGCTGAACGTCAGGTGAGAGTCAAGTTCTGACCGGCGCTGATTTTAGGCCCGAAAACAACACGCATTCCTCAACTCGCTCCCACCCGTCGACCCCAGCTGGACCGCCAGTCTGCGTCAAGAAAGGGATGACGAGATACAGGTAATTACGGAGGCCTGCGATGTCCTCGGCAGGGAGATTTACGAGGTGGGTTTGGGCTTTTAGGATCTAGACTGATGATAGATCGCCCCTGATGGTCACTGCATGTTCAATGCCATTGCAGACCAGCTCCTGTGCTTGGGCATGCTGAGTAAGGACAAGGTGGGTCATCTGCAGTGCTTGGTCTGCTCGCTAACGCTTTTCCTGCTCGCTTCGCTCTCCAGGCCGACGCCAAGCACATGCGCCACGAAGCCTCCTCCTACATGCTCAAACACCCTGACGACTTTATGCCATTCCTCCCGTCCATCACAGGCGAAGACAGTGAAGATGCCACTAGTCATGACGGTTTGATGACCTCGTCCGAGTTTAAGAAGTATTGCAAGTTGGTTGCGGAGACTGGCGAATGGGGCGGGGAGCCAGAGGTGAGCGCTAGTTTGACAGATCACATCAGATTGGTGTCTATGATAGTAGTCTGAGTTCGAGCTGACCCTGTCGCTCGACAGATTCAAGCGCTCTCTCGTCGGTTCGAGATCCCCGTGCATGTCGTCCAGCGTGGTCCACCTACCATAGTGTCCCACGGCGGCAACGACGACAGCTTTGGCGGCGCACTGACAGCTGAGAAGAGTGCTGCTCAAGGCGATCGAGTGATCCGGATCAGCTATCATCGGCGGATGTACGGTTTGGGAGAGGTGAGCCGCTGTATCTGCAACGCTGACTCTCAGCACTACAATTCGCTTCGCAAGACCGAACCTGTAGCATAGTGTATGCATAGATCTGACGCAAGAGGCAGGGACAGGGCGAGCTGATAGCATGGTGTCCAAGATCTTCCCCCGCTTTGGACGTGACACTCAGCAAGACTGACTGTACACCATCGTTAGACCAACTCAAGGGACAGACTAACGAACATCATTTTGTAGAACTACATCACGACCCTATGAGCATCAGCTGAGACGTGTGGGGCACCACAGGTCCGATCGTCGGTGACGATTATCGGATCGATCGTGTTGATCCGCCTAGCTGCTGTTGTGCTGATCTGCTGATCTGCATCTCGGTGCAAACTTCGCAGTCGAAGATGCCTGCCGAAGCCCGCGCCATCTACTGGTTCCGTACAGACCTCCGCATCACCGATTCCCCTGCCCTGACCAAATGCCTAGCCATTCCCAACCTGAAATCCGTCAATTTTGCATGGTGCTGGGATCCAAATTACATCTACGGTCACCGCGTAGGGCTCAATAGGTTCTCGTTCCTTCTGGAATCAATGCAATCGCTGTCCGATGAGCTTACCAAAGTCAACAAGTCACAAAAACTCCAAGTCGTCCGTGGACCCCCGGAAAAAGTGCTGCCAATCATGTGGGAGAGCTGGGGGATCACCCATCTGGTATTTGAAAAGGATGCGAATGAGTATGCAAAAGTACGAGATGCGAGAATAAAGAAGCTGGCAGAGGAGAAGGGTGTGGAGGTGATAGAAGTGCATGGACGGCATCTATATGACCCAGAGCAGGTGGTCAAGGTGAACGGGAATAAGCCGACAATGACGTTACATCAGTGGCAGGGGGTGAGTTTGGGAATAGCCTCAAGCATACTGGGCATTGTCCAGCATCTGGGCGGTGTCAATGCACTAGCCTAGCCCATATCCACTAACTCTCCCCAGGTCGCCCAGAAAATCGGCAAGATCCCTCGACCCTCCGAAACACCGAAGAAGCTTCCCGACCCCAACTCGACAGACCTCAAGCACTCCAAAAAGGACGAAAAGTACAAGTGGCCCGGCGAAGACCTCAACGCAGAGATTCGTACAGGCAAGGACACGTGTTATGGTGGGTGCCAAAGCCGGCGACGTCACTCAGCGATCAGACCGGATGTCCGGGCCAAAGGGTGATTACTCTGTTCCCACCATGACCGAAATGGGTTTCTCCGATGCCACGACCACCATCAAGGGGGGCACTGTAGAAGGTCACAAGCGCCTAGACACTTTCCTCGGTAATCCAGAAGACGTCGCGACATTCTCCAAGCCCCATACAGCCCCGACATCCCTTGAACCCTCGACCACTTTGCTCTCCCCCTATATCAAATTCGGTTGCATTGGCATCCGCGAGCTCTGGTGGGGATGCAAAGATGTCATCGAGGAGTGGAGCAAGACCGGCAAGGGTAAGAAGACGAGCGAACCGGAGAATATGTTTGGTCAGCTGGAGTTTAGAGACATGTACGCCGCGGCAGAAACTGCTCAGGAGAATTTCCAACAAATCCGAGGCAACGCCGTTTGCAGGTGAATCGGATGCTCCAGTCCCACTCACTTACCCTCAGGTATATCGACTGGGCATTGCAGAATCAATACAACGACAAGGGGGACTTGATCCTTCCTCGACCTCGGGACGACGACGAAGAGGCCGAAGAACGCTTCGCGGCGTGGCGAGAGGGCCGAACGGGATTTCCGTGAGGTGATTTGTTGAGTCATCGCTGACTCTAGGTGGATCGACGCCTGTATGCGCCAGCTGAAGCATGAAGGGTGGATACATCACCTCGCTCGGCATTCTGTGGCGTGCTTCCTGACCCGTGGGCAATGCTACATCTCCTGGGAACGCGGAATGGAGGTTTTTGATGGTGGGTGGATGAAGGGTTTCAGCTTCGCTGACGCCAGAATGGTTGATCGATTGGGATCCGGCGTCCAACGTAGGTTTCGCGCGTGACGTTGCTGATGACAGCCCGGCAACTGGATGTGGCTCTCCTGCTCAGCTTTCTTTGCCCAATATTGTGAGTACCCCCGCCGTTGATCCCGCCTGACGCAGATCGTGTGTACGGGCTCGTATCGTGGCCGGCAAAGACCGACAAACATGGCGAGCTCGTCCGCAAATACTGCCCCGAACTTAAGGATTTCCCTGATAAAGTGAGATCTCAATGGACTCCCGCTGATCCCAGTACATCTACTCGCCTCATCTCGCACCAGAATCCGTCCAGAAATCGAGCAACTGTATCATTGGTAAAGACTATCCCTTCCCGATCCTCGACGAGCATGTCGAGAAGGACCGCTGTATCGCTCGACTCAAAGACGCCTACGCGGTAGGACTGCATGGAGACGCGAAAGAAGTCCTCGAGGGCACGGCCAAGCAGATGCTCGAGGACAAGCATGCCGAGACTGGCGCGGGAGAGGTCAAGAGTGACAAGGAGAAGAAGGATCTCAAGGCCGCGGAGAAGCGGAAACGCAGCGGGGATGGGAACATTGAGGACTGGACGACAAAGAAGCAGGGTAAAAAGGGTCTCGGCCCGGTGGAAAAGAGAGATGGTTGATGCATGTCTATCCTTGTTTCTGCGGGTCAGCGAGGTCGTCTCATTCACCCACTTGTTTGTGTTTTGGATTCGCCTTGCAGATGATTCTGAGGACTCCTTTTCTGCCCGATCAGCGCCATATTCCACACCTTGGCTCACCTCTTGACAATCTGACAGCTCTCGCACATCTTCTTGACTGAGCTCCTCACTTTCATCCCTCTTATCGGCGTCCACGCTGGGGCGATCGGGAGGGTGATGGGTGTGCGAAGGGAGGCGATGGTGGATGCTGGACGTGTCATGGGTATCAGCGGGATGGCCACTCTTGACGGGCCAGCCGCAGCGGTGGAACATCCAGCGATACAGCTACATCGACGCAGCGTGGCTCTTCCTAATCTGAACATGGTGTCTTGGTGATGGTGATCGATGACCAGTAGAGAGTGATTGCATGAAAATCGTGAGTTGGGGGGTGCCACAGTATACAAATTTCCGCCCACCGCCTTTCTTGCCGCCCTCTTTGACGGAATCAAAATCTGAGAAGCTGGGCAATTCGCCACCAAAAGCAGAAAGAGGAAGACTTGGCCCCCCCCGTTTTTCCTCTCACCTCCACCATTCACGGCCACCTCGACTTGGATCACTTGGTATATCGTCCACAGCCAGTGTAGAGGTATCAAAATTACCTGCAGATAGGTCATAGGGGGTCATCAGGGGCCTTCAGGGCGTGATATTCACCAAAACTCATCGTATTCATCGGTATATACCATCAGCTTACCTCAAAGTGGAGGTCGACCAGTATCTGAACACATTATAACCACACATTTCAGGACCATGCCCGGTCGCAAATCCTTGACAGATAATCTTGACAACAGGTCAAGAGCGGGCAATGGAAAGGAAAAGGAGACATTCGGCTGTCCTTACCCCGGCTGTGGTCAGGTGAGCACGGGCCTTCGAACATGGCTGATTCCTAGTCCTATAGCCGAATGGAATACTTGAAGCGGCACCAGCGAAAACGTGAGCAATTCGAGCCCACTTTTTCTGACTTTTCAGATCAGGACGATCGCCCGTTCGCCTGCAAGGACTGCTCCAAAGCCTTTGCACGCAGGTGAGATGCCATTCACCTTCCCTCGCTCACACGTAGTGATGTTCTCCTACGACACCGCCGACGATGTCACCCTACACCTCCCCCCGTCGACGTCTCCGCCCACTCTCCCCCTCAGGTCCACCGAGGATACCCAGGAATGCCAGTGTCCTCTTCACGTACCGATCCCCGCGAAATGTCACCCGTCCGAGGCCGCAAACGCCAGACCAGCCAGGGGAGTAGCGACCAACCCGCCCTAAGCCGACGTCGCACTGAAGAGGAGGATGACGACGAGGATTCTGACATTGGCGAGACGAGTCGTTTTGCTCGTCAAAATGGCATGGGTAACGGAGGTGTCTATGTCAGCAATTATGTGCCAGAATCATCCACCTACACCCCCCACCTTATCCCAATGTTCCAAAACCAGCCCTTCTCTAATTCTGACCCGAACCACCTCGAAGACGCCTCCGTTCTCTTGTCCATGGCATATGGCGGTGGATCCATGGAGCCAGTACCCACGGTGCAAGGCCAACGCGTGGTGGCTGATGACTGGGCGCCGGCCTCCACCATCAATATGATGATGGACGCCAGCGAGCCTCCATCGAATCAAATCGTCAGCAACCCGTACTTACCGGCGTGGGGTTCTACTTGGCTTGGTGAGGAGGCAAAACCAGACAATGCGTTTCTGGGTTCCATGTTCTCGCCCACCGCTTTTGATTTATCGACTTTGGCTCCCGAATCCCAAGAAGATGTCACTGTAACAAATATTCTGGACCAACTGTCGAAGTACGAAATCCCGCAGAGTCAACACAATTTAAACCCAGAACGTCCATTATTGCGTCTTCAGCATGAAGAGATTTATCAACTTGCCGGAGCGGAGATGTACGACAAGACGAGCAAATTCTAGTGAGTCATTCTGGTTCTTTCAGGTGCTGACTGCAGCCTACCCGCCGAGCGATTCGCCGGATGCTATCAGATCCCCCACTGGGGCCTACCTCCCCTCCGTGTCATGTCTGTCATGGCGAATCGCACGTTCAACACCGTACTCAAGCACTTTTCCATGGTCCACACGCCAACGTTTCGCCTGATCGACACCGCGGCTTGTCTCGCATTTGCGATCTGCACCGTCGGCGGTATCAAATCGAGCAGCTACAACTGGTTCAAAAATGACAAGATCAGCAGTCTACTGGTTGGATCAGATCCCGACATTGAGGCGATCGACGGTCCTCTACCTCGAGGCGAGGGCTGGCAATCTATGTATCAAAAGAATTTTGGTATCCTCGGCGGCGACTCGACATCACAAAAAGTCGACGAGTGGGAGACCGCTCACATTGTCAGAAATGAGAAGAGCAATATGCTGGTCAAGGTGAGCCCGATTGCCGAGCCACACTCACGCTAGTCTTTCGGTCTCGCCAAAGGCGTCCTGATGACCGAATACAACGTGGCGCTCCTCCAAGCTTTGGTCCTCTACAACGCCCCGTACTTTTTGAGCGAAGACGAGAGCGAACGAGTCATCGCCAACATGTTCCTCGGTACAATCGTCAATGTGAGTACGCCCCGCGACACGCTCTGACTCCAGATCGCGCGCCAAGTCGGCTTCTTCACCCCCGAACTCGAGCACTTCGAAGTCGAGGTGCAGAGGCCTCCCGAGCTTTGGACAGGGGCCGAGCTCGATCTCTATTGGCGACGATGGATCCAGCTCGAGACGAGGCGCCGAACGGCGTATCTCATCTATCACCTCGACATTGTATCTGCGCTCGAATCCCACATTCCCCCGATTCTCACGTCTTGCGAAATGGCTGACATGCCGTTACCTGCTCCCGATTCTCTCTGGCTAGCGGCGGATGCTGAGGAATGGTTCGAGGCGTTGAAAAAGTATCGCTACATGACGTTAGATGAGGCGATGAGGCGAATCTTCTACCTCCCTACATACGGCGCGTTTGACAAGCTTCATGAGCGGTCCGACACAAAGTATTACAACCTCCTCAATACGACCGAGCTCGGACCGTTTGCACGAACGGCGATCATTTCCAGCATTCTCAGAGGCGTAATCGACATTGGCGAGGGGAAACGCGATCGAGGAGACTGGAGAGATCTGACTGATCTCTGGGTGAATTGCAACTGGCTCAAACCCGGGGACAAGTGTCTCGACTCGGAGGGCAAGGACCTCGGACCAGTCACCCGCGAGTCGCTCCGTGACCGGTTCTCACAAGGGCTCGAGAGGGTAGGTCGATGTCGTGACTTGGCTGACGTATAGTGGCGCCAAGGCTGGGATTTCGACCCGACGTGCCCCAATCCTGCGAATTACCCCTCGCCATCTGGAGACGGCATGAGCGAGGTCACCAAGTTGGCATACGTTGAGGGTGAGACAGAGGTTATGTTTCTTCGCTGACATTCAGAGGCATTGCCATTCTATTGGCTTGCTCTCCATCTCATGGACATTCTCAAGGCGGCGCCTCCGCATGAACCCGGCTGGAATGCGTTTGGCATCAATGGAGCACAACCCGGTGGAGTCCGCTACGGGAATATCCTGAAGAACGCCCGACGATTCACCCGCATGGGCGAGGGATCGTCCAATGTGTTCACTAATCCCTCACGTACATCTGTGAGCTCGATCAATACCCCGAATAGCGTCGCCAGCGGCTCGTCGCTATCCGCTGGCAAAATCGGCGTCGGCTCGGGATCTGTTGGTATGTCATCGACTCAGGTTCCCGTGATTCCCGGTGTCGATCTCGATGCGTTTGAGGCGTTTGCAGGCCTGGAAGGGATCTTGTAATGTGCTTACTGTATCAATTCTTATCGTTTGTATTTTGGTTTATGCACCTGTGAGTGGCCAGAACGTTTCTTTGCCTCTATCGAGAATCACAACTCCGAGCGGGTTCCATCGTGGGGCGTCAGAGAGCGAGCGGTCAGGGAGGATAGGGATCATGTAACGATCCATGCGATTGGTTTCTATGGGATACTCTTTGATGCCGAAACTCGTGGCAGTGCCACCAACATTACCCCTGGACCCGTTTCATGTCGTCAGACATAATGTTTACAAGCGAACATAGACTTCAGCAACTACTCATCTCTTGACCTTCACCATGACTCTCACGACATAGCAGCCATGCGCCTCCCCGCAATTCCTCACTGCGACCCTCTCGATCTCCTCAGGAAGGGCATCGACGAGGATGGTCACTTTTCTTTATCAGGCATGATAAGTTTGATGCCTCCGGAATGGTTGCCAAAAGGCTTGTTCAATCATGAATGGATGCAACAAGCCTTCGAGTCGGTGCCGCCTTTACGTATGTCCGACATTGAGTACCGTGACCAATGCTACCACCTCTCCTCGCCCAAGGGTCTCTACTCATTCATCTGGACGGAGCAGGAATTTCCTCATCGACATCCCGACGAGCCATACCTTGGGGCGGACACACCTCCCTTCGTTCTTCAAGTCTGGTGGAACATATTATATCACATTGAGGTGCGACATCTGTTCGTGAACGCTCCAAGCTGGGGCTCTGCTGTCAGCGAGCTACTGTCCATCCTCGAAAAATTTCAGGCGTATTACGACCAGGCACTTCTCGGACTATGGTCACTGAACTGGTTTCGTCTGCTCAGCAAGGCCGTTGATGAGTACGATTCGGCTGTGACCTCTTCGAGGCTGTTCCAACCTGAGAGACTCCTATCATGGGTGGAAGGAGGAGGCAAATCTGACATACTGGTGTATCCCCTGGGGCGATGCGATGTGACCAGGCGGGAGACGGTCATAAAGGTGGGTGAAGCTGCTTAAATATCGCGCTGATGAAGTCAGCTGAAAAGGGGGGCGAAGCCTCACAACATGCAGCTGGTCGACGATTCGGCCTTTGATCAGGCCATGCAGGTGACTGACGGAGCCTACTTCACCAAGGTTGGCCCATCCCGACTAGCTACGCTGATCTCAGCTCAACATTCTCCGAGCCTCGTCTCCCCGGCCCACCTATCCCGTCTACCGGACAGACGTTGTCGATCGTTTCAAGCGAGTGCCCATGCCACCGAGCCAGTGTGTCTCGCTTGAGCAACCGGGTATCTTGATCACTCATTTCGGAGAGAACGTAAAGACGTCGGGTGGAGTTCCTTGGGACACTCTACGCCGGATCTCTTTGTCTCAGATGAAATGTCCGAAAAAGCACATGGGTGAGGACCTTGGCTTGTACAGTATCTCTGACGCCAGGCCGAATGCTTTGCTGCCGAGTTATTACCAAGCCCTGCATTGGCTCGGCTCTGGCTTGGTAAGTGTTATTCATCGCTTCGCTAAGTCCAGGTGTGTCGAGGACGAGGCGGGACACGCCATTGGCTTATCCCTAACTCATCCATTCGCGCGTCCTGCCGTCTGCCTCGACTCCAAGATATCGAACAATCTATACCCCATCGGCACCGTTCTCGCTATCAAGGAGCCTTACGTCCATTATGGCACGAGGACGGGCGTTCCCGAGATTCAAGTGTCCATCTCTACAGATATGGAGCAGAGACCATCCAGCGAGTTCAAATCGCGTTGGACCATAGCCGTGAGCAAGCAGTCCGCCGAAAGCCTCCAGATCGAAGGGAATCAAGCGGTCAAGTCCGGCGACTATATCGTGAGTCAGATTTGTACAGTACCTACCTGACGCCAGTTGGCTGCTAAGCACTACTCACTCGGTATATACCTGGCCCAAGATCCTACCCGCAAGATCCTCCTTCTCTTGAATCGCGCCCTGGCCAATCTGGAGCTCGACCGCCCGGGCGCCGCCCTCACCGATTGCTTCGCCGCCAATGCACTGGTTAGCCGCCATCCCATCCTGACGCCCCCTCAGCAGCTCAAACTCGTCTATCGCCAATTCATCGCCGCGTACGCACTTCGGTTGTGGGACCTGGCTGGAGCCACGCTGATCTCCTGTGAAGAGCTGGGGCTAGAACACGAAGAGTTGCGGCTACACCAAACAAATTTGAGATTACGTGCTGCCGAACGACGAGGTGTGTACCAAAATCTCTGCTCAAATACTCCTGGCGCGGACTACATTGGAGCTCTTGCCGTCCGCCGCATTCCCGGCAAGGGCAGAGGACTCGTCGCCACGAGAGACATTCCTGCAGGCACACTCATCCTTGTCGAGCACAAAGCTTTACCTGCGTCATGGCTTGCCAGTACTGGTGCCTTTAGCCAGATTGTACACCCCGACAGCACCCTATCCGTCCCGAATCAAGTGTTCACTCACACTTCCATCGAGGCGATAATCGCGGACCCGAGCAGAGCCTTGATGTTCAATGCAGTGTCTTCAAAGGGCAGTCCCTTGTTAAGCGAGCTCGAGCGCCTAGACGCAATACTCAAAGGTCCTCCGGCCCTGTCAGTTGAAGACATCCACCAGGTGCAGCTCCGTTATCACATAGGTGCCCGCAACGCCGATGCCCACCTCTATCCTCTTTCAGCTATGGTCAACCATTGCTGCCTTCCCAACATGGTCCGCGCCGTCAGGGGAGAAGTGAGTGTCGGCCTAATTCTCGCTGACATACAGAGACTTGTGTCTGTGGCGCGGCATGACATCAGAGCTGGTGATGAGTTGACACACAACTACCTTCCCGAGTTTTTACGCTATTCTGTGCGACAGCGAGCCCTTCTGTCGGATTGGAACATCGACTGTCGCTGTGAGCTATGTAAGGCCGATCGAAATGACGGTTACGTTCTACGAGAAGCCATGATGGTGGAAGAATGGCCAGCAGTCCTGGAACGGGCGCAGAAGGTGGACATATGGAGCTGCGTGACGGATCCGCCAAGACTCGGAGACACATCGCCCTCTCCCAAAAGGGCCCAGCTGCTCGTTGAGAGCGACGAAATGGTTCGGCGACTCGATACTGCCTTCAAACCGTTATACAACTTCATGAGAAAGATCGATTCGACATACACTCCCGGTCGAAAAGTAATCAAGCTCGAGCTGGTGGACATGATGATTCAAACTCGACTGTACATGAGTCTTGGGGGATCCAAAAGCCCGATCGAGGCAAGTGTGGGCATATGGCATCACTGACATTTTAGGGATACGAGGAGCTCTTGCGGGCGCAAGGAGGCGTTCTCAGCAACAGATTGGAGCTCACTAAGACTGGTCGAGCACTGGCAAAGCTACCGGATACAGGCAACTACTCGGTGATTTGCGAGATTCTCTTGAACCTTTCGAGGCTTCACCGGGCAGGTGGACAGGTGAGAGCCGCCCTTGCACGGCTGACAACAGGTGAGGAGAGCAGATACGTGGAGTCGCTCCGCGTTTTGGGCATACCGCATTCTGACATGCGGAGACGAAAATTTGAACGTGTTCAAGGAGTTGTTTGCTCCCGAGTTGGAGGATCAACAGGGGGTCAAGTTCATTTGAGAAGGTGGGAACATCGACGTGACTTTGGGAGTCTCAAAATAGCTGGTTTCGCACACTGCTGAAAGCTGTATATAAAGGCTATCTCATGTACATACATACATAGATCTCATGCCCTGACCTTGATGCTCCTCGTTAGAGGGAGCCACACATCACTGGACGGCAGAAGCATGATGTGATAGACAATGTGGCACCGCCACTATCGCTGAGCGAAGGTCAGCATCTCGCTTAGAGATGAAGGCCATGCTACCCATCAAATTTTCCTTGGAGACCCATGCATCTCTACTTATCACCAAAGGTTGGTCTCAAGATGGATCGCGTCGATCTGCTCGATGCTGTCCCGCCGTCTCTGGTCCCTACTGTCCTCTCACTGCCCGCGACACGGCCCGTCTTTCTCGATGACGACATCCCTCTCGCCTTCACGACCAGCAAAGCGCTCACCATGTCGGACGTGAGATGGGATACAGATGTCCAAGCCTATCGACTCAGGACTCAAGACTATGGCTTCCGCTGGACGGTCGACGCACTGCCAGCGAAGATCCTGGGAGAGCCCGACTTTGGCCCAGACTGCCCACCATTCGTTCTACAGGTTTGGTGGAATATCGTCTGTCACGTTGAGAAGAACCGTCTATTCATCAGCAGTCAAGGCGCTTGGGAGACCGGCGTTGATACGATTCTTGGATTCTTGAACATACTCATACAGGTCTCTGCAATGCCAGGACACTGGATGTTCAAGTGGCTCAAGGTGATGCAAACGGCCAAAGACTGGTACAAGCAATGGCTACAGCGCTTTCGAATGTTGCAGCCTGAAAAACAAATGGAGGAGATGAAAGGGGGGACGGAACGGGCCAAGGAAGACAGCATGAAGTATCCGATGTTGGGAGATATTCTGGCTCGCGAGATGCCGCTCAAGGTACGTCAGATTGTCGGCTCTTTCTGATGACCGCAGCTCCACGAAGATTTGTTTTTGACAAAAGATGTCAGGGACGCCCACTTCAACTTTATTGGGCAACAGTCCCAGTGGGACAATGCAAAGTTCGCTTCCGATGGTAAACACATCGCTAGGGTATGAATCCGTTCATTGCATTAGCTTATGGCAGCGTAACCTGTCTGAACGGCCTGGACCTATCTTTCCCAATGGTCGGCAAGACGTGGTGTCATACTACACGAGCAACCCCATCGTCCCCCATACACCTGCGAGTGGAACGAATCCAGTATACTTCCAAGTCACTTTTGGAGAGTCGAAACTCTCCTCGGGATCAGTCGACATATCAAGTCTGAAGGAGATTGCTATCAAGGATTTGAATTGTCCCATGAAGCATAAGGGTGAGAGATCATTGACTACTTCGCTGAAACCAGGGCGTGTCTTGTATTGCCGCGTCCTCACTCTACCCGTCGTCGGACGGGGGATTGCATTGTGAGAGGTAATGTAGACTCGAACTGACGCCAGCGCCGTTGAAGATTCTTATGGCCATGCCATAGCCCTGGCGGTAGACCATCCTTTGCCAATCCCAGCCAGGTGTGCCCCGTTCGAACGTCTCAAAGCCTTGTACCCGAGGGGCGCCATCTTGGCTGTCAAGGAGCCTTATGTCCATTACGGACTTACGTCAAATATTGCCGAAGTCCAAGTGGCGATGATCACCGATGTAGTGGAGCTTCCCTGCCTGCCCGGGCCTCCCTGGCGATACCAAGCTCTGGTGAGTCCAGACGTCTTCTCAGCTGATGTGAAAGATCGAGGAGCCCTATGGTGAGGTCACCGTACGAGCGTTCAAAGACAGAGGGAACGAAGCCATCAAGAGAGGTGACACAGAAGTGTGTGGTCGTATGTATATGCCGAGCTGATGTCAGGCTGCCATCAAGCAGTACTCTCTAGGGCTACTCCTCGCAGACAAGGGAGACGCAGATCTCAAGATCATGCTGCTCCTCAACCGCGCGCTCGCCAACCTGGATATTGATCGCCCCGGTCCAGCTCTGGCCGACTGTACGGAGATCGAGAGATTGAGTTTGCAGTCTACCCTTAGCGACGCCCAATGTCTGAAACTCGTATACCGCAAATTTCTTGCCCTCAAATCTCTCCGCCTCTGGAGTTCCGCACGCGGCGCCCTGGCCGACTGCGTCAAGCATGGTCTGGATCCTGCCAAGATCAAGGCTCACGGAGAGCAGCTTCGAGATCGAGATCTCGAGCGTCAAGGCATGCCGAATCACCCGGGTATGTTCACCTTTGCTTCAATGGAGAATTCGGGCCGCGCCATTGATACCTCGAATGGTGACTATGTTGGACCTGTAGCGGTGCGCAAGATCCCGAACAAGGGTAGAGGACTGGTTGTCACTTCCAATGTCAAAGCCGGGACCTTGCTGTTCTCTGAGACCGCCGCGATCCGTGGTGGATCTTCCAAACAAGGGGTTTTGTCTTCGATCTCAGAGGTGTCCGGGGTCAGGGATCGTGTCGATGTTGGCCTTGCAGAACGCGCGGTTGAGGCTTTCATCGCTGATCCGAGTCGAATCCTGGTCATGGACGCTCTTATGCCCCGTCCATCAAGGTCGAGCCCAATATTGACAGACGAACAACGACTAGAAGTCATTCTAGCCGGCCCTCCACCGGTCGATATCCAGGACACGGTGCGCAGGGTGACGGTCAATTCCTTCGGTGGCAGTGTCGAAAAAGGGTCCTTGACTTTCGGCCTGGCTTCAATGGCAAATCACTCGTGCATCGAGTCGACGGTGTTTCACAATCAGGGAGAGGTAAGTGATCCCCATACGTATGGCTGAATCAAAGACCCGCTTCACTTACGCTCGCTTTGATCTCAAAGCAGGCGACGAAGTGACTTACTCTTATGTCGATCCCTCAAGATCCTACTCGTCAAGGTTGACATCTTTTAATGTTACATGGGGCTTCACCTGTAGCTGCGAACTCTGCACTGCAGACGCAAAAGATGACTGGAAGACTCGAGAGGCGCTAATGCAGCGGGATTGGCCCACGATCAAGGCCATGGCTGAAGAAGTCAGCACTCGAAGTCCCGGTTTTGGTCTTCCAACGGACTGGCGAGGCAGCTTTGTCTTAAACACGGCACAGGTAGCGAGATCCGCCGAGCAGCGATGGGCTTTCTTCTGTGACTTTGTAAACAAGCTGGAAAAGACTTATGCACCTGGCCGCAAAGTCGTGAAAAGCGAGCTTATCGAAGTCATGAGCGGATCGCAATATGCAATTGGATTCGGCCCAGACCACAAGGGAGTCTTCCAGGTAAATTCCGAATGACTTTCGCCCCAGCTGACATTTCAGACGTACGAAGATCTGGTGAAAGCCTGGGGAGGTATCCTTGGGAACAAGGAATACATCAGGAAGACTGGAAGAGCCCTTAAGAAGATCCCTGACACTGGCAACGTGCTCGAAGTTTGTCGCTTCTTGCTGAGATACTCAACCCTCTTGCGGACCTCCGGTGATGTGAATCGTGTCAATCTGGCTGAGCTGACCTCGAGATCGAACGAGCAAACCTTTGGTCGCGCTCGGGCTATTGGGCATTCAAGATTCTATCCTGTGGGGATTCGGACACGAAGATGGTCGAAAGGCTATTTCGAGAGGAGCTATTGACGGGACTGCTTGGTGACAATACGAGCGACGTAGCCAAGTTCAAGTCGTTTGATGAGTGACGGTCGGCTTGATGGATATGGGTGATTGGATTGAATGAGTTTTAGACTTTGGTCGCTGGAGGAGACAGTGGACACCAAAAGCTTGACTTATGACCATGCATATACGATAATCATCGCGGCCAAGTGCGAAGCCCGGACCGGAACGCCGAGCCGCCCAGTGTGGTCGTCGGATCCGAAGACATTTGACTGGATCGATGTGGGATTCATGGCTTCTACTCAGCATCTTACCATGTCTCACAAAGCACCTATCAAGCTCGAGAGCGACCGTCTGGTCATCTCACGGTTCCTCCCCACTGAAGAGCATGCCGAATTCCTAGTCAAACTCTACAACACGCCAGAGTTCATCGCTGGAGAGGGCAACACCGGGATCGACACAACTGAGAAAGGCCTGAAAGCACTTCATAGCATGAGCGATAGGTTCGACAAGTATGGGCATGGCGTCTACGTCGTATCGCTCAAGGATACTTCTACTTTGGTCGGCTCAGTTTCACTCATGATAGGTGATTACAGAGCTCCAGATATTGGATTCGCCCTCCTCACGGAGTACACCAAAAAGGGCTATGCTACTGAAGCCGCCAAACGAGTCATGCAGCATGCAAAGGAGGATTTAGGGTACGATGGAGTCTTTGGATTTGCCTCGCCGACGAACGAACACAGTCGGAAAGCGCTTGAGAGGCTAGGAATGGAGTACAGGGGCACGTTCTCACTGGAGGCGTTTGGGAATCAGGATAGCGTGGTGTATACCATGCAAGGGATGGGAGAACTGGAGCAGTATGGGATCAAGGGGGATCGCAAGGACAAGTCATGAGAATGAAAATGCATAGACTTGCTACGTCTGGATGTATTTTGACCGATAAGCGGACATTCAATCTGTTGTTGCACATTCATTCACGTTGCACTTCATCTCGCTGATACCGCCAAAATCCCGCTTTCAGCGTCCTGGCTGGACGCGGTGCTCTCTCCTTTCCGCTCCCCTCCCAAAAGACCGCGCTACATCAATCTCCAGGCCATGTCGACACCGATCCGTGGTCTCCCTGTCCCGTTTCGGGACTCGCCAGCCCCTGCGTATCGAAGGGAGCCATTGCGAGTTGCATGTGTACAATTTGATGTGAAGGTACGTCTTAGGCTTAGGATGCGACTGACAATGACCAAGCGAGGGGAAGTCAAGCGGAATGCAGAGAGCGTCGAGGCGATGACATCGAGGTACCTGCGGGGTCTCATCGCCGAGCTGACATTCCCAGACTCCAGCCTGACTCGCTAGATCTCCTCGTCCTGCCTGAAATGTGCCTTTCAGGATACATTTTCAACTCTGCCACTGCTATCCTACCATATCTCGAGCAACCGCGTATCGGTCCCACGTCGCTGCTTGCTCGGAGTCTAGCTCGACGACTGAGATGTCACGTCGTTGCGGGGTACCCAGAGGCTCTGGTAGAAGAATCTGGAGAAGCACCCACAGCTTCGTCAAGCTCTTCCTTATTGCTGGACTCGAGCGCGGGCGTGGAGGAGACTGGCCCAAAAGCCATGAAGGCTCTTGAGGGAGAAGGGGAAGGCGTCGGTTTCAACTCTGCCATAGTAGTCGGACCTGAGGGAGAGATTGTCGGCAACTATCGAAAGACATTCCGTTTCGACACGGACAAGTGCTGGGCTAGGGCAGGTGAGCAAAAGCAGAGGTCACCTTGACGACGATAGGTAGTGGCTTCATGCACTTTGACCTGCCGGAGCCCTTGGGTCGTACTGCTATCGGAATCTGCATGGGTATGTGCGAGGCAGAATGACGCGACTAATTCAAAGACATGAACCCAAAGGACTTTATAGGTAAAGAGTTGTCCGCGGTCTTCACTAAACCTTTAGCTCCATGGGATGCCTTTGAGCTCGGATCATACGTCAGAGAGAGCGGCGCAGACACTCTCGTCGTGCCGTCAGTATGTGTCTCTGTTCGTTGGCTGATGCGACAGGATGAACTGGCTCCAAGCTCCTGTGGAACCTCCCAACCAGGGTCTCGAAATGGATCCCACAGCTCCCGATGAAAGCTCGCTAAATTATTGGGCAGCGAGGCTGCAGCCTCTACATGACCCCACACCGGGTTACGTCTCGCCATCTCCGAGCAGCGCGATGGACCCTCAGGGAGGTAAACAAGTCACATTTGTTGCGTGTAATCGTGTCGGTGTCGAGGACGGCAAGTCCCGGCGTTTGCTCATTCGGGTCTAGCTGACATTTGAGATCCTTTGGACCCTCCACAGGCAAGCGATACGTGGGTACGAGCTGTGTCATGACATTGTCATCAGATCCTCGGAGGATCGAGCTGGTGGAAGTGTGCAACATGACAGAGGAGAGGGTTCTGGTGGCCACGGTGGTCTAGCAGATGACACGATGAGGAGCGGCCAGTTAAGCGAGGCCATGGCGTGCTCAGCGCGTGTGGTACTCTGCCTGATGGATCACTTTATAGTGTCTATCTTGAGTTCGGCTCGAGTGTACAGATCTCAGCTCGGCTACCATCTCCGTGAGGCCACAATTGAAGTCCTGTTTGCATGATTAATGAACTGGAAAGGAAGGGAATCGGTGTCCCGATCAAAACGAAAGGAGGAGGACAGGCAGAGGAGAGAGTCATCTAGCGCCGGTGGTTGTCAATATGCGCGGGATAGACTGTTTCATACCATGCACGAGGATCGTCCCACCATCAACACGCTCACGACCGAGGTGTATTTATACTTTGATGCAGATCGGGGCCTTTCCTCCCCTGATCATGTTCTTCGCAACCTCGCCCGTTCAAGATCCGGTCTTAATCACAATCCTCCTGTCGTTCTCGAAGGCCAAAACTGAAGTTGAGCCCCAGCTAAAGACGTCAGTCGGTGACTGCACTGCCTCAACGACCCGTTGACATTCATGAAAGGATATCTGCTGTCTCCTGACAACTGGCTATGGTGAATTTTAGTATGGAAGCAGAGCTAATACATTCTTAGCGGCTACAGCGATTCACAATGTACTTGCGCTCCGTACTGCCGGTGCAAGACCTTTGAGCCATGTTGCATATCTTGCTGCTATCGAGTCCCTTCAGGTCTACATCATGTGCCCGAACACATTCTCCGACAATTACAAGGTCTCCCTCCGACCAGTAACATGGGCTCATCAGCTTATTTGACGAGTAGCGCGGGGACGATGATGCCTGGTTCGGATGAGAAGGTCAGCAAGGGGTGTTGTATGGTCATGTGAGACGGGCGGAGTGAATACATGATCGCGCGTTCTCATCGCCGACGTTGACAACGTTAATCATAGGTGTGATCTCATCCTCCCGTATACAGGCGTCAGTCTGTATCAACGACACGTGTCGCCGAAAGTAATGTTACTGTGACATGCAATGATTCTCCACAGGATTTATGATACAGTTGAGGTTTTATTGTCCGTGACTCATGAAGACGTTTCTAGACGACGATAGCGGCTCCGAGGACGGCGCCTACAACACCGAGACCTCCAACAATGGCGCTCCATCCGAGGTCCTTGGCGGCACCAGCGGCACCCGATCCAGAAGCTGAGGCTCCTGAGGCTCGAGCAGATTCCGTGCCAGATGCCGAGGCGTGAGAGGTGGAAGACCCACTAGATCCGGAGCTGGTAGACTGTCCGATTGTAGCAGTGTCCACGGCAGTGGTCGCAGGAATGGTTCCAGTAGGTGTGCCATTCTCCACTTGCATGTAGGTGGCAGCGACTAAAGCGCCGAGACCAGATTCCTGAACATACTGAGAGACAAAAAAGGTGGAGACAGGAGTATTGGCAGTCGACAAGTTGGCTGGGGCCTGGAAAGAGTCGGGCTGGTAGTAAACCATGAAGACATATCGGTGGGGTCCGGATCCTCCAGGAGGAGCGGGTCCAGCGTAGTCAGTGCTGTGTCAGGGTCAGCAAGGAGCTCAAAGCTTGGATTTGCACTGACATTGACGTGGCGTTTGTATATGTCACGGTCCAAGGTGCCGAGCTGGTGTCTAAAGAAGCACCGTTGACCAGCCAATGTCGGGTCTGCGCTTCGGTAGATTCGTCGGTTCCGACAACATTGGCGTCGGCGAGGATGACCGTGTATCGCTGAAGAAGATGAGTGACAGTCTGAAAAAAGACAGGCAGCTCACGTTGTCACCACTGATGTCCGACGCGTTGGATGAAGGCAGAATCGAGAGTGAAGGAGTGCTTGAAACGGCTAAAGGGAAGAGGTTTCAGCCTACGATCACCTGATCAACCCGTTAAAACCTACAGCTTTGAGACAGGTTTTGACCCGGGGACAAGGCCGATCCACCATCGTACTCGACGTTGAGGATGCCTTGAGGTGAGAAGGATGAGATGAACTCGGGGACCAGCTCGGCGTCTGCGTTGCGAGTCAGCTTTTGTCACGAAAGGAGAAAAAAAAAGAAAACTACGACTACGACATACTTTGGAAGTTGGCCTCGATGATCTCAATGTCCGTCTGACTTGCAGAGGAGGAGTCTTGAGCAGCAACGAGAGCGAGAAGAGACAAAGCAGCGTATCGAGCGAACATGTTGTCAATAAGTGATATGTCTAGAGTTGAGAGTCAGTCAAGGGGACAAAGCAAGGATTTAGGTGCTGGGACAAATGGATGCCAAGCGAAAGGAGAAAGGTTCATCCCTTCTGAGACGGATGCGGCATGGAGGGAATGCGACAGCTGCTCGTCCTGATCCATGATACTCACCAAGATATGTCGATGCGAAGAGATGAACGAAGTGTGATGTACAATGTCAAACCTCAATGCCGGTCCGTATATATGTCTTGGCTCGTTCAACTGCGCATCAAAAAGAAAACAAAGCAAAACAAAGCACACACGGACCTCCACACCGAGTTGATTACATAATATACATGTTCGGACCTCGAAATGAACCCAGCAGCCAAAGAAAAAAGAAACAAGGTGCGTCTGTGGTGACCCTACGTCAGTCACGACAAGCTCTATAGGTGAGTAGCTTGGACGTGAAAATGTTGGCGAACGGTAGACTGACTGTGTCATTGTAGCTAGAACTTCCTCATGTCTGCTGCTTCGGCGTCATCGAGCTCAGGAGGTGGTGAGCTGGAATACCTAAAGTCGTTGGTGTCCCAGGTGAGTATGCACGGCATTTTGATTGCCTCGGACGGAGGCTCTGCACAATATTGCTATGGCTATCCCGCAGACTGTTCAAGACCGCAGCTTCTTGCTGACCAGCCCTCAGCTCCAGGTCAAAATTGAGCAGCTAGAGAAATCAGCCTCGAATGCTGTCCAATCTGCCAAACAGGCCGTTACTGGCGCCGCTGATGGTCCGAAGCTCGTTTTGATCGGCCCTCCGGGAGCTGGTGAGTGTACTCAGTCATGTCACAGTTGTGGAACTGACTCGCCACGCTCCAGGCAAGGGCACACAGGCCCCGAACATTGCCGAAAAGTACTGCGTTTGCCATCTTGCTACCGGAGACATGCTTCGAAACCAGGTCGCAAAGCAGACTGAGCTCGGAAAGCAGGCGAAGAAGATCATGGACCAGGGTGGTTTGGTATCTGACGAGATCATGGTCGGAATGATCAAGAAGGAGTTGCAGGAGAACGCCGACTGCAAGAACGGGTGGGTATAGTCACGCAATTGAGGCTGACTATCAGGTTCATTCTCGATGGCTTCCCGCGAACTGTTCCTCAGGCATCCAAGCTCGATGCCATGCTCGCGGATGACAAGAAGAAAATTGACCACGCCATTGAGCTCAGGATCCCAGATGCTCTCTTGATCTCTCGAATCACTGGACGTCTGATACATCCCGCCAGTGGAAGATCCTACCACAAGGAGTGTGAGTGGGGTCATTTTCCGGCTCTGGGCCTGTCCTGACGCCCTTTCTAGTCAACCCACCCAAGAAACCCATGACCGATGATATCACCGGCGAGCCTCTCATCCAACGTTCAGACGACAACGCCGAGACTCTGCGAAAGCGCCTCGCAACCTACCACTCGCAGACTGGACCCGTCGTGGATTACTACAAAAAGACTGGCATCTGGACTCCTGTGGACGCTGCTCAGAGTCCCAAGCTCGTCTGGGGAAGCATCGGAAGTATCTTGAGCGGGTCCAGCAAGGCTGCCAAAGCATAGAGAGTCCGGCATCAAAGCTACTTGAACACAGCCTAATGCATAGCATACCTTTGGTGATCGTGGGAAAGCTAGCGGGCGCGACTGGCTTTTGATCGTGCCTTTTGAGGATATTTTGATTCCGTTCATGAGCGGGATCAGGAATTTCAACGCGTCAAGGGGCTTCATCCTGTACTGGTTCTCTACCTTGTTCAGTCTCTACTTAGACATCAAAGTCCACCGCCCCGGGTCGGTCCCTATCTTGAGGGTCTTGTGAGGTGGTGAAACTTCCAAGCAAAAATAGCATATACCCATGAGCACACCGCTCGGCGAGCTACCGATAGGGGAGCTGGCAAAACGAACATTAGACAATGACGAAGAGGTGAAGTGTCCGGTCGACTAGCTTGATTCGATGCTTTGGCTGACGGAATCTTAGGAGCCGTCCCAAGATTACATCGATGCCCTTGTCAAGCACAGGAACCAGAACCCCTTGGACCTCAATTTTATCGTAGAGTTGAGCAAATGCGGTCGCAGTAGAAGTGGGGGCAATGGTTTTGGCGTGGCGACTTGTGAGTCGGAGGAGGCATGCCAAGACTGACACGGCGAAGGTATGGAGGACTATTGCTGGACAGTGAGTCAGGTCTTTTCCATGAAGTTCCTCGCTGATACGCCAAAGGACGTGATCCTCGACGCTGACCCGGATCTGCCGGAAGGCGGCAAGAAGGCCGGTATCGGATCCCTGTACAATTACAAGGTAAGTAATGGGCACAAACAGACACCACGCTGAAAGCTGGTATCAGATCCACTGTCTAGAACCTGATCACGTCAAAGGGCGTACTCAGCGAATTGCGAAAGAGGTGAATTCATTCAATCACCACGCCTCGACTCACGCCTATCAGGCCAAAGCAAAATCCGCTCCCACACCCAAAATATTCGAAGCAATGGAGAAGCATCATTCAACTCCCACGTCTGTTCCTAGCTCCGCGTCGAAGCCTCGAGTCAAGCAGGAGAATCTCGGCATCTCTAGGAAGGGATCGAACGCGAGCATCGGGGGAGAAACTTATACCTCCTCTCAGGCATCATCCCGTGCATTCAACACTTTGTCTGCCAACATACCTCGTGTTCCTGAATTCGATCGCAAAGGCAAAGGAAGGGAGCTCAAGCCAACCGCTTCCCAACTGTCTGCAGCTCTGCGGCCTCGAGGCAATGGATCAAGCGATGCGCCTCTTATCGTCTCAGACGCCGAATCAGAGGACGAGGTGCTCCCCCTGAGCGAAGATGAGATCCCACTGAACCTGAGGCGAAAATCGAACAAGGATGCGCCGATCGTTCTCGAGGATGATGACGAGAAACCTTCGTCGTCGTCTCGCTTTACTTTGCCTCTCGCGGATATATTCACGGCCAAGACCTCAACACAGGCCAAGGGTCTTTCGCGTCACGGCTCAATGTCAACGATTAAGGCAGAGGTGAAGTCTGACGTCTCGAACGAGAGGTCTGGAAAGCCCCGTTCTGTCATTCCCGACGCCAGTGAGTATAATCTTGTGTACGAATGATGACTTTCAAAGTGAATCACGTCGATGCATGGCGACAGGCGACGATACCTCCTCCCCCGGCCTCCAGGCCAGACGCTGGCCTTCGACGATTTGAAGATCCCGTTGGGCATCTCAGGGCTCATACAGCCGCTGTACCTACTCCGCAGACTCAAGTCGATATTTACCGCAACATGTCGCCCAGTATCAGTCTCTTCATGGCTAAGAGCGAGAGCATATTCATCTCTGACACGCCGCTCCTCAGATCGTGGGTCGGCCATTAAATTCTTAACGACTGACCTCGTAGCAATCTGCCTCCGGCAATCTTAGCTCAAATCGCTGTGCGAAAACATCACTGCGATCAAATCGTCCTCTACAGAGGCAGGATTGCGTACATGTCACCACCTCGAACAATCCTGGATGCGGTTCCTTCGCTAGCCCGCTATCTGGCTGCTTGTGAAGCTTCTGCCCGCTTGAAGCTGGCTCGCCGAGCTAACAATGTACGTCTTACCAGGAGACTGAAGCTGATTCTATCCAGTCTGCCTCAAGTGCTGCCTCAAGTGCTGCCTCAAGTGCTGCTTCAATTACGGCTCCTGCTCATCCCATGCCCGGTGCCTATGATGTCAAGCCTGTCGTTTCGGGTTCCAACATGGGATATCTTTCTGCCGGAACGTCCACCAGGAACATCGACCAGCTCGACGAAGATCAGCTCTTCCATCCTGCAATGGAATACGGCACGGAATGGGGCAGACCTCAGAGCTCGGAAGCGTGGGTCAGCAATCGTACGATCAGACTGACACCTACGCAGCCTCACTCAGCTCTTTCAAACCACTTTGAATGACTTTCACGAGGACATCAGGGTTGAAGAAGCTGTAGCTGGCATTGGTTTGCAGTCCCTCGAGGATCGTCTACCAGGGCTAGAGGTGCGACTCATGCCCCATCAGGTGAGAGGCAGTCCTCGCTCAAGTCTAACGCGATCAGATTATTGGTGTCCACTGGATGCTAGAGCAGGAACGCAAGACAGGATCTCCGGGCGGGATTCTTGGGGACGAGATGGGACTCGGAAAGGTTGGTGACCGCTTAGACTTCACTGACCATCGTCAGACCGTGCAAACCATTGCGACTATCGTCGCAAATCCCAGCACGATGCCAAAGATCAAGACCACCCTCATTATTCTCCCGGCCGCCTTGATGCAACAATGGAAGATGGAAATAGAGACGAAATCCAACTTGTCGGTCCTCATTTACCACGGCCCGAAGAAGACCAGAAGTGTCAATGCTTTGAAGAACGTCAATGTGGTAATAACTACCTACGGTACTATGACTGGTGAAAGACCGCACGATCCAGTGAGCACACTTCCTCTGCCTCTTGCTCACTCGCACAGGATGACGCAACGGAGCGCAAGAAAAAGAAGAGGAAGAAGCAACCCGGCGACACAGGCTGTGACTCATTCGTTTCAGACGACGAGGAGGCTTTTCAACCCCGCCGTAAAGCTGGAATCTTGTTTCAGATGGATTGGTACCGTATCGTCCTGGACGAGGCCGCCATCATACGCAACAAAAACACTATTGCATCCAAAGCTGTAGTCAAGCTAAAGGGTCGCATTCACTGGTGCTTGACGGTGCGTGATTCGCGATTGGCTATCGCTGAATCTTCTAGGGAACACTCATCTACAACAAGCTCGACGATATCTTTCCGTACCTTCGCTTCCTCGGCACCATCACATGGGATGACTTTCGTCCCAAGGTGTCGGCCCCTGCAGCACGAAGACCAACATTGGCTGCCAAGCGAGCGCAGGTGGGTCTAGCCATCCTATTGTGCTCACTCGCCCACTTAGGCGCTTTTGCGGACAGTCATGCTCCGCCGGACCAAAGAAAGCGAACTGAACGGCAAGAAGATTCTCCAACTTCCGCCCAAGACAGTGGAGATAGTTCAACTCGACTTCAGCTCCGAAGAACGAGCCATGTACGCCAGTGTCGAGAGACGTGCCCGAGTCAGGATGAACAAATATCTTCGAGCCGGGACTGTGCTCAAAAATTATCATGTCATTCTCGTCATGCTAATGCGACTTCGGCAGCTCTGTTGCCATCCATGGTTGTTGCGAGCGACGAAAAATCAAGTATCACCGGATGGTCTGGATCTGACAGTCACCGATGACGAAATCTTTGGCGACCTCGATGCCTCAAAAGGCAATGACGAGCAAGAATTCGGCCGAGCAGTGGCGCTCTTGGGTCAAGGATGGGTTGACAAGGTGTCGGATATGCTAAAGAAGCGTTACGATACGATGCTTCAAAATCCCCCTCCCGGTACCCAAGCGCGTACTGATGATGATGAGAACGACTACGTGAGCAGAATGCTGCAAGGCCAGGCTGACACACAGAATTGCCCAGTCTGCTTCGAGCCTTACACGGACGAACGCATCACCGCTTGCCAGCACTCGTTCTGTGAGTCAGATTCTGCGCCCCGCTGACGCACAGGTGCCCAATGTATCGAAGACGTCCTCAATAGACCTGCCAACGACCATCGAATGACAGACGACCAAGTCAACCGTGGTGTCTGCCTTTGCCCTTTGTGTCGAGCAGAGGTTACGAGGCAGCTCTTGTTCAGAGCTTTGGCCCTCTACAGACCTCCCGAGGATGACGAAGACGAAGACGAAGTAGAAGAGGATATCAAATCTGGCTCCAGCTCCGGCAAAAGATTGGTATGTCATTCGTCATGGATGCTCCTGACTCGCGCCAGTATGATGCTGGGGACATCAAACCGTCGAAAAAAGCCAAGATTGACAAAGGCAAGGGCAAAGCCGCAAAGAAAGAGATCGATGAGCTCGACGAAGACGATGAGCGCGGGATCGATCAAGTGGTACCGAGTACCAAGATGATAGAGATTGGTGAGCGAATTGATATGATTGCCCGTCAAATCCTGACGTGATGGTAGGGTTCATTCTAGATTCCATTTTCGAGGTAGAGGAAGCCCAAAAGACACTCATTTTCTGCTCTTTCGTCGAGATGCTCGATCTTGCTGCCTTATTTCTCGAACGACGTGGTATCCCGCATACCGTGTACACCGGCAAACTGTCGCAAGATGATCGAAGTGCTGCAGTTGCGGCCTTCAATGACAGCAAGGATCCCAACAGTCCGCGAGTCATGCTTATTTCGATGAAATGCGGCGGAGTCGGCCTGAACCTGACTGCTGCGAACAATGTCATCTGCTTGGACATGGCTTGGTCGCCTGCTGCGGAGCTGCAAGCCATCGACAGGGCGCATCGCATTGTGGGTGATGGTCTGCTCCGCGAAGACCCGACTGATCCCCTGGGAAGGGCCAGACGAGACCAGTGTCTGTAAAACGCTTGGTCATCAGAGATTCGGTGGATGAACGTATTTTGGCTCTGTGAGCGGATTGCCCGAAGCTGCAGAAGCGTGTTCTGACCTTGTCAGGCAACAGAAAAAGCAGAGTCTGGCAGATGGTGCACTTGGAGAAGGCGGTGGTGGAAAATTGGGCCGTTTGACAGCCCAGCAATTGGTCGCACTTTTCGGTCGAGACGATGAGTAGAATGTGCTGAGCCAGACTGTTTGCTTTGAGAATCAATTGCTCCGGAGGATATCGAAATTGGTCGAGAGGGCCGTACTGCCGGCGAGTGCTAGAACAGAAGGAAAAAAGATATCACACGGTGCACGAGACCTGCCCAACGAGAAGCTGGGCAATTGTATAGACCGATGGCTTCCGAGACTAGATGCTCACGTCTCTTGTACATACATAGCTAGATCGCCGACATGCCCTTTTTCATGCAATCCAATGTCAGTATCTCAATATCTGTGCACAGTCATGGGATGCAATGGTCCGTATACAAGGAATACAATCACTCTTCGGCACTCAGTCATCGTCACTGTCATCATCACTCTCGACGACTTTTCGACGCCCACCTTGATTCGGCGTCAGCGTGGACGAATCGCCTCGTTTGGAGATACTCACCTCGTCTTGGTGGAGCCGCTTTCTGCTTCATTGCCACTCCCGTTCCCCGTGTGCCACGCTTGGCACTTGTATCTGCCGCGGTCTCAGCGTCCACACCGTTATCATCCTCTTCATCGTCGTCGTCATCGTCGTCTCCAGGCATCGTTCTTCTCCTAGACTTGGCAGGAGGACGCTTAGCAGCTCGCCTCTTTGCAGCCTTAGTCTTCTTCAGCACATCGGCTTCAAGAGCCTGTTCTTCGAGACCCTTCGCTTGATGCTCAGCTAAAATCTGACACGAAGTCAGTAAATAACCGAGACAAGATTCACCGACACTCACCGCTTCAAACTCGTTAAGCTCTGTGTCGGGTCTATTTGGACTCTTGTTTGCTCGCGCCTGGAGGACAGTGTCAACGATGACGACATTTTTGAGCCGTCACACTTGCCTTGCTCAGGATCTCCTGGAATCTGCTGTAGAGGACTGGCTCGTGAAGTTTATCTTGGTAGAACGGCAAACTGGGGGCAAATTAGCGTTGCCATCATGGCGACTCACCCCTCGATGAGCTTCTTCATCGATCGCTCAGACTTGAATGGCAACAACGAGAGACAGAATGAAATGTCTCTCCATTGTCTCTCATCTGTCGCTAGCCTGAATCGCTGGCACAGCTTCTCCACGATGGCTTCAGCCTGTTTCTCCTGATATCAAAGTCAGCGTCAAGCATCAGCACGAGGCTTGTTGCTGACCTTCTCAATAAAGGTGAAAATGAACCGCATTGTCCGCTCAAACGTGTCTTCGTCGACAGCATGTGCGCCGATCGACAAGTGCGAAATGACATCCTGCAAGTTGTTGTAAAGTGCATTGTCTTTGGTCGATAATTCGGTGAAGAAGAGTTTGGCAAGGTCGGATATCCTCTGATCTGGGTCTTCCAGACATTTGGCCATCTCTCCGAGCTGACCTTTGACCTTGATCATTCCGTTCAGGATGAGATGCGTCAGAACCATGAGCGTGTTCTTCTTGACCACCAGGTCGGGGTCAGCAAGACCATGATATAGTCTGTCCGAGTTCTGATCTGTCAGCAAAAACTCAAGTAATCCGACTCACATCATCGATGATCGATCCGAAGCAAACTGCCAAGTCTCCGAGAGCAATGACAATATTGCTCCTCACAATGGGATCCTTGCTGGTCTCCAGGATCTTGAATAAGAGTTCGAGATGCGCCTCGCAGAATTGGGCACTGACACACATGAGCTTAGTCAAGGCCAAAGTGGCCGTTTGGCGAAGGGCAGGGGACTGTAGCGAAGTCAGCATGCCAATAATCCTCATGTTTCTCCCACTCACTCTATATCGCTTTGGACTGGCACAAATGTGGGCAATCATCGGTCCATACATAGCCAACAGACTGTGTTCCCCATACAGCAACTCCTTCTCTCGGATAGAGCTGATGAGGTCGCCAATGTCATCCTCGGCGTTGCCGGCGACTGCGTCAAGGTCATTCCCGTCTTTGTCTGCAGCCTTTTCGGCTGCTTTTTCTAAGAGGCATTAGTACTGCTGGCCCCCCATAGCATCGACCAACCCTTTGCCTTTTCATCCTTCCTACGCTTGAATTCTCGCTCCACCAATTCCAGATAGACGATATGCTTGATGGCGACGTGTCCGACGACGAACACGAGTTGAGCGAGGTTGAATGCCGGAGTGCCATCTCCTGCCGCACTCTGTTGCGATTCCGAGCGCGACATGCCAGTCGACTTCTGAGGCGTGGGAACGGAAAAGTCCAAGTCTCGCGCTGGGGTCCCTGGGGCAGGAAAAATCGGGCCAGAGGCAGGAGGAGCCAAGCTGTCGCCGGAGGGAATCGGAGACGCTTCCGCTTCAGCAGTTCCAGCATTCATGCTGTCCGCCGTGTCTGGCGGTGGTGCAGAAGATGACGATGGTGCGGAGAAAACTCGGTTGGTGAGGTTCTTGATTATCTGCCCACAAAGAGCATCTGGCTGCTCTCCCAAGAGATAAATAGTGTTGATCGCCTGCTCGGCTAGTCCGAACCTGACGGGATTAGCTATGGCATAAGCGGTGAGATTCACCATTGCGGAGACTGCGGCGCGTTCTGAATCATCTCTTGCAGCTTGAGGAAGATGGGGCTATCCATCGGTAGTCGCATCGTCTTGTCGGTAAGAGATCCTAGATAGTGAATCGGAATGCGCGATGTTGCACTCACCCTTAACCTTCTTCGCGCTCCCTCCGAGTCTCTGCAAGGCGATACACGTATACCTAGCCAGCACAAGGTCGTTCTGAGGATGTCTTAACAACGCCTTCTGATGAAGCCCAGCGACTCACCATCCCATGTGGTCCCAGACCGACTTTCAATAACGGTTCCACTCTCTCGCTGACCACCTCCCGCCTGGCAATGGCCAGCATGCCGAGGATGATGATCGCGCCTTGACGCTGAGGTTTGGGAATCTCCTGGTCGGTGCCTTGGCGTTGCATGAGTTTCGGCTCAGTCCTGCGGGGCAGGACTCACTATAAACTTGCCAAAGCTTGTTGATGACATCCGGGTGAACACCGCCATCCACTACCATAGTTCTCATCAATTCTTCAAGACTGGTGAGCTCGGCCAGTGTAGCGCCGTAGGTACGCCTGATACTATCAACATCGTTACGCATAAGGTATGACTCACTCGATCATGTTCTTGGCGATTCGATTGACCTGTTGTTTTGGTGCCAGATCCGGGACTACGTCAAAGTACAGATTGCGATAAACTTCGATCAAGCTCGCCCTGATACCACGCCCGTCCATCCCCTCTTCCACTGACGAAGTCGTGTTGTTGTCCTTGGTCCAGATGAGGTGCAGCATTGTCTTGATGCCAGTTTCAGCGCTCGATATGTTGTACTCGTAGGCAGTTCTGAAGAACCGCATGGACTCTAATACTTCTGTCTTCGTAGTCGAGACCAGGAGCTGACACAGCGTAGGCACAGCAGACTCAATCTGGTTGATGAACTTTAAGGCATCCGAGTAGTACTTTTTGGTGAGTCGAAGCTTGGTGACAAGGGCAGGGTCGAGGGAAGTCTGCTCGGCCGCTACGGCTGCCAGGTCCGCAGCTGAGACTCGAGGTTTCTTCTTCCTGGAGGGCGAATTAGTTGCCGAGCCAGGCTCTTCTGTATCGGCAGACTTGTCGGCGGAGTCCTCTCCCCCTTCTTCGGCTTCGTCTTTGACGTTTTCCTCGTCCGAGTCCTCATCTTCGGACAACCCTGCATCTCTCCTAGCCTTTTCCATCTCGATGGTGTCCACCTTTTTCAGCTCCTCGCAGACCTTATCGTACCTTTCTTGCCATTCTTCAAGATTCAGTGTGCCACCATGCAATGCACCGAATGGATGGGTCTCGAGCAGTTTGCACAAGAGTTGAATGGAATATCGTCTGGCGGAAGACGTCTTGTCCTCGAGTGTCCGAATAGTGAGCTCAGTGATTTGAGCTCTCTGTTTCGGAAATTTGGTGGGCAGGCTGGAGAGAGTGAGCCGGACTCGCTAGAGAGCACTCACTCGCACTGCTTGATTATCGTCGTCAGGACCTTGCATCTGACCCAAGAGTTGAGGTCGAGGTATCTTTCCATCAGCAGACCGAAGAACCGCTTGATCTGCTTCTTCTTCTGCTCTTCGTCCCCCTCGTCAGACGAGGAGATGTCCTTGATGAGCAGACCGATGATCTCGACCAGAGCCATTCGCATGGGATGCGCCTGATCAAGTCAGCGTTAATCATTATCCCAACCCACTTCGCTATCGAGATGCGCAAGGAGCAGTGGCATCTGTTTCTGGACGACTCGTGGAGACAATTCTGCAAGTCGGACCAAGAATCGGGAAAAGCTCCTTGGACCCTTGGCATCATTGTGCGCAAATGTCTTGCTCGAGACCTCACGCAATACCTCTTCGCCTAGCTGAGGGAAATCGAATTCCTTTTCCAAAATTGCTAGAAGCTCCGCCATGGGTTCGGACAAGTGCTCAAAGTAAGTCAGATTCTGAATGACGGAGGTTTGGGCTCCAAAGGCGTGCCCATGGAATTTAACGGCAAGACAGATGACCTTGTAGACACCAAGTCGAATGTCCTGAGATTTGAGATGCTGCTCCGACTCGCAAAGTTGGTATGCTGGCCTGACAAAGCACGAGATGAACGCTTCCTTTTCCGACGTTGTTCTCCAAATCCGCGAAGTGGGGAGTCTTAGGGCTCGATGCATGGCTCCAAGAACCGGAGGAAGATGGTCCGCCCAGACGAATGACGTGGTCGATGAGGAAGACTTCTTCTTGCCCATTCCTTTCTTCGGCCGTGCAACTTCCTCGCCTGCTCTTCCAGCACCCTTCTCAGCGACAGCAACAAACCATTGTAGCAGAAACGCCCATCGCTCCAAGGGAGCTTTATGGACCAACGGCGCATCCGCATCCTCATCCATTGATCCAGGAGCCGTCATACTAACGACTGCCGAGGTATGCTGTCCTAGTCCAGAAAGAATGACATCGAGTAGTTTTGTCATGATAGTTCCTCCCACGCATGGCGATTCGGCATGTTTGAGGGTTGAAGCAAAAACATCAAAGGTGATGTTTGAGGCATTGGAGATGGCATCAGGATCATGAATCACAGTCTCTATGGCCGATGAGAGGTGAGCGTCGAGAGCTGATTCCGATAAGGATGGCACATCGAGTTCAGAGGCAATGTTGAAGGACGAGACGTCTGATGCGAGGGAGAGGAGTTCCTCCTGGAGATTGAAATCGTCCGCCATGGTATGTGGGGCTTTTGATCCTGACAGAGGCTCTCTAAGGCCTCTCACAGCGCTGGCGAGGCTGTTGAGTGTCGCTCTGACAGTCTTAGGGAGCGAAATCGAGATTGAAATGAGTTGATTTGTTTATTCGACGCGTCTGCAATTCGTGGTAAAACCCACGTGGCAGGTGTCATAGGCTATTGCACATGGCCTGTAGGTTGGAGCATACATCGACTTCGCAGCTATGCAAAAGATGTGGCCATGTGCAGCCTTATGCGACCCATACTCTAGATCTCTCCGTATTTTCCGTCGCGGAAGACCTTTTCCATGTGAGCCACAATGTTCTCCAAAGCCGTCAACCATTCCTCCATTTTGACCTTGACAACGTCCTCCGGAGAGCCAAGTTTGGGGTAAAACGTTGCACGGTATGGACACGCTTTCATTGCGAGCTGTATTGCAGACGCCAGACGTCCCCCCGAAAGAATAAGATGGAGGCAGAGAAGGCTCATGTTCAGCGCACTCCGAGAAAGGCACTTCGCACTCACGTAAAAGACTGGTCGGATCATCATTCCATGCCACTTTTTCAAGCTCGCTTCATAGCCCTTGGTGAAGCTAGTACTGAGTTCCTCCTCTGGATTCTGCAGGTTGGATCGCAGGCCTGGTTACCATGAGCGGAGTGAAAGCCTGCCGCGCGTCTGACGGCACACTCACCGACAGCCGTGAACTTCAATCCTCTCAAAAGCCACATCAGCCCCGAGGTCGTGTCTCTGTCCTTCTCTTTCGGGTGCTGAGCTTTGTCCGTAGCCAAAAGGGACTCGAGCGTTTTGGCAGACTCGGGGTTTGCAGCGAGGAACTTTCGGATTTTCTGGAGGGGGAAGCGGTCAGTTACTGACAGGTTGATCCCGATGCCGTCGAAGGTGATACAGATGGTCGTCGATGGAGATCGCTCATGTGACTTGGGACTCACCGCGATGTTTCCGGTCAAGTCATTGACGACAACGCTGAAAGCGGGATTGCCAAAAAGCCCTAGATTGCGAGGATCAGAGTGTTTCCTCGGCTGGAGCCTCATCCTCACCAAAGATCTTGACCAGGTTCTCACTAGCCTCGCAAAAGGCAGCTGTGTCCACTCCATCCTCTGTGATGGGCACATCCACGTAGGACTATAGGAGCGTCAGTGAGGTTCAGAGAGGTTTCAGCTGGAAGGGAGTTCAGTGGATTGGGGAGTGCCAGCAGCCTGTGTGTATTGGAGCAATCGGATATCGCGACTAGCGCTGCCTGTAACCCAACCCGGCTCCGCCAGACGACATACCTTGGTGATAGTCTCGAAGAATTGTTGGTTCTCGCTCATGGTGATTGGTGGGATCTTATCCGGCAATTGAAGACGCAGGTGCGGATCGAAGTAAATTGAGTCCGCCTTGGCTGACCTGTACTGCGTTCTCGAGGGAGCACAACGAGTCAAGACAATGGTAGAACAAAGCAGCGGACACAATCTGTAGATCACTCGCCGCACCCACCCTTGAGACGCGGTCAGGCTTGGTCAAGCCTCGCCACGTGCTGTTTTGGCCCAGGCGCCTATCGCCTCTCGGAGAAACTCCGAAAGGGAGTTAGGCAATTTAACAAGGTGATCGCTGTGTGGTACGGGAGACAGCAACAACGAAGAGAGAGGTCGTCTTCTGACAGTTTTGTTTGGACGAAAGCATTGAAGGTTGGACAGCCAACGCACCTTAGATACCCCCATCAACGACCGTATACTTTCCCATTCCGAGCCTTCCCCTCCAGTCCAGTAAAGAAGTGACTCCGGCGTAACACGCGACCTCGCAGCCGATCTCGAAATCTAAATTGAACGCTCTTTAAGCTGCTCAGGACTCGCTTCGGTTCTGGTCTGCAGAGCATTACTCTGCCCGCCGAACCGACCAGCTCAGCTACTGTACTTTAGTCTATCGACCTTCGCCACGGATCGTTACCCTGGATTCTCGCCCACATCATTGCCATGACATCTACCGCTCCTCCTCCCACTCGCCGGACGACCTCCCTCAGTGGCTCCGCTAGACTGTCACTGTCCGTAGGTAGGACGGAAAGATCTCCCTCAGGGGCTTCAGCGGAGCGTCATCCACTCAGACAGGAGTGAGCTACCCTCTTGCCTTCAGATGGCGTTCCTGACGAAAATTTCACAGATGGTCAATATCGTATGTCCACCGGCCGCCAGGTGCCAAGGTAGATTATGAGAAGGAGATCAAGCGGATTGCAAAGTTCGGATCTGTCAGTGATATCTCTAGTGATCCGTTCGTCAAGCTAACGGCCTCACGTCTCCGCTTTTGACCTTTAGATCGAGTCCTTTCTGCACCTCTACTCTCACCTGACCCCGCCGAACGAACTGCCAGCGGTGACCGACCTGCTTGTCTTTGTCGGACGTATAGGCAGACCTGGCGTCTGGGAAGAGATGCGAGAGTGAGTCGCAGACATGCAAGGTAACCTGATATTGACGTCGACCGCTCAGTGGAGGAAAATTTACCCTTCGGCTAGCTCATCCCGTCACTCCTCTGCTCTTCGAGACTCTCCTGTTTTCCCTTTTGGGCGACCAGTTTGACGACGCGGATGCCGTCGTGGGCTGCGTGCTCAGTGTGAGACAGACCGAGGATATCATGAGCGTTTGGGTCGAGGAGGAAGGAGAGGGCGTCAAATCTGGCGCTCTGAGGTGCGCTCCGCGATCCGCAAAAACTATTATGGCTGAAACTCCGCAGAGAGAAGATCTTGTCTCTACTCTCTCTCCCCCCCGGAACCAACTGCGAATACAAATCCAACCGAGCCCTCCTTGACGCAGCTTCCAAACCTCACGTACCGGCCGCTGCCGATGGTAATGCTCATCCTCATCACCAAAACCACTCTCACTCACATCGTGAGGGACACATCAGTAGAGATCATTCGCATCGCGAGAGGGATAGGGAGAGAGACAGACCGAGAGAGGGAGACAAGGACCGAGCGAAAGAGCACACACCATGGGACGGTGGCATTCCCGGTGGACATCTCGCGGGAGGAAATGGAGGCGAGTTTGACCGAGAGCGCACACCTTCCAGCAGGCATGGACATGGCTGGAATCAACATCATCACACACATAATAATCAATGGCATCCACCACGAGACCGTGGAGATCGCGAGCGAGGAGAACCACGAGAGGGTCGAGAAGGTGGTCGGGGACCAAGAGAAGAGAGGGATAGAGAATCCTTTGTACAGAAAAGAGAGAATGGATGGTAAGGCTGACGGGGTCGGTGCACGTAGGCACGCGAGATATCTGCTCTCTGGGTCTTTAAATGGGGCTCACAATGCACATCCTGAGATGCCCACCTGGTCCGCGTCGCGGGACTTTGTGGCATTTTGTTCAGAAACAGCGGTGTGACGTCTTTTCAGTCCAGAATGAGATGAGATTGAACTCTGCCACTCTTTCCGTTGCTTCGATTGATTAACTTTGGTTTTCGACTTCTGACAGCTGTACATCATGCCGCAGGTGAGCAAGTCAAACTTCGCCCTTGAGCGCCTCATCGGCGACCCTCTGATCTGAACAAGCTCGTCGTGCATTAAGATTGATGATACCGATCTTCCAATTGCACTCTGCGCTCCCAATCCCTTGTGGAGCCGCCTGTTGACGCCTGTTGTCTGAAGATTAAATACCTCTTGTTCGACTGCGACAACACATTGGTCCTTTCGGAGCCGTTAGCCTTCGAATCATGTACGGAACTTGGCAACTTGATCCTCAAGCAACACTTGCCAGCTGATCCTGCTCCCTTTCAATACACCGAGTCCGAGCTCCAGGAGGAATTCGTCGGTCTCAACTTTCGAGGGCTTGTCACAACGCTTGGACAGAAGCATGGATTCGAAGTGCCCCCTACCGAGTTAGACGACTGGGTCTCGAGAGAACTGGAGTCCACGACGTCGAAACTCGCTGCACGAGCTGTTCCTTGTGAAGGCGTGATGGAGGTTCTAGACAAGCTTCAGTCCGAACACAAATACGGTCTCGCTGTGGTCTCTTCCTCCGCCATGTCTAGGGTCCAAGCTGCTCTCAAAAAGACTGATCAAACAAAGTACTTTGGCGACAGAGTCTTTTCTGCTGCCTCTATGGAGCCACCCACTTCTAAACCAGACCCTGCAGTCTACCTCCACGCTTGCGAAAAGCTGGGAGTCAAACCCGAAGAATGTGTCGCCATCGAGGACTCCAAGTCTGGAGCAACGGCAGCTATGAGAGCTGGCATTCACGTCCTCGGATACGTTGGACCTTACTATGACGACGGTGGCATCGAAAAGGTCAAACAGATGGAGAAGACCTTGACGCAGGATTGCAAGGCTGAAGGAGTGATGCATCATTGGAAGGATTTTGAAGACTGGATAAGGAAGATTGAGGCCGCTTGATCTAGCGGATTGAGACCAAAGGAGGATATCCCCTGGAGGAGTGTGAGATTTCAGTCTCTTAGCCACACTCATAGACATTGTATGGCATCGTAGCAGGGGACCAATGCATTGTTCCATCACGGAGTCCAGCAAGGTCCTCGAGAAACGTTGCATCGCGGGTCCCTCGTTCGGCTTCCGCGATGACGTTCGGGAGCTCCAGTTTTCGAATTTCCACGTCGTCAAGTCCTGCAATTCAAGCTTTCCTTTGTCGAGCTCTCACCACAGCTCGCCTCTCAGTGAAGCAGCTTCTGTGCTGCTAGGGATGTCGAACGGAATCGCTCCGAGCTAGAGGCGGAACTGAGAGTGACTCTAGAAGAACTCGCGTCTGTCAACATGGCCAAATTTCAGCGAGGTCCGACCCAGCATTCCCTGCTCTCCATTGCATGCTTTCCTCTCCTGCTCCTCCTTCACCTGCTCTTTACACTATTTTCTCTCTGCTTGAGGATCAGCGAAGTTTTCGTCAAGCATAAAAGTTTGGCGCACACGCCTAAAGATCCGCCTGCACATGTAGCTGTTGTCTTTCTCTGTGGATCGGAGGTGGATGAACGGTCAGAATTGAGTGAAACTCCCAGGCGGCGAGGACGGCAGCGACATGCAGGGATGCGACTTCGACGGAAAGCGCATCAATATGACGGCGCATTGATGGAGTCCGTCGCGCGAGTCATCTCATGGGCTAGCCTAGCTGGAATTTCAGAGCTCAGTATTTACGACAATCACGGTGAGCTGCTTGACCACAGTTGATCTCGGTCCATCAATGCTTACCTGTCAAGGGGTCCTGGACGACTGTAGGGATGCAATAGTATCCCAGTATCAACGACTCCCGGTCTCTCCGCCGGACTCTCGCTCTCCGTCCCCTCGCAGATCCGCCAAATCGACTTTGGTAAGTCAGCCCTTCTCGGCTCAAATTTGTTCACGCTTGCAGCAGGCACCACAGAATGGCCTCGGACAGACAAGCTACGCAGATGTGGTGAAGAAAGATACTGTTCACGAGCCATTCGACCCTGTCACTTCGTTCACTGTCTTTGCACCCAACACAAAACCGCTACATGTGCATCTGCTTACGTCGGATTCGAGGGAGATCTTGGCGCATATTGCGAGGGAGGAGAGGGCAGCATCACCACGGGAGACGATTTCGCAACAAAGTCTAGACGAGCGGGTACGAGGTGAGTGACTATGTGATGGCGTGCCTCGATTGGCAAACTGTTAACCCTTGAGTCAGAAACCCTCCAACTGAGCTGTGATCCCGAGCTCCTCCTTGTTCACCGGATCAAACGACCGTCGTTTTTGGGCTCTCTGCTGGCTCGCGCTCCGCCAGAGCTAGGTGGCTTCCCCTGCTGGCCGCTTCGCATCACCGAGATCTAGTGAGCGGGATTCTGACACTCGGGAGATTCACTGAAGCCCCGTCTAGCATGCATCCGACTCCATTACCTATACCCAGCATGCTCATGGATATTTTTTCACCCTTACTGCAACGTTCTCGCACGTCCTCCCTCTCCTTGCTTCGGAAGACGGCAAAGCGATTCCCCCGTCTCGCAAGCCGCGAATCGAGTGAATCTGGCGTGCTGCACAAATCAGAATGGGATGGAGCAATGAAAGCGTGGCAAAACGTCGAGCAGAGGCTTGGCAAGTAGGTCAGATAGGTTCTTACTCCATATCATGCCGCCTCTCGCGACCAGGGAGAGCGATCTATCTCTGGGGAGACATCGCCCTCGGATTTATGCAAAGCATGCATTCCCTATATGCATCTAGTAGACGTATGCAAGGATCTTTCCACCAGTCTGGAAGGGGAAAGTCAGTTTCAATCTGAAGCATTGCAGGCCACACTCACGTGCTTTCGCCTGGCCTCCTCGTGGTCCATGATTCCAGCAGAGGTAGTGAGGATGATCTTTCCGAAGGATCGAGCGGGAAGGAGCAAGTTGACCCACTTCTCGACTGAGTGACAGGTCAGTAGGCATCTTGAGAAGCGTGGACATTCGACTCACTCTCGTCGACTCCGACGTTGAAGCGGGGAGAGATGACGCCACACTTGTTCAATCGTCCGTTGAGCTGGATGACGACCTTGCCGGATCGGTGATCGTCAATGATCTCAAATTCGCCAATGTATCCTGCATTCAAGTCAGCGTTTGTAACGATCGAGGCATGACCCGAGGCAAGTGGCTGAAGCAAGAACGGAAATAGAGAACTGCTGTCCTCCCCCAATCAGCCCCCAAGACTGTATGCCCGGCCGTGCGGCCTTGACTCGTCAAGAGGGATTAGTATGAGGAGGGCAATCCCATGAATGAGATCCTTGATTCACTCTTCCGGAGACTTAAAGCCTCCACTCGGTGGGGTAAGAGTGCGAGAGGTGGCAGTTATACTCCGGAGGTAGCCTTGGAGGAACGGCAAAGATATGAACTCCCACTCACCGTGCTTCTGCATGACGGATAAGACCTTGACGACGACCTTGGAGCTGGGTCGGATGAGAACCTGACGTTTACCCCTTCGCTCGGCGTTGACGATGTTGTTCTGAGGCGAGAAATCAGTTCAATGTTCTTGGCTCGTCCCAGATCTCAGCAAAGTCCGCCTGCGTGCTCGCTGCCTCTCCAATGCTCAGTTGTCAACTCACCATGGCATCGTTAAGAACGGAGACTCGGACCATTTTGAAGGATGCCTAGTTGAAATAGACTGGTAGCAAGGAGCTTTTGTGAGGGAAAGATGCGATGCGCTTGAGCTTGTGGACTTGATCTGCTCTACTCGATCCGGGTGTGCCTTTCGACAGCCGCAAAGAGTTTTGTGAATGAAGAGATAGAAAGAGGTAGAGGTTGTTACTTCAAAGCAGCGACGAGAGACCAGCTGAAATTTGGCAACTCGAAGAATTGCCACGCGGCTTCGGGAGTTTCGTACAAGGGAGAAGTCATATTCCCGATGGACTGGCTGATGTGGCACCTTTTCCCGAAGCGGCGGATGCCGCCGAAGCCGGCCGCGGGGTGTCTGAAATGTTCGAGTTGTAATACGCGATATCGCTCACTAGCCGACTAAGAATGACAGCGACGACGACATCATGACAGAGCAGGCATTAAAAGGCCCGAAAGCGAGTGGAAAGGTCTTGTCGAACACAAAGACTCGGGGTGAGGCTCTGGATCGAGCTAGGATGGACAAGCAGGTTGTCAAAGCCGTTATGGTTTCACCTTTGATTGTTCCCTGGTGAGCACAATAGCACGGAATGACAGTGCGCACAAGATACGACTAAGGCTGACGATGTGCCTCGCCAGGCCGTCCATACCGAATCATCTACAGAAAGCTGTCCTCTCTTCCCTACCTACCCTCATACCAGACAGTATCCCCGCATACCACGTCGACAGAGCCAGATGCAAGCACTTCAACCAGGCGCAGAGAAGAAAAGAGAAGAAACGGCAAAAGGCAGCCGTGGACAAGCAATTAGAAGAGGAGAACCATGGAGAGGATCCCAGACTTTCGACGCCCCAACGGCCGAATGATAATAGCTTTCGAGACAGTCAAGCAATCGGGAAAGCAGACGACAAACCTGCCCATCCTCCTCCTAAAATCCCCGAGGCTCCGGATGTTCTTCAACATTTGATTTTCGGTATCAATGAGACCATCAAAGTATTGGAGAGGTCCATCGATGATCTTAAACTGCGGTTGATGCTCATGGCAGATGCGATCAATGGGAACCTTCAGTTGGCCACTACGTCACTCCCCTTGAACTCCAATGGTTTGTTGCCTACGGCACCGTCCGACTCATCAGCTCGAACACAAGGTATCTCCATGACCGAATCTCTCGGGGCTCGTCTATATCCCCCAGCCTTCATTATCGTCCCGCTTCTCTCTATATCTCCCCAGACGCTCGTCAGTGCCATCCCGCAGTATTGTGCGACATACAACGCACTGGTGTATCAGTGGATCCAATTGGGCAAGATCATTGAGACCAGGATGAAGAAAGATCAGCGGACAATCATTGGAGAACCCAGAGAGGAAATCAGAGTCGTAGCGTTGGGTGATGTGGAGCTTGAGATCGCCAGAATGGTCGGTCTCAGGCGAGTCGCGTGTACCGCTGTGCGGGTGAGTTAGTCTGGGCTCTGTCTCGTTCCTTGCTGATTGGACGTAGTCCTCCCATCCCGATTTGAAGATACTATCGGAGCTGTTGCCCAAGTCCGCGCTTCATCCCCCGAGACATCAAATCACACTCCCGCACCCGACATCGAATGTCCGAGTCCATTGTGCACAGAGGGATCGAGGACCAGCACAGAGGGGGCAAGGCCCTGGATCATCAGCCGCCGTCCCGGACGAGGCGCATGATATGAGTCCATTGATACCGGAAGTCCACTACACCCCGCTCACCATCAAAGGCATCACGACATCCGCTCCTGTCGATGGTCAAGCGAGAAAAGCAAAGCGGCTGGAGGAAGTACGAGCGCGGAGGAAAGTTGTCAAGGAACGCAGAAGGGCAATGAGGCTCAAGGAGATGAAGCTCGGTGTGAAAGGTCTGAAAGTGGCGTCGAACTTGAAGAGCAAGCAGAACGGAAAGACGAGACGGAGTAAGCCTGCCGCGTCTGTTGCCTAGACCTCCGCGGACCAAGCATGCGTCTTAAGACCCATGCATGCCTCTTCCTACACACTGTCTTCTTCTACTGCGTCTGTGGTCCGTAACCCCGGAGTCCCTCTGCAAAGCCCCACTCGGTCTCTGAGCTCTTTGAGTCAGAAATTTTGACGCCGTCATTGGAGATCGTAGCGATTTGGTACTACCCGGAGCGTCAATCCTGGCACTTTCCATCTCTGCCTGCTGCTCACCTTGTTCAAACTCCTGGCATCACGGTAGAACAAAACCTTCATACATGTATCCAGGAGCTCTTCGGCCTCTTGACCTGTCAACAAAGGGCCTTTGCCATCGACGCCAGCCTTCGCCTCGTACGCTTCACGTAGAAGAGGCTGGGCGATATGAGCGCCAATTCCAGTGGCTAGTGTCGGAGCGGAGTAGGTCGTCCCAAGGAGGTCGACGTAGGCGAGGAAACTGTATCAGAGTGAGGAGACGGCTGGAGATTATCACACACCTCTCTTTCTTCTCCTTGTCCCAGCCACCGACGAGAATCGCATTCCACAACGGGTTCACTTTGCTCCTGCGAGCATAATACAGGTTCGAGAGGTAGGTGTAGATATTTTGAGGGGAGAATGGTGGATGGGTGTCTGTGAGAGAGACGGAACGATCTGCGCGGCTAAGCAGTGCTGTCAGCATAGCCGATCCTGAGCTAACATTGGGATGGACCTACAGCGTGGCATCAAGCAGCTTTGTCATGTACTGAAAATCGGACATATCCCCCGCGACTGCCAAACAAGTATTGTCGCCGAGAGGATGGAGACGCTGAATGTCTTTGAACCGAGCCAAGGAACCGTACGAAGCTGAGGGGCCTCGCATCAGTATTTGTCCGATCTCCTGTCAGGAAGTGGACTGACCAAGATTGTCCGCTGCAAGCATGACTCCACCCTCGTACTTGATCCCCAGGACACTGGTACCAGTCACGATCGGTTGTCTGGGCCAGTGAGCATGGCTCAATGATCAAAGTGAAGAACTCACTGTGTATGAGCTCGGGGAGCATGGGTTGACTGAGGACGAGGCGGTTCAGGAAGTGTAGAATAAGCGTCAAAAGCATTGCGGGTGGATGGCACAGCTTGAAAGCTGTGAAGCTGATGAGACGTATCAGCGTTTCCTCTATCCGATGGTATGACTGTGAACAAGAGACAGAGTTGCGAGATGAACTGCACTACAAGTGGTCATCACTCACTTGGTTCATGTTGGTTGAGGGGCGATTTGCGTGAAAACCTCACAACTGACAGCTGAATGTCAGACGCTGGGTAATACGTGCTCAAAGAATGAGTTTGAGGTCTGACTTGATCTGTGACTCAAAGCAGCCGTTCAATGCTTTACAACAACTGATCAATCACAACGCATACGGATGAATGGACGCGAATGCGGGTTGCATTGAGCCAAGAGTGACGTGGCGCGTTGAGCGGTACGCTGATAGCATTGATTCCGCCTCACAGCCACACTATGTTTTGGTCTCGTTCGGGGGAATTTTGACGTCACAAAAGCCCATCCAACTGATCGTCGCCCATCCCTCAATCTTGCTGCGCTCGCTCTTTCCAAGTTGAACCCGTCAGACTCATCTCAACAAGTCACGAATTGCTAGACAACACAAACTGGTACCATTCGAGCAGTCCTCATAAAATTCAACATGGACAAAACATCCTATCCACCTCAACCATCCATCGAATCCACCTATGTGGCAATGCAGCCGACCAAACAAGCGACCATGAGTGAGTATGAGTGGGTAAAGACGAGGGGCGAGGACCTATCTTCGAAACGGACCTCATTTTAATGTCTCGGATCGTGGCTCTCACTGTCGCTGACACTGCTGTCAGACGCTGCTAAGCCTTCCGACGGAGTATCGAAGCAATCCGAAGAGACATTGCGTCTTCGAGGAGGATGTCCCGGTGCGTTCGGCTCAGAGCAGACGGGAGAAGACCCGCCTTGTTGTTGGTGCGGATGGGCATAAGCTGACTGGGCGACCGTGTTTCTCTCATTTGATAGGTCGTTTGTGTGGTCTGCGTGAGTTGATTTCGGTCATCGCCAGAATGCACCTGTGCTGACGACTTCTAAGCCATTTTGCCCTGCCAGTGAGTCTCGGCTACAGTTCGAACGCCCTATTCCGTTCTCGTGCACTGAAAACAATCTAGCTGCGACATCTGCATCATCCCCATCCCCTGCTGCTAAGGCGGTAGGAGTGGAGGCACGAAGTTCGCTTGGGATAAGCCCAATCTCGATCCTTCAATTTTGACGAATTCCGCCGAAAAGCCAAGCTGTAGCTAATCCTGACATCTATACATGTATCTCTTCAATGATCTACTGGCAGCAACTCACAGACCCCTATACGAGTTCTGGCTTTAAGTCATTACCTTTGTCAAGAGGGCGTAAAAAAGAAGCCAGAGTCGTCCTTTCAGCTTGACTACTCCAGTTTGAAATCAACCTTCATGACTCGCGATCATGGACGACTTTGACCGAGTGACATTACACTTACAAGGTCGCCCCTCACCATGCGACTCAATTCGCGAGGCACGATTCCTGAGCCAGACAGGGAAGGTTATTTGACTTGGTATCCGTCAGCATTCCCCGATACACTGGTCGAAACGTGGTATAGGATCAACGGATCCCTTGGACAAGCTGGAACGAGCTCCGGAGCTCGTGCCCCTGTCGTTGTTCTTCACGGTGGGCCAGGTGCATGTCATAACTATCTGTTGGACTATCTGGAGCTGTTGGGTTCTGGTAGGGCCATTATCATGTACGAGTGAGTCCTCTTTCTCTTCCCCGCTGGGTGGGCGTCCCTCGTCGCTGATCACTTTTGCAGCCAAGTAGGATGTGGACGGTCTACACGCTTGGAGGACGACACGTATGCAGACCTTTGGGTCAAAGAGACATTCGTAGAGGAGCTTCATCGACTCATCAGGTGCTTGGGGCTGAGTCAAGGTGAGTACATTGACCTGCACTCGGACTTGCTCAAGCTTCATCATCCCCGCCTGTAGTAGCATTACTTGGGTAAGTCAGCTGGAGGAGATGTCAGCTGGAGGAAGAGAAGTTACTGCCGCTGATCGCGCTGACCACGTCAGCCAATCATGGGGTACGTGTCTCTTGTGATGTCTGGAGTCTACTGACCCCTTCCACGACCTACAGGCGGTGATCTTGCCATGTCGTACGCCTCAGCTTATCCGGAACATGTCACCTCCCTCGTCGTGTCGTCTGGCCTCAATTCTGGCAAAGATGCCGCCCAAGCCTGTATCGGGCGAGTGGCAGAACTCCCAGCAGAGCACCAAAGTGCCATCGAACGAGCAATCGCGACAAGCGAATACGAATCGGAAGACTACACCAAGGCATCTCAGGTGGACATTGTCGCGGATCGTAGTCATCGTCGTGCTAACCAGATTACAGGAATACTATGATCGATTTGTCGTCGATGACAACACTGCGCCGGATCATGTCAAGTTCTCATTCCAACAACTGTCCTCACATGTCTACCGTGAGTCTGGACCCCATAGCGTGATTGACTAGGATCAAGGTCGCAGTGAGTGCCACTACCGTTCGAAGCTCCTAATCTGCGGGGAAATCCTGAAGCGCCTTGCCTGTCTCGAGGCCATTGCTGATGTAGCCAAGTGTGGGGCCAGTCGGAATTCGCTGCAGATGGCAATCTCCTACGGACTCATATCGAAAACATTTGGAGGATTACCTGTCCAACTCTGGTCATCTATGGGTCGCAGGATGAGCTCGCTGCGAACCAGCCGAGACTATACGCAGCCCTGACGGGGTGTAAGGAGAAGCACATGGTCGTGATACAGGGGGGAAAGCACCTGACATGGCTCGATGATCCTGATGGCTACTTCCGTAAGTGGAACCATGGCTTGCAAGGTATGCTGACCATAGGTCAGGGGCCATTGAGACGTTTTGGATGCGTCATCCATGAGACGCGGATCACACGTGCACTTATGAGCGCTATGCTTTGAGCTGACCGTTGCTATGAAGAAATTAGATGCATATTCCTTCCGCTCAGTTTCTGATCTCCCAGCCCTAGTAAGACGTCAGGCACAGATCATTTAACGAACAGCCTACTCACACCCCAATAGCCACCGAGGCCAGGACGTCCAGGCAGCCTCGTGTGGACTGGATACCCAGTCAAAAAGCTGAATGGATTAGCTTTGGGCATGTATTGGATACCTGGCTCACCCTCCTAGTCCACAGTATCGTCGCCAAGCTGCTGCGGTATTGTCGATACCCATTCCAGATCCCCAGGCTAGGGGCGTGCCTAGAGGATGCGGCAGACCCATGCCCTGGATGATCAGTGATGCTCCCATTTGCTCGTACACCCACCCCTGCTCCAATCCCAACATTGGGTCCAGGGTATCGAGTCCTGACGGCGGGATAGATCGCTAGTCTTCCTCCACCCGGCAGAACAACGGTTGGAAAGGGAATTCTGAGGGATCAGGGTTCTACTGTTGAGGAGGAGGTGGCAGGCTTACTCTTGAGGACTCACATTGGGGTGATGTATCATGTGAGGATTGATGTTCATAGGCATATCGGAAGTTGTTCAGGATGGTTGTTTGTGCGACAAGTCGAAGGTTAGAGATGAGGGGTTAGGGAAGAGACGCTCGATTGAGACCTTTCTTGTGTCCCTGAGCACTGACAGCGATCCTTTGTCCTGGCAGACTTCGTCAAAGTGCCTTTGAGACGGCAGGATCATCGCCTGAAAGGAATCTCAATCCTGGCCCATGATCTAAAGAGCTGCATTCAGGTCGACAGGAGCTTAGTCCGCTCCGGTGCTAATCTGTCGTCGAACTCGTCTTTCAAACAATGACAATGGCTCGGTACCCTCGAAATCCGCCAATCCACTTCCAATCATCGTAGGATCTGAGGGAGCTTCTTGCTCTGATGCCGATTCCAACAGCTTATGCAGTGATGGTACACTGTATCTCGCCGCTCTGCCCGGTTCCTCGGCTGTCCTGGTGAAGTCGGTCGAGCCCATTGCCTTCTTGGCGTCTGCTGATGATTGTGTGCCGTTCAACGAAGGGGTAAGTCTGGCCTGAGGACTGATATTGTAGACGACATTTTCGTCGTAATCCGATGGAGCGCTGTCCATGTCCGCGGATAAGTTGTCAAAGTAGAGACCTCCTTCAGGCAATTTGAGTCTCTTCGCACTCTCGCTGTGATATGAACCCTCGTCGTCGACACTGAGCTCGAAAGGCGGCGAATCCATCCCAATTCGTGGCGGCTCTTGAACCGTACCTTCGACGTCTACAGACCCGACAGATAAATGCGCAGGTACAAGGGGAGTTGGGGAAATGACGAGATCAACAGGTTGAGGTCCGACAGGAGGAGACTTTGATACATTTACTTGTTTGATGGGATGTGGCACGATCGACCGGGCTATCGTCATAGGTAGTCGTGCGGCCAAGTGAGCTTCCGCTTCAGGTGGAGTTATTGCCGAGATTGGGAGAGCCTCATGCGATCTGACCAGAAGGGCCGAGTTGGCGATCGGTGTTGGCGGTCGAATGGCCGCTTTTCGCATCTTCCGTTTGGAGTTTTGGTGCTCTTGTAGAGACTGCGCGTATCAGCAATGAGGGTCCCAAGGCGCTCACCAGTGGCTTGGGCCTGGTCTTCCCTTTCTCGGAGCCATGAGCTTCATGGTGGGCCGGTTTGGGGTTAGATCTCTTCGCTAGAATCCAGAACAGGGTGCCAACTTTGGTGGCCCACCATAGAGGGAAACACCGATCGATATGCCACTCGTCCACCCAGGATTCCGCCATAACAATGCCGGAAAAGATGATCCAATAGTCTATCCATTTGCGCTGAATGTGGGTCAGATCAACGGGAGGGAGTGTGCCGCCACGGCGGTGCTCCATTGCCTCTGCTCGGATATACTTGAGTGTTCCCCAAACTGCCGGTAAAAAGGTGATGATCTGAGACAGCAGAGGACCACACCCATTTACATTCAAGACAAGAATCGATCCAACAAGAAGAACGACAGCGTTCTGCAAGACGTGAGGAGGGCGGTGAATTTTCTTTGCTGTCGCTTGTATGATTGAGCATGTCACCTGCTGGTGGTCAGTGATACTACACCATTCACGCGGAAATAACTGACCGATTGAGATTGGTATGTAGGCGCCAACACGTATTGCACAATCCTGGTCGATATCGGCTGGTACGACATTCTGCGCAGTGTCAGACGTGAGGAGCCAGATCAAGTCTCGCCCCATTGCCAAAGATCAGATCTGTATTCCATCTCATTCGTCCTTTGACGCTACCCCTAGTTGGAGCGGTCGGATCCTTTGTGCTCTGCCTGGGATCCCTTGTACTGCGTAGCCAGAGACGAGGTCTCGACGGGCTACTGATCAGAGATGGCAGTCGATCGGAAGTTCACTGCAAGCTCTCGATGCCCAGCGATAAACCTTCAGGCGCCTTGTCGTCCTCTCCATCGTCGCGATCAAAGACGAGATTGAGCGGATCAGATTACGATAAGCATTCGGGGTTCATAGACTCCTGCTTGAAATCCCACGCTGAATATCTGGCTCAGCCAACCTTAATTATCGCCCAATCACTCGGTGTTAGTCCCCTGCACCTGTCATACGGTGTCGGCGCCGTCATCCTGGCACTGCACCTCGTTCTCCCGGCGTTCTTGCTGCCTCATTTCTCAGCCTTATTTACGCTGATACCGCCTGTGCAATCGAGTCTGCAGAGCATCACGCTCGAGACGAAAAAGTCTGGCCGCGATGCGAGGGACGCCGCTCAATGGTGTATCTATTGGGTCATCTACACGTTCTTCGAACTCGCTAGAGGCTCTGTCTCTGTCTATCTTCCTGGTGTTGTTCCGTTCTTCGAGCTGAGTCGGAGCGTCTGCTTGATCATTTGCGGAGGACCATGGTTTGGCAGAGCGGGACTGGTGAGTGCATTCTTTCTCGCCGATTTTGCATCACCAACTGACAACTTGCAGCGTCCAGATGCAGCCAGGAAAGAGGATGACAAGACCCCGGAGAAGCATAGGAGTAAGCGATCCAAACAGAATGGTGGCGAGTCTAGAGCTGGGTCAAAGAAGGACGAGAAGGAGAGAAGAGACACCACGTCGAAAGATAAGGCTGGATAGGCAGTGATCAGGCTGCATCTGCAGTTCATATGGAGCCGTGAACCATGAGACAGAGAGACCTGCAGATATTTGTACCAAAGCACGTCCACTATTTTGCTTCCGTCCTCACCGGGTTTCCATTCTCAGCCTAAAATTGGGCACGCGCAACAAAAACGCACAACCTCCCTGCTATCACTGTTCATTCTCTCATTGCTGCTACTGCTGCCGCTGCTGCTCTGCGTCAGACTTTGGATCGAGAAATCGCAGAGGTTCGGCACGTCATAAAGATCCTCATATCGACTGGCTGCTCTTGTCTCCCCTTCTCCAATGGCAAACTCCCTTCTAATCAGCCCTTTGATACTCGCCATGTCACTGTGTTCCACGCAGTGAACCCAGAAACAAAATCCCATCCACTTGGCATCTGGTCGCACAGACCAACATCGAGTTGTCTGTGTGAGAACATCGCATACGACGTGGAAGAGGCCTGAGTAGCTCTCGACTCCATCTCATACTCTCGTTTCAGCAATATCATCACTTCACGCGATCTCCAAATATTACCCTCCTTTGCTCCACTTCAGGGGGCACATCGACATCTAATGTCTCTTTTCCAATCAATCTCCAGCTTCTTCGGAGGAGGAGGAAACAACGCTTCATCGTCTCGACAAGCTAGAAGAGCAGCTGTCAACTCAACATATGATGCGTTCTCCTTGCCTCGAACCGATGGCAAATACCGCGAAGGATCTTTGGGTCCAAGCATGAATGACGGAATGGTGAGTTTGATTCTGGGCCAGTTCGTTGACTGGGCCTGCAGAGCGATATCTCATCTCCAGGCCCGAGCAGAAGGGCCAGTACAGCGTACACCTATCCCCCGCGCGAGAGCTAGTGAGCATTCCGGTAGCATCCACTGCTGATACCCGCAGTCAACCCTCATCCAACATATACCCGCCTCTCTCTCATACCTTCAATCGACTGCGCAGAGCCCTCAGCGACACTTTCCCAGAGCTGCTGGAAACTCTGAACGGACCTGTGGACCCGTCGCTTTTGGCTGCATTCGAACAGGAATTAGGGTATCCTTTGCCTCCCGCCGTTCGTGATACTCTCTTGATTGCCGACGGTCAAGACCTCGATTCCGGTTGCATCGGACTATTCTACGGACTCTACCTTTTACCCCTGGAGGAAGTGATCCGCGAATGGACGTTCTGGCGGACGGCCGAGTATGACCCCGACGCGGGTCAGAACCCAGTCTTGCTTGCTACCATGGCCAGTGTCCCTCCGTCCTGGATCAAAGGACTTTACGCGTGTCGCGGATGGCTACCACTGATCAGTGATCGAGCTGGAAACTATGTCGGTGTAGACCTCGAGCCGGGTCCAGGCGGTACATTCGGTCAAGTCATCGTGTTTGGACGTGATTTTGACCGCAAATGTGTTCTGTGGAGGGGAGATGGTACCAGCGGATGGGGCAAATGGATATCGGGATTCGTCGACGAATTAGAAAGTGGAGACGGATGGGAGGCCGACAAATCCAACTCCTCGGATGAAGAGGAGGAGCTTGGCTACAGCAATTACAATGGAGGAGCTCTTGCAGGAGAAATCGGCAAGGGATTCCGTCTCGCCGGAGAGTACCGAGGATGGAACGTCCTGGAGGCCTGGTGGGATCGAAGTGTAAGGCAATGGGAGAATTTAGGTCTCGGGATGGACGTAGAAGAGGTGGAACGAGGCCTTCTAGAGGCTCGGCGTCTAGCTGGGTGGGATCAGTCAGAGCAGAAATTATCCAAAGAGGGGTCGAGTGGGACTTCCAACGGGGTCGAGGTCGCAGGTGAGCAATTCGACGCTGTCTTAATCGAAGCGCAGAACTGACACAGTTTAGTGCTCGCCTCTCCGCAAGTAGACACAACACCTTCCACACCTACACCTGCAGATTCGGACATCCTCCTGCCGCCGACGTCACCCGATCATCCCATAAATCATCGACACCATGGCAAGACGCCGATTCGTATGGTCACCCCTGCAGCTTCCACCCCTTCACATCCTCTACAACGCGCCCTTCATCCCTCAGATAACAATCTCCTGACCCCCTCTGATGCGAGACGGCGTCGTGCCCCGCCTCCAGCACCCGTGGCGCTGGACCTCCCCACCCGTGCCGACGTCCAAGCGATGAGTGCCATTGCTCAGGCAGAAGTAGGTGGACTCCGAGGAGGATGGATCATGAACATGGACACGACGGGATCAAGACGTTACCGACCGAGCGTGGAGGAAGAAATGGTCGACATTGACCTCGAAGGGGGCAGGTCTGAAAAGTTTGGCGCTTCAAAGTGGATGCGAGAGGAGGTCAACAAGGACCGAGATGGGGCTCGCGAAGTATCTGCCGAAGATCGCAGCAAATTCATGCCTTTAATGACGACAAGGACTCCTTCGCCTCTATCACGAGGACCGTCTGTGGAGTCTCCTCGTATCGATTCACCGAGCAAAGTTGATTACCCCGACAATACGCCTCGTGCTGCTCAACGAGACAGTACTGGTTTGAACCTCGGCGTTCAAGGGGCCTCACAACATCTTCAACGGCCTCCGGCTGCTGTCAGTGGTACGAGCCCGAGTCGCGTCAAAAGCTGGCAAGATGATGGAGACAACGTGGTCATCCGGAACGGAGGCACGACCATGAGCAGGAGCGAAAGAGAGTCGTCTGTCATATCGACAGGCAGTAATGATGGTTTGCTCGACGGAAGATCGGTAGCATCTCGCAGTGCTTCCCCCGCACCTTCAGAAGCGCAATCAGGTCATCGACGGGTGTATAGTGGTGATCTTTCCGATCATCTGAACTCTCCTGCGACTGTCAAAGCCGGAAGGAGCGCCGATCCTGACCGGCCGCCGCCGCGGCCAACTCACCACTCGAAACGATCTTCTATGAGAATGTCGGCAGCGAAACCCATTAGCAGTCTAGAGGAAGGAATGGAGGATGTGAGTCTAGGAGAAGATAGGCAAGGCCAAGTGATGGGCTAGTCCATCAAGCATGTATCGCGTATCTATTTACAGCCGAACTGGAACCCTGCTTCAAACACCCTCGACACTTGCATTTCATTTATAGACCCTACTCCAAGTCATACGGCAGACCCCAAGCAGGCCTACCCACGGAGCTCAAAACTGGCATTCCATGAGGGTCTGCGGGCATCGCCATTAGCTCTACTAGCCAGATGAACCAAGCTCCAAGGGTAGTACGCTTTGAATGCTGATCCGGTACGTATAGGTTGCGATCTTGTCGGAGTGCCTCGACTCGATGAGCTTCAACCCTCGAGTCTCGGGTTCCCCATTGGTGTGGGTCTCGAGAGGCATCATATTCTCGTATGGCTGCGATGAGTAAAGGGTCCCGCATGAGTGTGCAAGGCGTGGCTGATGGGTGAGACAGGGTCACAGCGTAAGGAGGTGGTTTGACGGAAGGGTTCCATGCATTCAAAGAATGGACTTCATTCTGCTTGTAAGCTGGCAGTGCGGGCTCTGAATGGCGTGACATTGCGCGTGACTGAATGAGGAATTCGAGAGATGGTTCGAGACGTTGCTGGGGACACCGGAGGGAGTTCAATGCTGTGGTTGGTCAGTGAGAGGGGGGATAAGGAGCACACTGGAATGTTCAAACGGATTATAAAAGCAAACCGGAACTGGAGCTGCTCAAAGGAGGATGAGGATCAAAGGACTCGCACTTGGGTATGGGAGAGATAGGAGGAGGAGGTCTCTTGTCTGACAAGCAGCACACTCATGCGTCCGACTAGCATGGCCTCCATGTCCATAGTCGGATACATGCCACAAGACCAAGGCAGCCACAACCTCAACGATGATGATGATGATGCTAATCAGATAAAAATTGGGCCGACAGCCTTTTTAAATGATCCCACCGGTTAATCGCGTGTACCCGCTGCGAAAGATCTGGACTCACGTTTTCAGAGGCTCATAATGATAAAATAATAATAAATTATTACCCGAGAAGGGAATAAGAACCGCTTCATTTTGATTCCATCATCCCCCCTCCTCCCCTCCCCGTGTGCGCATCCCATTTCTCGCTCACCCCGCAGGTCTCTCGCTCGCTCTGGCTCTCGTCAGAACATCAGTCAGCTGAAGAGGTGCAGCAGGTTGCATTCATTCGTAGATCATGACAGTCATCCTCGCTATCATATAGTCCTTCTCTCCTCCTCCTCACTGGCTACCAGTGCGCCGACGCACTCGGATCCCCTTCTCTCTCTACGTCACGAACGCCTCTTCTCGAGTCCAACCCACCCCCAATCCAATCCGATCCAATCTCCCAAACCCCTCAACATGACTTCTTTCAATCCGTCCCCTGGCGTTCAACCTGACTTTGGGGATGGTATGAATACACCTAGTTATGGAGGTGCCGTCCAGACTGGAGCAGAATATGAATTCGTAATAGATAAACATGGACGACGGAGGTGAGTTTTATGCTGATATACATCGGTGTCAATCATTCATGGTGTTTGGCCATCTTCACAGTCGCACGCCATCTCGATCTCCTCATCGAGCCTCAACAGATTCGGCCTTTCGTTCCACCTCTTTGCGATCACCTGGAGATCCAAATCACCTCAACGGAAACGCGTATGTCAGCACATCTCATCAAGGAGAACCTACCACGCCAACGGCCTTTCCTTCTGCGCAACCTCACGAACCCACCATCCGAGAAGAAGATGTTGAATCACGCAGACACGCCATGACAGAAGATGCAAGCAGAGTCGTCGGTCGAAGTGTGCGTTCATCTCAGTCTCAAGATGTGGGACCAAGTAGAAATGGGAAAGACAGGAGCAGGAGGATGATCGGCGATTGGCAACTTCACAAGACCTTGGGAGCCGGTAGCATGGGCAAAGTCAAACTGGCCACCAATGTTGTCACCAAAGAAAAAGTGAGCCAGCCTACCCTTCCTTCAAGCCCATGCTGATCAAATGTGCAGTGCGCCGTCAAAATCATACCGCGGCATACGGAAACCCATCGCAAAGATTTGTCGTCTCTCTCACCAGAGGACGCCGATAAACTTCGTCAAAAGGACGAATCGAAGGAGATTCGAACAGTGCGGGAGGCTGCCATCTCTCTACTTCTTCACCATCCATACGTTTGCGGCATGCGCGAATTCATCACCCACGTCAATCACCATTACATGGTTTTCGAATTCATAGATGGTGGACAAATGCTCGACTACATTATCTCCCATGGAAGATTACGCGAAAGAGCAGCTCGAAAATTTGCTCGTCAGATCGGCTCTGCTTTGGATTACTGCCATCGCAACTCGATCGTCCACCGAGATCTCAAGATTGAAAACATTCTCATCTCAAAATCCGGAAATATCAAGATCATCGACTTTGGTCTGTCAAATCTTTACGCCCCGCATCGATATCTCTCTACTTTCTGTGGCTCTCTTTACTTCGCGGCCCCAGAGTTGCTGAATGCCAAAGTCTACACTGGACCCGAAGTTGACGTTTGGTCATTCGGTATCGTCCTTTACGTCTTGGTGTGCGGCAAAGTCCCCTTTGATGATCAGTCTATGCCGGCCCTGCATGCGAAAATCAAGCGAGGACTGGTAGAGTACCCAGCGTGGCTGAGCAACGAGTGCAAGGCGCTACTTGGTAGGATGTTGGTCACTAATCCGCTGGAAAGAGCCACTCTCACAGAGGTCCTCAATCATCCGTTCATGACCAAGGGCTTCGATGGTCCCCCTGACTCTCATCTCATCCACCGAGAGCCGCTCCGCGCCGACGACCTCGATTGGGATATTGTCAATGCAATGGGAGGATTCACTTTCGGCACGCCAGAGCAGATATACGAGGAGCTACGAAACGTACTCCTGTCCGAAGAGTACTCATCGACAGTCGCGGCTTGGGAGACAAGGCGTAAGATGCGTCCAGCGGCATCAGGAAGCTCGATGAATCTAAGCGACCAGAGCGACTCGCCGAAGAAGAAGCGCTTCAGCGGTTTCGACTTCAAGCGCAAGTTGTTCAAGGAGGAGAAGAAGGCAGATGAAACAATCATCAAGGAGAAGGAGCCTCTGGATCCGACGAGGGGATTCGACCCTTTAATTTCGATTTACTACCTCGCTCGCGAGAAAATTGAGCGCGAGCGCGTTTATGGCAAGGGTCACTTTGCATCGTCACAGACATCTGTCGAAGCTGCCCCAATCGCAACCGGATACGGGATGGCAGTTCCAAATCTTCCTCCACCGGCCTCCGCTCACGCTATGGGCCATGACCAGGTAGCAGCTGACTACCGAGCCAGGGCAGATGATGTTCCCAATGCGGTTATGCAGCATCCCCTTGCCGATAAGGAGACTACGGAGATCGCCGATGTTCCTGTGGCTCATCACCGGGGATCTCAACCTATTCCGTCGAGCCCGAGTCAACCGCAAGAACGCCCAAGGAGATGGCCTCTTGGTCCCAGTCGGTCTTCTTCGACGGCAGACAACGATGTCAGCAGGATGGGTATCGAGAACCGACCACCTGTCACTAAGCATGAGCGTCGTGTATCAGTCGGAAGCATCAGTAGTTCCATGGGTCGGACCTCGATCAGTCGTCGGGCATCTCAGCGCAAGCCCAGCACACCCGACACGCATCAGCTCATCACGGCTCGGGAAAGTGAGCCTGAGCCCGAAGTGGAAGGCGAAGCGGAAGAGGAGGCTGCTGCTGTCAACCCAAACGACGTGAAATCTGTATATCTCAAGGGCCTCTTCTCAGTGTCTACCACCTCCAGCAAGTCTGCGTCCGTTCTCCTCAAGGAGATCGCCACGGTCCTCGACAGGATCGGAATCAAGCATCGGCCAATCAAGGCTGGCTATGAGTGCGTTCACGTACCCTCGATTGATTTGGCTAGCGTGGTCAATGGAGACGAAGCCTCAACGTCCTTGAGCACTGCTCCAACGGCTGGCGAGAACGGCCCTAAGAGGAGGAAATCCATCAAAAGGAAAACGTCCAAATCCCACTTTGATTCCCGAGGAGCTTCGCCGATGCCGGAACAAGCAAACTCGAGTGGCACAGCGAGTAATGGCGAGCTGAACGGCACGGCCCCGGTCACACCGACGAAGCGAGCGCCCGTCGCTGAAGATGGCGATGCTTGGGCCGTGGCGCAGTCCGGAGGCGCTGGATCTGCGCTCATCGTCCGCTTCGAGATCTTCGTGGTCAAGGTGGGTTCAAGCACGTCTGTATCTCGCTGACACGCCAGGTACCCTGGCTGCCTCTGCATGGCATACAATTCCGACGCGTTGGCGGTGATGGATGGCAGTATTCTATGCTGGCCAAGACAATTTTGAAGGAAATGAGGTTATAAGGCGTTTATCAGTGGAGGTTGAAATGCATGTTGGCGTCTTGTCGAGTTGGATCAGTGACAGAAACACACAAATGAACACAACATCACATTGTCCATGGATCGATGGTGTTTGTCTAGGCTATGAGAAGCATTACAGGTGATGACCGAAGGAAACTACAGATCGAGCCGATGTGTTACAGTCCAATCTTTCAGCGTCTGGCGCGATTTCATAAACAAGCTAGAGCATGCTAGAGCCATGCTCGAGCCGCCCTTTCCATGTCCCAACCAAGAAAAGAGGTTGGTCATGCTCGTGCCCCTTTTGGCCTTCGGACTGCTCGGACTGCCCAGAGTTGGTCGCTTCGATATGATGTTGGTATCTACGGACAAGGGCATTGAGGCCCAGCTTGTAACCCCTTCGGCTTGACCAAGATGCACACAGAGGGGCAAGAAGACTCTTGGCTCGCCTCTGACAATGGCGATCGTCAAGCCTCCGCGCGGGTCGGTACTGAAAATTTGCCCCGATATAGTATCGATGACTGGTAGGAGGGGCTTGTATCCTGTTTGAAGCGGAGAAAGATAGATCGGAATGGCGGTCGATCCGGACCCATAGTTACTGAGGGTGGAGAGTAGCGGCGGTTTCGTAATGGACACAGTGTGGTTGTCGATCTGCCTTGCACTCATGAGAGTGGTGAGGAATAGCGGATTTGAAGCGATTGCAGCTCTCCGAGCAGCATTGAGGGACCGGAAGAGGTGATAGAGAGGCTATGAAGTATCTCAGCGAGATTTCACAGAATCAGACCCACCGTGTTTTCAGGATAACCTTCCAGCCAGATAGCCTCCCGATTCATGGGATCTTTACCTCCTCGTAGGCCCTACTCAAATCAGATGGAGACTCTAGCCTTGTTACCCGGACCCACATGCTCCTGTCCGGAATACATGAAAGGTATGCCGTCGTTCACGAACGGATACACCGCAGCATTCTTCACAATCTTGAAGGAATGTCAGCCCCAGGAACTCTGCGCCATGACTCACGACCTGATCGTTGACCATACCAGCGAGCCGCTCGAAGTCATGGTTGCTGCTTTTTAGCTTGTGTCCATTACGCTTGTACTGACTCTACAAACGATCCAAGCAGTGTCGGATCAAAGAATAGCCGATGAACCCTGGTGATCATCTCGACGAGAGCAGCCATGTCTCCAAGAAATCCCGAGAACGCCCGTCTGCGCGGTCAGACCAGGCAGCTCGGTGTGTGCGATTCACCTCAGATGGAAAAAGGTAGCAAAGTCGAATATGCTGCCCACTGACTGCCGTTGATAAGGAGCAAGATAAGCGGGATCTGCAAGTCCGTGAGTTCATGATCGTGAGTGTCACGCACCTCCGTGTAAGACTTCCCCAATAGCTG